>NC_092874.1:378772601-379384101 GCF_028372415.1 Notamacropus eugenii | reverse complement strand
CTAGCCTTGACAGGAACTTAGTGACTATCTAGTCTAACTTCTCCCCGCCTCCCATGTTAAAGATGAGGAAACTGAGAGCCAAGGAAGGGAAATGATTTGCCAAGGTCACTCCCGTAAGTCTTTTCTTCTTTAGCCTATACACCACTCATTCTTTTAACTGTTCCTTAAATGAAATTATTTCCAGACATTTTGTGCAAAAAGTATCAGAACACTAAATTTAGAGTCACAAGATCTGGATTTGAACTCTCTTATTTTGGAACATTAGGGTGAGAAAGCTTGCCCAGTATCACACAGCTAGTAAGAAACTGTAGCAAGATTTGAACCTGTCCTCTTGACTCCAGGTCCAGGGCTGTAAGCACTGGGTCTGAGAGGCTGACCCATCCAGGGAGGCCAGGATGATGAAGCACATGGTCAAAGCCTATTAAGGGGGACCCTATCAGGTCCATCAGAAAGCAGATGAGGGGAGCTCCCCAAGGAGCCTTGGCAGCCTAGGGGACAGAGGCAGCAAAGAGGAGGAAAGGAGCAGAGCTATAGGACTCAAGGATCCCAAAATAATCCTTAGATGTCAGGATGATGAAGGCCTGGGCAGCTTTCAGTAGGCAGGCACAGCACGGGAGCAGCTCCCATAATTGATCACACTGTGGCCAGTCCCATGAATAAAACATCTCCGTGGCTGGCCCAGAGCTTGAGAAATCTCTGCTTTGGGTTAATTATTTGTGAATGTGGACAGGACTCGTTCATTATAGGCCTTCTTTCCTTCTCCAGGAAGGAGAGGAAAATCCCAGCGTGAGTCCGTTTCCCCCTGAAAATCCACAGGGAGCTTATTATCCTCAGCTGTGATTTTCATATGGGCTCATAGAGTGGGAGACATGAAACCCAAAGAGTAAAAAGACTTGGTTCCCTGTCCTGGCAAAAATGACTACCCTATCCCAGGGGATTTCCTGCAAGATGTGTGGATACCTCAACAAAAACACCCCGACTGGAAAAGATACAACAAGAAAAAGCACACTCACCAATGGCCATAGGCTGGCTACCTTACCCCCTTTTTAGTTCACTACACGTTTATTGAATGAGTTGCTCCGTGTTCAGCCACCACTGTAGACTCCTTGAAGGTAGGCATTGTGACCTATTCATCTTTGTGTCACAGTGTCCTCTTGGATCTTAGAAAGTGCTCAATAAATACTGGTTAAATCAATCAATAAACGTTTATTAAGTGCCTACTATGTTCCAGGCACTATGCTGAGCACTGGGGATACAAAAAAAAATGGAAGACAGTCCCTGCCCTCAAGACATTTACAGTCTAGAGGGGGAGATGCAAACAAATATATACATACAAACATACATATACATATACATATATATGTGTGTGTGTGTGTGTATATATATATATATAGAGAGAGAGAGAGCAAATTATATACAGGATAAATAAAGCATAATTACTAGAGGAAAGATCCTGGAATGAAGAGAAATTGGGGAAAGCCTCCTGTAAATGGTGAGATTTTAGTTGGGACTTAAAGGAAGCAAGAAGGAAGGAAGGAAGGAAGGAAGGAAGGAAGGAAGGAAGGAAGGAAGGAAGGAAGGAAGGAAGGAAGGAAGGAAGGAGGGAGGGAGGGAGGGAGGGAGGGAGGGAGGGAGGGAAGGAAGGAAGGAAGGAAGGAAGGAAGGAAGGAAGGAAGGAAGGAAGGAAGGAAGGGTGAGACTTCGAGTCCAGAAGACCTGAGTTTGAACCCTGCCTTAGATACTCTCTAGCTATATGACTGAGCAAGTCACAATGTCTCTCAGCAACAGCTTCCTCACCTGTAAAATGAAGATAATGGCAACCTTACTGGGTTATCATGAAGAACAAACAAAATTTAAAAATAATATATATAAATAATATGAAGTGCTTTACTATCCTTAAGCGTTAGCCGTTGCTATTATTGAAGAAAGAAATGGCAGACCACTCCAGCATCTTTGCTATGTTGGCGTGCCCTGGCCCATGAGGTCATGAAGAGTCGAACCGAACACCAATGACAAGGGTTATTAGTGTTTGCTCCTCTCTTGGTACACCGCTGGAGCC
The DNA here is from genome assembly GCF_028372415.1 of Notamacropus eugenii. NCBI lineage: Eukaryota > Metazoa > Chordata > Mammalia > Diprotodontia > Macropodidae > Notamacropus > Notamacropus eugenii. The sequence goes on along the minus strand of NC_092874.1, from coordinate 379,382,042 downwards.
TGGAGAGGAATGCTGGGACCACCCAGGAGAATGACCCAAGAGGGACATTGAGACCAAACAAGGGGCTCCCTTCCTTCTCTATTATACTTGCTGTTCCCACTCAAGGGTTTGGGGTTCCTTTCCAGACCAATGACTCAGATACCCACCCCGGTCCCAGCTCTGTTAGGTAATATCTCATGTTTCCAGAAACATCAAGCTAGAAGGGGGTTTCTGCATATGCACAATTACCCCATAACTGAAACTTGGTTCTTTCAGGAACTTTAAAAATGTTAACCCTTGTGATTAGAAATCTTTCTAATGCATACATAGGCTCATAGAGCTAGTGCTAAAAAGGACCTCAGAGACCATAGGGTCTAATCTCCTCATTTTACGGGTGAAGCTTGACTTGACCAGGATCACAATTAGTAAAATATCTGAGCAGCTAGGTGGTAGGATGGATAGAGTTCTAGGTCTGGAGTCAGGATGACTTCTCTTTTAAGTTCAAATCTGGCCTCAGACACTTTCTAGTTGTGTGACCCTGGGCAAGTCACCTTAACCCTGTTTGCCTTATTTTGTCATTTATAAAATGAACTGGAGAAGAAGATGGCAAACCACTTTAGTATCTTGCCAAGAAAACCCCAAAAGGGGTCATGAAGAGTCAGACATGACTGAATAACAAAAATAAGGTAGGGTTCGAGCCTCCAGACTCCTTTTCCATTTACTTTTACAGATGAGGAGACTGGATTCTTGTGTGGTTAAGTGATCTATTAAAGTTGGAGCTAGAACAGGGTGAGCAAGTCTTATCCCAGGTGACAACATAGTGAGTGGATTCCTCCCCAGAAAAACACACTTCTAAACTTGATGAGGCACAAAGGTCCCCCTTGTAGCTGTGAGGTTCAATCCCCTTCAGCACTCCTGGGGGATGGGCTGCCTCCCTCTTCTGCAGTGGCACTGTGCTATGCACTATGCCTCCTCAATCCCATTATACCATTTTTTGCTCCATTGTACTCACCCACTAAACATCCTCTGGGTCATCTCCTCCAAAATGAATTGCCCTGAGGGCAATTTTACGTATTTACATTCTTGCCTTTCATTCCTCCTTAAATAGAGGATATAGAATATAATTTCACATTTTTCCATGACTGTCATAATTATGACATTATGAACATTAATTATTTTATTTATAGTGTTCTCCCTCTCAAAGAATCATGGGATTCAAAACTGAAAGGAACATTCTAGATGACCTAATTCTACCTCCCTCCTTGTATAGAAGAACTGAGGCCCCAGAGGTCAAATTAATTGCTCAGATTCAGGCAAGAATAAGTGGCAGAACTAGTCCTCTGATTCAAGTCTTTTACAGGAAGTGTGGTACAGTGGAAAGAGTGGTCTGGAGTAAGAGGTACTGGGTCCAAATTCCATCTTGATCATTCATGACTTCTGTGACCTTGGGCAAATCACTTTGGTCCTTCTCTGAGAGGGACAGGACTAGATGATCCCTAACATCTCTTTCAGCCCTAAATCTATGACCCTATTGGGCAAAGAAATAAAGACATCAGGCTTTGCCTCATCAAAGGTGCCTGCCCTGGCTACTTCTTAAACAGGCCTATTCAATGAATGGCATTACCTCACCCTAAATGAGTACCTGAATAGACCTTGGCCTAAAGGGGTAAGCTCTCCCATTGCATTCTGGGCCATCTCCAGTCATCCTGATGAATATCTGGCCACTGGATTCAGATGGCTCTGGAGGAGAAATGAGGCTAGTGACCTGCACAGTCCTCCCTCACTCAAAACAAAGTCCAATACAAATCATGTCATCATTTCTCTGATGGCACGGTCTTCTTCGGCAACAAAGGACGAACACAACAGCAACAACAACGGCCCTAAGATTCTCCGACTCCAAATTCAAGGCTTTCCCCAAAGTATGGATGTTGTTTTATGATCCATTGACATCTTCAGGACCTGTTGAAACATGTAGGTCTATTTGTCCCCTGATGATAGCTGATATTTTATATAAGTGCTTTAAGGTTTATAAAGCACTTTACAACACTGTGCACCATTTCCTCACAATAACTCTGTAGGATGGTTAGTTGTTCAGTCACTTTTCAGTCATGTCCAACTCTTCACGATCCCATTTAGGGTTTTATTGGCAGAGATGGAAGAGTGGTTTGCCGTTTCCTTCTCCAGCTCATCTTATAGATGAGGAAACTGAGGCAAATATGGTTTTGCTCAGGGTCACACAGCTGATAAGTCTCTGAGGCCAGTTTTGAACCCAGGGAAAAGAGTCTTCCTGACTCCAGCCCTCTATCCACTGTACCACCTAACAGCCTGTGGATGGGTAGCACAGGTATTTTTATTTCCATTTTATAAGTGAAAAAATGGAGGCTCAGAGCTGTTGCTTAACAACACTTTACTCACAATGACACTTTAAGGTACTTGTGTTAGTTAATCTTATGTTAATTCACGTTTTACAGATGAAGTTGCTGTTTATGCTTGTCTGTTCTCAAAGAAGACCATGACATCAGGGAGGTGATGCCATGACATACAAGTGAATTGGATTTAAGTGAGGCAAGGCTGTGCAAAGTCACCAGCCTCACTTTCTCCTCCAGAGCCATCTGGGTCCACTGGCCAGATGTAGATCAAGAAGTAGCTAAAGCTCAGAGAGGAAAAAGACCTGTTCAAGGTCATGCAGCAAGCAAATAACTTGAACCCAGGTCTTATATTTTCAAATCTGGTGTTCATTCTGCTGTACCATACTGGATCCTGCATGAAGTAGCCCCTGAATTCTGTGCTTTTACATTCTCATGCCTATTTTTTATGAAGTTTCTCTCTCCTCCCTTATTTTCATGGCATAATGGCTAGAGGGCTGAACATGAAGCTGGTAAGACCATGGGTTGAAATATAGCCTCTGATATTTACTGGTGATACAACCCTGGGCAAGTCTTTTCCACTGTTGGTGTTCTAGAGTACAATTCTCTAGATAGTTCTAGAAAAGATGCTAACTTGCATTAGTTAGAGGTATTCTCCTCACCAGAAAGTTCATTTTACTGGTAAAATCACTTCCAGAACTCTACTGTTCCTTTAAACAGCTAGGTACTACACTGAATAGAGCACCAGACCTGGAGTCAGTAAGACTCTTCTTCCTAAGTTCAAATCCAGCCTCAGATGCTTACTAGCTATGTGACCTTGGGCAAGTCACTTAACCCTGTTTGCCTCAGTTTCCTCATCTGTAAAATGAGCTGGAGAAGGAAATGGCAAACCACTCCAGCCTCCTGGCCAGGAAAATCTCAACAAGGTCACAAAGAGCTGGACACAACTGGAAAATGACTAAACAAAACTCCTCCTTTTCTTTCAGTGTGCTTTCCTCTTGTCTGATTTGCTACTTCTAATACGCTATGGGCTGGGAAACAAGATAAAACCAAATCTGTTAGAATTGTTTGTAGACCAAGATTAAAATGGGCTGTAGATTTGGCCCAAGGGTCTCTTCTGTGAAAACAGTTCACAGTGCTTAGATATTTCTGGCATCTACTTTGGCTGTTCAGAACTGGTCTTTCTTAAAACCTTTTAAATTCTCAACTGTGATATGATGCTGTTTAACTGACTTCCAAAGAAATGGGTGTTATTATAATAAAGCATTAGCAGCAACATACTCTCAGGCCTGTCTACTTCAATTACTTTACTCCAGATCATTTTAGGTACCCAACAGAGATAGAGTCCAGCTTGCTTCAGCTTAGAAGCTAAGTTTTACTTAGAGATGCCCTAATTTGGGACACATTTATCAATTCACTGAGACCAGCTTGCTTTCAGCACAGATGCCAGTACAGCTTCTTTTTCCTTTGCTCCCTGAGAAATCTGTCTTCTCTAGTCACCCTTGTTTCATTATCAACCTCAAGTAAAACACGGCTTCTTGGACCCGGTTCTCCTGAGTCTCCCAAAAACCAATTTTCCTCCTCTCCAGCTTTTTAAAAAATATTTTCAATTTTTTATTATTAACATTCTTTTCTCTTTGAGTTTGGAGTTCTAACCTCTCTCCATCTCACCCCTTCCTTCACCTATTCAGAAGGCAAGCAATATAATGTAAATTATACATGTGAAATCATGCAAAAGATATTTCCATACTAGCCATATTTTTTAAAAAGCAGGAAAAATAAAGAAAGTGAGAAAACTATACTTTAATGTGTACTGAGTTCATTGATTTCCTCCCTGGAGGTAGACAGCATTTTTTCATGATGAGTCCTCCAGAATTGTCTTGGATCATTGTATTGATAAGGGAAGCCAAATCTTTCCCGGTCGATCATTATTACAAGATTACTGTTGCTGTGCACAACGATCTCCTGACTCATCTCAATTCACTTTGCATCAGTTCATACAGGTCTTGCCATGTTTTTCTGGCATCATTTCCCTCAGCATAATAGTATTCCATCACAATCATGTCACAGCTTGTTCAGTCTTTCTCCAATTGATGGGCATTCCCTTGATGTCCAATTATTTGCCACCACAAAAAGAGCTACTCTACATATTTTTGTACGTATAGATCCTTTTCCTTTTTCTTTAACCTCTTTAGGGTACAGATTAAGTAATGGTTGCTGTTTCCCTCCAAGCTGATGTCTTTCTTATTCCTTGTCTCATTAAAGGGGCCATGCCCTGACTACTTCTTAAACAGGCCTATTCAATGAATGGGCATTACCTCACCCTCAGTGAGTACCTGCATAGACCTTGCCCTAAAGGGGCCAAAGTCGCCCAGGGCATCCTGGGTCATCTCCAGTCATCCTGAGGAATATCTGGTCACTGGATTCAGATGACTTTGGAGCAGAAGTGAGGCTGGTGACCTTGCATAGCCCTCCCTCACCCAAAACAAGGTCAAGTGCAAGTCATGTCATCATTTCTCTGAAGAAGTAATGGTATTTCTGGGTCAAATGGTATGCACAGTTTTATAGCCCTTTGGGCATAGTTCCAAATGGTTTTCCAGAAGGGCTGGACCAGATCACCACTCCACAAACAGATTATTAGTGTACCTTTTTTTCCCTCATTCACTCCAGCATTTGTAATTTCTAATAGGTGTGATGTGATATCTCAAGTTTTTTAAATTTGCCTTTCTCTAATCAATAGTGATTTAGAGCATTTTTTCATACGACTATAGATAATTTTGATATCTTCTTCTAAAAACTGCCTATTTATTTCCTGTAGCCATTTATCAATTTGGGAAATGGCTCTTATTTTTATAAATTTAACTCAGTTCTATACTCAATACATATTTGAGAAATGAGGTTTTTATCAGAAAAACTTGCTGTAAATTTTCTTATTTTACTTCATTTTCTAAGGTATCTTTTGGCAAAATGTAGTTTCCCTGATTACCCCTTTTAATTTGGTCTATTTTTACTTTGGCTTTCATGATCACTACTCCTGCCATTTTTTTCCAGTTCAATTAAAAGCATATTAGATTCTGCTCCAGTCCTTTATTTTAACTCTGTGTGTGTCTTTCTGTTTCAAGTGTGTCTCTTGCAGACAGCATATTGTTGGAATTTTGTTTCTAATTCATTCTGCTATCCATTTCCATTTTATAGGTAAGCACATTCACAGTTGTGAATCCCTCCATCCCATTTTCTTGTTTCTTCTCTCTCTCTTTCTTCCTGTCCCATCCCTCCTCAAAAGTCTATTTTTCTTCTAACCACTTCTTCCTTTAATCTGCCCTCACTTTTATCACCCTCTAACCCCACCCCCTTCTCTTATCTCCTTTTCCTTCTATTTCCCTATTGGGTAAGATAGATTTCTGAGTGTGTACAGAAATCCCTCTTCCCTCTTTGAACCAATTCCTATGAGACTGGGATTCAAACATGGCCCCACTCCTCTTTTTCCTTCCACTGTAAAAGCCCTTCCTTGAATGCCTCTTTTGTGTGAGAAAATGTTCCCCATTCTACCTCTCCCTTAACCCTCCTCCTAGTATAGTCCTCTTTCTTACTCCTTCATTATTTCTTTTATGGAGATCATTCTAATATAATCAACTCACATCCATGCCCTCTGTCTATGTAAACTCCTTTAAAATGCCCCAATAATAATAAAGTTCCTAGGAGTTACATATATCATCTTCCCATATATAAATGTAGACAGTTTAACTTTATTGAGGCTCTCATGATTACAATTTCATGTTTACCTTTTTATGTTTCTCTTGAGTCTTATGTTTGAATGTTGAATTTTCTATTTAACTCTGGTCTTTTCATCAGAAATGCTTGAAAGCCTTCTATTTCATTAAATATCCTTTTTTTCCTGAAGAATTATACTTTTTGCTGGGTAGGAGATTCTTGGTTATAATCCTAGCTCCTTTGCCTTGAGGAATATAATATTCCAAGCCCCCTGTTCCTTTAATGTACAAGGGGCTAAATCTTGTGTGATCCTGACTATGGCTCCACAGTATTTGAATTGCTTCTTTCTGGATGCTTGAAGTATTTTCTGTTTGACTTGGGAGTTCTGGAATTTGGCCATAATAGTCCTGAGAATTTTCATTTTGTGAATCTCTTTCAGGAGGTGATTGGTGAATTCTTTCAATTTCTATTTTACTTTTTGGGTTCAAGATACTGGGGCAGTTTTCCTTAATAATTTCTTTAAATATGATTTTTGGACTCTTTCTTTAATCATAGGTTTCAAGTAGTCCAAGAGTTATCTCTCCTTGATCTATCTTCTAGGTCAATTGTTTTTCCAATGAGATTTTTCACATTTTCTTCTATTTTATTTTTCATTCTTTTGACTTTGTTTTATTGTTTCTTGATGTCTCACAGTCACTAGTTTCCACTTGCCCAATTCTAATTTTTGAGGAATTATTTCCTTTAGTGAGAATTTGAACTTTTTTTCCCATTTGGTTAATTTTATTTTTTTAAGGTGTTCTTTTCTTTAGTATTTTTGGTGCCTATTTACCAAGCTATTAATTCTCTTTTCATAATTTTCTTACATCCCTCTCATTTCTTTTCCCATTTTTTTCCTTTACCACTCATATCTTCTTCTTTAACTCTTCCAAGAAATCTTGTTATACTTGGGTCCAATTAGCATTTTTCTTTGACGTTCTGCTTGTAGTTGTTTTCACATTGTTGTTTTCTTCTGAGTTTACTATGTCTTGGCCTTTCCTGACACCACAGGAGATTTTTATGGTCAAGTTCTTTTGTTATTGTTTGTTCATTTTTCCATCCTATTTCTTCACTTTTTCCATTTTATGTTATAGTCAAGCTCTGCTAATCTGCCAGTGGGGAGGCATTGTGCCAAATTTCAGGCTTCTTCATGCTGCTGTTTTCAGAGCTAATTCTAGGGGTCTACAAATTTTGGTGCTTTCAAGGTGGCATGATCTGAGGAGAGATTTAGTCACTGTTCTCCTGATTTTCTCTCTGGTCTTTACCCAGGAATGACTTCCACTGCCCTGAAGCCACAGGCACTAGCACTCTCTTTGCCTTGAAATTGTGACAGGGGCCCTGGTTTCTTGAGACTGACTCCCAGTATTCCTCTCTGTTCTGGAACTGCAACCCAGAACTACATATGGATAACGGAATTGCCAATCAGTGTCAGCTGTACCCAGTGCCAGCAAAGGATCCCTTGTAATCTGTTTCTCACCAATCCCCATCCCCCCAATCATCTCTGAGGTGAGAACCCCTAAAGTGCTGCAGTTGTGGCCTCTGTTGCTGCCTCTATAGCATGAGGACTCCAAACAGGAGTTCTCCTGCCAACCTCCTAAGTTTTCTTTAGCCAGAAAATGTCTTGCCCTGACCTTTGTTGGCTCTGCTCCTCCAAAATTTGATTGGAGGTATTATTTTAAAGTTGTTTGGAGGGAACTGTTGAGAGAGTTTAGCTAGGTTGCCTCTAATCCACCATCATGGATCCCAATCTTCCTCCAGTTTTAGTTGATCAATTGACAACACAGATGTGAATAAACCCATAAAAGACACCCAGACAACTAGCCACCAAATATTATTCGTGATTATTATGACCAAGCCACAGAGCCAGTGCTAGGGATAGGTAAGATAGGCAGTAAACAAGGGTGTGATATACAGAAAGGAGTGAAGAGAAACACTTTTTTTTCTAATTTAATAACTTTTGTTAGATACATCTTGCAAAGTCCTGGACTGAGGAGTGCGGATACCAAGATGAAAAGCCATAGTCCCTATGCTCGAAAAAGATTGGGTCTCAGGTCCCTTTCAATTAGTTTTTTTAAATAATTTTATTTATTAATGCTCACAAGTATTTATAATCTGTCCCTGTTCGGCCTAGAGGCCGATGGACTACCCGAGCCTTCTTGCCTGTTGCCCAGGTCTTTGGTGATCAGCTGGATTTACGTGTTGAGAGAAGAGACTTTCCAGAGTCGAACAAGGGTTAGGCTTTCTTCAGGGTCTTAGTTACATGTGCAGGGTGAATTCTTCCTCAGGAGAGAGGAATCCTCCTCCTCCTCCCAAGGAGCAAGGATCACACAGCAAGAGGATGGGAGCGGAAGAGGGGAGGGACCCTCTTCCCTCTAAGGGCACGTCAGTGCAAAGAACGCCTTCAGGCTTTCCTGTCCCTACTTAAGCTCTCCCAGCCACATAGTTTGCACGTGAATACCGTGCCTGCTCTCAGCCCCCAGCTAGTCAACAATAGGTGTGCTCAGACCACAGGCCAATCTCAAGGGTGGGATGCTCTCCCCAGCAAGTTTCCAACTGAGAAGAGGTGGAAATACACAAGATAGCCTGTGTTTCTCGCCTCAATCCCCAGCTGTTCCCTGGGGGGCCTCATGAGAACTCTAAGATTTAGAGGTCTTCACTTTTACCTGCCCGAGACTGTCCTCATGAAACTGAGCTTACACCCCTAACAGGTCCCTCCCAATGCCTGCAATTGAGCAATTTTTTAAAAAGTAATACATATGTAATAAAATACAATGCTGGTATAAAATATTCCATAATTAATAATAAACAAAAATAGCTTATTTACTTTTACAAATATCCCTCCCACGAACCCCCTCATTTAACAAACTATTTTTGATATAAATTTTTTATTAATTTCAAACAAATACAAAACAAGAAAAGAAAAAAACAGTTGCATTTACACAGCAGAACGTGAGAGGATTCAATACAAAACAATATAAATTCTCATTTGAAGAAAACCTCTGCAGTAAATACTACACATTGCTTTGAAAGTGGTCCTCTTTTTCTTTGCTTCCTTATTGGTTTTCTTTTGTCCTTTGCTGTGCACTTTTTACTTTATTTTTTCTCTCTCCCTGCCTCTACCCTAGAAAAGGCTATAATTAAAAGTGAATATATATATATATATACATATATGCTGTTATCTACAAATACATACACATGCATATACATATATGTGAGATGATACTATGCATATTTCTGTTTGTCATTTCTTTCTCTGGAGATGGCGAGCATTTTCCTTCATAGGTCCAAGTCTTTCCATGTTTTTCTAAATCAACCAGCTCATCATTTCTTATATCACAACAGCATTCCTACATAATCATATCCTACCTGAGAGATTGTCTATGAAAGTTTTTTCCCAACTTTCTGCTTTCCTTCTATTCTTGGCTACATTAGATTTATTTATACAAGAAATTCTTAATTCCAAATAATCAAAATTATTCATTTTACACTTCAACAATGCTCTTCCCTTATTATATAGTTTAAAATCTGGCATTGCTAAATCTCCTGCCTTTACATTTTTTCCCTTAGTTTCTTTGAAATTCTTGGCCTTTTGTTCTTCCAAATGAATTGGAATTATTTTTCTATCTCGGTAAAGTAATTTTTAATAAATTAACTAGGATGCCATTGAACAAATAGATTAGTTAGGCAAACTTGTCATTTTTATTAGCTTGGCTTTACCTACCCATGAACAATAAAGATTACTCCATTTATTTAAACCTGGCTTTATTTGTATAAAAAGTGTTTTATGTTATGTCCGTGTAGTTCCTGTGTCTGTTTTGGTAGGCATACTCTCAGGTAGTGTGTACTGTCTAGTTACTTTAAATGGTCTACAACAACAATATTAAATAATTAAATAAGCATAGTATAGTTGTCCTATTTTTCTCTTTTAATTAAATCTATTTTAGCTTTAACTTTGTCTGAGATCATGATTACCACCCCTGCTATTTTTTTACATAATAAATCTACTCCAGCTTTTTATTTTATCTGTGCATATCTCTCATTTTCATTGTGTTTTCGGAAAGCAGCACATTGTTGAATTCAGATTTTTAATCTATTCGGTTATTCATTTCCATTTCATGGATAGAATCATTCCATTGACATTCTAAACTATAATTACTTGTTGTGTATCTCTCTACTTCCTATTTTTCCCACTATCCTTCTCACCCTATTTACCCTAAGCCTCCTCTAATTCACTTCTATCCACGACCTTACCCTACTATTCCTTAATCTACACATCCTTCTAAAAGTCCCTCCCTTATCTTATCCCCCTCACCCTTTTATTTCTTTCTAAATTTAGAAGGTTTTTATACTCTTCTAGACATATATTTTGTTCCCCCTTTAACTCATTTCTGATGAGAGTAAGGTTCCAGCACTACCTGCCCTCCCCCCACTACTTGCTTTTTCTTTATCAGTTCTTCCTTTCATGCCTCATTTGTATGAGACGATGACAGGACTTGCAGGTAACCCTGATGTCACGGTCCTCTTCCAGAATGAAGGACAAACACAACAACACTGAATGGGAATTACCTCACTCAAAGTGGGAACTTGAAAAGACCTTACCCTAAAAGGACCAGGGTCTCCCATTGCATCCTGGACCGTCTCCAGTCATCTTGATGAACACCTGGCCACTGGACCCAGATGGCCCATGATGGAGACAAGTAAGGCTGATGGCCTTGCACAGCCCTCCCAAAGTCAACTGCAAGTCATGTCATCATGTCCCTGGTGTTATGGTCCTCTTAGAGAATGAAGGACAAACAGTAGTCCAAGCTGCCTGCATGGGGACCCAGTCAATTGGGTAACTCAATTCATGCTCTTCCTTTCACTCACCCTCTTTCTCTCCCTCTCCCTTTCCTTTTCCTTCTCTTGTCCAAAGGAAGGTAAAGTCTGGTGGCTGAAAGTTGCCTCCTTAACTTGGGGTTTATTGGCTAGATTTCCAAAAACCAAACCTTAAATCCATTTCACTCTGGACCTCACAGACTGGACAAACAATACATCCCTGCCAAGCACCACTTAAGGGCAACTTTTGGGGCCCTCCTGGCTCAGTGAATGTAAATCATAACTGTTTCTCTTTTGACCAACAGTCCTGAGGGTCTTTCCCTCCCAGTTTGATTTTTTTTATTAAAGGGATCATCCCTCACCCTACTTCTTAAAGGTAACGCCCACTGAATGGGTGTTGCCTCACTCAAAGAGAAAAACTGAAAAGACTTAGCCTGAAAGGGCCAGGGTCTCCTACTGCATCCAGGGCCATCTCCATTTGTCCTGATCAATGTCTGGCTACTGGACCCAAATGGTTCTGGAGGAGAAAGTGAGGCTGGTGACCTTGCACAGCCTTCCCTCACTCAAAATCAAAGTCAACTGCAAGTCATGTCATCATCTCCCTGATGTAACGGTCCTCTTCAAGAACAAAAGACAAGCACACAACAACCTGTATGAGACAATTACTCCTCTTTATCTCTACCTATGCAGCTTTATTTTTTTAGAATCACGCCATCATACACAGCTCAGCCCAAGCCTTTCTTTCAAATAACCCAAATAATGAGTCATAAGAATGCTGATAACATTTTCACATATAAAAAGTAAATAAATGGCTTGACTTGATTGAATCCTTTATAATTGATCTTTAATGTTTAGCATATATTCCTCCTGGATCTTATATGTCAAATTTTCCATTGAGTTCTGCTGTTTTTGTCACAAGTACCTAAAAGTATTTCAGTTCATTAAATAGTCTTCTTTTTTCATTCATTCATTTTGCTTGGTAAATTACCCCAGGTTGTAACCTCAGCTCTTTTGTTCTACAAACTATAGTATTCCAAGACCTATGGTCCTTCAGTGTAGTAGCTGCTAGGTCTTGTGTAATCCTTATTGTAGCTCTACAAAATTTAAATTTAAATCATTTTTTTCTTGTTGCTTGCAATACTTTCTCTTTAACCTGGGAGCTTTGAAACTTGGCTGATATTTCTATAAGCTTTCCACCAAGGATCACTTTCAGTTGGTGATCACTGGATTTTTTCTACTTCTGCTTTGCCTTTTTGTTCTGGAACTCCTAAGCAAATTGTTTCCTTGATAATTTCTTATAATGTTGTATCAAGATTCTTTTTTCGATCATGATTTTCAGGTAGTCCAGCTATTCTTTATATCATCTCTCCTTTTATCCAGATCAATTATTTCTCTGGTGAAATGTTTCACATTCTCTTCTAATTTTTCATTCTTTTTATTTTGTTTTAGTTTTTCTTGGTGTCTTATTAATGTCATTAGCTTCCCCTTGCCCAATTCTTATTTTCAAGGAATTATCTTCTTCCTTAAGTTTTTGATTCTCTATTTCAAGTTAGTTGACTTTCTTTTCATACTTTTCTTGATTTTCTTGGATCACTCTTTTTTTTTCTAATTTTTCCTCAATCTCTCTTATTTGATTTTTAAAGTTCTCTTCTTTTCTTTTTGACAAGGCAGTTGGGGTTAAGTGATTGTCCAAAAGTTGCACAGTTAGTAAGTGTCAACGGTCTGAGTCCAGTTTGGAACTCATGTTCTCCTGATTCTAGGGCCAGTGCTCTATCCGTTGCACCACCTAGCTGCCCCTAAAGTCCTTTTTAAGTTCTTCCAAGAATTCTTTTTGGTCTTGGAACCATTTAACATTTCTCACTGAAAAAAAAGTGACTCTTTTAGCTCCACTTTATTCCTCTGAATATGAACCCAGATCTTCTCTATACCCATAGTACTTATCTATAGATAGTTGACTTATTTCTCCTATGATTATTCATTTTTATTTTGTTTTTAACCACTATTATAATAATCTTCCCATCCCAAGGTGTGGAGAATGATGCCCCAATCCTCAGGTCCTTCTTACTGTTATTTTCTAAACTCTGTTCCAGGGCCAAACTTCCTCTCCACCACTAAGCCACAGGTAGGGTCCCCAGTCACACTATCCTGCAAATGCTCTTGCACTCTGTGGTACCTTCTGTGACTGCAAACTACATCTATTCTCTCTGCCCTGTCACTGAAACCAGGGTCTCTATTCTCCTGCCCCTCTGCTGCTGCACTCTCCAGGAGTGCACTAGTTCCCTTTCCCCAACAGCCACAGCATGGACTGGGTTCGGTCAGCACAGCTGTACTTGGTATCTCTCAAAGGTCCTCCAATCTTCTCCTATTCAACCATTGGCCCTCTATACTGACTGTAAGGTGAAAGTTCCTGAGGCTGAGGCTGCCTTCCAACCCAGCTGATCCCAGGGCTTGTTGGTTTGGGGTTCTGCAGAGTCCACCTGAAAATGTTTGCATTTCACTCAGGCCAAACCTCTGCCTGGATCTTTCCTGAGGTCCTCTCAAGCTGTCTTAGGAGGACAATTGCTTTATCCCAAATTCCGTTTATTTCTGCTGCTCTACTCTCACTTTGAGAAAATGTTCTGTCCTTTTGTGGAGGAAATTTGGAAAGCTGAAAGTTTTCTGACCTTCTCCACCATCTTCCCAGAATCCTCTCCATCTAGCAATTTTTTATAAAAGACAGCTCTGATCACAAACATACATAGTCCACCAAAACAGTGGCCACATTGGCCATACCTACAAATCTCTCTCTATCTGTCTGTCTGTCTCTCTCTCTCTGTCTCTCTCTGTCTCTGTCTCTCTCTCCCACTCTCTCTCTCTCCCTCTCTCTCTCTTTCTCTCTCTTTCTCTCTCTCTCTGTCTCTGTCTCTTTCTCTGTCTCTCTCTCTGTCTCTCTCTGTCTCTGTCTCTTTCTCTGTCTCTCTCTCTGTCTCTCTCTCTCTCTAGGAAGGGAGGAAGGAGAAGGAAGAGAAAGGTGAGACAAGGAGAAGAGGGAGGAGGAGGGAAGGAAGGGAGGAAGAAGGAAGAGAGAGGTGAGACAAGGAGAAGAGGGAAGAGGGAAACAAGGGAGGAAGGAGAGAAAAGGGAAAGATAAAGGGAAGGGAGAGGCGGAGGAAATGGAGGACTGGTGGGTGAAAGTACTCAAGATATTCCAGAAGCAGCTTTCACACGTTCAGCCAGGGAAAGAAGCAATAATCTCCCCTAAAGAACCGGAACATCACATCTCTCCTCCCCCTACCTCAAGCTCTTCCAGGAACAAGGCTCAGCATTGGACTTTGAGAAATGGCCTATTGCCTGAGCTGCTGAGGATACTGGGAGGACTGAAAGGGTTTGTTACCCCCTTGGGGGGTACCAGTGCCTATGCTCAGAAATGCCCCACTCAGCACTCAGTGGGTCCCGTGGGTAGACTGGCAAGCCTCCCTATGTCCTTGGGCTTTTGATTCCTAAGATGATGGATCTTGAGGGCCCTTGGTCCTGCCTCCATCTCTCCCTGGGCCCCAGGATGGTGCAAGACCATTTGGACAAGAAAGACTCGGCAGATGAATCTGGATGGTCTTTTTGCATGGGCTGCCCCAGTAGGAATTTTTGTGGCTGACTTTTATTGGGATACCCTGTGAGGAATTGGGTCTGGAAGCTGGCTTCCCTGTTAAATAAATCAGGCTCCACTCCCAGAACACCTGTTTCCCAAAGAACAGGAGAGTTCACACTGAATAATTCATGCCCTTAATGGCTTTGAAAGCCAGCTCTATACTCATGTTCCAACAAGAGTGAAGCAGGCCCCCTGTGATGCTGAAACATGTAGTCCCCCTCCCACTCCCATCCTCAGGCCTAGAGGTGTCTGGGAAGGGCTAGAGGAGTCACAGTTTTCCCATACAAAGCCAATCTTCATCACCTCTTACTGCAAACCTCAGCACTTTCCCCCTTCCTTCCCAGTAAGAGCCCAGTACCATGCATACCATTTTAGAAACCTGGGAGGGACTTTAGAGCTCATATTATTTAACACCTGCATTTTACAGATGATAAAACTGAGGCCCAGACAGAGAAGGAGACTTGCTCAATGCCAAAGAGAAAAAGTATAGGGGTATGACTTGTCAGCATTACAGGGTCACAGTTCTAGAGCTGAAAGGAGCCTCAGGACCATCTAGTCTAACCCACTGATGGAAACTGAGACCCAAGGACATATTCAGTGGCTTTCCCAAAGGCCACATACTTTGCAGATAATAGACATGATACATAAACCCAGGTCCCCCGACTATGCTGCTATGGATCTAAGATCTTGTGGATATGGAGAATTGTATTGGAAAGTGAGAGACTAGAAATGAGTTTGTTAGGAGTTTGTTGCAACATCCAGGGGAAAGATGATGAGGTCTAAACTAGAAGACAAATGTGAGGGATTCAGAGAGGAGAGAAAGATTTGGCAACTGGATAGATGGTGGAGTGAAGGAAAACTCCAAAATCTCAGATGTTCATTCAGATCTCCTAGCCCTAGAGTGGAAGGGCAATGATGAACTCAGCAGAAACAGAAAAATTTAAGATAAAGAGTAGAATTGGGTAGGGAAGAATAATTCCACTTTGGACATGAGAAGCCTGAAGTGCCAATGGCATAGCATAGCCAGGTGGAAATATCCCACAACCAGTTGATGATGTAAGCTTGGAGTTAAGAAGGGAAATTAGGGCTGGATATGTAGATTCATGAACCATTTGGAGAGAGATGATCGTTGAAACCAAGGGAGCAGGTGAAATCAAAAAGAAAAAGTATACAGAGAGAGAAGAGGAGAAGGTCCAGGACAGAACCTTGAAGGATACATGTGTTTAGGGAGCAGATGAGTAGTGGACCAGCAAAGAACAATGAGAAGGAGCCATCAGACAGGCAGGAATACCAAGAGAGAGAAGCATCACAGAACTCAAAAGAGGGAAATATGTACAACAGCAGGGAGTGTTGGTGTCAGAAACTTCTATGACATCCAGAAGGATAAAGACTGAGAAGAGTTCATTGGATTCACTAATGCTTTTTTAATTAATTACTTTTCATTTTCAACATTCACTTTTAGAAGACTTTGCGTTCTAAATTTCGCCCCCTACCCAAGATGACATGCAATCTGACATAGGCTGTGTATATATATGATCATATTAAACATATTTTCACATCAGTCATGAAGTGAAAGAAGAATCAGAACAAAAGGGGAAAACCACAAGAAAGAAAAAAAAGAAAATAGTATTCCTCAATCTACATTCAGATTTCACAGTTCTTTCTCTGGATATGGATAGCATTTTCCATCATGAGTCTTTTGAAATTGTCTTAGAGCATTGCATTGATAAGAAGAGCTAAGTTTAACAAAGTTGAACATTGCACAATGTTGCTGTTACTGTGTACAGTGTTCTCCTTATTCTGCTCACTCCACTTAGCATTTACTGATGCTTTTTTAAAAAATCACACATTGAACAAATCATAGTATCTTTATATATGGAATATACAGAATACTATTTAACTATCAGAAATGATGAAGCATGGGAAGACTTGTACAAATGATGCAAAGCGGTCTAAGCAGAACCAGGAGAACATTGTACACAGTAACAGCAACATTGTAACGATGATCAACTGTGAAAGACTTAGCTACTCTGATCAAGACAGTTGATCTGAGACAATTCCAAAGAACCCATAATGAAAAATACTATCCACCTCCAGAGAGAGAACAGAAGAACTCTGATTGTAGATTGAAGCATAGGTTTTTCACTTTTATTTGAGCAGGGGTTGTTTGTGTTTTCTTTTTATTATTATTATTTATTTATTTAACTTTTAACATTCATTTTCACAAAATTTTGGGTTCCAAATTTTCTCCCCATTTCTCCCCTCCCACTCCCCCAAACGCCGAGCATTCTAATTGCCCCTATCACTGTTCTGCCTTCTCTTCTAACATCCTTCCCTTCCCTTGTCCCCACCTTCTCTTTTGTACTGTAGGGCCAGATAACTTTCTATACCCTATTACCTGTATTTCTTATTTCCTAGTAGCAAGAACAGTACTTGACAATTGTTCCTAAAACTTTGACTTCCAACTTCTCTTCATCCCTCACTCCCCACCCATTCCCTTTGGGAAGCAAGCAATTCAATATAGGCCATGTCTGTGTAGTTTTGCAAATGACTTTCATAATAGTCATGTTGTGTAAGACTAACTATATTTCCTTCCATCCTATCTTGCCCCCTATTGCTTCTGTTCTCTCTTTGGATCCTGTCCCTCCCCAAGAGTGTTGACCTCAAATTGCTCCCTCCTCCCATTGCCCTCCCCTCCATCATCCCGCCCACCCCTCCTATCCCCTTCTCCCCCACTTTCCTGTATTGTAAGATAGGTTTTCATACCAAAATGAGTGTGCATTTTATTCCTTCCTTTAGTGGAATGTGACGAGAGTAAACTTCATGTTTTTCTCTCACCTCCCTTCTTTTTCCCTCCACTGAAAAGTCTTTTGCTTGCCTATTTTATGAGGGATAATTTGCCCCATTCCATTTCTCCCTTTCTCCTCCCAATATATTTCTCTCACTGCTTAATTTCATTTTTTTTAAGATATGATACCATCCTATTCAACTCACTCTGTGCTGTGTGTGTGTATGTGTGTGTGTGTGTGTGTGTGTGTGTGTGTGTGTGTGTGTGTGTGTAATCCCACCAACTACCCAGATACTGAAAAGTTTCAAAAGTTACAAATATTGTCTTTCCATGTAGGAATGTAAACAGTTCAACTTTAGTAAGTCCCTTTTATGACTTCTCTTTGCTGTTTACCTTTTCATGCTTCTTTTCATTCTTGTGTTTGAAGGTCAAATTTTCTTTTCAGCTCTGGTCTTTTCATCAAGAGTGCTTGAAAGTCCTCGGTTTCATTGAAAGACCATTTTTTCCCCTGAAGTATTATATTCAGTTTTGCTGGATAGGTGATTCTTAGTTTTAATCCTAGTTCCTTTGACTTCTGGAATATCTTATTCCATGCCCTTTGATCCCTTAATGTAGAAGCTGCTAGATCTTGTGTTATCCTGATTGTATTTCCACAATACTTGAATTGTTTCTTTCTAGCTGCTTGCAATATTTTCTCCTTGACCAGGGAACTCTGGAATTTGGCCACAATGTTCCTAGGAGTTTCTCTTTTTGGATCTCTTTCCAGTGGTGATCAGTGGATTCTTTCAATATTTATTTCGCCCTCTGGTTCTAGAATATCAGGGCAGTTTTCCTTGATAATTTCATGAAAGATGTCTAGGCTCTTTTCTTGATCATGGTTTTCAGGTAGCCCCATAATTTTTAAATTGTCTCTCCTGGATCTATTTTCCAGGTCAGTTGTTTTTCCAATGAGATATTTCACATTATCTTCCATTTTTTCATTCTTTTGGTTTTGTTTTGTGATTTCTTGGTTTCTCATAAAGTCATTAGCCTCCATCTGTTCCATTCTAGTTTTGAAAGAACTATTTTCTTCAGTGAGCTTTGGACCTCCTTTTCCATTTGGCTAATTCTGCTTTTTAAAGCATTCTTCTCCTCATTGGCTTTTTGAACCTCTTTTGCCAGTTGAGTTAGCCTATTTTTCAAGGTGTTATTTTCTTCAGCATTTTTTTGGGTCTCCTTTAGCAAGGTGTTGACCTGCTTTTCATGCTTTTCTTGCATCTCTCTCATTTCTCTACCCAGTTTTTCCTCCACCTCTCTAACTTGATTTTCAAAATCCTTTTTGAGCTCTTCCATGGCCTGAGCCAACTGAATATTTATTTTGGGTGTTTGGGATACAGAAGCTTTGACTTTTATGTCTTTCCCTGATAGTAAGCATTGTTCTTCCTCATCTGAAAGGATGGGAGGAGATATCTATTCACCAAGAAAGTAGCCTTCTATGGTCTTACTTTTTTTTCCCTTTTTTGGGCATTTTACCAACCAGTTACTTGACTTTTGGGTCCTTTGTCAAGAGTAGGGTATACTCTGGGAATCTGTGAGACCTCAGTTCCTCCAAGGTGGCACAATCAAGCATGTACTGGTCTGGATGCAGAGAGGGATTTTTGCGCCCAGAATCTTAGCAGATACCTCTCCTCAGCCACTTGGCCTCCAGTTCCCAAGTCAGCACTGGGAGCTGATTTTCAGAAAAACTGGATGGGCAGGGCTGGCATTCAGTGTGGGACAAAGGCCAGCTCTCCCAGGGCCTCCACCCAGGGCTGAGGTAAGACTAAGCTCTTCAATGCCCCCAGGGGTTTTTACGCTCCAACAATGGAGCTTCCATATGGGCTGCTGTGCAGGCTCTGTGGCAGCAGCCTGATGCCAGAGCTATGGGAAAGCCCTTCTCCCTTCCTGGCCTGCTGATTAAACCCCATCACTGACCTTTGGGGCCTGTGGGCCAAGGGATCTGAGGCTCTGCTACTGCAACTGGAGATTCCGCCCCCCCCCATCCCCCCCCATCCCCCCCCCCAGGTGTTCTCCTCCTAGAGGCTCGTTGAGCAGTGCTGCAGCTCAGCCAAGGCTGGGCTGGGCTCTGAGCTCGGCCCTGTGTCCAGCACAACCAACGTTTCTGTGGGTCTTTCAGGTTACTGTGGGCTGGAAATCTCCTCCACTCTGTTGTTCTCCACTTCTGCTGCTCCAAAATTTGTTGAAAGTCCCTCTCTACAGGTATTTTATGGGCTGTGGGGAGTACCCTGAGTAAGTGTGTCTTTCTAGTCCGCCATCTTGGCTCCGCCCCCCCCCCATGTTTGTGTTTTCTTTTGCAGTATAGCTAATAGGGAAATATATTTTGCATTACTTCATATGCATGATCAATTTCATGTTGCTTGATTTCTGTAGGGGCTAGGGAAGAATTTAACATTCAAAATTTTTTAAAAAGAATATTAAAATTTTTAAATATAATTGGGACATATTTAATGAAGCAATTTTTTATAAAAAAAAGAAAACATGGTTCTTAACTTTTTATGGGTCAGTGTTATGTCCAGATGATTGTAGATGACAGTTTTGCTGTGATATTTCATGTGTTAATATTATTATTCTCATTTTCATTATCATTATGTAAGTTATTCCTCTAGTAGTTTTTAGAGAATATATAGATGGGCATTATACCCTAATCCATCATGCCTCAGTGATGATCCTATTCATCTTGGGTCATCTCCAGGGGCAGGGAATGGCCTATAGTCTCCAGACTGGAAAAGTCCCGTCTTTGTAGTCTATCCTTGTCAATCAATCAATCAATGATTTATTTTAAACATCTACTATGTGCCAGGAACAGGGATACAAATAACAAAGAATGAAACAATACCTATGTGAAGAAGCTTACGTTCTGATGGGGGAATACAATGAGGACATAGAAAAAACATAAAGTGATTAAATACAAAACAATTAAATACAAGGTAGTTAGTGGGAAGTGACTAACAGTTGGGGGTATCAGAAAAGGTTTTGTGAAGAAGTTGATACTTTAGACATTTCTTGATGGGAGGAACAGATACTATGAGGCAGAGGCAAGGGGATGGGGTCATAGGGATGGGAGATAGAATGTCATGTGTGAGGAACAATTTGGCTAGACTGAAGAATGAGTGAGGGGGCTTAGTGTCCTCTGGGGCTGGAAAGATATACTGGAGCCAGACTGAGTAGGGCTTTGACAGTTAAGCAGAGATTATATTTTATTCTAGAGTCAATAGAAAGCCACTGGCATTTATTAAGTGTGGAGTTACATAGATCTGGAGTGTGTTTCAGGAAAATTTCTTTGGCAGCAGTAGGTAGGATAGATTGGAGTGGGAAAAGACTTGAGGCAGAGAGACCAATTAGGAGGCTGTTGAAATAATCCAGGTGAGAGGTGATGATGAGGGCCTGAACCAAGCTAATGGCTGCATGGGGAACAGCTTCAAAGAGGCAAGAGGCTTTAAGAAAGGAGAAGTGGCAGGTGAAATCAATGAGAATTAATTGATTCTGAGGAAGGAAGTGAGCAGTGGATGGCACACTAGAAGGATGGTGATACCTTAAATATAAATTAATGTTGTTGATCCTTTGTTTTCGAAGAGGACCAACAACATTATGGGTGATGTCTTGACTTGCTCATGAATTGATTTAAGTGAGGCAGAGTTGCAAAAAGTTGTCAGCCTCGCTATCTCTTCCAGAGTCACTGAAGTTCTGTAGCAGGACAAAAATGAGCATTGGCTGGTAACGCAGTGGATGACTTTGGCATCTTTGATGTCTGACCAAGTTCTAAGTCTCTACAGTACCTGCTCCAGCTGCCTTCATGGCCATTGGAACAAATTATTCTCATTCCCCCATTTTCCTAGAGGAAATCTTCACATGCTGAGGGCAGACATCCTCTTAACTCACTGATTGATGGTTTAAGTCCTATTGGTTACCCTCAACCTGGTTTAGCCTATCAGCAGAGGTGGTTTTATGGGGTGTGGTTGCTGCACATGATACAGCTTCTTGGAGCCAGAGGTGAGAATTGAGTGAAGGTGGACACCAAAGGTGGATGAGCAGTTGTGAAAAGTTGTGTGAGTAAGCACTCACACCAGAGATGCTAGTCCTCCCTGAACACTCCATACATCCCTTTCAACAGACATACAGACATTTGGAAGAAGGGAGAACTTGGAGAAAGATAATGAGTTGATTTTAAGATGTTTCATGAAAAGATGGTACTTGAGCTGCTTCTTAAAGGAAAAGAAGGACTGTCTGAGGTAGAAACAAGGAGGGATTGCATTCTAGGCATGCATTATAGCCAATACAAAGGCAAGGAAATGGGAGGGGCTCAAGGATATCCATTTTGAAACATATACAAGGCAAGAGGCAATATGGAACTGAGGCTCAAAGTATATGATATAGAACACCGAATGTCAGAGCTAGGATGGACTTGAGAGATCTAGTCCAACTCCATTTCACAGAGGAAGAAGCTGAAGGCATCCCTATTTCACTCTGTGCCTTTGAACCCTCCTGCCCAGCTAGTGCCCAGCACTGGTGCTTCTAACTCAGCCCTGAGCCATGAGCTCTTCTTGGAATATGAGGGAAAGGATAAAATCTCAGAATTGAGATCTCTACCTAAGCTGACAAAACCACTTCCTTCTTATCTGGGAGGAGGGACTCTGGACTCCATCAGAATTATCCTCTAAGGCTCTTTGGAAAGACCAGAGGCATCCTGCCCTCCCTGATTTCCACTCTTAATTTTGGAGACTGGATACTTACCCATGGCTGAGCTATAATGGGACTCAGCAAGGTCATGACAGGGTCTGTGTGCCTAGCAAATTTATTACCCTTCTCAGGTTGTAGAAAACATGTGGACCAGTGCCCCCTGGTGATGAGGAATTTGCATTTCTGGGAGTGATGATTGAACCACTTGTAAGGGCAAAAAGGCAAAGAGATGAGCTCTGGCCTTTGAGTCAGGAAGATCTGAGTTATTAGCTGTGTGACCCCAGGGCAAGTCACTTAACTACTGCCTGCCTCCATTTCCTCAGTGGCAATAATAATAGCACCCACTTCCCGAAGTTGTTGGGTGGATCAAATGAAATGATATTTGTAAGCATTTAGCACAGTGCCTGGCACGTGACAGGTGTTTAAGAAATGCTTGTTCCCTTCCCCCTAATGAAGTCAATATCCCTATGTCTGATCCAAATTAATGCCAATTCATCCTGTGCCAATAGATTGACCCTTAACCTTGGGCCAAAGGCTGCCTTTAACCCGTTGATACTGACGAAATGCATAATCCTTGTCACTGACTGAACCCTGATGGGTTATACCCACCTTTCTACCATCTAGCTCTCCTAAACCTTGTTGGAAGTCATGGTATGCTCAGTTACCATTCAACTCAGCTGCCTCCTTTGGCTTCCAAAGAGTGGGCACATCCAAGAGGCATTTCCCATAAGCTACACATGGTGCCAACTGAACCCCCTCTGGGCTCCAAAGCACACTATTATCCCTTCTGCACCAGTGAAGAGAAACCAGGCTACATCCTGCATCAAACAATGAATATTATTGTGGCTGCTTCTGTTGTCATGACTGCCTTCCATGATGTCAACCTGGAGACAGGATATATGCCAGCCTCTTGGCATCCAAGGGTGCAGGTGGCACCATGTGTGGCATGTGGGAGAGGGCTCTGCACACTAGGGACTGGATTTTTTAAAATACCTTTCATTTACTTTTGTGGAACATGTTGTACCTTGCCCCTAGTAGAAAATAAATTCTGCTTCTCTGTTTGCCTTTGTAAATGCTATCCATTGTTCCCAAGAACTCCTTGTGTACAGTAGGTACTTAATAAATGTTTGCTGAGTTTCTAGAATAGACCTCCACCTTTTAGAACCCCTAATTTTCTTCTCAGCTCAGCCCAAACAATACTTCATACATGAGGTCTTTCCTTGACTGTCCCCTTTGCCAGTGCCTTCCTCTTTCCCTGTCCTCACCTCTGCGTAACCTTGTATTTAAATGAACACATGTGTATATGTGTGGCTATACATATACATACATGCATGTATATACACATATATGTGTGTTTACATATACATGTGTGTGTTGTACAGGGTACATACATTCATATTGCATGTGTGAACGCATTTACATGTATACATTGCAGTGATATTCCATATAGTGTCCCCAAAGTCTTAATGCAATTTAAAACTGAGCTTTTCTAGGTTAAAACTGCACTAAAACTTTTGGGACACCACATATATGTAATTGAGTGACCATTGATTTCATTGGATACGCTATGGATCTTACCTAGTGGAAATTAACCAAGGACCTGTGTGATTCCTATGACTCTAAAACCAATAAGCTGATGAGAGTAAGGTTCCAGCACTACCTGCTCTCCCCCTCCCATTTGCTTTTCTATATCAATTCTTCCTTTCACGCCTCATTTGTAGGAGATAATGACAGGACTTGCAGATGACCCAGATGTCATGGTCCTCTTCTAGAACACTGAATGGGTGTTGCCTCACTCAAAGTGAACATCCTGGGCCATCTCCAGTCTTCCTGATGAGTATCAGGCCATTGGACCCAGATGACTCCGGAGAAAAAAGTGAGACTGGTGACCTTGCCCTCTCTCACTCAAATCAAAGTCAACTCCAAGTCATGTCATCATTTCCCTGATGTTATGGCCGTCTTTGAGAACAAAGGACAAATACACAAAACCTGTAAGTTTCGCAAGGGTCTTTTTAGGGAGGTCAGTACAAAGGTCCTGTTGGCACCCCTCAGTTAGGAAGACTTAACCAGGCATATGTTCAACTTGGTCAATGTGTATCCACTTTCATGATGCTGCCTCCCAAAGGGAGGCAGCAAGAGCAGCAGGTCATTCACTGTGGGCACTGGTCACCACTGAGGCAGGAATGCCAAAGGTAGGTCCCATCATCCACCCAAGCAGTGCCTATCCATCTGCTGGTTCTCAGAGTGCTGTTCAGGGACTTAAACAGCAAGCAAATAAGTGTATAGGGTCACAGAGTCATTGAATGTTAGAACTAGAAGGGATTTGGAGGTTCAGACAAGGAAAATGACTTACCCAAAGTTCCCCTCACCCCACCCCCAAACAGGCAACAAACAGCCAAGAAAGGATCTAAACTCAGACGTCCTGACTCTAAATATAGGGGGTCACAAAAGTCTTAGTGAAGTTTAAAACTTATTAGGTAATGGAGATAGTATCTGAGACTGGATTTGAACTCAGGTCCTCAGACTCCAAGTGAATTAGTCAAAACTCTTAGTGCACCATTAAATCTGTCAGACTTTAAAATGGCACCAAGTCTTTTGGGACACCTTGTCTGGAGTTCTTTCTCCTGTGCCAGGCTAACATGCTCCGAACTTCTGGCCATTTTCAGAGCCCACAGCTGTCTCCCCTTTGGCTGGGGGGAACGGGTACGGGGATACATGGTAAAGACACTGATGCTCCTCATGACATGATGCCTCAAGAGTGAATCATCTTTTACAGTAATAACCTTCTAGAGCTCCAGGGAGATTACCCAGGGCACCTGGGAAATCTTTTCTTTAGGCCCCAGAAACTGAGACCAACCTGATCAGACAGGGTAGCTGTAGTTCAGGCAGGCAGGCCACATCTTCCTCATCTCCTGTTCCTATCCTAGTACACGCAGTGTGTGGGCTCTGGGGGAGCACGAGCCATGAGCCAGCGCTGTCACAGACACCCATAAACACCCCCACTCACAGCATAATCACCACAGAAGGGGAAGAGCTCCGAGATAAAACACCACAGGGGCCACCTCCTCCTGCCTCCTCGATTTCCAGACTGTACCCATCTCTCTCCTATATACATTCATAGAGAAATCATCAATCTGGAGGTTGAACAGCTCTGAGAAGTCATCAAGTCTAAGTCTCTCATTTGAAAGATGAGAAAATTAAGGCCCAACAAACTTTAAGTGGTTTGCTTTGAGGTCCCACAAGGTATTAAGTATCAGAGGCTAAATTTGAACTCAGGTCCTCTGACTCCAAGTGACTTGCCCAAGTAAGTGTCAGAGATCAGATCCGAACTCAGATCTTCTGTGTCCAGGTAAGTTGCTCAAGGTTACACAGAGTAGTTTAGGAAGCTAGATTTGAACTCAGGTCCTCTGACTCACCCAAAATCATATGAGTTGTAAGTGTCAAAGGCTAGATTTGAACTCAGATCCTCTTCAAAACTGTGCTGTTTCTACTATACTATGCCACCTCGGGAGTATTATATTGTAGATCATCAAATCCAATTCCTTTACTTTACACACGAGGATACTGAGGCCCTAAAATGTTTGAGACAGCTAGTGGTGCAGAGAATAGAGAACTGGGTCAGGATTCAAAGAAAAAGACTTGAATTCAAATCCAGCTTCAGACAGGAGATGTGTCACCTTGGGCAAATCACTTGACCTCATTTTTCTCAACTGTAAAATGGGTGCAATAATAGGTCATTAATCAAATGAGATCATTTTTGTGAGAAAGCACTCAGCACAGAGTCAGACTCAGAACAGGCCTCATATAAATACTTATTCCTTTCCCTTCTCCTTAAGGGTCACCCAGGTAAGAAGCAAATTGACTCCTCACCCTGCAGTAGTGGCCTACCTCTGCATCCACCCACCACTGGGACACCAGCAGTCCTCCTCCTTTCTGGGACTCCCTAAGAAATCCCCATGTTGTTCATTCCCCACTCACTTCAGCTGCTCCCAAGAGCAGTCTGTACAGGGTGCCCCGCAGCACACGCCTGCACTCTTGCCTCCCCGAAGCCTGATGGGCCGTTGTCCCCACTTTGGTGGCATGAGTTGTGATTTCCCTCAACTCTGGACCCACAGCAGGTCCCTAATTAGCCCCCAGGTTTGACACCTTGCTGTTCTTGGACTTTGTCACTCAGAGCTTTGGCCAGGCTTATAGATTTGCTACTGATCCATGTCTCTGGTTCTCAGGCCAAATTAGCCAGGAAATAGTCCTGGGGTCTTTGCACCCAGACTCCTAAACTTTCAGTTTGTGTGGAGAAGGTCCTTCTCCTTTAGGGCAGTTCCTCTGGAACAGGACCCTTGGTCTGATGCATTTTTCTGGAAGATGTTTAAAAAGGGAATCTTTTCTGCCCTAATACTCCATGGAGTAAAGGAGGAACTGTTCCTTTATACCAAACAGTCCTGGAGGAAACTGAAATGGATTCCATTCCCTACTCAAAAGTTTGTGTGACTTTAGAAAAATCACCTACCCTCCCCAGACCTCAGTTTCCTCCTCTGTAAAATGGGGGAGGGGATAGACTAGATGGTCCCTGAGGTCCCAGAAGTTAGGAGTGCCAATTTCACACAAGCTAGTTCTGACTGACTTTACTACGGTAGATAAGAGAGGTGAAGTAGAATAATATTTTTTTTTAGTATATTTTTTTAATTTAACTTTTAACATTCATTTTCACAACATTTTGGGTTACAAATTTTCTCCCCTTTTATCCCCTTCCCCCCCCAGACCCAAGCATTCTAATTGCCCCTGTGACCAATCTGCTCTCTCTTCTATCCTCCCTCTCTGCCCTTGTCTCCGTCTTCTCTTTTGTCCTGTAGGGCCAGATAGCTTTCTTGACCCCTTAACCTGTATTTCTTATTTCCCAGTGGTAAGAACATTACATTTGATCCTAACACTTTGAGTTCCAACATCTTTAGCTCCCTCCCTCTCCACTCCTTCCCTTTGGAAGGCAAGCAATTCAATATAGGCCAAATCTGTGTAGTTTTGCAAAAGATTTCCATACCAGTTGTGTTGTATAGGACTAATTATATTTCCCTCCATCCTATCCTGACCCCCATTACTTCTATTCTCTTATGATCCTTTCCCTCCCCATGAGTGTCGACCTCGGATTGCATTCTTCTCCCCATGCCCTCCCCTCCATCCTCCCCCCCACCCTGCTTGTGCCCCTGTCCCCCACTCTCCTGTATTATGAGATAGGTTTTCCTATCAAAATGAGTGTGCATTTTATTCTTTCCTTTAGTGGAATGTGATGAGAGTAGATCTCATGGTTTTCTCTTGCCTCCCCTCTTTATCCCTCCACTAATAAGTCTTTTGCTTGCCTCTTTTATGAGAGATAATTTGCCCCATTCAACTTCTCCCTTTCTCCTCCCAATATTTCTCTCTCACTGCTTGATTTCATTTTTTTTTTTTAAGATATGATCCCATCCTCTTCAATTCACTCTGTGCACTCTGTCTCTATGTATGTGTGCGTGTGTGCATGTGTGTGTGTGTGTACTCCCACCCAGTACCCAGATACTGAAATGTTTCAAGAGTTACAAATATTGTCTTTCCATGTAGGAATGTAAACAGTTCAACTTTAGTAAGTCCCTTATGACTTCTCTTTGCTGTTCACCTTTTCATGGTTCTCTTCATTCTTGTGTTAGAAAGTCAAATTTTCTTTTCAGCTCTGGTCTTTTCATCAAGAAAATTTGAAAATCCTCTATTTCATTGAAAGGCCATTTTTTCTCCTGAAGTATTATACTCAGTTTTGCTGGGTAGGTGATTCTTGGTTTTAGTCCTAGTTCCTTTGACTTCTGGAATATCCTATTCCATTCCCTTCGATCCCTTAATGTGTTATCCTGATTGTATTTCCACAATACTTGAATTGTTTCTTTCTAGCTGTTTGCAATATTTTCTCTTTCACCTGGGAGTTCTGGAATTTGGCCACAATGTTCCTAGGAGTTTCTCTTTTTGGATCTCTTTCATGCGGTGTTCTGCGGATTCCTTGAATATTTATTTTGCCCTCTGGTTCTAGAATCTCTGGGCAGTTTTCCTTGATAATTTCATGGAAGATGATGTCTAGGCTCTTCTCTTGATCATGGTTTTCAGGTAGTCCCAGAATTTTTACATTGTCTCTCCTGATTCTATTTTCCAGGTCAGTTGCTTTTCCAATAAGATATTTCACATTATCTTCCATTTTTTGAATCTTCACGCTATGTTCTGTGATATCTGTCTTTCTCATAAAGTCCTTAGCGTCCATCTGTACCATTCCAGTTTTGAAAGATCTATTTTCTTCAGTGAGCTTTTGAATCTCCTTTTCCATTTGGCTAATTCTGCTTTTGAAAGCATTCTTCTCCTCATTGACCTTTTGAACCTCTTTTGCCAATTGAGTTAGGCTAGTTTTCAAGGTGTTAATTTCTTCAACATTTTTTTGGTTCTCCTTTAGCAGGGAGCTGATCTGCCTTTCATGCTTCTCTTTCATCCTTCTCATTTCTCTTCCCAGTTTTTCCTCCACCTCTCCAACTTGACTTTCAAAATTCTTTTTGAGTTCTTCCATGGCCTGAGCCCATTGGGTGGGCTGGGACACAGAATCCTTGATTTCTGTGTCTTTGCCTGATGGTAAGCATTGTTCTTCCTCGTCAGAAAGGAAGGGAGGAGGTGTCTTTTCTCCAAGAAAGTACCCTTCAATAGTTTTATTTCTTTTCCCTTTTCTGGGCATTCTCCCCAGCCAGTGGCTTGACCTCTGAATATTCTCCTCACACCCACCTCACCTCCTGATCCTCCCAGCCAGCGTTTGGGGACTGAGATTCAAATGCTGCTTCCCACCTTAGGGCTTTTGGCGGGGGCAGGGCTGCTATTCAGTGTGAGAATTAAGTTCAGATGGTCAGGTTGGGGCAGGGCCGCCTCTCAGGCCCAGTTCCCTCAGGGGGTTTATGCACAGACCTTCCACAATGGATCCAGGCTCCCGCCCGCTTGGGGAGCCCCAGTCTGCAGCCGCCTCTCAGCTTCTATCTCCCGGGGGGGCCCGAGCCATGGGGGCACCCCACTCCCCTCTCGACCCGCCAAAGAGACTCTCTCACCAACCCTCGTCACCTGTGGGTGGGGAGGCTTGTGCCGCCACTGGAGATCCCGTCTCTGAAGCCTGCTCGGATCTGTACCTCTCAGAGCCGCGGCCGCTGCAGGTCCGGGCTGGGCTCCGCATCTGCAGCGCAATGGACCTTTTGCGAGAGGTTTGCAGGTCCCTCTGTGGGTGGAGGGACCCTCGTGGCCGCAGGATATCTCGTCCCCGTAGCCCGTTCAGATCTTTTCCTCACGGTGTCGCGGCCCCTGCAGGGCTGCACTCAGCTCCCAGTCCCAGCGCCCAGTCCACAGAAGGACCCCCCGCAAGAGGTTTGCAGGTCTCTCCGGAACAGAAATCTCCCTCGCTCCAATATTCCGTGGCGTCTGGGTGCAGAATTCACCATGGGTTGGACCCCTCTAGCCGTTCTGTGGGTTGTGGGTTCGGAGCTATGTGTATGTGCGTCTTTCTACTCCGCCATCTTGGCTCCGCCCCCCCCGAAGTAGAATAATATTATCCTTGGAAAGGTAAGGGAATGTGGTAGAAAGAGAAATGGAGTTGGAATCATAAGACCTGAGTTCAAATCCCTCTTATGCCATCTACTAGATCTGTGAAAATTAACTTCTTAAGTCTCAGTTTTCTTCTCTGGAAAATGGAAATAAGAAAACTTTTGCTACCTACTTCACAGGGTAATTATAAGAATCAAATGATGAGGTTTCTTTTAATTATAAGCAAAATTGAAAGTGATATATAAAATGTGTGCTATAACTATTACATTCACCCCATCACCACTTGTTAGCCCTGCTCCAAGCCCAGAGGCAGGGGGAACAAAGCTTCTATCAGACTTCCAGGAGAATGGCAAAGTAAAAGCTCCTAATGGAGATTACCTTCTCAGTATTTTGAGCCAAAACAGCAATAGAAATGCCAAAAAGAAACAAAACAACCAGCAATTTTCAAAAAGAAAAAACATTTTTAATCGCTCAAATGGGCAAATACTGGTAAGGAGAAACTGGGCAAGGCAAAACTGGTAAGGAGAAAAAGAAACAGAAGCCAAAGTCAAGGAAAAAAAGGATTGAAATAATACCAACAGTTGTGTCAGAACAAAGCTGGAATTTTCTCAAAAACAACAAAACATATAATAAACAAACTGAAGAAATTAAAGGAAGAAATGAAACTAACAAAAATAAATTGAAATGAAAGAAAATAATTGAGTATAACTAAGGAATATCAACATAATATAATGTAGCATGGCAATGCGGAAGTATCAGGGAAGAATATAAATGAAATGATAGTTTCATTGAAAAAATGAATTATCTTACCTCAGGACAGAATTTTGAGAGGAACAAAGAAAGTGGGGAAAAAAGTAATCAAAGTAGAAAATCAACCAATCAGACAAAGATTTGGAACCAAAACAAACAAAAATGATAGATCCTGGAGGATTTCTCAAGGAGAGAAAATTTAAGAATGTCTGGGCTTTCCTGAAACTACATTTTAAAAAATTAAACCTGACCATTGTTTCAAAAAATCTGTACAAGAAAATTCCCCCAGAAGAGTTGAAAATAAGTGACCAGTTTCAGAGACAAAATTGACAAGATGCCAAAAATGTGTTTTCAAATCATCTAACAGATGTGTCATTATCAAGCTTCAAGAATACAACAACAAGGTGATTTTACAAGCAGCCAGGAAGTGAGGTACCATAGAATTATTTTAAAATTTTAATTTCATAAAATTTTTCTACAAAAATAAGAACTGATAGATGCTAGAATATATTATATCATAAGAAATATAGACAGTCATCACAAAATCAGATTCCCACAAAGCTAAGCATTTTTTAAAAAGATAATAGATGAACATTTCAAAATAAAATTTGAGAGAAGGGCCAACCTTAGAGCAGCTTTTGATTAGCAAAGCTAGTAAGAGCAAAGAGCCTCTTGAATAGATCTAGGTCACTATGATTAACTAGCTCAATTTTAGCACCATAAAAGCTTCTTTTTTAAAATGGTAGTGCTATTTTGGTTAACCATAGCATGGCACAATCTGGCTTAAAGGGATGAATCTATGATCTTATCACTGTGGATGCTACCTCTAATGGACAGATCCCAATCTGTTGATGCACCCTTATCCTGTAAGACTCTTGTCCACATTTTCCTATAAATCCATCAAGGGAGTCTACCCAACATGTTGGAAGCCTTTTTCTAGATAACTCAACATTTCCTAGGTACCAATGGAGTGGACAGAATTTTTCATCATTTATTTCTTGCTCTCATTACACGTCCAGCCCAGCTATTTTTAAATAGCTCTTCAGGAGGCATTATTGCAATGGAAAGGGCACTAGTTTTGGAGTCGCAGGCCCTGAGTTCAAATGCAATCTCTGATGCTTACTCCCTGTGTAGATAAATCATTTTCCCTGAGCCTCAGCTTCCCTATCTATAAAACAAGGTAGTCAGACTACCTAGCCTCTGAAAGTTCTTCTAGCTTTGAGACTATAACACTAACTTTTTGATATTATCTTTTCTGCCACTTTTCTTGAAAATTTCTTTTTTTCACACCCACCACCATCTCGCATCTCCCATCTTTCAATTGCCATCTCTATGATAATTCTCAGTTTTATTTATGTAACCCTAACCTATCTCATAAGCAGTTAGATGGCACAATGGATAGATCACTGGAACTAAAATCAGGAATACCTGAGTTCAAATGTGTTCTCAGACATTTACTAGCTGTGTGACCCTGGGCAAGTCACTTCACCCCATTTGCCTCAGTTTCCTCATCTGTAAAATGAACTGGAGAAAGAAATGGCAAACCACTCCATTATCTTTGCCAAGAAAACCCAAATAGGGTCAAGAAGATTTGGATATGACTGAAATGACTGAACAACAAAGACCTAACTTCATTATAGGTCTGCCTGTTGGCAGTGTCTAACTGCCTATTGGACACTTTGAACTGGATGCCTCATCAGTATCTCAAACTTAGTGCCTAAAGCTGAATTTGTTATCTTTCCTCCCAAATCCTCCCTACTTCATAATTTGCCTTTTATTGTTACAGAGAACTTCCATCCTCCCAGTCACCCAGGCTCCCAATCTAGGTGTTCTCCTCAACTCCACTGTCCACCCTCCATATCCAATCTGTTGCCAAGATTTGTTCATTTTACCTGCATAATATCTGATACTGCCTCTGCTCTGATTCAGACCCTCCCAGCCTTGTCTCTCCCATTCCAGTCATTCCTCCACGCAACTATCAAATTAATCTCCTAAGGTACGGATCAGACCATATCACTCATGCCCCATTAAATAAACTCCAGTGACTCCTTATCATCTCCATAATCATAATATCTAATAATAGTTAACATTTCTATAGTGCTTACTATGTTGCAAGCATTGTGCTAAACCCTTTCCAATTATTATCTCATTTGATCCTTACAACAACCCTGGGGGGTAGGTACTATTATTATCCCCATTTTACAGATGAAGGAACTGAGACAAACAGGTTAACTGACTTGCCCAAGGTCACACCTGTATTAAGTTTGTGATTTGAACTCAGGTCTTCCTGAGTCCTGGTGCTCTATTCAGTACACCAGCTAGCTGTCCCAAAAGAAAGACAAATAAAAAATATTCTGTCTTTGTCCCTTTCTAATCTTATTTATCTCCAATTTATCCTGTATATATCTTGTTTATACATAGTTAAGTCAAGAATGCTTTTTTTCTATTTTTATGTTTATTGATTCATTTGGCTCTACCTTGTAGTGGTACCTGTAGTGTACCTTGTTTGGGCCCTGATTGACTCAGAGTAAAATTCAATAGCAATTGTTTCTGTTTCAGCCAGAGAAACTGAGGGTTTTCTCCTTCCAGATTGATTTTTTTTTTTGACTGGATAAAAGAGGCCATTCTTTGTCTCATCAAATCAAAGTCAACTACAGGTCATGTCATCATCTTGATGTCATGTCATCATCTTCGAGAACGAAAGACAAACACAACAACCTAGCCTTAATCACTGAATGGGCATTACGTCAGTCAAACTGAGACCTGGGAAAGACATTAGCTGGAAAAGGTCACGGTCTCCCATTGCACTGGGGCCACTTGCAGTTGTCCTGATCTATATCTTGCCACTGGACTCAGATGGCTTTGAAGGAGAAAGTGAGGCTGGAGACCTTGCACAGCCCTCCCTCACTTAAATCCAATTCACTTGCAAGTCATGGCATCACCTCCCTGAAGTCATGGTCCTCTTTGAGAATGAAAGACTAACAATAATAACACCTTGTTAAATGGTATTTTAGGTAAAAATTTACTTCTTATTTAATGTGTTATGTAACTATGTTTTATTGACAGTTATTAAATTTAAGATTAAAATTATTTTTAGAACTAAAAATAAGGTTTTAGCATATATACAATCTGTACTTTCACTCCTCCTCATCTGTCTTGAGCCCTATCTTCTCTATACTATTTCATTTGAAGATCTCATCCGTTTGCATGGATTCTCTTATCATCTCTATGAGGATGACTCCCAAACCTCCATATCCAGTTTTCATCTCCCTCTAATTCCCAGTCACCAAGTACCTGAAAAACATCCCTAATTTGATGTTCCATTGCAATCTCAAACTCACTGTGACTAAAATGATATGTTCTCTTCCCCTAAACTCCCCACTCTTCCCAACTTTCCATTGATGTTGAAGGTGCCATTGTGCTTCTTTTGTATTTGTTTATACACGTTGTACATGTTATATCTCCTGGGAGAACATGTCTCTCCTTCAGGCCAATGAATACTTTACTTACTTGCTTTGTATTCTAGATAATTAATAAAGGATTGCCAAAGTAATGTGTGGGAGATATTTGTTGGAGGAGAGCCTGTAAGAAACTGGTTACATGATAAAATGGAAAGATAATTGTCTGGTTTCTAAACCCTCCTGTGATATGTATTTCCTGTGTGACCTTGAACAAATTACTTAACCTCTCTGTACCTCAGTTTTGTCATTTATAGGAGGAATAAGCACCTACTATGTGTCAGGCATAGTGCTAAGAACTTTAAAAATATTTTTCACGTTGTCCTCACAACAATCCCGGGAGGCAGGTGCTATTCGTATCCCAGTTTTACAGATGACAAAACTGAAGCAGGCAGAAGTTAAGTGATTTGCCCATGGTCATACTAATAGTCTGAGTCTGGTTTTGAACTCAGGTCTTCTGACTTTAGAGCCAGTGATCTATCTACCATGCTGCTGAGGTCACTCCTTGTTCTAACTACATGATTCTATGTCCTACCAAATCAAAAGTGATTTTTTTTTTAAATGGTCAACAAACACAAAGATATTTGTATTCTCTGTAGCTTTCAGTCACATATATGTTTATAAATATGTAGTCATTCTGAGGGTTTTAAAAGAAGAAGGAAAAGGGGAAGGAAAAAATTCACACAGAAAAGAGAAAAAATGTGTGAAACTTGCTCTTTCTCATAATTGAGATGCATGAGAAGAATATACAAACTTGGACAAGGGAGGTGGGGGAGTGACCATCAGATGAATCCTGCTCTTATCTGAAAAGAAATCTATTGTAGAGACTTCATTATTCTTAACAGAGAAAAAACTGTTACTAATATCTTAATCAATCTCTTCCATTTTTTAATCTGTTTAGTTCTCCTTCCAATTTCATCTCAAATTGCTTTTAGGTTGATCTGGCTTCAAAGGGACTCTCTGAGAGGGAATGGGAGTTGACTGAATTGTTAAGTTTCTGCAACCTTATTCATCTCAACCACTTCTAGTCATTTTATGAGATAGCACTGCTCATAAAATTCTGCCATGCTCCTTTTTAAGATTTTATGAACAAGTTTATATTCTTAACCAGGTTACCCTTCGCAGCCCATATCTCTCTGCTTGGCAAGACTGAATGTTTGCTGGATATGGTGGTTTCCATAATGTGGTACCTAATTTACATTGGTTAGATTTCCTTGGGAAGTCATGATAGTCTATGAGGATATCTGTTACGTTGTCCATTTCTTGTTTAAATGTCCAGGTTGCAATTCTTTTAATTGTATACCACATCTTCTCATTTTTATTCTTCTAATTTTACACTGATTTTGACCTTCCTTCTAATAAGTTGATGGTCTGATTGCATCTAGCTGATTCAGAAATAACTCCTTCATGGGTAATGAATCATTTCCTGTCTGTGAGAATATAACAATTTTATTTTATGTGATGCTAATCAGTGCTCACCATATCTAGCGTTTCCTGACTCTTGGCAAAATAAGTACTCATGATACATAAGCCTGAGGCTTCTATGTAATCTACAGTCCCTTAGCCTCTTCTGTCTCTCACTCCTGAGTCATATACACATATATATGTACATATACACATATATGTATATATTTGTATATTGTGTACATATATTTGTATGTGTATATGTGTGTGTACACACACATACATACATATGTATGTGTGTGTGTATATATATAATACATACATACATACATACTTACTTACTTATATATGCTCGATTTGAACTCAAGTCCTCCTGACACCAGGGCCAGGTCTATCTACTGCGCCACCTAGCTGCCCCTCATTTTCTGTCCTTTTTTATACCCATCTTCGTATTTGTCACTAAATACTAAAACAGATGTTGATTTCATTTGGAGAAGGAGCCTGAGTTCTTCTTTATTTAAAATGTTAACCTTTTTTCAATCATCTGCATGGAAAGAAAATCCCATACACCCCAAAATCCATCATCTGTATTTCACCCCTTTGTATTTCTTCCCACTCCCCACCCATCCTAGAGATCCATCCTTTATTATAAAGATTTTTTAAAAGAACAAAGAGGGAGAAATTATTTGAAACTAACACGTCAAAAAGTCTGATGTTATAAGCGGTGTTCTGCAACCATTGTTACCTATCTCTACAAAAAAGGTGGGTTGATGTCTTCTCATATTTCTTCTTTGGACCATGCTTATTCTTGGTAATTTTACAACATTCATTTTCAGTTATTTTGTAATCATTGTTCTTGTCATTCATAGTCTTGTATATGTTGATTTCTTGGTTGTGCTGACCTCACTTTGCATCAGTTCATACGAGTTTTTCTCTGCTTCTCCGTGTTTATCATGCTCATTGTTTCTTAGGGCATAGCAATATTCCTAGTAGTATTCCATAGTAATATTCACATACCACAATTTGTTCAGCAGTTCCCAAATTCATAGGCATCTGCTCTGTTTCCACTTCTTTTTTTTTTATCACAGAAAGTGCTACTATAGATATTTTTGATGTGTATGGGATCTCCTTCTTTGTCACTGACCCCCTTGTGGCATGTCTAGCACTGAAGTCCCTCATTGAATTCTTCATAGAATTTCTCTCCCTCCTCATCTTCTACAACAAATGTTGATCCAGAAGCTACAATTATCTTCATGGTGGTCCTTTCTCAAGTGTTCATCATCATTGCTGCAACACATGATGACAGAGTATGCCATGAACTGATGTTTACTTTTTGCTTTTGTATTCACAGTAAAAATAACCTTGCTAACATTTTTTTTTTTTGCTATCCCTCAATTTCAGTTCAGGCTCTTTTTATCTTCTAGTTCTTTTTATAGTGAGAACATCAATATTGATACAAGTCAGTTCCCTCAGAAGTGTGGCCCCTGGTTGGTCATTGGTCAAAGCTCTCACAGTTTAGAAATACCCTGTCCTTCTTTTTCTATCACTCTACCCAGAAATGAAAGGTAATCCTCAGGGCTGGGGTCCATTTTGTATTCTTGAATCATGATTTGCTATGATCAAAGAATTCGTTAGCTGGTGGCCCATCTATGGGTAATGATCCTCTCTCCACTTTGCAAGGCTGATCCTAAGAAAGCAGGCACAATTAGTCTCCAGGACCAAAAGCCTTTCTGGCATGACCTAACTTAAGCAAGAGCTATTAAAGCTTAAAACTGAGCTTAGACTTTTGGGATACCTTGTACAGTGCTTTAATGTTTCCAAAGTACTTTATACATATCATAAATCATTTAATCCTCACAACAGCTCTGTGAGGTAGGAACTATTATCTTCATTTACAGATAAGGACACTGAGTCTTGTGAAAGGAATAGCTTGTGACCCAGGGATATACAGTCTGGGGAAGGATTTGAATTCAGATCTTCCTGATTACAAGTTCCAGCTCTTTATCTACTCAATTGATAAAAAAGGTGAAACTCCTTTGAAAATGTAATGTACTCCACAAATATGAAGTATAATTTATACTCATCAGCATCCTCATCATCTTGTAAGGTCCCTGAGAATAAGGATGGGGTATCATTCATCATTGTATTCAAGATATTTTAAGGATCAAATGAGAAAATATTTTTAAAAGAGCTTAGCATAATGTCCGGCACATTGTTATTAATAAGTCATTTGGGGGTTTTCTTGACAAAGACACTGAAGTGGTTAGCCATTTTCTTCTCCAGCTTATTTTACAGATGAGGAAACAGAGTCAAGCAGGATTAAGTGACTTCTCAAAGGTTACCCAGCTAGTAAGTGTCTAAGGCCGGATTTGGCACATAGTAGGTGCTTAATAAATGTTTATTCCCTACCTTCCTCTATGGTACTTAGTACAGGTTCAGATACATTATAAGTACTCAGTCAAGGTTTTTGAATAACTGAATGATTATAATTCTTTTTTTTTGTATTTCCCATAGCCTATGACTACCATGGACCACAATAGAATCACAGAACATGGAAATTCAGAGCTGAAAATGACCTTATCAATCACCTCATTTTGTAGATGGAGAAACTGAGATCCAGAAGGGGAAAGTGACTTGTCCCAGGTCACCCAGATAGTAAGCAAACTTGGATCTTTCTCCAAACCCAGCCCATTTGACAGGGATACACCATCTTTCAAGCAAAGAACCTTAGAATGAAAAAGAACCTTAGATTTCCTACTATAATCATGAGGTGCAACTTGGCATAGTAAGAGCACACTCATAGAGGACCTAGGCTCAAATCCCACATCAGACATTAACTAATGT
This sequence comes from Notamacropus eugenii, assembly GCF_028372415.1. NCBI lineage: Eukaryota > Metazoa > Chordata > Mammalia > Diprotodontia > Macropodidae > Notamacropus > Notamacropus eugenii. Next base: position 379,343,972 of record NC_092874.1, on the reverse strand, counting down.
GCAGCCTTGGGAACATTGCTGATATCTCCCTGGGAGATTTCAAATGAGGGGCTTGGGTTAGATGACTTCTGAGGTCCCTTCCAGCTCCGTGATGCTTATTCAACTCATACCTTACAAAGAAGGAAGCTGAGGCTTAGAAAAGGAAAATGATTCTCCAAGGTCAGCTAGTGAGTAAACAGTACAAGTCAGATCTCCTGTTCTTGACCCAATGTTCTTTCTACTGCATCACACCCAAAGAACACTTATTGCTGAATTACATGAAAAGGGAGTGGGCAGATTTTTTAAAAATTAAAAGGATCTACATGTACAGAAATATTTATAGCAGTTCTTTTTGTGGTAGCAAAGAATTGGAAATTGAGGGGATGCCCATCATTTGGGGAATGGCTGAAGAAGTTGTGGTAGATGACTGTGATGGAATACTACTGTTCTATAAGAAATGGCAAGCAAGATGCTTTCAGAAAAACTTGGAAAGACTTACGTGAATGACACAAAGTGAGCAGAACCAGGAGAAAATTGTACACAGGAACATCAATATTGTATGATGATCAACTGTGAATGATTTAGTTGTCAGCAATACAATGATCGAAGACAATTCCAAAAGATTTATGATGAAAAATGCTATCCACCTCCAGAGAAAAATAGAGGCTGAATATAGATTGAAGCATACTTTTTTACTTTATTTTCCTTGGTTGTTTTTTTTTTCTGATCTGTGTTTTCTCTCCCAACATAGCTAACATGGGTATATTAGCTACATGCATGACTGCACATGTATAATCTATATCAAATTGCTTGCCTTCTCAAGCAGGGGAGGGAGGAATGAAAAGAGAATTTGGAACTCAAACATTTTTTAAATAAATGTTTAAAATTGTTTTTATGTGTAACTGAAAAAAATAAAATATAGAAAAATTTAAGGAGGAGGAGAGTGGGAGGGAGAGAGAGAATTTGGAACTCAAAATTGTTTAAAGTGATTATCAAAAGGATTAAAATGATAGTAAAAATTTTATATGTATTTGTGAAATATGTAACAAAATAAACATTTTTCAGTTTTTAAAAGAAAAATAAATTAACATGATTGCTAAAATAATTTTTTAAAAGAGAACGGGCAAGTAGGTGATCTGCGTCCCAAAGCATGAATGGAAGCCATCCAACATCACAAGGGTGGGAGGGGAAGAAGTGGAAGAGGCAGGTAGAACCCCAGCCTTGGGGTAAATCCATCACCCAAGATAATTTCTGCCACTAGCTCCATTCTGTAACTCATTTTCATTATCCCCACTCTCTAACCGTCTTTCTCACTGAATGACAAGTTCCAGGAGACCAAGAGCGAATTGAAAAGACAATAAATTTAGTGCTTCTAACAGAGAACAGGACTTCAAGCCCAACAGAAGAAGAGGGACCATGAAGACACCCTAGGGGCAGAGTGGGGCAGGAAGGGAAGGAAAGACACCTGCAACTATTTCATCTCCTTTGGCTGTGATCTATTCATATCCCAGGCAGAGGAAAGGGAAGATGCAGCCTCCAAGCTGCTGATCTGCTGTCGCCTGCAGTCGGAAAGATCTGAGTTCAAACAGTCTCAGACACTTACAAGGTCTATCGCCCTGGGCAAGCCTTTTAGCCTTACCCTGCCTCAGTTTCCTCAAATATAACACGAGTATAATAATAGTACCTATCTCACAGGTTTATTGAGATGTTCAAATGAAATGCTATATTCAAAGCACTTTGCAAACTTTAGAGCACTATAGAAATGTTAGCTTTCGATATACCTAGTTTAGTAAAGCACTTATCAGGTGGCACTGCGTTAAGGCAAATATAAGCAATTAAGAGAGTCCCTGCTTTCATGTTCTAATGGAAGGAGACAATACATAAAAGGGCACTAGAAATGGGGTGAGGGAACTTCAGGCCATGTCAGCAGTGTGGAGGCTCGGTTCCTAAAAGGACAAAAGACTCATGTATGGGAAAGAGGAGAGCAGAAGGGGAATCTTAAGTTTCAAGTGGAACAGAGATGGTAGGAGAGTCACAGAGGCTCCTTGAGATGGGGTATAATTTCTTATTTTTGTCTTTTACCCCCCAGTACCCAGCACAGTGCTTTCCCTGGCTCATCATGGGAGCTTAGTGTGTGTTTGTCGAATGAATGAATTTGTTAGAAACTAGACTCTCCTCCTTGCTGACTTAGAAACCATGTGAATACTTGTAAGTGTATTGCCCTCCTTTGTGTTTGGAACTGATTGATAACCTAGAACCAGCAAACACCACTCCTTAGAATATGGTTGTCACTGAAAATGATACCTGTTGCTATGGGAACAGAGTCTGAAACAAACATCCATCACCTACCATCCCACCTCCCTTCCCTGGCTAGTGTTCCTCCATACTGCATCACCATAGTAACTCCAAACTGCTGAGCATCTCTAACCAGCTGCTGGCAGACCAAACGAGCTAATTCATCCTTCCCGCCAAGCCATCCTGGCCCCTTCTCTCAATGGAAGCCTGGAGCTGGGAAATAATGACTCCCTGCAAGGTGGCTGGAGCTGAACTGAGGGGCATATTGGCAGAGAGAGGAAAGAGCACAGAACTGGGAGCCAAGAGAGGATGGGATCATAGATTTAGAGGATGCTAGTCCAACACCAAGATTTTATAGATGACAGAACTGAGTTTGGACCGGTGAACATGCCCATGGAAACATAGGTAGTAAATGGGGGAACCAGGATCTAAACCACAGTCCTCTGCCTCCAGAACTCTCTCTCTCTCTCTACTGCATCATGCTGTGAATTTGAATTCTACCTCTTCAACTTTACTGTGTGACATCAAGGAAGTGATTTTGCCTACTGAGCCCCAGTGTCCCCTGAAAAATGAGATTAGATTAGATGATCTCTAAGTTGTCTTCCAGCTCTAAATCCTGTGGAAATCCTCCTCCTTTTTCCACCTTCAACACTCTAGGAAAGCCATGATGTTTGCAATTTGTAGCTATTACTGGAACCCAGAGCGCTAACTTAGAATTTTTGTGCTTGGAGGAAACCTTCAGTTAAGATGGGTAGATACTGCCCCATGGGGGGCGGGGGCAGGGAATGAGGAAAGACCAAAAATTGGGCATGCTTTTGTGATGCCACTGTGGGGAAAACCTTTGCAGATGTAGGAGAGTACAGGAGGGTGGAGGGGTAACTCTCAAGAATCCAATTTTAACTAATTATTCTCACTAACTAGATATAAATCTCTATTGTTCCTAAGTAGCTAAAGGATTGTAAGTGCTATCAATGCCCTCCCTCTAAACTTGGCACCCTAGGACAGAGCTCTGATTGCCCTATCCTTGTTACAGTTCTGTCAGAGCCTCCGATTTGTGAAGGGAAAGACTTGAGAGATTCCCCTCCCTCATCTCTGTTGTCTATACACTACTTTAATGAACCCAGCATCATCCTTTAGAACTTAGTAGGTTGCCCCTTCCAGGGGGACTTACATTAGAGAGGGCATAAATGAAGCTTGACTTAATAGCAGCTGAAGCATTACTGCCAGGCCAGTGGAGAGAGATTTAGGGGCAACAGGGCCTGCATGACATTTCAATCACAATCTAAATGCACTCTTTTCCTCAATTCAATAAGCATTTATTACAAGAGTTCCCGACCTGGGATCCATGTACTCCTAGGGGGTACAAGAAGCTTGTCAAGCAAGCATGGGGAATTAATTAATTTTCTTCTGTGCATATGCATGGCAAACTCTGGAATTTATGTCTTTTCATATTGAATAGGAGGTAGGAGAAGATTTAGGATGGAGTATGGGGACTGAAAAATTTGGGAATTTCTAATTTATTGGGTATCACTTGTGTTCAGTAGGTCAATCAACAACAATTTATTACTATGTTCCAGGCACTGTGCAATGCAATGGGGATGCAAAGACAAAAATGAAATAGCCCCTGCCCTCAAGGACCTTACATTCTAATATGGGAAACAACATGTATATATACACATATGACAAAGTTAATACATGGAAGGGGATGTGGCACTTGCAAATAGGAGAACCAGGAAAGGTCTTATTACAGAATTTAGTAAAGATATTGCCCTCTCTTCTTACGGAGCGTAAGCAAATCTCTAAGTTAGATAATTTGGTGACAGATAGCTAGCTAGCTAGTTAGAGAGAGAGAGAGAGAGAGAGAGAGAGAGAGAGAGAGAGAGAGAGAGAGAGAGAAAGAGAGATGGATGGATGATAGACAGACAGATGATAGATAGATAAATGGATGATAGATTGATGGATGGATGATAGATAGATAGATAGATAGATAGATAGATAGATAGATAGATGATAGATAGATAGATGGATGGATGATAGATAGATTGATAGACAGATGGAGGATAGATAGATAAATGGATGATAGATAGATTGATAGATTGATGGATGATAGATAGATGATAAATAGATACATAGCAACAGTGGTGTGCTAGTAACTTTAATCTTCGTCATTAACATTTTCTCTATCCCTTTCTTAAGTCTAGATAACCTACAAAATAATAAGCCAAGTCCTGATCTGTGGCATTTGTTGATTTCCAGGGTATAATTGCTCATACAAAAAAATGAACAATCAGCTCTCCTGACTAGGAGCTGCCTCCAAACCCCTGGAGAACAGTAGCAGAGGAGTCGTAACAATAAGCATTTATTAAACATTTTCTCTGTTCCAGGCCTTGTGCTAAGTGCTGGAGTTACAAATACAAGCCAAAAGAAAGAGTCCCTGCCCTCAAGGAACTTACGCATTCTCATGGGAGAAGACAGTATGTAAAACAGACTTGTAACGAGGGAAGGAGGAAACTCACAGCCTAAGCCTTGTTGGGAGAGGCTGTGGTTACAGACTCCTCTTTGGATGGAGCTGTGGAACTGGGTATCCTGGCCCTTTATGGAGAGCAGTGCAGACCTGACCAAGGCCATTTCTGATCCAGATTTATAACTTGGGCAGGCCTAGCCTCAGACTCTCTCCCGCCAGACAGACTGGGTGTTGAGAGGGCCCTGATGTCAGACTGATTGATTTAATATTTATGGAGAGCCCACAGCCTGAGAGGCAGCTGCTTGGGATGTCAAGGCCATTTGGCCCAATGGGGAAAGCATCACTCCAGGGCGGAAGAATAAATAGCAACAGCCCAATCAATGCTCGGGAGCAGTATTTGAGTCTGGGGAGTGGAGAAGAGGGGGTGGAGAGAGAAGGTCAAATATTCTGAAATGTTTATTGATCAGTAAGGCAAAACAGATTTCATTCCTGACCCATTCATCCCAGTGGGCACTCGTGGTGGCATGACAACCTTTCAGCCAATCAGCTGATAGGATGGTTTCAACCAGCTCTTTGAGAAGAGTTGAGGATGATCGAAGGAACAGACTCCAGTACCTGAGATGAAACTCAACTTGAGGAAGCGAGGTACATCTGGAAGGACAATGGAATGGGAGCCAGCAGAGCTAGATTCAAATCTCAGCTCTGCCACTAACTTGCTGGGGGATATTGGGCATACTCCTTTCCCCTCTCTGGACCTCAATTTCCTTCTTAGTGAAATGAGGAGATTGAAGCTGACAAGATGTAAGGCTCATTATAGCTCTAAGGCAGAGGTCCTGAGAAATTTCAGAACCTTAAAGACACATTTTACGGGGGAAAAATCTTCAAAAGGGAGCAAAGTCTACAGTGGAACTCATATTAAGTGCAAAGTCAAAACTAGGAATTTTTGTACCTAAAGGAAGAAAATCACCTTTAGTTGAGAGGTTAGAAGAGATGGATGCACTGGGACAACACAAGGCCAGTTGGGGTCAGGGCCGGATGTACTCCAAGAGACCTTCTGGTAACTTCCTACTTTAATTATTTTTGCTAACTAGGTGCTAGTGTAGCACTTGGAGGCACAGCTCTAACTTGTCTAGGCTCACAAAACAAGGTTTTTAGATTTATCTATGAGTCTGTACATAGTCCATAGTAGCATTTGAGCCCCCATCAGTGTGTTTACCTTTCCTTATCTCTATACCAGAGATAACAAATATTTAAATTATATTATTATATTAAATATATTATAAATTATATCATTATAAATTAATAAAACAAATAATTTATTAAATAGGGTAGTAAGAAAATTAACAACAAAATATTTCCCCCAATAGACCTGGCTTGCTTAAATACATGTATTTATTGGGAAGAGTGGACACAGGTAAGGAATACACTTAGAGAGCCATACATATGGAACATGTGGAGCCATACATATGGAACTCATGCACCTGATGATGTAGAACCTCTGATGTCTTCTGCTGATCTTATTACATCATGCCTGTTAAACTTGCTACCTGATGGGCTTATGTGGCATAGTCTCTACCAAATGAATAATCTCTGCCGGCATTTGGGAATGGAGCAAAGGTTTTGCTTGACATTTCTAAGCCTTTTGGTTTCAGCCAAATATACATTTAATAGCATGAAGTTGTAATGCTGTTTTTCTTCCCATTTCTGACCTCAGCTAGGGTATTCAACTGATGACATCTTCCTCATGGGAATAGGAATGGATTCCACCTATGTTATTCTAGCTTCAAGCACAGAGGCTTTTCTAATGCCAGACTTTTTTTTTTTTTTTTTAAGGCAGAAGCTGGACTAACACATCTAGTAGACTAAGTGAAAATCTTTTTTTACTTTTGTTTCATTATGAAGTCTACCTATTTCTCTGAACATTGTCTGGAATCCTCTTTGGAACACAGAACAGAATTGATCCAGTTAACTAGTAACCTCAGACTTAATTCTGTCTTTTGATCTTTATTTTCTATTCACCAAGGCCAGGGTTCCCCTTAAAAGTTTCATTTTGACTTAGGGTTAGAAATTTCTTGCAGCTTCCTGTTGAATTTCCAGCTGCCAAACTGTACCCTGTTAGCCTTTGTTTATTACAAATGTTTTTAAACTTTTCGTGTGTCACAGACCCCTTTAGAAGTCTGGTGAAACCTATGAACCTCTTCCCAGAGTAATGTTTTTAAATACATAGAAAATACAAAGGATTACAAAGAAAATAAATTATATCAAAATTTTTTAGAAATTTAAGTTCATGGACCCCAGGTTAAGAATCCATTTTTTAATGGCTACTCTTCCAAAAGACTGCCAAAGACTCTCAAGGTTTAAGACACACACACACACACCCCTCAAGTTTTCAATTCCAAAACTTTTTTGTTCTCCCACGCAAATAAGGAGGGGAATAGGAAAGGCACAGGAACAAAATTAAGCCCAAAGAAAGATCACTATAAAAATAAAAGGTGAGATTAATAAAAAAAAAAAAAAATCACTGCTTTTGCCCTGCATCATTCCATTCCTGTATTTATATGTGTATATGTGGCCTTCCAGGCCTTTCAGCTCCACTGTATACTAGTTAAGCCTAGCTTGGTCCATCCAGGGACCCCACAGATGGAGGATATTGGTGAGGGGAGGTACAACCCTCCCCCTGCCTCAGTGTTCTTACCTAAGCAAAAACCTAGATATCCATTTCTCTCTCTTTACTCAGAAAATGGTTGAGACCCAGTCCTCAACAGGGTATGGAAAAGCATTGAGACCCCCTCACTGAGGAATATGACACTTATGGCATCACTAATTGGGGCTATGCAAATGCTTAGCCATGTGGTCTTATCTTCTCTCACCATACATGTGGGAAAGAAATGGCAGATGAAAGCTTATCATAGGATTACTCTGTTTCTGGTCACCTCATATCCACCCGATCCAATCCTCTCTCCTAATGGGGGATCCAGTCAATGAGAAGAAAGGTACGGGTAGGGTAGAGAGTCTCTGCTCAAGCTCTCTATTTAGTACCCAGATTACCCATGCTTTCCACACCTAGGCACCCAAGTACCTAGAGCAACCCAGCTAAGACATGATTTCCTCAGAACCTAGTAAGTAAGTGGTAGCAGTATGCAGCAAGGCCAGCCCTATGATAGGCCAGTCATATTTTCCAGAGGAGCAAGAGAAAGAGAGCATTGTTGGTTGAGTCAGAGGCTTAGGTACAAGGCATGGAAGAGGAGGGATTAAATATATGTACATACAGGGAGACAGTATTCTGGCTCCTATCCCTCTTTCTGTCAGCCTCCTATATATGGACCTATAGCTATTCCCCTGCCCAAACTCTGGGATAAGTTGTCTTTTGGTAGGCACCCTCTAAACATGGTGCCCTGGGATAGAACCCCATTTGGACCACCCTAGTCACAACTCTGTATATATCGGTTCATAAGTTGCATGTATTGTATATACTACACACATGTATTGTTTCCTTCTCAGGAGTGTTTTGAGCAGCCCAGATGGAGAGGATGAAACTGTGATATTGTGAACAGGAACCAAATATTTAGTTAAGACAGTTAACTTGATGTTTATAGACTCAGGTGACAATTAGAATTGAGCTCTACAAGCAGAGTACACAGGGTAATTGATCTGCCAGCACCAGCAAAGCCTCCCAAGAAGAACAGGAAGAAGGAAGAAACAGAAACAAAAAAGCTTCACCTGGGGAAAACAGAGGAGAACACTCCCCTGGGGCAGACCCCCAACAGAAACAGCTGCTTTTCCCTGGGAGCCCCTGAATTTATAAAAATGAATGAGGTGATAAGAAAGCTCCTTTGCCCATACAGAACAGTCTGTAGTTCACACAAACCAGAACCAACCTGGGGCATATGGAGAAATTGTCCCATTTGAGGACCCCCCAACCCCAGAGGAAGTCTCTTCCCCAGTCCCAATTATCTGTATTTTCACGTACCCTGTAAATATCTCTGTGGTCCTATTGGCACAGTATTCCTACATGTGACTCTGCCACTCACAAAGCATTTTTCCATTGACTATCTCATCTGTATGGCATAGTGATTAGAGAGCTTAGCTGGTCTTAGAGCCTAAAAGAGCTGGGTTCCAACCCTCCTCTAACACATAGCAAGCAGTTACATGAGACACGGGGCCAGGGAAGTCACCTAACTTCTCCATGCTCTAGGCCAAAGGTACCAAACTCAAGGCTGGCATAACGGTAAAGTGAGGCCTTAGCCAGATTAAATCAGAAGTGGGAAATGACCAGCTAAATGTACAAAAATGCAATACAACCATTTGCAGTTTTCTAAATTAATATGGGGCCATTTCTATTTAAATTTGACACCTCTGAGTCCAAGAAGCTCTCCGAGATTATACATTTTAAACATCGTGCTGACCTGAATTGGTAGAGGGGGTTTCTTTATCTTCTAATTCCCTAAACCAGTGAAATCTCAAATCCAATCATTATCCCTGTCCTATCTAATAAGAGACTTAGCAGGAAAGGAAACTGAAAGTCAATTTAATTCAACAAATATTTGTTCAATTCTGATTATGTGTCAGGCACTAGGAATAGATACAAAGACAAAAACAATTTTGGGGACAGTGGATAAAGTGCTGGACATGGAGTCAGGAAGATTCATCTCCCTGAGTTCAAATCTGGCCGCAGGCGCTTACTAGCTTGTGACCCTGGGTAAGTCACTTAACCATATTTGCCTCAGTTTCTTCATCTGTAAAATGAGCTGGAGAAGGAAACGGCAAACCACTCCAGTATCTTTACCAAGAAAACCCCAAATGGGGTCACAAAGAGTTGTACATCACTGAAAAATAACTGAGACAAAAATGAAATTGTAGCTATTTTCAATCAGCTTATATTCTATAGATAACACATTCCACTGGGATAATAATGATAATTAATATTTATATAGCATGTCAAGGTTTACAAAGCCTTTTTTCCCCACTACAACTCTCTGAGGAAGATAGTCTAAATATTATAGAGTAACTCTAGGCCTAGAATTGCAGTACCAGCCTCACCAGGACAAGGTTCAATCTTAGAGGCTTCTCAAGAAATAGACATATGACTTGTTCTCTCCCACCATGGATTTTCCTTAGAGGCATCAGAATCTGGCTTATGTCTAGGTCAACTCAAAAAGGAAAACAATCTTTGGCTCTCATCAATCAATTAGCAAACCTTTATCAAGTATCTACTGTGTACCATTAGAGACACAAAAACCAAAGTGAAACCAGTCCTTGCCCTCAGGAAACCTGCCTTTTACCAGGAGGGACAATCTGCAGACATAAAAATGCAGCCAGGTCCTGATTAGTTAAAACAATAAATTCTATGAAGTGGTCACATTATTGAAATTTACACCATTCGAGTTATTATTACATGTAAAATATGGTCAATGGTTCCAGCCCACTGAAATTACATGCAGTGTGAATTTCAATAATGCGACCACTTCATGGGATTCATTGTTTGACCTAATAGGGACTTGATTTTATATACAAAAGAAAAACATAGTCATTTCAAGAGACTAATACTAGGAAAAGGGGGAGTCAGAAAAGGCCTCATTAAGAGGTACTAGTTGTACTAAGTTTTGAAGGGGCCTAGAAATTCTAAGTCAGAAGCAAGGAAGGAAAGCAGCCTCCAGACAAGCCTGTCTAAAGTCATGGAGAGAAGAGATGGAGCGTTGTGTGTGAGGAATGAGACAGCCAATTTGGCTGGACCATAGAATGTATGAAGGGGAGTAATATATAACAAGACTGGAAGGACGGGTTGGATCCAAGATATGAAACCTCTTAGATGGCAAAAAAGAGGAGTTTGTATATGTTCCTAGCAGGAGGGAGTTTGTATATGTTCCTCTAGTAGGGAGCCACTAGAGTTTAATGAGAATGGAGTGACGTGGTAAGACCAGCACTTTAAGAATAACCACTTTAGCAGTTGTTCAGAAAACAAATTGGAGGAGGGAAAGATCTGAGGCCAGGAAACCCATAAATCCTGTCAATTTGACTTTGATAGCCTCTCTCATTCAAACCTTCATCATATATTGTCTGGACTATTATATTCCTAATTGGTCTCCCTGCCTCTAGCCTCTCTCCCTGTAGATCCCTCCAAGGCTGCCCATGTAATCTTCCTAAGTTATTCCCTTGCTCAAGCAAACTTCACTGGCTCCTTATCGATTCTAAGCTAAAATGTCAACTTGTTAGCCTGGTTTTTGAAGTCCTTCTAGCTTTATTTTACATTACTCCTCATCATATACTAATCTGTAAACAGGTATTTATTCTCCTAGAGCTTTGATATCTTCATCTTTAAAATAGATTCTTCAATTCTTTTACCCTAAACTTAAACACCAAATAAAATGAGCATTTCCACATATGAAGCAGGGTTGGCAATGAATAGTATACATGAAACACTGAATCTTTTTTATTAGGACTTGGCTTTTCCTTTTAAATATGTACACTTACTGGCTGTGTGACCCTAGTAAATCACTTAACCTTGTTTCCCTCAGTTTCCTCATCTGTCAAATGAGCTGGAGAAGGAAGTGACAAGCCACTCCAAAAGGGTCACAAAGAGTCAGATATGACTGAAACAAATGAACAGCAAAAATTTAATATATTTCTTCCAAAGCTGTTCTGCTAGTCTGAATTTCTTTCAAAGCTTCTGTGTTAGCTTCTGTGCATTTATTTTAAAAAATGTTTCTATGACCCTCCTTCCTTCCTTTCTTTCTTTCATCCTTCCTTCCTTCCTTTCCTTTTTGCAACTCCCCCCCTCCCAGTATTAACTGGTACTCTTAAGCATGTTTAGGATATTTAGTATCTCTGCCATTGGCTCCAAATTCCATCAATGGTGATCCACTTAAACACTTAATAGATTAGTTTTTACAAAGGAATATTTGCTTCAGAGATATCATAACAAATATACAAACACACCCTGTCTCTCCACACCACCTCAGTCTCTGGGGAGGAAAGGGGAATCAGCTTAGCTCTACTTTTATGTGGCACAGTCCAACCAAGTTCCAAGTCCAAAGCCTCCTTTGGGCTGAAGTCCCAGGCATCCTGGCTTCCCTGCTTGGCTGCTACAACATCTGACCTGGAATCCCACTTCCACAGATACCATGGCTCAAGTCTAGTTCTAAATATTCCACTGCCTGTGAATAAAACAGAAAAAGACAAAAACAGACTCCAAACTCCCAAGACCCCTTCTTGGGGCCACAAGGTTTAATGGGAGGAGAGGAAGGTAATCCTCACCAGTTGAGCGACAGAGAGACTGTCCCACTCTGGTGGTTTTTTTTAAAATGTTACATGTTCTACCAATGGCGCTAATTCAAAGAGACTCTTTCTACCAATATAGTAGGGAATTGTGATCCCTGACCTCTCTTATGTGGGTGCTTCCATGTTAGGCGATCTATTCATGCACAAAGTGAAATCCTATTACACAAGGAAATTAAGGAAGGAGGACACTAATTGTTGGGGTAAGGGTGTGGGAGGGAGAGGGGTTATCATCCGTCTCAAGTTTCTGCTTGAGCTGCACGTTATCCATGTCTAAAAATGTATGTCTTATTCTGCCCCCTTGAGGCTATCTCCAGAGTGGGTGGGTAGCATCTTTTATCACTGGACTTCCAGAATCATGACTGGTCATTTCACTCTTCTAAGTTTTTAAGTTTTTCAAAGTTGTTTGTGTTTACAATGGTGTTGTAATAAACAGTTCTAGCTTGCTCACTTTATGCTATGTTATATCATAACATATGGTAATGGTTCTCTGAAACCATTACTTTCCTTTTTTTTTTTTTGCTTCCTCTCCATTTTATTTTTTGAATAATATTTTATTTTCCCCCCATTACATATAAAAATGATTTTTAACTTTTTTTTATTTTGAATTCCAAAATCTCTTCCTCCTTCTCTCTCCCATCTTCCCTGAGACTGTGAACCATTTGATGGAGGTTATACACATGCGATCATACAAAACATATTTCCATACTAGTCATGTTGTGAAAGAAAAAAGAGAAAAGAAAAAGAAAATACATACAAAAAATAAAGAAAATGAAAAAGTATGATTTGATCAGAATTCAGACTTCATCAGTTCTTTCTCTGAAGGCGGATAGTTTTTTCCTCATGAGTTCTTTGAAATTGTAATGGATCATTGTATGGCTGAGAATAAATCATTCATACTTACTATTGTCGTTACTGTGTACAGTGTTTTCTCCTGGTTCTGCCCACTTCACTCTGCATCAGTTTATGTAAATTTTTCCAGGTTTGAAATCATCACTGTCAACAATCCTTATAGTGCAATACTCTTCTATTATATTTATATACTATAATTTGTTCAACCTTTCCCCGCTTGATGGGCACTCCTTTAGTTTCCAGTTATTTTCATAACCTGCCCTCCTCATCTCTGGCTTTCAGAATCTTTATCCTCCTGCAAGGTTAAACTCAGGGTTTCACCTCCATGAAATCTCCCTTGATCCCCTCCCCAGTTGTAAATGTTCCCTTACTCCTCAAATTTTCTTCAAGCACTTTGTCTGATCTCTCCCATGCCCCTTCTATGCCCTTCCTAGGTGTGTTACACTGAATCAATCGACCAATAAACACCTACTATATGACAGGCACTGTGCCAGGTGTTAAGGATACCAAGAGAAAGAATGAAGGATTCCCTACTCTCAAGGAGTTTACAGAACATAATCTCCTTGAGGGCAAAAATGTTTCATTGTTGTCTTTGTATCCCCAGTATCTAGCACATATTAGTCACTTAGTAATCCTAAATATCCTTAGTAATCCAAATGAGTAATCCTAAAAACCATCCTCTCCATCCCCAAGGAGGGCAAAGAACTTCAGGTGGTCCAGCAACACCAAAAGCCAGTCCTGGTCTGTTACAGAGGCCCCACTAGAAGGATTTTGAGAAAGCTCTCTGGGGAAACTTCAGCTTGGAATGAGAAGGGGTTTGGGGGATGGTACATGGGAAGAAGAGAGACTGAGATGAAGTGAATGTTAGGAAAGACAGTTTTATAGGTTTACAAAGGCCATTGGCCGGGAGCAATTCCTTGGACCTCAAAGAGAGGCTCCCCTGCGGGGGCCTCTGTGGAATTAAGCTGCCTTCAGCAGATTACAGCCCTGCCAGCCATGCTTTATAAATTTTGCATCATGTTGGCTATGAATAGCTTCCTCGACAGAGAGATAGACAGTTCAAAGCCTTCCTCAGTGAGAAGGGTTTTTGTGGGAGAAGGGTGGGAAAGGAGGAGGAAGAGGCAGAACAGAAAGGCACCCCCAATTCCTCTGTCAAATAAGGTCTTCTTATTCAAGAGGGGAGGGAGAAGCTGGGGGTCAGCTCCACCTGCCAAAAGGTTTCTTTTCTCCATACTTCTGCTTAGAAATCCTGAGCTAATCAACCCCTCCCCTCATGCTACTTTCCACAGTTGGTGCCATGGAATCACAGAGTGGGAAAGGAATTAAAGGTCATCTAGACCAGTCTCCCATCCAGCTTCTACGACATCCGTGATAAATGGTCATCCAAAATCTGTTTGAATACTTCCAGAATTGTGGAGCTCAATGACTTTCTATTTCATTGCTGGACAGCTCTTGCTTGATGCTTCTCAAGACCCAAGATTTCTTCAGCGTCAGTGTTCCCTTCACTGATGTACATTGCAACATTTCCTTCTCCTGTCTTCTCTTTCCCAGTGATTATTTTCTATTGAGGAGCTATCCAAGGTGCTGCTTCTTAGTTCATAATATTTGTATGGTAGCTATGTTTAGGGCAGCTAGGTGGGGCCTGGAGTCAAGAAGACTCATCTTCCTGAGTTCACATCTGACCTCTGACACTTAATAGCTGTGTGACCCCGAACAAGTCACTTTAAATCTCCATTTACCTGTTTCCTCATATGTAAAATTAACTGAAGAAGGAAATGGCAACACATTAAAGTATCTTTGCCAAGAAAACCCCAAATGGGGTCATCATGATTCAGACACAACTAAACAGCAATACTCTTATACACTACTCAGGTTATCCATCTATTGGCTCTCATTCTTCCAATATGACTGGTCCATATCCTTTGCCTGTCATACATACATTTAATAATGCCATTTATTCTGTTTATAGAATCATAAAGTTTGTGCTAAGAAGGGACCTGATAGGTCATCTAGTTCAACCCCCTTTGTAGCAAGTGAATTCCAAGAAAGATAAGTGACTTGCCCAAGTTTACATAGCTAGTAAGCATTGGAGGTAGGATTGGAACCCAGGTCTTCTGACTCTAACGACAGTGCTCTTTCCCTTGTATGACATAGGACATGTGACCCATGTTTGCCACCATGCTGCAGCCTACTCAAGGCTGCTATGTATTCCATTGGCTTTTGGATTATTTCTAGGTGGCAAATTAGATAAAGTACTGGACTTGGAGTCAGGAAGACCTGAGTTCAAATTCTACCTTACACTCTTACTAACTAGTTACATGATGTTCCACAAGTCAATTCACCTTTCTCAGTCTTAGTTTCCTTATCTTTAAAATGAGAATAATAGAAGCACCTCTCTCAGAAGGTTCTTATGGGGTTCAATGCAATAATATATATAAATTTGTAAATGTTAAGGTGCCATATAAATATTTGCTATTATTTTTATTTATAAATTCTTCCTTACGCTGAGAGACAGAATGTTGTAGTGGAAAGAAAGCTGGCCTAGGAGCTGGGAAGACCCATGTCCAAATCCCACTTCTGACCCATTCTGGCTGTGTGATCCTGGGAAGACCATTTAACCTCCCATTTCCCCTAAGACAACCAAAGACTAAATGATGAGAACAGTTCCCATTCTGCACTGGAAGAGGGAGTTATCTCACTGGTAATTCCCTAAACCTATGAAATTGTGAGTTTAGATCCCTCTTTCCTTATCCCTTCACTCACCCACTGGGAAAAAATTGTGCCCAAAACTTTCTCCCTGTATTTTCTATTGCTGGAGGCAGCCAGGTGGTATAAGGTACAATGCTGGGTCTAGAGTCAAGGTTCAAATGTGACTTTAGACACTTACTTGCTGTGTGACCCCAGTCAAGTCATTTAACCACTGTCTGCCTCAGTTTCCCATGTATAAAATGGGGTTAATCCTTCACATCTATAAAATGGGGTATTTCCTTCATGGGGTGGTTATGATGATCAAATGAAATAACATGTAAAATACTTAGCGCAGTACTTGACACATAATAGGGGCTCAATAAATGTTTATTTCTTTTCCTTCCTGCTAAAGAAGGGGAAACTCAAGGAAGTTGTGCTAGTTGTCTCTATGTAGCTAAAAGTCTGTCGAAAGAAAGAAGTTTAGTCTTGTCCTGCTTGGGCCCAAAGGGCAGGGCTAGGAATGGCAAATGGACATTGTAAGAAAACATATTTTGCTTTGTTTTGGTTTGGTTTGATTTTTAGTTGCAAATTCTCTCCCTTTCTCTACTCCCTCCCTCATCTCTTGAGAAGGCAAGAAATATTATGTCTATTATATATGTAAAGTCACGCAAAATATAATTCTGCATTAGCCATGTTAAGAAAGCATATTTTCACTCCATTTAAGGAAAACCTTCATAACAGAGTTGTCCTAGGGCACAATGAGCATCTTAAGAAGTGGCAGGTTCCTTATACTGACTGCCCGTCTTCAAATGGAACCTGGAAGACCATGTGTCAGTGATGCTCTGGAGGGAAGTCTTGCTCAGGTAGGTATTGGATTAGACTTGAGATTGGATTAACTCTTGACATTCTGCCATGCTCTGCCTGCTGCCATCACTCATGTGACACTGAGTGTTGTCACTTGATTCACTTAAACTTTCTGGGCCTCAGTTTCCTCACCTGTAAAATAAGAGAATGGGAATGGATGGTCCCTAAAGTCCCATTCCAGCTCTGAATCTACATGATCCCTTTGAAGTCACAATGTATTTTTTTTTAAAAAAAATAAAGGTTGGGAGGAGACAATCAGGGTTAAGTGACTTGCCCAGGGTCACAGCTAGTAAATGCCTAAGGCTGGACTTGAACTCAGGTCCTCCTGGCTCCAGGGCCAGTGCTCTATCTACTGTGCCACCTAGCTCCCCAGTCACCATTGCTTCTTGCTAGACATAGTTCTTCAGATATTGGAAAATAATGTCAATGACCTTCCCCCTATACACATACCTCAAGTTTTCCCCAGGCTAACTATCAACAACTCTTTGACATGGTCTGGTTTCCAGATGCTTCATTATCATCAGTAACCTAATCTGGATACCATCAGAGAGCTATAGAAGAAAGGGACCTCAGAGGCCATGTAGTCCAACTCCTTCATTTTACAGATGAAGAAACTGAGGTCCAAGGAGGTTAAATGACTTGCCTGTACTTATACAGATAGCAATCATCAGAAGTGAGATTTGAACACAGCTCCTATTAACATCAAATCTAGCACTCTTTCAAATGTATCATTAACACCTCTTTTCTATCCATGGGGGACCAAGACTTGACCACAAACTAGCTCTGCCATGGAAGATAACATAAGTGTCTTTTTCCTTCATATGGGCACTGCTTTTTCACTCATTCAAGACCCCATACCTTTTTTTTAACATTATAGTGCTATCGATGCCCCCCCTCCACAGTTGATGGAAGTGGATTCAAATTAGATGATATATGGTCAAGATCTGGGTGCAAGGGTGGGGGTAATGGATGAAGCAGACATTTCCCAGAGCTCCAAGATAGAGGGGGACCCAGATGGAAGCCTCAGGAAAGAAGGGAATAGTAGGTTTTCAGAATGGCACATAGGCACCAGTGAGCACACCTCCAGCCCTAGAACTTGGGGGAAGGAGAGAAAGTCATATTAATCAGTACACCATAGGGAGCACAGGGCCCTCATAAGAATGCACCCAATTTTCTAAAAAAAAGAATGTGGGTCTGGTCACAACCTAAGGGATTCTCACATAACCAGGAGGAGATTTATGACATAATAATAATAATGATGGGGGCAGCTAGGTGGCACAGTGGATAGAGAGCCAGATCTAGAGTCAGAAAGACCTGAGTTCAAATCTAGCTTCAGACACTCACTAACTATGTGATTCTGAAAAAGTTAATTAACCCTATTTGCCTCTGTTTCCTCATCTGTAAAATGAGCTGGGGAAGGCAATGGCAAACCACTCTAGTGTCTTTGCTGAGAAAATCCCAAATGGGGTCATGGAAAGTTGAATATGACTTGAATAACACCAACAGCAGGGCAGCTGGGTGCCATGGTAGACGGAAAACCAGGCTGGAGACAGGAAGAGCTGAGTTCAAATGCAGCTTCAGATACTTAGCTGTATGACCCTAGGCAAATCACTTAACCCCTATCTACCTCAGTTTCCTCATCTATAAAATTTGGATAATAACCACACCTGTCTCCCAGGATTGTTGTGAGGATCAAGTGATATAGTCATAAAATGCTTTGCAAACATTAAAATACTCTATAAATGCTATCCTCATTATTATTTCTTCTCCACGGTCCTGGGAACTAGACGATGCCATTGTGCTCCTTTGACAGATGAGGAAACAGAGCTTCAGAGAGTATAAGAATAAATATATGGAACAGCTGGGTGGTTCAGTGGATAGCGCACTGGCCCTGCAGTCAGGAGGAACTGAGTTCAAATCTGCCCTCAGACACTTACTAATTACGTGGCCCTGGGCAAATTACTTAAAGTTCAATAAAAAGTATATACATATGCGTGTGCACACACAAACATATATGTATGGGCATATACATACATGCACATATTTATGTGTATACATGTATGTGCATACATGTATGTGCGCGTGTGTGTTGTGCACATGTATGTGTATAAGTATGTGTGCATATGTACATGCATATATATAAAATAACAGTAAGTATCAGTCAGGACTTGAATCTACAACTCTGAATCTCAAGGCCAAAGTCAAATATATCATGTGCAACACCTCAAGTTCCTCCAATGGCTCTCAATGCCTCCCACACCAATTCGGACCCCTTATGCTGTCATTCTGAACCTTTCACAAATTAGCCTCACCTTATCTCTCTAACCTTCCCTCCTCTTTCTCTTCAATATTCCCCTGAGCAGAAAGAATCCAAGAATTATAAGATAATAGAGTCAGAAAGAACAGAATTGTGGAGGTGGAGGGAACTTAAGAAGCTACCCTGAACCAATCTGTGTCTATGCCAAGGTCTTCCTGCCCTCCCTATCTTAGAGATCCCTCATTTTACAAATGAGAAAATGGAGCCCTAGATTGATTGATAATACCATACGTGGGCATCTGGCCCATCTTCCTGGCACCCTAGGAACTGAAATAAAAAGAATAAGAAAGGAGAAAAGGAGGGAGAGGCATTTTTAAAGCACTCCTGTATCCTTTAAC
Source organism: Notamacropus eugenii (assembly GCF_028372415.1). NCBI lineage: Eukaryota > Metazoa > Chordata > Mammalia > Diprotodontia > Macropodidae > Notamacropus > Notamacropus eugenii. Next base: position 379,324,900 of record NC_092874.1, on the reverse strand, counting down.
TCACTTAGTCCCCATGTCAATTACAATTCAGTCAATTAGAGAATCCAGGATCACATAGCAAGTCAACGTCTGTTGCTGTTCAGTCATTTTTCAGCCATGTTCAATTCATTTTAGGATTTTCTTGGCAAAGATACTGGAGTTGTTTGTGTTCTTCTCCAGTTCATTTTACAGATGAGGAAACTGAGACAAATAGCCTTCACCAGAGAAGCCAGGTCTCCTGATTTCCTTTCTAATGCCCTTTCTAGGTTACCATGCTTCTTCCACTGTTATTCCATTCTCAGGGTCATACATTTAAAATAGGAAGAGACCTTAGTTGTCATCTGGTCTAATTCCCTCATATTAGAAATGAGGCCCACAGAGGTAAAGGGATATGACCAGGGATACACAGATCAAAAATGACATTGGCAGGATTTGCACCCAGGTCCTCCAGTGCTCTATCCTGGGAGTCTATATTATTCTGCCTTCTTCTCCTACCTCTAAATCCTCTTTCCCCTCTAATTCTCAACTGATTACATTCTGATTTCCTCCCAAGATTCAGTTTAATAGGACAAGCTAGCCTGGAGTGGAGGGGAAGAGTGGGGATAAACAAGTGAAAAAGAAGTGAAGTCAGATTCAGCTTCCAGCTCCCAGCACTAGGAAGGCCAGTTGCAAGGAGGGGCGGTAAAAGGAGGGCAAAGTGAGGATTCCAGAAAACAACAGTGTGACATTGGTGGACAAGAGGCTGCAGGGGAACGCAGAAATGGAGTCAAAAATAAAGCTAGCCACCAAGGCTTTGCCCCAGGGTAGAAAATTTAGAGGGTGCTGAGAATACCTTTCTGAAGATGATTATTGCACTGCCCAGCTCTACCCCCAGCAATGGTAATTAACTTTTTACTCACTGCCTTTCAACAGAGTAGAAAAATGTATGCTGACAGAGTGAGATTCTTCTTCTCAAACCCCTGCCTGAGTCTCCTTTCTTCCCTTCAAAGTCACACCCTAACTAAGGCTCTACCCTCTCCACCCCCCTACACACACACACACACACACACACACACACACACACACACACATTCAATCAGCCACACCTAGTTATACCAATTAGCTTGCTTTTTAGTCCAGAGGCAAACTGATCCTCAGTTCAGTTCCACTTGGCTTCCTTTTTTCCGATCTTTAGGGAACTTAAAAATGTAGGTTATTAATAAAATCATCAAAGCTTGTCAAGCTCTCAGATCAGACAGCCTATTTACTAGGATAGGGTTAGTCCCTGACCTATTTAAATTCTGTGTATTCAAACTAACCAATGCCATCTCTCCACTGGCACCTTCAGTATGTGATTAAAAACATGTACTCAATAGCAATTAAGATGGATTCCTTGCTAATCTTGAGAAAAACAGGTTAAAACACTATCTAAAATAGCAAATTAATTGGTTAAAAGGAACAGAGAATACAGAATTTAACCATTCATCCTTTTTTATAGAAAGGGAAGGGAGAAGAGCAAGGAGAAAAGAGAGTTTTCCTTTTTAAAAAATAAACGTTAAAAATTGTCTTTACAATGTAAATTGGAGGAAAATTATTTTTTAAAAAATGAAAGTTTTCCTTCTTTCTAGGATTCTTAGCCAGGAAAAAGTTCACTGTCTGTCCCAGTGGACAAAGTTACCAGCTGCTCTGCTGGGGCAAAGGGGCAATCAATACTAGGTTTCTCTGTCTTTTCCATATACCCATCTGAGCCCCTGTGTATTCCTAAGTCCCTATATCTGCCAATATCTGTATCTGCCTGCCAGTCTGTGAATCTGTGTCCACCTGCCTGTGTGTAGGGAATATTATCTAGTCCCACCCCTTCATTGTACAGACAGAGAAATTGAGGTCCATTCCATTACCTGTCACCAGTTATGCCTACATTCATTTGATTGTTGAGGTTTTTCTGCCTTCTAGAGTCCCCTTTTAAAACTCAAGTCTCCCAGGGAAGAGTCAGACCAGATCCAGTTCTTAGCTCACACTAGGTCATCAGCTAATGCTTTAACAGCATTATTTATCAGCTAGAGGCAAGAATGGTAATTTAGATGGCATCCTGGGGTGTATGGGGTGCTCAGGGAAGACTAGCACCTCTGGTGTGAGGGCTTGCCAAGCTCTTTTCAGGACTGCTCATCCATCTTTTGGTGTTTACTTTTCCCTCCACTTTCACCTGTGTCTCCAAGAAGCTCTAGGATATGTGGCAACCACACCTCAGTAAACAGTCTCTGTAGATAGGCTAAACCAGGTTGGATATAACCTCAAACTCATCAATGAGCTAGAGGGATGTCTACCCCAGGCATTTGTGCAGACCTCCCCTGTTGGAATGGGAGGATGACAGCAATGTGTTTCAATGGCCATCAAGGAGGCTGAAACAGGCATTGTGGAACTCTGAGAGTTTGGTCAGACATTGAAGACACCAAGATCATCCATTGCATTCTGGGCCATTGACAGTTGTTCTGACTTTCGTCTCGCCGCTGGACTTCAATGACTTGAAGAGAGAGTGAGGGCAATGACTTTGTGCAACTCTGCCTCACTTCAATTAAATTCACATGAATCAAGACCTCATGTCATTGGTCCTTTGAAAATGAGGGGCAAACAACAGATGGGGTACTAGATCTAAATTGTACCTACTTTATAGAATCACAGAACATAAGAGTTGGAAGGATCTTTAGAGATCATCCAGCCCACCCCTATCATCTTATAGAAGAAAGCAGAGTTCATAAAGGCAGGTGACTTGACCAAGGTCACAGAGCTTGTTTGTAGTGGAGTCCTGACTCCTATTCCAGTGCTTTTCCCATGGAAGCATGGGGAAGCTGCCCTTTGTGACTTGGCCAGGGACGTCAGCTTTCCCCATACTTTTTTCTCCCCCTACCCTTAGCCAGATCAGCATCTCCAGTTCTCTCACCTCTATCTTCTTCATCTTTCCAGAGCAGAGCCCTAGATTGGGAATAGGGGCCTGGGTTCTAGTCCTGACTGTGTCTTTTGATGTGGATACAAATAGTATAGTAAGGATTAAAAAAAAATATTAGGGTTTGCTTTTCCAGTATTTTGTGAAGTACTGAGGAGGTTGGGGCTCATGTTCTAAAGTCTTTTTCCTCTTATCTTGAGAAACTGTAAAACTTCTTGACCTGTACCAAAAGAATTGCTTTTGTCTCCATTATCTTGTGTTCCCCTGTCCCTTAATCTTTAACCTGTGTCCCCTGTCTGTCCTTAAATCTTTAAAGCATAAAGAATTACCCTTGTTTCCCTCATCCTATGTCATAAAATCCTTTCTTGTCCTGTCTTTAACCTTTAACCCCCATAAAAACTCTAAAACCACATCATCATTCTGAAATCTCTATATAAGCCTAACTTTCCCAAATATCAAGGTCTCAATTAGCTTTCTTGCCAAGGAGATCCATGTGCTTTGACATAATAAAGCTCCCAATGGCTACAGTGTACATCTAAATTAATTCTTTCATGCCCAAACCACATTACTGAGTTTGACTTACTATGTGACTTGAAGGAAAATGATTTCGCTCTCATCAGTGAGGTTTCACAACGTGTAAGACATTGCATTAGGCATACCTGAAATCTTCAAAAACACTAAGGGAGACCACTGGCCCTATGGATGGATCCCCTAAGATTTATGGAATGCATGGATAAGAAACCCACAAGATGAGAAGGTGCCAAGAGCTGGTAACCTATAGCAGTGGAAGAGAGACCCATGAACTCACTCCACTGAAATGTGAATATTACTCTAGTCAGGGTGCTGGACTAAATGGTGTCCCAGGTTCCTTCCAGCATTAAAGCTCTGCAATTTTATGAAATGTTGAGGTTCAGGAAATGCTCCTGGGGACAGCAAGCAGTGGGGGAGGGTTTCCCCTAAGGAGGAGCCTGATTTGGGGCTCAGGCTCTCTAGGGGAGCCCAGCATGGGGGCTAAGAAACAGCTCCTTAGTCAATGCCACCCAGGGTGCAGGACATGCATTATGCAGCACAGGCTGGTCTGGGGCAGGTTAATCCTTAGACAAGTCTCTGTTTCTTCCTTTTGGAGCTTTTCTCTTCTCTCTGACCTGCTGTGGGTCAGGGCAGGAGTTCCTTTCTCCTTCCCTCCCCTCAAATAATTCAGTCTTTCCAGAAAAAAACCAGGAGGGAAATTCCCTGAAATCACCCCATCATAACTTCAAGGGAATTGACTTATTAGGACACTTCAGCACCCAGAATGGGAGTGGATGATGTGTGCCACCAGTCTGTGACTGGCAGGGAGGAGCAGTCATATGTAATATGGAAAGGATGGAGGTTAGACCCAGGCCCCCTCAGTTAAGTCCCGCCCCTCACTCTCTCTTTCCTTTCTTCCACTACATCCCCAGCAATGGGAAACTAGGAAAAGCAGCTCTTTCCACCAGACCAGCCTGCTGCCCCAGGCCTGTTTTGGTTAATTGATTCTAATTCATGAGTTTGAATCCCAGCCCTGCCAAAAGTATGGCTTTGGGCAAGTTATTTTCCAACTTCAGGCTTCAGTTTCCTCCTCTGTAAAATGAGGAGGGCAGACTAGATAATTACAAGAGCCCCCCTTTTGGCCCTAAATCTCATGAGCCAATGAAAAAGATCAAACAAGGCATATCTGTTTGGTTGATCATTCCTTCCTTCTCTTTAATGGGTTTTTCCCACTTTCTAGGAACTTCAGTTACTAAGTTGATTTTGGCTTTGACTCTTACCTGGGAGATCAGGACAGGAAGATGAAGGTTATGCCTCAGGTATGGCCTGATGCCTTTTTTTTTCAAGGCAATGGGGTTAAGCGACTTGCCCAGGGTCACACAGCTAGAAGTGTCAAGTGTCTGACCTGATGCCCTCTTCAAGTTTAATCAATGTGTTTTGTTTTTACATTACAAACATTTCCTGACCACTGTCACTTTGTGAGAATTCTCTTGTCACAAAGTAAAAGGTCCAGAAACTTTAATCTGCTCAGGTTTTCTGACTGGAGTCAGTTCTATTTTCTTTAGATAGTTCCTGAATATAAGGGAATTGTATTGTGCTATAAGAAATGATGGCGGGGATGGTTTTAGAGAAATCTGGGAAGTCTTTTAGGAACTCAGAAGTGAGCAGAATTAGGTGAACAATTTATGCAAAGGAAACAGTCTGGAAAGATTTGGTCTCTGATCACACCAATAACCCCCTACGATTGTATAGGAGTAATGATAAACATGCTACCTGACAAAGAGATGGACTGATGGTGTAGAATGTGACATTATAAATGCATGCGTGTATATGTGTGACATGGCTAATGTGAGAATTTGCTTCACTTGTCTATGAAGGTTTGTTACAAGGTCTTATTTTCTCTTTCTTTTTTCTCAATTGGAAGGTTGGAGAGGGGAAATCCAGATTTTTGTTGATTTTTTTAATGTTAATAAATTTTTAAAAGATATTAACCAAGTGTGAAAAGTTTTTGAAAGCCAACGGATGAGGTGAAATCACTTCAGACACGAGGAATGTTTCTATTGGCTGAGGAATTTTATTTCTTGCTGTTTTTCAGTCATTTCAGTCATGCCTGAGTCTTTGTGACTGCATTTGGGATTTTCTTGACCAAAATACTGGAATAGTCTGCCATTTCCTTCTCCAGCTCATTTTACAGATAAGGAAACTGAGGTAAACAGGGTTAAGTGACTTGCCCACGGTCACATAGCTAGTAAGTGTCTGAGGATGGATTTGAACTCAGGTCTTCCTGACTCCAGGACTAGCACTCTATTAACTGCACCATCCAACTGCCCCCAAATGAATATCATTACTCCCTTACTATAAAAATATGGAGTTAACTAGAATGAGGAGGAAGGAAAGAAATATGACTTGCCCAGGGCACACAGCTAGTAGATGGTTGAAGCCACATTTGAACTCAGGTCTTCCTGACTCCAAGCATAGCCCTCTATTCACTGTACCACCTAGCTGCCTTTCAGAAATATCAGCTTGCGGCTTTCTAACACATCCAGAAACTGCCCCAGAGAGGGGGAGGTGCCTCAGCCTCAGTCTTGGCCAGGTCTCTTTCTCCCCTTTCTTTGACTGTCAGTGGACCTTCTAGCTTCGAAGGGTCTAAAGGATATTGGACTTCTCCTACTCCTACCAGGGCCCTAAATGTCATGCCTGGATCAGCTGGCAGCAGTGTTTTGTTGTTTTTGTGTGTGGAGAGGAAAGAGCACATCAGATACAGATTCACCATGCTAACAGGAAAGGGAGAGAAAAACTTTGTGACTAGGTGCTGAGTTACTGCATGACCACATGTGCACTCTAAGCTTGCACCCACTTTCACCTATACTTGGTATGTCCTTGTGAGAGGATGACCCAGGCATGCAGGGAAATGCTCTGTCCCAAATGTGCTCGCTATACCATAAGAGTGAGTGCCCCTTTCTAAAGAACTGCTCAAGGCTAGCTGCCTAATTTTATTCTCAGTGGGTCATGTGATGGCTTTGGAGAATCACTCCTGATCTTCCTGGGTGATCCCTAGATCAATGAAAAGAAGATGTACACAAGTTCTAGAGACCTGACTTAGAAGTTAGAGTGGAGAACGCTCCAGAACATGCATAGGTTTCACACGTGTGTGACCTTGGGGAGGTGGTTGGACTAGGTGATTTCCAAGACCCTTTCCACACCTGAATCCACCACCTTGGGATCCTATGATCTGACACATGGACCCTCAGAAGCCTTCTCATCCTTAGAATCCAATCTAATCTGGTGGGGCCTCCATTCAAGGAAAAGAGAAAAATACCAAGGGAAGACTTTGTCGGCTCCATCTCTAATTAAAACTCTTCTCCTTAGTCGAAAGGGAATCATAGACTGATGCTTCATCTCTCACTTTTCATTGCAGTTGAAAAAACAAAAACAAATAAATCAGAAGATACACACACACGCACACACACACACACACACACACACACATACACACACACATATACACACACAAAACCTCAGAGGCTTATAATGAGCTTGTGCCTTTCAAAATGCCAATGATGTCACCTTCTGAGAAATTCTCCCTACTCTGAGGCTCGGGCCTAGGCACAGCCCAGAGAAGAGGAGTGGGCTGCGACAAAGCGTAGGTCGGTCAGTCTAGCAAAATAAAAATAAATATGGCTCTGCTTTCCGTTCCCTTGGCGTGTTTTCAACAAAATATGCCTCCCCCTAGAGTTGCCTTTTTTTTTTTTAAGATTCATTAAATATTTCAGTGCATCTGGCTGGGCCCCTCCTTCTCCAGCTCCCCTCCCTGCATAGTGACTTAGCAAACACAGGCCTTGCACACGTAGGCATTGAGACAGTCCCCTTGATTTCATTATAAATAGCTGTCCTGGAAATAGATCTTCCCTTTTTACATTGAATGTAAATGGGAAAGCTGGGGTGTATATGTGTATGGAGAAAGGGGTAGGGGTGGGGGTGGCTAGGGAGGCTGGTTTTGGTGTTGTTTTTAAAGGGATATCTTGGCCTTCCTGTTTTTCTTCAGTTCTAGACAAATCTGTTGTTTGTGGACCCATTGATGGGAAATTCATGGTGAGAGAGAAGTAGAATACTTTCTGTCCAATGAGGAACATTGGAGAAAAATCTTATCCAACTCCCCATTTTACATATGGGGAAAGTGGGTCCCTGAGGGGGGCAGTGATTTGCTTATGGTAACCTAGGAGCAAGTAGCAGAGATGGGGCTCAAATCTAAGGTTTTCCATAATTCCAAGATCAATTGCTCTTTCTACCTTAACATTTTGAGCTGCATTGGAAAGATCACTTATTTCAGAAAGTAGAGAGAGAAAACAAGGCAATCTAATCTGTTCAAATATGTTTAGATACCATTTCTTTTCTCTTTTATTTGTGAGACCCAAGTGTCCAAAGCCCTCTTGATATGAAGGACCTGAGTATCCTTTTGGGGATCTCTCAGTTCCCTAGACTGTTGACCCAGCTCAGATAGAACCTGACAACTCCAGGGTCTGACACTCCCAAGGGCAGCTTCCAGTTCCCCTTATAAGCACTCAGGTTCACAAGTCTCTAAATATCAAACAGTCTTTATTTGTAGATTAAAGGATACTGAAAGGACTCACACCCAGATTCATAAAGAGTTGAAATCTACCCCAACCCCCAAGTGGTCTATGCTACTTTCTTTCAGAAAACTATAGTCTCCATTATTTATAGTACTGTTCAGTGTAGGTGCCACCAGTAACTGGGGTTTCCCTTGGAGGCCCATTTGACTATCTGCTCTTTCACCAGTACATCTCTTTTGATCCCTGTTTCTAATCCCTAATCTGCAGTTCTGTTTTACACCCCCTAGGTCTCTCTCTCTCTCTCCCCCCGCCCCCTCTCTCTCTGTGTTGTATATACACACATATGTGTGTGTATGTGTATATAAAAGAGTGTAACCCTTGCTCTCAGCTCTGTGACTGTACAGTATAGTCCCTACTTGCCTTCTCTCTTGTCCATTCAGCTCTGCTTCCCTAGTGTCAGTAGTTAAGCTGTCCTCTAGCAGGTGGTAGTTACTCATTAGCTCCTCTCCAAGAGATCAGTTCCTAAGCAGTTAACAATGCAAATAAAATCCTGGAATCTCCCTATTACCTCTAATTAAAAGGACCTCCAGCTTTTGAAATCTGGTGGGTTTTTCGTTTGTTTTTGTTTTTGTCACCTAGGGCTCACAGTTCCACTCTCCACGCAAGTCTCCTTTAGACATCCTCAAGGATTTACCTCTTTTTCCCCACTACCTGAATTAGTCTCTGTTGACTCCCTTGCCTCTTCTCCTTTGCCTTCTCCCTCCCGAAGTGACTGAGCTGTGTGCCTCCTCTTTATGCCTTGACCTCTCACTGAATCTTGGGTTTCACAGAGGTCACACCCACTCTCTCTCCATTTTTCCCTCCATCTCCCATTTTCTTCCAGGACAACTAAGACAGCTTATGAAAATTATTCCAGGATACTTCTTGGAAGATTATCAGAAGGGAACAGAGTGGAGAGGGAGAGGGAACAGAGGAGAGCCTGGTGACTCCTGGTGATGACTTTCAGCATGAGCTCAAGACTCAAAAGGGAAAGAGGCATCCCACTTCTGAAAACAAATACTGATGTCCTCATTACACCATATATATGAACTCATCATCCCTCCCACTTGGCTAAGTCCCTTTAGGGCAGGAGCTGCTTCTTCCGTATCTCCCACAGGGTTTATCATGGGATGAGGCCCAGAGAGCTGGAAGAGACCTTAGCAAAGTTTCATGGATTACAGGGAGGGTGCTGGATGCATAGTCAGAAGAGCAGGGTCCAGACCCACAGGCTCATGGACACAGCTAATGGAGGAAGAGGCATGGGTAGCCCAGCACCACAAAAGAAACCTGTCTCTGGCTCGTACCTTAAGACAGGGGTGGGAAACCTGTGGCCTCAAGGTCACATGTGGCCCTCTAGGTCCTCAAGTGCAACCCTTTGACTGAATCCAAACTTCACAGAATAAATCCCCTTAGTAAAAGGATTTGTTCTGTAAAACTTGGACTCAGTCAAAAAGACCTAGGACACGACATGTAGCCTCAAGGCCACAGGTTCCCCATCCATGCCTTAGGATCTTGGGTCTGAAGCTGGAAGGGACCGCTTGAAGCCCTCTGGTCCAATCCCTTAATTCTACAGATAAGGAAACTGAGGACCAAAGGGACTAAGTGACTCGCCCAACATCATACAAATAGCAAAAGGTAACCAAGATATGGCATTAAACTGTCCATGACCGACAACTTGCAGTTCGCTCCGTTCTGATACCCCCTGGCCTTACTCTGAGTGGTTTACTCCCTGTGTAAGCCTTGGTATAGATTGTCTCTATAGATCTGTAGGTCTGTCCTTGACATGTTTGCTTATTCTCTTGAATCTAAGCTTTAAGCATGCCCTTCTTTCCCGGACTAAGTATGTTTCCCTTCCTGTTTACCCTTCCTAAATCTCAAATTACTAGATCCCACTGGATCAGACTGAAACTAAGGTTTCTCTCCGCAAAAGGGTCTCTTCTGAGGGTCTGGTCTCTACCCACAAGTAAGTAGCTGGCTGGCCCTGGCCTTCCCCATGCTAAGGTATTTTTCAGCTCTGAGTCTTATAATCCACAATAAGCCTGGATGGAACTGAAGCCCAGCTTTGCCTAAGGTTTGCCTTTGCTGCCAGAGCGAAAAGATGTCAAATGAGAAAGACTTGAAGGGCCTTGTTGGCTCAGACCTTGCAGATTCAGGAGCCTAGAGAGTCTTAGAATGGTAGAGTTGAGAGAGATATTAGATACCCCTTAGGATAACTCCCTCAATTTACATAGGGGGAAACTGAGGCTCAGAGGAGGGGAAATGACTTCCCCAAGGTCATGTAGTTTGGTGTCACCAAAGCTAGGAGTAAGTAGAGACATAGGAATCTTCTGATTCCCATTTCAGAATTCTTTCATCTGCGGTTTAAGTTATTGAATACAGAATCCAGGCTAAAAGTTAGAAAAGGAGTTAAATGACCTTTGGACCTTGTACTCAGCTGAGATTCCATAACAAAGTCATTAATTGTAATCATCATTGTCAAGCAATCAATCATTAAACACTTATTAAGTGCCTTCTATGTTCCAGGCTAAACATTGATACAGGGAGTTTCCACACTGGGATTTCAAGAAAATCATGAGGCCAGAACTAATAACAAAAAACCCCAACCTAGTGAAGTCTGCAGGGCAAACTACAAAGGATGCTTAGTAACCCATTTTACAGGATACTGCCGCCTGGAAAGATGAAAGTGATTTGCTCAAGGTTACACAGTAAATTGATAGTGCTGGGATTAGAACCCAAGTCTCCTGCGTCCTAATCCAACAGTCAGGTGGGTGTACAGTCAGATGCATCAGGAGTGTGCTTCCTCTGGGGCTGGACACAGTCCCCAGAGAGCCCAGGCCTTGCCTTCAAATGATGCCCTGCCACTTGTTAGTCATGAGGAGGGCCAAGGGAGAAGGCAGTGGGGGACAGAGAGGGATGGCAGCAGAGGACTTCATTTCCCTGAATGAAAAATGCAGTCCCTGGTGAACTGGAGGAGAAAGACATTCTCTGTCAGCACTTTCTGGTGAAGTTGCTTCATTAAAAAAGATGCATCATCACCGATAAAGTTAATACCACTGGTTCCTACTAATTGTCTCTGACATTTTCCTCATGATTGATTGCTTCAGCAGCCTCAATCCCAGTGAGGGAGGGCCAGGGAAAGACACCTGGTTCTCTTGAGTCGATTCTAGAATAGATCAAGGGTTGACTGCACTGAGAGGCATCAGAATGACAAGTGTCACTATCCTCAAAGGGGTGAAAGGCTGTGGGGGAGCCTTCTCTTCTTCCTCACCCCCAAGGCTCAGAATTCTAGTTCATTTCAGGCAAGAAATCCATCCATTCATGCACCAGATGAGGACAGTATAGTAGGGTAGAGAAAACCTTTGAACTGACTGTGGGACCTTGGACAAAAAGGCTTCCTCCTCTCTGAACTTCAGTTTCTGTAAAATGGAAATAGATAATCTCTGGCAATGCCACCTCGTGGAGTCTGAGAATCAAATGAAATTATGTAGAGAAATGTGCCCTGAAATTACAAAATACTATATAAGTATGAATTATTGAAATGGTTATTAGTTTGTTGACCTGTCTCATGTTTTTCCACCACTGGGAAATCCTGGGATCTTTTTTACAATAGGAACACTTGGAAAGGGCTGAAGGCAGATTTAGCTATGGACATAGAGGAAGATCCCATGACATTTTCTGGAGACTCCAGTGTGATAACTTCCCTCTCTTCTCCTCTCTCTTTCCACCTGTAGCTTCCCATCCCCCAGTCACAGGTGCTAACTATGCAGAAAAGTGACCAGGTGGGAACCTTAGAATCTGAGAGATCAGTTAGTCGAGACCCCTCATTTTAAAGGTGAGAAACTGAGACCTGGTGTAAGAGATGAAATGATTCACGCAAGGTCACACAATGGCAAAGTCAATATTCCAATACAGATCTTCTGACTAGAGAATGACCTTTTCTCCATCTCCAGATGTTAACCATGCTTCAAGGGCCAGTCCAGGAGAAAGGAACACTAACTCTGGAAGGAATACTCTTCTGGTCAAAAGATCTCATTCAAATCCCAGTGTGACCTTGGGGCAAGTCACTTAACCTTCTCACATCTCCACTTCCTCATCTGTAGAATTGAGAGGTTGGATTGGATCATCTTGAGCATCTTGTAGGATCCTACATCTTTTATAAGACTTCTCCTTACTGCCCAACCTAAGCTGATCTCTCTACACCCAATGTTCTCTGACTCCCCAAGCCTCAGGAATAGAGAAGAGATCATTTGAAAGAGTTTTACCCTAATAATAAGTTTTTGGTTCAATTCAATTCAACAAACATTTATCATGTGCCCACTATATGCCTGGCAGGGGCAGTTAGGTGGTACAGTAGACACAGTGCTGGACCTGAAGTCAGGAACACACATCTTCCTGAATTCAAATCTAACCAGTTATATAACCCTGGGCAAGTCATTTTACTTCTTTGCCTCAGTTTTCCCATCTGTAAAATGAGCTGGAAAAGGAAATGGCAAACAACTTCAGCACCTTTGCCAAGAAAACCCCAAATGGGGTCACAAAGAGTCAGGCTTGACTGACTAAACAACATGGCACCATGGCTGGACACTGGAGATACAAAGGCAAAAATGAAACTGTGCCTGCCCTCAAGGAGCTCACATTGTACTAAAGGGGAGCATGAACACAGATAAGGAAATGGAAAAAATATGCAAAGTGATTCCAAAGTTTGAGAACAACACTAATGACTGAGAGGATCAAAAAAGGCCTCATATAGGAGGAAACCCTGGAGCTAAGCCTTGAAGAGAGCTACAGATTCCAAGAGGTAAAGGCAAAGGTGCTATAGCCCTGAGTCATCACGACAAGGCAAGTAGTACCAGGGCTAGTATTCCAATCTGTAAGTAAACTGAGGCTCAGAGAGGCTGTGACATGTCATAGAGTGACAAGAGGTAGTCCAGACCTTAAAACCAGGACATTCAGAGTCTAGGACAAGCAATTCCATTTAACATTAACAATAATAACAGCATTTATATAGTACTGTAAAAGCGAAGAGCTTCACAAATATTTCTCATTTGATCTTCACAACACCTTGTCATGGAGGTAGTGCTGTTACTATGGTCATTTTACAGATGAGGAAATTGATGCAATGAGAGGTTAAGTGACTTGCCCAGGGTCACACAGCTAATCTGAGGCCAGATTTGGACTCTAATCTTCTTGGCTCCAAGTCCAGCACTCCATCCACCACAATACCTGTGTCTTTAACAGTATATTGGGCAGTCTTGTGTGATTCTTGCAGAGGACCCAGAGAACCACTTGACACAATCCTTGTGCTTCACAAGTTCACTTTTCTTGGGTGAGAAAATGACAGGGGAGATGAGACTTAGCACGTGTGATGATTAACGAACAACACTCAGTAAGTCAGTCAATAAACGTTGAACTCCTACCACGTTCCAGGAATTATGCTAAGCACTGGAGAAACAAATAATAAAAAGACAGACTCTGCTTTCCAATTGCTTACAGTCTAATGGGGCAAACCAACATACAAAAAGAAGCTGAAAAGGGGAGAGAGAAGTGGAGAAAAGTGACTGGGGAGCTTGGTGGAGTGTAGCTGGTGGGAAATGAAGAAGAGGCCAGCCTGGGTACTCTTAAATGGAGGCTTTGGGAGGAGTTTTTTGTTCCATCCTCTTCCCCACCAATCAGAGGAGCAGAGGTTGCAGAGGTTACTGATAAGGAGTAAGTACCAAGGCTGATGTACGCCTGCAAGATGATGGTTTTTCTGGTGATGAGGTTTCTTGGGAGCATGATCATCTTGTGCAATCCAGTCTAAAGAGTATAGCTTGTGGGAAATAAATGATATAAAACTGTGCAGGCTTTTCCCAGATTCTTAAGTGCCCAGCTTGCTAGCATCTATTACTTAGGAACAGCTGGTCTAGTCAGAAACTCTAGTCCTCACTCAACAATTCAACACTCGTTCAGCAATAGTTAATGTATGGATCATGACATGGCCAGTCCACTAAATTAGTCCTTTAGTACATATATGTGAGACAGGAGGACAATGAGTAAGAGAACTCATAGATGGTACCATGGATAGAGCACTGGACCTAGAGTCAGGAAGACCAGATCAAATCCAATTTCAAACACTTCAAGTTGCATGACCCTGGGAAAGTCACTTAACTTCTGTTTGCCCCAGCTTCCCCAACAATACAATGGGGATAATAATACCTAGCTGCCAGGGTCATTATGAGGATAAAATGAAATGACATTTTTAAATGATATTTTTCATAGTGCCTTGAACATAATTGGCCCTATATAAACATTTATTCCCTTCTCCTGTCCTTCCCCCTCATACAGAGAATTGAAAAGGAAGGAAGATGAGAGCAGGCTGGGTTGCATTTGGAAAAATGCACAGTGCTTGTAATGATACCAAGTTGTTCCTCCAACACAAAGATCCATCTTTTCATTACATATGTTCTCCAGGCAATACTGTATGGTTTTTTATCTTGAAATACCACAGTCTAATAATAATAGCTAGTGTTTATACGGCACTCTAAAGTTTGCAAAGTGCTTTTCAAATATTACCTCATTTTACCCTCACAACAACCCTAGAAGGTAAGTGCTACTATTATCCCATTTTACAAATGAGGAAATTGAGGCAGGCAGTGGTTAAATGACTTGCCCAGGGTTACACAACTGCTAAGTACCTGAGGGTGCATTTGAAACTCAGGTCCTCTTGACTCCAGGTCCAGCATTCTGTCCCCTGGATCACCAGCTGTCTCAAGGAATTAAAAGTATGTTGTTGTACGGTAGTGATGGTGGTAATTGTTGTAAAGTTGTGTCTGATTCTTTGTGACTTTTGGGGGATTTTCTTGGCAAAGATACTAGAGCATTTTGCCATTCCCTTCTCCAGCTCATTTCACAGATGATGAAACAGAGGCAAACAGGGTTAAGTGACTTGCCCAGGGTCACACAGCTAGTCAAGTCTTCCTGACTCCAGGCCCAGCACTCTATCCCCTGTGCCATCTTGTTGTGATCCAGAGGGCATACTAGATGGATGTAGGTAAGTAAAGCATGATGATCTAGGCTCAAGAAATGGTCTAAGAGTTATCACCGAGGCAAAATATGATAGAAAAGATGAGCCAACCATATGACATCGATGAGATATAACAGAGAGACCATCAAAATATTTCACTAGTGCCCTTGAAATATAAAACGTCCTAGAGGAAGGCCTTCAGCATGTTGGACAGATCCTCAGTGGAAGATCTATGGGAAAACATGTATAAGAATTACACCAGATGGGAAAGCACGGATGGGCTGCCATCTGTACCAACGGAAAAGGACATACCCACATTCATGTGATCTTAGATACATTGAAGGGTAGACGTGTCTGCAGAGAACTGTCCTAGGCCCCCAAAATACAAAGATGAAATAAGTTTCTGCTCCTATCTTTAAAGAGTTTAAAATCTAGTTGAAGGGATAGGACATTTAACAAATATCTATAACAGAAGTTAAAAGAAGGAAGGAAAGAAGGGAGACAGGGAGGAAGGGAGACAAGGAGGAAGGGGGAAAAGAAGGAAGGAAGGAAGGAAGGAAGGAAGGAAGGAAGGAAGGAAGGAAGGAAGGAAGGAAGGAAGGAAGGAAGGAAAGAAGGAAGGAAGGGAGAGAGGGAAGGAAGGAAGGGAGAGAGGGAAGAAGGGAGGGAGGAAGAAAGAGAGGGATGGAGGGAGGGAAGAAAGGATGGGAGGAAGGAAGGAAGGAAGGAATTAAAAAACCTGACTCTTTCCTGAAGCTCACTCCTTCCATTAGCTATCTACCAGGTTTAATATCCAGCCCAAAACTCTTCCCAGTCTGAAAAAGGGTCTACCAAATCCCTGCTCCTGGGGAATGATGGTTTCTATTATTCCTGCTTGCTGAACCCATCCCAAAGAGGGGATGAACCCCAGACAGGACCAAGCCCAGACAGGACAAAGCAGGGAGTTTCTGGTTGGTGCCTCTTCTCTCCTTCCATTTCCAAGTGTTTTCATAGCATTTCCTAGCTTCAAAGACTTTCCCCTGTTGTAGCCCATCTGCCTCCCTGCCATGCACTCTCACCCACATCATTGTACCCCCACCACCCAGAGAAAGAAGATGGCACCCAAGCCTGAACTCACAGGTGGCTAGGAGCAAGAAATTAGAGACATTTGTTCTCTATGATATACGTGGAGCCAGGCCAATAGAAAGGGTTTCAGGTGGCTAGTGAGAGTTCCAGGCTTTAACTCCAAGAAAGAAGAGATCAGGGAAATGGTATCTGAGAGCAAAGGATGTCCTAGTGGATAGAAGAGGAAAGCAGATTGTGCCTTCCTTCCACCTGGGAACTTTGATTTTCGATGGCAGCAACTTCAGGGTGAGGTACACAAGCAAAGATGAATATGGGGAGTGGGAAAGAGGAAAAGCTGCTCAAAGCCCAGGTAGCGTTAACAACATCTCACTGTGCAGCATCCGTCCTTTGGTAGAGCAGCTACTTAGCAAATGAGCTCTCAGAAGTCACTCAAATATTTGAATGGAATCCTCTCTGGCCAAAGGACTACTAACTGTCCAACAACCAGACCCAGCGAAAGTGTTCATAACTGACAACGTCCAATGACTTCCTCTGGGGGTATTTGCCTCAATCTTAAAAGGAGTCTTCTGGAAGCAGAATGTTTTAAGCCAAAGCAATGAAATTCTTATGGAGGGTATATCAGATGATGAGAGAAAGAGATTCGGGGGCAGACAGAATTTTTAGGGTGCCTCAAAGTCTATCATCTAGGCTGACCCATGGGTAAGGCCCACCTTGGCCCCAAGGTCTGGGCCAATGTTATGAAGGGAGCCCAATGCCAAAAGGATTAGGGGGAAGGCCCCAGAAAAGACTTCAGTTTTAAGGATCCCTGTATAGAACTAGGACAAAACAAAAACTAATTTCTACTTTCTAGAAAGGCGGGAAAGGTGATGGAAAGTGGCAGCTGCAGCAGAGTTCACCATAGTCAATCAAGCAGTTAGTCAACAAACACATCTTAAAGGGCTTACTATGTGATAGGTTCTAGGGATTCCAAGAATAGCAAATACACAGTCCCTGCTTTCAAGGAGCTTAAATTGTAATGAGGGAGAGATCATGCAAACTACTATATATTATAAATATATGCCTATTATATGTATGTATGCATGTATATATATATACACGTATGTATCTGATGGGCTGGCCACGTTGTTCGAATGCCAAATATACGCTTGCCAAAAAGAGAACTTGCATGGAGAACTTGCATGGGGCAGGAGATCACATGGTGGCCAGAAGAAGTGATAGAAGGACATGCTCAAAGAAGGTCTCTCTCAAGAACTTTGGATTTGACTGCAACATGAGACACACTGGCACAGGACCGCTCAGCACAGCATGCCCACATCAGATAGGGTGCTGTGCTCTTTGAGCAAAGCAGAATTGAGACAGCACAAAGTAAATGCAGGATGGGCAAATTTGGGATATTCACCCCAAATATTCACACGGACTATCTGTGCCCAACCTGTGGTAGAGCATTCTGAGCTCGTATGGGTCTGGTCAGCCACAGTCGGACACACTGAGATTTCACTTTACATGGTGATGTCATTTTGGTCTTCTTTGAAGATGGACAACATCCAGACCAGACCAGACCAGACTGTATGTGTGTATGTAGCCTGTATGTATACATGCATATGTGTGTGTGTATATAGTAAGATATGTGATATATAGTATAGTGCATAGTGGATAGAGTCCTGAACCTGAAATCAGGAAGACCAGAGTTCGAATCCAGCCTCAAACACTTACTAGTTCTGCGATTCTGGGAAATCACTTAATTTCTGTTTGCCTCAGTTTCCTCAATTCTAAAACTGGGATAATAATAACACGGACCATACTGGGTTGTTGAGAGGATCAAGTGGGATAATAATTGTAACGTGCCTGGTACGGGGTAGAGAAGCTGTGGCCTTGAGGCCATATATGGCCTTTTAGGTCCTTGACTGAGTCCAGATTTTATAGAACAAATCCTTTTATTAAGGGGATTTGTTCTGTGAAGTTTGGATTTAGTCCAAGGGGCTGCACTTGAGGACCTAGAGGGTGACATATGGCCTCAAGGCCACAGGTTCCCCATCCCATATAGTGAATGCTATATAAATGTAAGCTACTTTCATTATATATGTATACATATACTATACATATGTATTTGCATGTTTATGTATACATGCCTGCACATATAAATATGCATGTGTGTACATTTCTGTGTGTATGTGTATGTGTGGGGGGGTTTGTGTGTGAGCTAGATGGATCAAAAGATTCCAGGCTCAAAGTGCTCAGCCTGGAGTCAGGAAGACCTGAATTCAAATCCAACCTTAAACACTCAGTAGCTCTATAACTGTGGGAAGTCATGCAATTTCTATTTGCCTGTTTCCTCAACTCTAAGATGGGAATAATAATAGCACCTACCTCCCAGGGTCCTTGTGAAGAAGACACAAGATGTTTGTAAAGCACTTAGCACAGAGCAGCAGAGAGTAAGCGCTCTCCAGATGCTTCTCTTGCTGAGTGGATCAGGCGGATCTCTGGTGGGAAGAAGGATGGATTACCTTCTCCCTCCACAGAGACAGTAGATGGCACGAAGGGCAGTGGAGGAAGCCGGTTCTCAGCTGCCGCTGGACATTCCTTCTCCCAGGCAGAGAAACCTGGGCCTGGCTGCAGCAAAGCCTAATTGAGCAGATGGATTTTCCTTTGGCAGATGAAGATGTAAACTGAACACGATGACTGGGCTTGTGATTGGATTTCCTGGGGCCAGGAGCTAAGTTCTCCCTCCTTCTCCCCTCTTCATGTCTGTTTCAATCAATTTACAGCAAATCGTGACATGTGGTGCTGGGAACAAAGAGGCAACAGCTGTTTCTAGCCAGAAACCGCCCTCCTGTTGGCCCAAATGAGTACTTTTAATCAATGAGCAGGTTTGGTGGGATGAGGGGAGAAGGTTTGAAACACATTAATTAAAAGCTGAGGTGACTCAGGAGACTCTTTTCAGGAGATTTTAGGTTTCTTTCGCTGAAAGCCTCTCTCACAGCCCACCTGGGAGGGCTCAGGTATTGGCAACTATAAGTGGAACTGGCACTGTTGGATTTGGAGTCAAATGACCTGGGTATGACTCCTGGCTTGGACTTTAAGAAAGTCGTTTCTTGTTAGAGTAGATAAGGCACTGAACTTTGAGTCAGGATGATCTGAGTTCAGATCTCACCTCAGACACTAATTACCCTGGACTAATTACTTAATCTCTCTGTGCCTCTGCTTCTTCATCTGTAAAATGAGAGGAGTGGATTCAATGCCCTCTAAGATCCCTGCCAACTCTTAACTCTACAAATTCTATGAGCCTTCTCTGGGAGGCAATTAGACTTGACAATCACTATCTCTTCTAACTCTTAAATCCTATGAAGTTTTAAGATAATGATAACTGGCTTTTATAAGTAGCATTTGAAGGTTTGCAAAGCATGTTAAAAGTTTCATTGCACCTTATCTTCACTGCAGCCCTCTAGGGTAGGTGCTATTATCCATTTTAGAGTTGGAGAAACTGAGGTAAATGGAGGTTAAGTGACTTGTCCAGGGTCATACAGCTAGTAAAATCTGAGACAAGATTTGAACTCAGGTCTTTCGAATTCCAAGTCCACTGTGCCACCTAGCTGCCTCCAAAATAATAGCTAGAATATATATAGCACTTTTAAGGTTTACTATGTTACATATGTTAAATCATCTCCTCCTCTTTGACAGTCTGAAGAAGAATCAGGAGCTCTCAATGGTCCTGCCTGGTCCTGCCTCGACATTAGCGACTGGTCAGGAATCTAGGGAGGCAAAACAAGTAGCATCTATGCAGCGCTATAGATTAAATATATCATCTCATTTGAGACTCCACAACAGCCCTGTGAAGTAGGTATTAGTATCACCCCCATTTTATAGATGGAGAAACTGAGGCACAGAAAAGACTTGCTAAGGGCCACAGAGCTAATGAGCATTCAAGGCAAAATTAGGAACCTGACGCCAAGTCCAATATCCCACCCACTACTATACTTACTCTACAACTGCCTTCCCTACATATTAAAGGTAGCAGAGATCAGGAAAAGAAAAAAAGATCCAAAATCCAGGCAGATGGGTAAGTTAGGTCAAGCAATCAGCAACCAGAGCACAGGGATAGGAACCTGACTCAGCTTCAGCCAGGAACCCCTGAAGGTGGTCCAAGAAGCCACCTTTGAAGTTGACTGCCCTTGGTTGGGGAAAAGCTAAGACAACAATAATGACTCCACATGGGTTCTGAGAGTTGAGTTGAGATCTACTGAACTGCCATAAATTGAACTTCCCAAGAATCACAGGGTTTAAGAAGTAGAAAGGGCATTACAAGTCATTTAAGCTATTTCTGTCATCTTACTGATGGAGAAACTGAGTCCCAGAGAGGAAAAGCTGCTTGTTCAGAGTCAGGCAGGTAACAAGTGGCAAAGCCAAGATTTGAACCCAAGACTCTGCCTCCCAATCCCGTGTATTTCCAATTACTTTATGCTGCCTCTAGATTTTGTTTCCCTCCTTTTAATAAAACATGTTTCACCAATACTCTAAATTGCATTCTTGCAAGAGGGGAATTGGCCTCAGTATCCTGAGGATGGAAATGTACCATGCAAACATTTTCCCAGATCTAATTGTTAGAGTATCAGCCAAACAATTAATTATTCAAGTAGTGAGCATCTACTGAGTAGTTACCATGTGCTTAGTCCTATATTAAGCACTTAGGGAGATTCTTCCTTGAATCTCCATTTTAAGGAAGGACCCAGACGAATCATCCCTCATTCTCCGGACTCTACCACTTTGCCCCCACGTAGGTGCCTCCTCCATCTCATCCCCTGCTTTTCTTTTTAAATTTTAAATTTATTTTTTAATTCACTTTTTTAAAAATTTTCAGTTCTGGATTCTCTGTCTCCCTCCCACTTTCCCCCACCCACTGTGAAGGCAAGAAATGTGGTATCAATTATACATGTGAAATCATGCAGAACATATTTCCACATTAGCCATGTTGCAAAAAAAACCAAGAAAATAAAGTGAAAAAAATATGCTTCAATCTGCATTCAGATTCCATCAGTTCTCTCTCTGGAGGTGTCTTACTTCATTGTATTGACCAAGATAACTAAGTCATACCCAGTTGATCATCATACAGCTTTGCTGTTACTGTGTAATGTTCCTCTGTTCTGCTCATTTCACTCTGAGTTCATACAAGTCTTTGCAGGTTTTTCTGAAAGCATCCTACTCCTCATTTTTAAAAACATTTTCATCTAAAGTTTTGAATTTCAAATTCCATCTTCCTCTTCTCCCCCCTCCCTGAGACAATCAGCAATCAGATATAGGTTTTACATGAGCAATTATGTAAAACATTTCCATATTAATTGTTTTGTATAAGAAGACTCAAATAAAAGAAAAAAGAGAAAGTGAAAAATAGCATGTTTCCATCAATATCAGTTCTTTCTCTAGAGGTGGCTAATATGCTTCATCATTAGTCCTTTGGAATTGCCTTGGATTATTGTATTGCCAATAATATCTAAATCAATCAAATTTCTTTATCATACAACATCGTTGTTACTGCGCACGATATCTTCCGGGTTCTGTTCACTCCACTACACATCAATTCATATAAGTCTTTCCATTACAATCATATACTAGAGTTTGTTTAGTCATTTTCCTACTGATGGACATCCCTTTGATTTCCAGTTTTTAACCACCACAAAAAGAGCTGCTATAAATATTTTTGTACAAATAGGTCCATTTCCCCCTTTTTGGGTTGTCTTTGGGACATAGTGGTATTGCTGGATCAAAGGGTATACACAGTTTTATAGTCCTTTGGGTATAGTTCTAAACTGCTCTCCAGAATGGTTGGATCAGTACACAACCGCACCAACAATGCAGTGTATCCCAGTTTTTCCACATCCCCTCCAACATCCAACATTTTCCTTTTTTGTCATGTTAGGCACTCTGATAGGTATGAGGTGGTGTCTCAGAGTTCTTTTAACTTGCATTTCTTTGGTCAATGGTAATTTAGAGCATTTTTTCATGTGACTCTTGATAGCTTTGATTTCTTTCTCTGAAAACTGCCTGTTCATATCCTTTGACTACCAATTAAGGAATGATTTGTATTTTTACAAATTTGACTTGAGTTCTCTAAATAACTGAGAAAGGAGGCCTTTATCAGAGACAGTCATTGCAAAATTTTTTCCCAGTTTTCCACTTTCCTTATAATTTTGGTTGCACTGGTTTGTTTGTGCAAAAACTTTTTAATTTTATATAATCAAAATTATCTATTTTACATGTTGTAATACTCTCTATATTTTCCTTGGTCCTAAATTCTTCCCTTGTCCATAAATCTGACAGATAGACTATTCCATACCCTCTTAATTTGCTTATGGTATTACCCTTTATGTGTAAATCATGTACCCATTGTGACCTTATCTTGGTATAAAGTGTAAGATATTGGTCTATACCTAATTTCTACCATACTGTTTTCCAATTTTCCCAGCAGTTGTTGTCAAATGATGAGCTTTTGTTCCAAATGCTTGGTTCTTTGGGTTTATCATATACTAGATTATTACGGTCATTTACTATAATGTAATTACTGATCCACCACTCTGTTTCTTAACATTACAAGATTGTTTTGATAATTACTGAATTATAATAAGAGTTGAGATCTGGCAGGGCTAGACAACCTTCTGGCACTTTTTTTTCATTAATTCCCTTGATATCCTTGAACTTTTGTTCTTCTGGATGAATTTTGCTATTATTTGTCCTAACTCTACAAAATAATTTTTGATAGTTTGATATGACACTGAATAAATAGATTAAATTAAGTAGAATTGTCATTTTTATTATATTGGCTCAGCCTGCTCACAAACCATATTTTTCTAATTGTCTAGCTCTGACTTTATTTGTATAAAAGTGTTTTATACTGCTCATCATTTCTTAATATTAATTATTTTAAATTAATATTCATAATATTATTCCATCACAATCAGATATATATCCTGGCTTGTTCAACCATTCCTCGACTGATGAGCATCACCTTGATTTCCAATTCTTTGCCACCACAAAAAAAGCTGGTGTGTGTGTGTGTGTGTGTGTATGTGTGTGTATGCGCTTGTAAAAATAGATCCTTTTGTGTCTTTCTTTTGCTGTCTCTGGGATACAGACCCAGTAACTATATTTGCTATGTCAAAGGCTGTATCACAGTTTTATAGCCCTTTGGCCTTAGTTCCAAATTGCTCTCCAGAAGCAGTATGCAACTCCATCAACAATGTCCCAATTTTTCCACTCCCCCTCCAGCATTTGCTTTTTTCCTTGTCTATCATATTAGCCCACCTAAGAAGTATGAGAACACCCCTGCCTTTCAATTCCTCTTTTCTATGTTGTCTTCCTTGACTAGAATGTCAGCTCCTTAAGAAAATTCCACTCAGGGGGTGGAGTTAAGATGGTGGAGTAACAGCACAGACTTTCTAGAGCACTCCCATCAAGTCCAGCCAAATATCTGTAAAAAATGACTCTAAACAAATTCTAGAGCTGCAGAACCCACAGAATGATGGAGTGAAGCAAATCTCAAGCCCAAAATAACCTGGAAGGTCTCCAAGAAGTATCTATCATGCCTCACTGGGAGCAGAGCACAGTCCAGAGTGGGTCCCACATGCACAGAGGGGACCTGAGCAAGCCTTGGGGAGACTTATCTGTCTATGTTGTATTTATCTATTTTATCTGTCTAATCTTTCTAGTATCTGTCTAGCACCTATCTATCTAATGTGTCTGTCTTATCTATCATCTGTCTAATCTTTCTTGTCTGACACCTATGTATCTAATCTGTCTATCTTATCTGTCTAGTATCTATCTAATCTATCTGGCTATCTAGCTATTTATCCATTGGAGTTGGGGGGTGGGGCTCTCTAGCCAAGAACAGACACAAGGAACATTCCAGCCTAGGAAGAGGATTTGCACCAGAGTAAGAAGACGTTCCAAATTCAGAAAAAGGAATCCCACTTTGAGTATGCATAGGAATAGATGCCAACTATTGGATCTGTTGTTCACTGCCTAGTTTCAGATCATAGAACTAGGGCTAAGTGAGGAGAAGACCTGAACCTAAGGATAGCATTCCAGAATTGGGAGTGGTTGGGGGCCCCAGAATGTGTACCAAACAAGGGACAAATTCAGGAGCAAGCAGCAGTTGTATGGTTCTGACCCTAGAAATACAGTAAGATCTTATTTCTAGCCTCCAGTTCAGTCTGAAGCCTGTCATGGAATAACTAGGGCAGGAATCATAAACTAAAGGGAGGTCTACAGTTCTGTCACTCTGAGCCAAAGAAGATTTCCACATGACTAATAGGAGCTGGGTCCAGTAGCAATGTCCTAGAAATACAACTGAGGCAAGCTCATAGATATGTTGCTCAGACCAACACACAGTTCAGGAACTTGCAGAACTCAGACCAGAAGAACAACATTAAACTTTGCCTGGATCAAGCCACTTTGGGAACACAGAAAACTTGCAAGTCCCCAACCTGAGTCATCCCTGAGATCACTGAGATGCAATATCCCAAGAAGGCAACAGCAGAATCATCCCAGACATTCCCTCCAGAATTGTGGAGAGCTCTGCTCTAACATAAATTCTGAAATCAGAAAGTAGGAAGGAAGACTGAGCAAATAAAAAAATCTTACCATAAAAGTTATTATAGAGATAAGGATGCTCAAGACACAAATCCAAAAGAGAACGACTTCAAAACATCTACAAGTAAAGCATCAAAGGAAAAACACAACTTGGGTACAAATTTAACAAGAATTTCTGAAAGAAATGAAGTAAGAGTTTCAAAATTTTAATAAATTAAATGAGAGCACTAGAGGGAAATTTCAAAAAGAAATAAGAATTATGGAAGAAAGAACTGAAAGGGAAATTAACATCTTGACACAAGAGGTTCACAACTTTATCCAAGCAAAAAGCTCCATGAAAATTAAAATGAACCAAATAAAAGAAAATCATTCTGTGAGACAAGAAATATTAAAATAGTCAAGAGACTGAAAAAATAGAGGAAAATATAAGATATTTCATAGCAAAAGCAATTGATCTGGAAAACAGATGAGGAGAGGTCATTTAAGAAATATTGTACTACCCAAAAGTCATAACAAAATTAAAAGAGCATAGGTATCATATTTCAAGAAATAATCCAAGAAAACTGACCAAATCTCTTAGAATCAGAGAGCACAGTGAAAATAGAAAGAGTCCCTTGATCATCTCCTGAAAGAAATCTCAAAACGAAAACTGCCAAGAGTATTATAGCCAAAATCCAGAGCTCCCAAATCAAAGAAAAAATATTCAAACAGCCAGAAAGAGAGAATTCAAGTACTGAGGAGACAAAGTCAGGATCAAATATAATTTAACAGTCGCTACCATAAAAGCCTGGAGAGCTTAGATGATATCCCAGAAGGCAAAAGATATAGGTTTATAACCAAGAATAACTTACCTGCAAAAACTGAGTAGAACTCTGCAGGAGGAAAAAAAATGGAATTTTAATGAAACAGAGAATTTCCAAGCAATTCTGATGAAAAACAAAAACAAAAATAACAAAGTTGCCTGGAAGCTTCAAAGTGCAAACCCAGTCAGTAAGAGAAGCACAACAAGGTAAACCTGAGTGAGCAGTCATAACGGGGGTAAGTCATTTACATTCCAGTATGGAGAGAAGATATACATGTCCCTAACTAAATTAAATTCTAATTAAAGATATATAAAAACATTACAGCAACTATTTCTGTGGTGGAAAAGAACTGGAAACTGAGGGGGTGCCCATCAATTAGGCAATGGCAGATAAATGTGATGAAATACTCTTGTTCTGTAACAACCGATAAAGGGAATAGTTTCAGAGAAACCTGAGGCACAATGTATTTATTGGTGTAGAGTGAGGTAGGCAGAACCAGGAGAATAGTTTGTACAGTGATAGCAATATTGTAAAGACAATTTTGAAAGACTTAGGAACTCTAACCAAAGGAATGAAGAACCATGATTCCAAAGGACATGATGAAACATTCTGTCCATCTCCTGATACAGAGGTGCCAGATTCAGAGTAGAGACTTTTTTTCTAGACATGACCAATACTAGAATTTGCTTGGTTTCACTAAGCTTGACTTTTCTCTCTCTCTCTCTCTCTCTCTCTCTCTCTCTCTCTCTCTCTCTCTCTCTCTCTTTCTCTCTCTCTCTTTCTCTCTCTCTCTCTCTCTCTGTCTCTCTCTCTCTATATATATATACACATACACATATATGCATATATACACATACATATAGACACATATATATATGTATGTATGTATGTATAGAGAGAGATAATGCAAATATGTGTGTTTTGTTTCTCTTTTTCAAAGGAAGGAGAGAAGGCAGAGAAAACATACTTCTGTTCATTAAAACATTTTTATATTAATTTTTAGAAATCAATTTTCTTTCCCTCCTCTCCCCCACATACCATTGAAAAAAAGAAAGTAAAGTGTTGTTAATATAAACCTATGACTTGTTTTAGAAAAAATTATTTACCCTTGAGAATTCAATTCAGCTTACCTTAGGGTAGCAATTAGGTCAAGAATTGGCACCTTTTCAGAAGTGAAGTGCCAAGAAAAAGACTCCTGTTTTTCTGATAGAGAGGAGCTGTCCAAATTACAGGTTTTACTGGACCTCCTCCTGTAGCGTCCAATAAGCAATTATTCCTGCTACCCAGAATTTCAAAGGTCATATAGTCCAACTCATGTCTGTACCAGAATGTCCAGTCTACAACATCCAAGACAAGTAGTCACCCAGTCTTCATAGAAAACCTCCAATAAGGGGAGAGACTCTGAGGCAGATCTAAGTAAGGCATTATTCCCTTGTAAGGCAGCCCATTCCACTTTTGGACAATGCTAATTTTAGCTTCATTGATATGGGGGTTTTTTGCATTTAAAACATTTCCAGATTATCCTCATTCTGTTAGTGTTCTCTTATTATAAAGTAAAACAATTAAACAAGACTAACAATACAGTGTCTTCATCCAAAAGTGCACGAAATATTCCACACCTATAGCCCTTCCCCGCAACCTCTATTTTTAGTGGGGGGTTTTTAATTAGTATAAATTATTTTCCCTCCCTTCCACTCCATGTCTCAGTGAAAAAAGAGAGAAAAGAAAAACAAATTCCTTGCAACAATTATGCATAGTCAAGCAAAACAAATTCCCTTGTTGGCTGTATACAAAAATATATGTCTCAGGCTGTACCCTAAATCCATCATCTCTGTCAAGAAGTATTTCATCATTGTTCCTTTGGAATCATGGATGGTCATTTCTGTGATCATAGTTCTTACAGTTTTCAAAGTTACTTATCCTTACAATGTTGTTATTATATAACTTGGCAGGTTGCAGTGTATATGTTATATTGTATAATTTGGCAACTAAGTGGTACCATGGACAGAGCACTGGGCTGGAGTCAGGAAGACCTGAGTTAAAATTAGACCTCAGACACTTCCCAGCTCTGTGGTCCTGGGCAAGTTACTTAACCTTTCTGTGCCATGGTTTTTTCTGTTGTAAAAATGGGGATAAGACCAGCACTTACCTCACAAGGTTGTTATGAGAATTAAAAGTGATAACATTTGTAAAGCACTTCCCACAGTGCCTGGCACATAGTAGGCACTATATTACGCTTACTCCATTTCTAATTTGGTTCAGTTCATTCTTCATCAGTTTACAAAAGTCAAAATTGTTCATTTTTATAATATTGATATTATAGTATAAATTGTTCTGTTTATACAGAACTATGCATCTGTTCATACAAGTCTTTCCATATCTCTTTGAAATCATCTACAGTGTTTCCTCATTTCTTTCAGCATAATAGTATCCCATCGCATTCATATAACCATAATTTTTTCAGACACCCTTCAATTAGAGAACATCCCACTAACTTAGCCTGCTGTGTCTCTGCTAAATCTCCAGATTAGAAGTTAGGAAATTTGGTTTCTAATCCTGTTTTTATCACCAGCTAGTGCGAATTTGGAAAAGTGACTTCTTTAAGGATCATTTTCCTTAGTAAATTGAGGAAGTTAGACTAATTCTGACTCTTTTGAACATTTGACATTTTAACGTGATTCTATATCCTGACTTTAAAATGTTTTTATTGAGATCTTTTGGTTTTATATCCCCTTCATTTCCTAGTATATCTCTTTCCCTTACTTCTGCATTATGTCCATAGTCTCCTATCTCCACAAAGAAGGGAGAGAAGTGCCTTTTCCTATCTTTGTTGCCAAGCATGATTATAGAAATTCCAATGTTTAGTTTTCATTGTTGTTTCCAGTTATGTTGTAGTCATGCACATCATTTTCCTGGTTTTTCTTATTTCACTCTACATTAGTTCATAAAAATCTTCTTTGTCTATCTGTAGATTATTTATAATCATCACTTCTTATGGTCCAATAATATTCCATTCCATTCATATATCACAAGTCGTCTAGCTGTTTCTCAGTCTATGGGCAATTTGTTTTGCTTCTAGTTCTTTCTTACTACAAAAAGTGCTGCTATAAATATATTGGTATTAAAAAATCCCATTAATTTCTAGCTTTTAGGCACCACAAAAACTGCTATAAATATTTTTTTACATGTAGGGCCTTTTCCTCTTATTAAAACTACTCTGCATTCCCAGGATAATGATCCTAGTGTATAATCTCTGTGATATGTTGTTTTAGCCTCTTTGCTAACATATTTTTAAATTTTGCATCAATGTTCTTTAGGAATACTGGTGTACAGTTTTCTTTTTCTGTTTTGACTTTCCCTGAGGGTTTATGTATCAACACCATATCAGTGTTATATTAATGAATTTATTTTTAGTTTTCAACATTCATTTCCACAAGATTCTGAGTTCCAAATTTTCTCCCCATCTCTCCCCTCTCCCCACTCAAAGACAGCATTTGCTCTGATTCATATCAATGTTACAGAAGAAATTTGGTAAGGAACGACTGACTGTTGGGAAATTTTTCCTAATATCCAGACAAAAATCTACATCTCTGCAACGTCCTGTTCATTTCCTAGTTCTGCTCTGTGGCAGGAAGCAGGACAAGTCTAATTCCTCTTCAGAAGCTGCTAGGTGGCACAATGGATGGAACAGTGGGCCTGGAGTCAGGAAGCTCTAAGTTCAAATCCAGCCTCAGACATCTACTATCTTTGTGACCTCTGCCTGCTTCAGTTTCCTCAGCTGTAAAAATAGGGATCATAGTTGTGAGGATCAAATGAGATAATATGTGTAAAGCACTTAGCACTTAGTGACTGTCGAGTAAAACGTGGTATGTAAATGTTTATTCAGTTCCACTGAGAATACTTCAGGTACTTAAAGACTGCTCTCATGTCCACCTTTCTTTCTCTAAGCTAAATAGCACCATGCTCCTTCAGCCAGTCTCCCTAGAGCAATGACATCACCACTGTTACCATCCTGGTTCACCTTCCCCTGGATTCTCTTAGAGCTTGTACACAGATAGCCTTCCTCAAGAGTGGTGCTCAGGACTGAACAAAATACTCCACATCTATTCTGAGTAGGGTGGATTTCAGCTTAACTAACACTTCTTTGGCTTCTCTGCTTCCAGTATGGCAGCTTTTCCCCCTCTGATTATAGTTTTTTAATATAATTTAATCCCCTCCTTATCATAGCCTTTTTTTTTTTTTGGCTGCCATGTTGCATCCTAACTTTTTAGGGAACTTTTGCTGTTCAGTCATTCTAATCATGTCTGACTCTTTATGACCTCATTTGGGGTTTTCCTGGAAAAGTTACTGGAGTGTTTTGCCATTTCCTTCTCCAACTCATTTTATAGATGAGGAAACTGAGGCAAACAGCGTTAAGTGATTTGCCCGGGATCACACAGCTAGTAAATGTCTGAGGCCAGATTTGAACTCGGAAAGATCAGTCTTCCTTACTCCAGGTCAAGCACTATATCTACTGTGCCACCTAGCTACCTCTTTAGGGAGCTTGCAGTACACTAAAACCACCAGATCTTTTTCATACCACACCTCCCTGGTGTTGTCCTTGTGAACTTGATTCTTTTAACTGAAGTGGAGGACTTCAAATTTACTGAATTAATCAATAAACATTTTTGAAGAATCTATTATGTGCCAGGCCCTGTGCTAGGCACTGGGGATACAAAAAAAAAAAAAAAAAGGCAAAAGACAGTCTGTACCCTCAAGGTGCTTACAGTCTAATGACTTCCCTTTTAATTTCATCTTCTTAGCTTTGGCCCATCATTTTAGGCAATTTATTTCTGGATCCTGATTTTGCCATCTACCATTTTCAACATCTCTCTCAGCTTTGTGTCATCGACAAGGTTTAGGTGGGGGAAGGGAGGATGGTGGAGGAATAATTTATGACCGTTCCATGTGAAGTTGGAAGGTTTCTCCTTGCCCACAAGAGCAACCTTTTAATCTTCCTTTAACTCCCACAAACCTCCAGCAAGATTCACTTAACATGAACGCAACCCATGTCCAAGCCTAGTTAAAAATACATCCAAAACCATATTTCTATTGATTTTTTTTCCTCCTGAGTTATGGACAAAGGCCTGCCTTCACCATTTGCCACCCGCTTAATTCTCTAGCTGAGGAGTCAGCCCTCAGCACAGAGGAAACATGTGCTGCTCCCTGCTGTGAGAGTGCTGTTCCCTGGAGAGTGAAGATGTAATTAATTAATTAATGTTAATTAATATTAATACTAATTAAGGAAGAAGCAAGCAAAAAAGAAGGCATTGCTGCAGACAAGCTACAGCTCCATGTTAATCAGTGGAGCTACCTCTCTCAAGATGGGACTATTTTAAAATGAGCCTGTCCTTCACAGCCCAAGATGACACTCCTAACCTACTTGGTCTGCAGGATGTGGCCTCAGAAATGTTTTTAGAAGTGGTGAACCCTCCACTCCAGCCAGGCCATTCTCTTCTCTCCTCTCACCACAAACCACACTTATTTCTGCCTTTGCAGAAAAGCCTTAGTTCTTAGTTTCCTACCATTGGATTGGTCCCTTCCCCCTCCCCTCTGGCTCTCCAAATTCTGCTTATCCTTCTGCCCTGACCATGATGGCCCTTCCTGGATACAATGTAGGATTTGAACCTGGGTAGGACTTTGAATTGCAAAATTAATGTCCTTTCTACTATCCCTGGTTTCTTATGATGCTCACCCTCACCCTCTCCAAATCTTATTTTCCTTTAGGGCCCCCATACCAAGGCTCACTGTATCCAAGGAGCCTGCCCTGACCACTTCAACCCTCCCCATTCTAACCTCCCATAGCCTTCCCTGCTTCATGGCCTCCCAGGATTTCTTTACGTTCCATCTTCCACAAGAAGCCTTTCCCAATCCCTCTTAAGCCTAGTGCCTTCCCTCTGTTGATTATCTTCAATTTTTCAAGTCTATAGCTCATTTGTACATTACTATTTGCATGGTGTCTCCCCCATTAGGCTGTGAGAGTCTGGAGAGCCAGGACTTTTACCCATCTTGATCTCCCCAGTGCTTAGCACAATGCTTGGCACCTTGTTGTTCAGTCATTTTCAGTCATGTCCAACTCTTCATGACCTCATTTGGGGTTTTTTTTGGCAAAAATACTACAATAATTTACCATTCCCTTCTCCAACCCATTTTCTAGAAACTGAGGCAAACAAAGTTAGTGTCTGAGGCCAGATTTAAACTCAGGAAGATAAGTCTTCCTGACTCCAGGCCCGGCACTCTAACTACTATGCCGCCTAGCTAGCAATTAACAAATGCTTATTGACTGATTAGAGCTAAAAGGGACTTCTAAGACCAACACCTCATTTTACAGATGGGGAAATTGAGACCCAAGAGGTAAATGACTTGCCCAAGCAAGAAAAGAAGGAAAGAAGAAAGAAGGAAGGAAGGGAAGGAAGGAGGAAGGAAGGAAGGAAGGAAGGAAGGAAGGAAGGAAGGAAGGAAGGAAGGAAGGAAGGAAGGAAGGAAAGAAGGAAGGAAGGAAGGAAGGAAGGAAAGAAGGAAAGAAGGAAGGAAGGAAAGAAGGAAGGAAGGAAGGAAGGAAAGAAGGAAGGAAGGAAAGAAGGAAGGAAGGAAGGAAGGAAGGAAGGAAAGAAGGAAGGAAGGAAGGAAGGAAGGAAGGAAGGAAGGAAGGAAGGAAGGAAGGAAGGAAGCAAAGAAGCAAAGAAGGAAGGAAGGAAGCAAAGAAGCAAAGAAGGAAGGAAGGGAGGAAGGATTTATTAAGTGCCTACCATGCTCCAAGCACTTTACAAATATTATCTCGTTCGATACTCACAACAACCCAGGGAGATAGATGCTATTATTATTCCTATTTACAGTTGAGAAAACAGAACCAGAAAGAGCTCATGTGACTTGCCTAGGATCACAGAGCTAAGGCCACATTTGAACTCAAGTCTTCCTGACTCCAGGTGCAATGCTCTGTCCGCAGCGTCACCGCAATGGCTAGGAAAGCAGA
The DNA here is from genome assembly GCF_028372415.1 of Notamacropus eugenii. NCBI lineage: Eukaryota > Metazoa > Chordata > Mammalia > Diprotodontia > Macropodidae > Notamacropus > Notamacropus eugenii. The sequence goes on along the minus strand of NC_092874.1, from coordinate 379,292,418 downwards.
CAACTAGCAAAGGCCAGTTCCTGGGCCTTTTGAAACGGATAGAGACCCTGTCTGCTTCAGCTGCCCTACTTGTCTGGCCCCAGCCACCAAATTCCACTGCACACTCTACCAAGAAGGAGGGAAACTGGCTCGCACAACAGCCTGAATCAGAGTCCATATGTAACTTGCTTTGCAAAAAGTTTCATCCAGAAGTGGGGCTGAAGGGAGAGAATACAAGGTGAAAGGTAGTCACGCATAGGCAAAGTAGGTGGTTGGCTGCCTTACAGTAAGGCCCCTCTCCACCTAGCTCAGGCACACCACCCCCACAGGCATGCTTCTGTGGTTGAAATATCCTGGTGTAGCTCCATCCCTTTCAAGCACTTTTCCAACTTTAAAAAAGCAGATCTCCCATTGGTAGAGTAATATCAATAGTCAGGAAGCACATGAGCTCCTACTCAGTGCCTGGAACTATGGTAGCTGCTGGGGACACAGACAAAATTTAGTCCCTGCCCTCAGGAAGCGTATATTCCAGTGGGGATTGGTATAACAGAAAGTGATCTACACTTGAAATCAGAATGCCTGGATTCTAACCCCAGCTCTGACACTAAATTACTGTGTGACTTTGGGTAAGTCCTTTTCCCTTCTCTGAGTCTCAGTTTCTTTTCCTGCAAAAAAAAAAAAAAAAAAAAGGATGGGGGAGGGGCTATGTTAAATAGCCTCCAAGTTTTCTCCTGATCCTGATATCCCATGATTCTAGAGTTTACCAAAATCCCTTCTAAGGTTGACAGGGGAGTGAGTCTTCAGGCCCTTGGCATTGTAGGAAAGGGAGGAGTCTGCATGAAGAAGGAAAGCAGCCCAGGAAGGAAAACCTGCGAGTAGCCCCTTAAAAACAACTGCACCTCGGCCTCAAGTCCCTGGGGGTGAGCCCAGAGGAGGGGGGCCCTCAGAGATAAGACTCTAGGCTAAGAGCCTAGATTTAGGGCCACAAGGCCATTCATCCAGTCCAACCCACTCATTTGACATATGAGGAAACTGAGACTCAGGGACATTAAATGACTGGCCTAAGGGCACACATCTAGGAAGTAGCAGAAGTCAGATCTGAGCCAAGCTCCTCTGGCTCCAGCCACCACACTGTTCTCTATCAAAGAGGCTTTGGAGGAGATCCATAGACTCACAGAACATGAGAACTGGAAGGGGATTGGAACAAAGAACAGAAAATGTCAGAAATGAAAGGAAACTTTAGAAACATCATCTACTTGCCTTTTCAGTGGGTGGGGAAGGGTCTGGAGAGAGGGAAAGAATTTGGAACCCCCCCCAAAAAAAATATGTTGAAAGAACATTTAAAAACAAATAAATTTTGAAGGAAACAAAAAAACCTTATTAGAAATTTTAAAAAATTTAAAATCATACAGTCTGAGATCTTTCCTTTATTTACAGAGAGAGAAACAGAACAAAATAGGGAAAAGACTTGCCCCCAGTCACACAGAAAACTATGGGCACAGTCAGGCAGGACTTAGAGCCAGGACGTCTGCAGTAGGTGAAAAGTTAGACTAGAAGACCTCTGACGTCTCTTCTAGCAGTCAGATGTTATGAATGAGTGAATGAATGAATGAATGAATGAATGAAAAGTCATTCATTCATTCATTCATTGTACATCTCCAAGATTCTAGGCAGAGGCCAAGGAATAGATGGCACCCTAGAAGGGACTTGTCCCACAAACTGAACACTCCAGGAAACTCATGCCTGGCTGCTTACTCTTCCCTCCCAGGAGACAAGGCTGCCTGAAGCCAGTGTTTTAAAATAAAGTCAAACTGGCTACCAAGTTGAAGGACGAACAGAGAGGAGGGTGGCTGCTATTTGTGCACTCGCTGCAACCCCTCCCCCGCCAACACTCGATGCTCTCCATAGAAATTCTTCCCACGCGAGCTGGGCCCATGTTTATTTTGGGACCATCCAAAGCTACCAAGGTGCCTGTGCCTGACATGTTCAGGCAACCAGGCTGGGAAAGAACGTGGTCTGCAAGCTACCATGTGATTTGGTAGAAAAGAGAGGTGAGGAGTCTGGATAGGAGGAGAGCCCCTCTAGGCAGGGTGGCCGAGTAACTTAGATGGGTTCTGGCTCCGCCAACTAACTAGATGTGGGATGTTGGGCTTTGATTTCTTCCTTCTTCAAAGTGGGAGAACGCATGATATGTTGGAGAAAGTGATAGGCTTAGATCAAGACCTGGATTCAAACCCCAGGCCTATCAGCTATGTGGCACATAGATAGAGCACTGAGCCTAGAGCTAGGAAGACTTGAATTGAAATCCAGCTTCAGACGCGTTCTAGCTATGTAACCCTGAGCTGGTCATTTAACCTCTATCTTCCTCAGTTTCCTTGACTATAAAATAAAGATAATAACAGCCTCTACTTTGCAGAGTTGCTGTGAAGATTAAATGAGAGAATATTTGTAAAGCATTTAGCACTATGCACGCAGTAGGTGCTGTACAAATGCTTACTCTATTACTTTCCTCTCCCACTTCCCTGTCACTTAAAACCTGTGTTACCTTGGATAAATCACTTAACCTCTTCAAGAAAGAAGGACAAACAACACTTAACCTCAGGTGGGCCTTGGTTTCCTTCTCTGCATAATAAAGGGATTTAGAAGATAACCTGTGAGCTCTAAATCTACAATGTGTGTCACTGGTCCTTCACAAGGAATCCTAGGAGATGGGTGGAGCAGGTAGCATTATTTTTCTGTAGCAGAAAAGGAAACAATTGAGGCCCAGAGAGAGAAATTAAGAAAAGCTAGAATCCATGTGTCCTGGTTCCCTGCCCCAGGCTCTCTCCACTCCTCCTCTCTGTTGAGCATCTGAGTCGCCTGTTGGTTAGAAGTGATACTCAGGGAAGCCATCCATTCCCAAAAGGCCATCAGGAAATTGGGATGCTCCAAGAAGAGGAAGAGAGGGCTGCAGGGGCTACCACTCTTGCCAAAAGTGTTCCCTCCCTCACTCCTGCCATCTCTCTGCACCAAACAAAAGATGACTAATTTTCCTGAGAATCTAAAGACAAGAAATTCAAGATGCTTAAACTCCACTCCAGATCATTGAACTTTTTTTTTAAGGATTCAGAAAGTACTTCAGAACAGTGCAGTGACTTGGAGTCACCCATATGAATGCTGTGAGGATGGTTGTGTGGGACAGAGGAGGATTCACTGATTATTAGATTATTATTTCTGGTTAAATCACAAGGCTTAGAGCTGGCAGGGACCTCTAAAGACCATGTAGTCTAGCTTCTTCCCTTTAGGCACAGAATCAAAGATTTTTAAGTTTGGAAAAGACCTTAGGAGTCATCAAATCCAACCTAGATCAGAACCAGAAATTAGAGGATCTGTGTTCCAATACTGCCTTTGAAAATACTTTGTGACCTTGGACAAGTCATTTACCTGCGCAGGGCCTCAGTTTCCTCATCTATAAAATGGAGAGGTTGGATTAGAGGGCCTCTGAGGTCCCTTCAAACTCAAGATCTATAATTCTATGAGCCTGTAAGGGCATCTAGATAGAGCCTGTAGTTAGGAAGACTCACCTTCCTGAGTTCAAATTCAGTCTCAGACACATTATCTATGTGACCGTGAGCAAGTTACTTCACCCTGTTTGCCTCAGCTCCTCATCTAAAAATGAACTGGAGAAGGAAAGGGCAAGCCATTCCTGAATCTTTGCCAAGAAAACCCCCAATGGGGTCACAAAGAATCAGACATGAGCAAAAAGTGAATGAACGCAATGAGCCTATGACCTCTCCTCCACCACTAAGGAGCTTTCTAGTGATGGGAAGCAAACTCCCTCTCCAAAAAGCTCATTCCACTTTTGAATGGCTCTAACTTTTAAGAAGTCTCTTTTCTTATTTACACATTTTTAAATCTGCCTCTCTGTAGCTTTAAGATAAAGTATTATCTGTTTTATGGGTGGGACACCTCTAGTCCAGAGGAGACAAGGGACTTGCCCATCATCACTCCTTGAATTAGTGATGCTGCGGCACTTAGGACCCAGGTCTTCTGAACCCTTGTAGAAAACACTTTGTACTAACACCATGACACCACATGGTTTGACTCTTAGAATGAATGGGTCTTTTGTGTGTGTTCAGTCATTTTCAGTTGTGTCCAACTCTTTGTGAACCCATTTGGGATTTTCTTAGCAGACATGTTGGACTTGTTTGTCATTTCCTTCTCCAGCTCATTTTCCCAAGATCACACAACTAATAATTAATTGTCTAAACTAGATTTGAACACAGGAAATGAGTCTTCCTGACTTCAGGCCTGGTACTCCATCCACTGTGCCACCTAGCTGCCCTGAATGGGTCTTTACCAACATGATGGGATTGGAAAGTTGGATAGGATGGATGAACAGATGTCTGGACTGGTACATATCTAGAGGGAGGAACCAATTTGTCTGTGTTTCCCAATAAACTCACAAATGCAAGAGGGCCTAAAAACTTGGATTAATAGGAGCCAAGCCTTAAGAGAAGCCAAGAGTTTCACAGTTCTAAATTGTCACAGTCTCCATGCCTTTGTTTATCCCTCAGGGCCAGAGATAAAATCAGGAAAACAGAGGGAATATCAGAGAAGGGAAACCTAGGATAGGGAGAGATCTGAAAACCATGGCATATGAGAAGCAGTTGAAGGAATATTTAGCCTGGAGAAAAGAAGACTGAGATGAGATGGAGAGTTTCCTCCAAATATCTGAAAGACTAGTATGTTTAACAAAGGGCAGACTAGTTCAAGTGATCTTCCAGGACATACCAGGACCAGCGGCTAGAAGCTTGACATGGATTAACCAGAAGGAAGACCTTCATAAGAATCAAAGTTGTTCAACATTCAATATTGGAAAGTAGGAAAGTGTTACCGGAAGTATTTAAAATGGTAGCTGGATAACCAATTATCAGGCATGTTTTAGAGGGGATACTTTCACAGGATATGAGGCTGGTCACCAAATGAAAGTCAATTCTGAAACCCTATTAATTCTACCCAGTTCCAGACATGGTTCTCCCACAGTCCTCAGGATTCCCTTTTCACCATCAATGTTCTGTCCTTACCTTCTGAAGCTGAAAGGGCTTCTGGTTTTCTAGGCTCCTTGTCAGACTCAGTCTAGGACTTCTAGGGTCATTGGGGCCTGTTTGACAGTTCATCCTTCCCTAGGGAATAAAGCCAGTAGTGGGACCTAATTCAGAAACTTTAACAGACTCTAAATTATTCACCCCAGGCCTGATAATGAGGTTTTCCAAAGCTCAAACCCCCAGTAATGAAGTCAAACCTGGAGCCAGCCATCCAAGACACACTTAAGTCCTTAATTAATGACTATCTTCATTAAGCTAAGAAAAGCCAGTTAAGAGAGAAAGGCATATCTCAAGGGGAAAATTACCCACAGAATGAGACAATGCTAATAACTCACTTTTCCGTAGGGCTGTAAGGTTTACAAGGTACTCTCCCTACAATTGTCCTATGAGGCAGACACTGTATTGTCATCCTCATTTTACAGATGAAGAATCTAAGATTTGGAGAGATTGAGGAACTCACATGATGTCCCACAACCAATAAGTTGGCAAGTCACAACTAGGACCCAGTTCCCTGGACTCAAAGTCTAGTATTTTTTCATAATGTAATGAATGAAAATAAATCACTACCTCGAATGTATACTGCCTCAAAGAGTGAGCTACCGTTATTATTTGGAGGTAGGGTTTCTTGATCTGTACCCACAATTTCTTTGAATACCTATTGGGGGAAGCTAGGTGGCACAGTGCATAGAGTGCAGGATCTGGAGTCAGGAAGAATCATCTTCTTGAGTTCAAATCCGGCCTTAGACACTTACTAGCTGGGTGACCCTGGGCAAGTCACTTTAATTTCTTTTTTTCTTCAGTTTCCTCATCTGTAAAATGAGCTGGGGAAGGAAATGGTGAACCATTCCAGTATCTCTGCCAAGAAAACCCCCAATGGGGTCATCAGGATTCAGACACAACTCACCAAAAACACCAGGGTACCTGTGGTGGAAACTCCCTTTGTCAATGCAGAAGAGTGCAGGCTCTATAACTTAGAGTCTTAGTTCCCTGGGGCATTGAGAAATTAAGTGACCGGCCCAGTCACATGGCCAGCATGTATCAGAATTGGGACGTGCACTCTGGTCTTCCTGGTCCCTACAAGGCTAGCTCTCTGTACATCAATCTGCTAAGTTTATTACTATTTATTATCATTATTATCAAAGCTACCATGGATTGCAGGGTAAGCTAGTGTCCTAAGAGACTTCCAGGCATATAATCCCTGCTAGTCTAGTTGGGCAGACAAGATTAACCAGACACAGAGTAATTAGATGATAATTCATTTTGAAGATCCTTTCCAGCTCTAACATTCTATAGCTAGATAATTAGAAAGGCCCTGACAGCAGACATTCAGAGGAGAAAAAGAGGATCATTATAACCTAGAGCTGAGGGAAAGGCTTAGCTCAGAAAGGTCCCTTTTAGGAGGACCTTGAAGGATGGGTAGGGAAGGATTTGGAGAAGGGGAAAAGAAATGGGGAGAACGTTTCTGGGAAAACATCACCAGTAAAAGCATATAGTGTCAGCGTCCCACATCCTATGTCAAAGGCATGAGTACCGTCCAGGATGCAGCTGCTGGTGGCCCTGTGACACAACAACCTTGTCATTGCCCAACTTAATTGTGTGGAAGGTCAGCGGGAGGGAGGGTAGTGGGAAATCAGGCTGTCTACATAGATCAGAGCTAGATCGCAGAACTTTGGAAGCTGGGCAGGAATGTGGACTTCATGGGAGATAGGCAATGGGGAAGCACTACTGGTTCTGAGCAGGGAAACTGTGATGAAAGCAACGTTTTAGGAAGAGGAATCTGGCTTCAGGACCCAAGGCATGTGACCACGCCCACCATTCCATGCTGCTCAGCTGAGTTCTCCAAGGCTTAGGTCTGAGCTAGAGAAATAGCAATGTTGCTAATCCAAGAAGCTTGGAAGCAAATTCTCATCCCCCACCACCTCCCCCAGATACAGAAAAAGAACACTATCCAGATTGCTTTAACATGCTTTGGTATCCAAGTGTTTCTCTCAAATGCTAATGAACAACTCACTTTGGCATCATAAACAAACACAATCCGCAGGCAATTCTCAGGCTCCCTAATGAGCATGACGCCATCAGCCCACCATGAGCAGGCTGTAGTACTGTATGGAGTGCCTGGAGTCCCCAGCAGGAGGGATGGGCTTGTGGGGAGACATCCTCAGCCTCTCCTCAGTCCCCCTTGGGACCAATCCATGTGCAAGGCAAGCTGGCTGGAGTTCCGGGTACACACTGTGCCTGGTTTCTGAGATTTTCTCTGGGTGAAGTTGCCTACCCCCATAAGGGGATCTCAACCCCCAGCCTCAATTTCATTTGTATTGTATTCTAGAGCCAAGCAAACTCACAGACCTCCACAAGCAAACTAGTAACCTTCAAAAGCAAGTTCATTTTGGGGAGAAAAATACCAGGCTGCAAGACAGAAGGTGTGGTTCCTTGACCCAGCTCTATCTAGCACCCCCCTGATGTGTGACCTTGGACAAGTCACTTCTCCAGTTTCTCATCTGTAAAATGACAAGGTTTAACAAACTGCCAATTATCCCATACTGTCTGGGACTGTGGTTATTCATGGGCACATCCCATCCTCTTGCTCCTTGGTATATGAAATCTGTAAGCACAGGAAAACTTTCTTAGGAGTTTTTGTAATGTCCACAGCTTAACCAAGTACAGAAAACCTTGTACCTGGTCCAATCCAATTCAATTCAATAAACGTTTACTAAACACATACTATGTGACAGGTACTGTGCTAAGCACTGAGGATACAAAAGACAGACCCTGCCCTAAAGGAGCTCACAGTCTAATGGAGGAGACAACAAAGCAAGCTATATATGGGATATAGATATATACACACATACACACAAATATATATGTAATATATATGTGTGTGATATATACAGAATAAATAAGAAATAATGAACAGGGAAGGCATTGAAATTAAAATTGGTTGGAGGGTAGAGCAGCTAGGTGGCACAGTGGATAGAGCACTGGCCATGGAGTAAGGAGGATCTGAATTCAAATATGACACTTATTAGCTGTGTGAGCCTGGGCAAGTCACTTTGCACTGAGTGCGAAGAAGAAGAAACAGAAGCAGCAGAAGAAGGAAGAAGAAGAGGAAGAAAAAGAAAGAAGAGGAGGATGAGAAGAACAAGAAGGAGAAGGAGAAGAAAGAGGAGGAGGAGGTGGAGGAAGAGGAAGAGGAGGAGAAAAGGAGAAGAAGGAGGAAAGAGGAAAAGGAGAAGGAGGAGGGGGAGGAGAGCTGGGAAGGGCTTCCTGCAGGAGATGGGATTTTAGTTGGAATTTAGAGGAAGCCAGGGAGGTGAGTAGTCATTTTAGCTCAAGTCAGGACAAATAGTTCTAAGGGTTGTGAGCATCCTACACTCAGTGGTTCTTTCCATTTAGATGGAGCACATGGAACACCTGCTTCCAAGTGAGCATGCAAAAAAAAAAAAAACCCAACAAACCACAACTCCAGGTTTGAAGTGTCTGGTAGAAGGAAAGAAAGGAACAGGCCCCTATTAAATGCCTACTGCGTGCCAGGGCACCCAGGTGGTGCAGTGGATAGAGCACTGGGGCCTGAAGTTTAACTGCAAATCAGCCTCAGACACTTATTAGCCATGTGACCTTAAGCAAGTCACTTCACTCTGTTTGCCTCAGTTTCTTCATTTATAAAATGAGCTGGAAAAGGAAATGGCAAATCACTCCATTATCCTTTGCAGGAAAGTCCCCAAAAGGGGTCACAAAGAGTTGGAAGCTACTGAAAAATGACTAAGTAACAATGTGCTAGGCCCTGTGCTAAGCACTTTGCATATATTATCTCATTTGATTCTAACAAGGACCAGGTAGGTAGATGCTACTGTCCCTATTTTATAGTTGAGGAAACTGAGGAAACTGAGGACTCTAGATCTAGGGCTTTACCCACTGCACTACCCAGCTGCCCCTTTCTTAAAAGGAAGAAGGTTGTCATCCCAGAAGGTGAGAAATGGCAAGTATAACATCTTGCCAGTGGCTGGAATTGGGCAACTGTTGGTCTAAGAGTGTGGAGAGGCTTCTTCCTAATTTCTAGTATTATCTCAGTTTCACCTACTGAAGTCTCCCAGTCTCTGAGTGAGGCTGATTCTTTATTTAGCCCTCCAAGAATGTCCTTCCATTACACATCTGACCTTTTATCTCAGATTTTTGAACATGCCCATGTTAGCTTCTCTGTACCTTGTCCTCTTGCTGGGGGCAGCAGCCAGGGGACTCTTCATTAGCCTTCTCCAAAACCACAATGCCTGCAGATTTTGCTGATGTTTGCCCGAGTCAACATTCCTACCTTAATGAAATTACATGTTCCTCTCAACCAAGGATGGCAGGAGCTCATTGCCATGGGGTTTCAGAGCCTTGCCTGGATTTCATATCAAGCATCCAGGGCCAAAGAGACTTTTGCTTGTTTCCAGGGTATTTCTGCTTCAACCTTTTCTGAGCAACAGAAAATCCAAAGTCATTGGCCCATTAAGGCTGAATTAGAAACAAACACTGATGGTCAAAGCTACAGCTACCATGAATATGGATCTTTTCTGACAATTCCAAAGGATTCATGATGAAACATGCTATTAGCCTCCAGAGAGAGAAAACTGATAAAACTCTGAGCGCAGATTGAAGGATATTTTTTTCACTTTATTTTTCTTGCTTTTTTTTTACAATATGGCTAATGTGGAAATGTTTTATACGACTTCTATGTATAGAAATGTGTTTGCATGACTATATGCGTATAATGGGTATCATGATACTTCTCAATGAGTGGGAGGGGGTGGAGTGAGAGAATTTGGAACTGAAAATAATTTTTTTATTTTAAAAGTAAAAGAATATAGATCTTACAGGCTGCTATAGGTTGGAAAGAGAGTAAGGTAACTAAGAATTTTTTTAAGTATGGATTGGGGAATATGTCAATATCTACATCCCAAAGAAATCAAAGCAAAAAGGAAAAGGACAGATGTATACAAAAAATATAGCATCTTTTTTGCTGTTGTTAGGTCATGTCTGACTCTTTCTGATCTCACTTGGGATTTGCCATTTCTTTCTCCAGCTCATTTTACAGATGAGGAAAATGAGGCAAACAGGGTTAAGTGACTTGCCTAGGATCACACAGCTAGGAAGTGTCTGAGGCCAGATTTGAACTCAGGAAGATGAGCCTACCTGACTCCAGGGCTGGTGCTCTGTGTGCTATGGTTCCATCTACCTGCTCTAGCTTTTTTTGTAGTAGTAGCAAAGGATTGGAAACTAAATCGATGCTCATCCATAGGGGAACGGCCGAATTAATGGTCTAGGAATACAATGAATTGCTTTTGTACCATAAAATGGTGAAAGAGGCAGTTTCAATGAAATTTGGTAAAACTAGGTGGCACAGTGGGTAGAATGCTAGACCTGATGTCAGGAAGACTCATCTTCCTGAATTCAAATCTGGCCTCAGACATTTCCTAGCTGCATGACCCTGGGCAAGTCACTTAACCTTGTCTGCCTCAGTTTCTTTATCTGTAAAATGAGATAGAGAATGAAATGGCAAACTACTCCAGTATCTTTGCCAAGAAAATCCCAAATAGGGTCACAAAGAGTCAGACACAACTCAACAATGACAATAGTAATAGGTCTGCATCCCCAGATCAGTGGAGAAGGGAGAGGCACAATGCAAGTGGCCCAGAATTTGGGTGGTCAAGAAGAAAGCAGCCTGAAATTGAAAAGTTGTCCTGAACAATTCACTGACTAACTGAGATCTATCTTTCCCTATAAATTATTCAACCAATTAATCAACAATCACATGTATTAAGTACCTACTATATTACCAGATGCTGTGCTAAGCCCAAGGGACACCAAGACAAATGAAAATTTCTCTTCCCTCAGGGGTCTTCTATACTATAGGGCAGATGGATTCTCCAGCCCCTTTGCATTGCTGAACTACAGGGAAGGCTTCTGGGTAGGTCATCATATTGCATTGATAGCCACTGGTGGTCACAGCCCAGTTGCAGTCTCATCCCACAGGTGACCACCTACACAATACAACAACTACTTCACACCTTCAACTAAGGCGGAAGTACTAAAAGACTTCCGAGAGAAGGCAGCATCTCTGAGACCCTGAAGAGAAGGAGGAAGGAAGGATGAACAGATCAAGATGAAGGTGGGAGTCCAGTGTGGACTTGGGGAAATAACATGAGCCAAAGCAGAAAGGACAGGGCAAGATGAAAATGGCGGGGCAGGGGAGGGAAAGAGTCCAATCTGGCTGCAGTTTTAAAGAATATGAAAGGAGGATGTGAGAGAAGGTTGGAACCATTCTAGGGTTGTCTGAGAAAAGACTCACTATTGCAGTATCTGCTAAAAACCCAATTTAGCTACTTCTCTCCCACCACAAGAACCTTCAAAAAGACGTGGGCCTGTGTCTATTTAAACTAACACACACACACACACACACACACACACACACACACACACACACACACACACACACACACACACACACACACCCCAGATCAAGGATCTGGGATGATAGACAGGCCAAGATGCTACACAGGCCCTTAGCAGCAGAGTCAGTATGATTCAGTAGAAAGAATCTTGAACTTGGAGCCACAGGACCCGAGGTCAAATTTCAGCTTTCCTACTATCTGTTTGACCTTAAGTAAATCACTTTATTTCTCTGAACTTCAGTCTCTTCATCTGTAAAATCAAGAGTTGAACTGAATGACCTCTAACCTTCTTTTCCAATATAATAATCTAATAATCTCCCCCTTCCAATGGGATGTGACTACCAAAGTTGTGATCATTAATGGCTTTCTACCACCTAATAGAAGGTAATGGTATGTAACCACCACAGGTGTGACTGACCACACAGTGTGGTCGTTCATGGGCTTCTACCACCAAGGAGGAGGTGATGGTATGACTGTCTGAGCAATTGACTGAGAAAAGACTTTCTATTGCAGTATCTGCTAAAAACCCAATTTAGCTACTTCTCTCCCACCACAAGAACCTTCAAAAAGACGTGGGCCTGTGTCTATTTAAACTCACACACGCAAATACACACACACACACACACACACACACACACACACGCCAGACTGAGAAACTAGGATGACAGACAGGCCAACATGCCTATAGGCCCTTAGCTGGAGGGGCAACATGACTCAGTGGAAAGAATCCTGAACTTGGTGCCACAGGACCCGAGTTCAAAGTCCAGCTTTCCTGTCACTAGCTGTGTGACCTTGAGCAAGTCACTTCATTTCTCTGGACTCCAGTTTCTTCATCTGTAAAATCAAGAATTGGACTGAATGACCTCTAATCTGCCTTCCACTCTAACCACCCATGGGATGTGACTACCGAAGGTGTGATCACTCATGGCTTTCTATCGCCTAGTAGAAGGCAGTGCTGTGACTGCCTTTGGCATGTAACACCACAGGTATGACTAACTATGCAGAGTGATCACTCCTGGGTGTCTACCACCAAGGAGGAGGTAGTGGTGTGACTACTTGTGGTAGGTGACCAGCACAGGTGAGTCTAACTATGCAAAGTGATTACTCCTGGACTTCTACCACCTATGTAGTGTGATCACCCAAGCAGTGTAATCATGAGGCAGTTAATAAGTAGCGTGATAGACTTGGAGTCAGTAAGACATGAGCTAGCAGGGACCAATGAGACAACATAATCCAACTTCTTTATTTTTTGAGGAGGAAACTGAGGTCCTAAAACATTAAATGATTTCCCCTAGGGTCATACGGCTGGTAAATGTCTGAGGCAGGATTCACATTCAGGACTTTCAAACTCTCAATCCAGTGCTCTGCCTGTATCACCAGTGCAATCCCCAGATTATACATAAAAAAAACTAAGTCTTAGAAAGGCTGTGAGTTATCCAAGATTCCACAATGGGCTAGTGGAGTAATTAGCATGAAGTCTAGAAAGGAATCTTGACTCTTAGGCAAGTTTGACCAGTGGGGTCCAACTCAAAGAGAAACAGGAGGCATATAGGAATCCCCTCTGAGTCACATATTGACTGTTGCTGTTCAGTTGTTTCAATCTTCTTCCATTCTTTCCATCCCCATTTGGAGTTTTCTTGGCAAAGATAATGGAGTGGTTTGTCATTTCATTCTCCAGCTCCTTTAATAGATGAGGAAACTAAGGCAAACAAGGTTAAATGATTTGCCCAGGATCACACAGCTAGTAAATATCTGAAGCCAGATTTCACTCTCTATCCACTGCTCCTCCAACTGCCCACATATTGACTTAGAAAACCACAAATTACCATTACCTATGTTTTGTTGTATTTTTCTTTCTTTTGTCTAATATACCCCTTTTCTTTTTAATCTAGTTCAGTTTGGATTGTCACAGGCAGCATGTTGGACATCTCTGATCTACAGCTCTTTCCAATATACCACACCAAAACTGCCACTATTTCTCAGTTATGTCCCAATGTCATCCCCTGACCCACCTCACCTCCTACCCCACCCCTCTGATCTACCAAAACCTTCTTTTCTTGCTTCTTCTTTTTTTTTTTTTTTTAAATCTTCCTCCGATTTCACAACACCCTGGGACAGGCTTTAGTGCTAGCAACTTCTGGCCACTAATTCCAAGGAATCCTGGGAGCAGCAGCTGGGCAAAGGCCTGAGTAAGGCAAAGGGGTCTCAGGGATTGCTAAGAGATGATTTTCTACCTCGCCTGGCTGGAGTTCAGCATCACAGCTCCAGCAAAGCTGGGAAAAGATTAAGGAGTTTGGGGAGGTAAAGTGCCAAGGGTAATAATTAATAATAATGACTACTTTTATTGGAATAAATTATTTATAAATTACTGAGCACCTGGCAGAACTAAAGGAGGTCACACCTCATCATAATAAGCAATAATTAAACCAAACTGAGCCAACCAAAAAGCTCATGGAGATACACCGTAGAGAGGAAAGGAGAGAAGGAGGGAGGGGGGAAGAAGTGGACTTAGAGCCAGATGATCTGGGTTCTAGTTTTGCTCTAACACTTCCATGTGACCCTGACCAAGTCCTTTCTGCAACACAATGAAAAAAATAATACTGGCTCTTCCATCAGAGGACCTGGATTCAACTCCTATTTTAAACACTCTCTGTGTGACCTTCAACAAGTCACATCCCTGGACCTCAATTTAAGTATAATGATGAGGTCAAACTAGAGAGTCTGCTTCTAAGGTCCCTTTCAGATCTACGTCTATAATTCTCTCAGAGGCAGTTGATGACACGTCACTGGACCTGGACTGAGGAAGACCTGAGTTTCAATCCAGCCTCAGATACTAACACTGGGACCCTGGTCAAGTCATTTAACCTCAGTTCCCTTAACTGTGAAATGGGGATAATAGCACCACACTTACCTCTCTTAGTGGTTGTTAGGATTAAATGAGTGATTTGTAAAAAGTGTTTAGTACAGAGCCTGGCACATAGTGGAGGCAATATAGAAACGTGTGTTCCTTTTCCTCTCTCAGTTATCCTTCTTTGTGATGCACATGATCACAACGCTCGTATTACCCACCTCACAGGGTTGAGAGAAGAGCTTTGTGAATTGTAAACCTCTACCCAGATGTGACCGATCTATTATTCTTTCAACACACATCTATGATCACAACTCATATTTCTACAATGTTTTCACATTTAGAAAGCCTTTTGATTACAAACCCTGTGAAGCAGGTAGTACAAGTATTAGTATTCCTATTTGGCTGATGAGAAGACCAAGGTTCAGAAAAGAAGGTGACTGGTCCAAGGTCACACAGCGAGGGTCTCCTGATTCCTAATACAGTACCCTGACTACTGCCTCACTCTGTCCCATCTTTTGAATGAAGACTAGCTCTGTGCTGGTGCTAAAGGGGACACAAAGATTCATATCAGGCCTTCTTGCCCTTAGAGCTTTCAATTCAATTTAATGTAATTCCATTCAGTTCAATTCAACAAAACTATTTAAATACCTACTGTATTTGAGATCCTATGCTAAGCAAGGGGCACACACACACACACACACACACATACACACATACATACACTAGTGTTCCAAGCACGATGCTAAGCATAGTGGAATACAAGGATAAATAAGAAACTGTCCCCGCCCTTAAGGAGTTTACAATCTAGCCAGGGCAGATAACATGTATGGATATAGATAAAATAGACACCATATTTTTAGTGGATTGAGCATAGAACCTAGAGTCAGGAAGACTCGAGTTCAAATCCAGTCTGACCCCAACCTTCCTTTCTAGGTTTTTTGTACTTGAGTCCCCTTCACAAACTTTCCTGTCTAGTCAAACTAACCTGCGCGCTGCTCTTCAGACATTACATCTCATTTCTCCAATCTCTATGTCTGCATGGAAAGGCAACAAACATTTATTAAGCACACCTACACACACACCAAAAACTACCTACTACGCCCCCCCCCCCCCCCAGGCACTATACTAAGCACTTCATAAGTATTATCTCACCTGATCTTTACAACAACCCTGGGAGGTAGGGGCTGTGACTCTCTCCATTTTACAACTGAGAAAACTGGGGCCAACAAACCAAACTATTTGCCCAGGATCACATAGCTAGAAAATGTCAAAGGCTGGATTTGAACTCATATCTTCCTCCAGAGCCAGTGCTCTATCTGCTGCATGCCATCTAGCTGCTTCCTAGGGCTATATTTCCTGCCTAGAATACACCCCCTCCTCACTTCTGCCCCTTAGGAACACTATTTTCCTTCCTTAAAGACTAGTTAGCAGAATCACAAACTTTGAGAGCTATAAGGGATTTCTGTGGCCTTCAAAGTTTTATTCAGACCAGAAAGAAATACCTAACTCAAGGGCGGTCTCCTATATGAAGCCTTTCCTGACTCCCCCTCCAAAATGTTGGAGCTTCCCTCACCCCCATAATGAAAACTACATTGTTTTCCACTTATATGCATACATATTACATCCTCCATAGTATAAATGCCTTAAAGTCAGAAACCATTGTTTTTGCTTGTGTGTGCTTTAACAGTGTCTGACTATAGTACTAATAGTGTTAATAAGTTAGTAATTACTATTATTAATTAATTAATAGTAATTGATATTAATTACTATTATAGTCAGTGCCTGACTATAGCACTAATAGTATTAATAAGTTATTAATTAATTCATTGATTGATTGATTCTAAGAGCCATAGCATAGAAAGGACCAGGGAACTATGTAGGAAGTGCCTGGGGTCTTGTAACCAGCAAAATCAGTATCTGTTTGGAACTGTCCAAATCAAAATAAGCAGCAAAGCCAAGTCTGGGTTCAAGATTGTGCCAGGAGAAGAAGGGAGAGGAGGCAAAGCCAAAATCAAAGTTTAGCCACCAGCAAGTTGAACCAAAATCCAAGGATTCCTGCAAAGGATGGGACCTAGTCTTATCCACTGCATCCAAGACTACACAGGGTCTGCCCCCTCTATCCAAGAGTATGGAGGGGGGCTGAGTTTGACCCAAGCTCAAAGTCCAGAAACTGAAACTGAATATATGAGTAAATAGAAGGAAATGCCAAGCTCAATGATATGGATTAAAAGAAGCCTAAAAGATAATTCTTTAGAAAGAGAGCATCTCTACTGCAAATCCAGGGAGAGCCTCAGAGAAATGAATGGCTTAGCTACAGGTCTGTAAGCGTACCTGGAAGAAATGAAGCCAGAAACACAAAATAGAATTTTAGATTAAATGAGAACTTTGGAGGAAAGGAGAACATGAGATAATAATTATAAAGTGCGTAGTACAGCACCTGGTAAGAACTGCACAACTGTTAGCTATCATCATCATCACCATCATCATTATTATTGAAGGATGATAAAAGAGAATTAATAACTTAAAACAGAAGGGGGTAAACCCCACTCAAGAAATGGACTCTCTTCCTCAATTGCTAAATGGTCAAAGGATATGAACAGGCAGTTTTCAGAGGAAGAAATTAAAACTATCTATATTCATATGGGAAAATGTTCTAAATCACTATTGATTAGAGAGATGCAAATCAAAACACCTCTGAGGTACCACATCACACCTATCAGATTGGCTAACATGACAGAACAGGAAGATGATAAATATTGGTGAGGATGTGGGAGAGTTGGAACACTAATTCATTGTTGGTAAAGCTGTGAGCAGCTCCACTCATTCTGGAGAGCCATTTGGAACATTTGCCCAAAGAGCTACAAAAATGTGCATACCCTTTGACCCAGCAATATTGCTCCTAAGGCTGTATCCCAAAGAGATCATAAAAACGGGAAAAGGTCCCACATGTACAAAAATATTTATAGCAGTTCTTTTTTTGGTGGCCAAAAACTAGAAATCAAGAGGATGCTCATCAACTGGGGAATGGCTGAACAAATTGTGGTATATGAATATAATGGAATGTTATTGTCCTATAAGAAATGATGAAGAGTTGGACTTCAGAAAAAACTGGAAAGACTTATATAAAATGATACTGAGTGAAGTGAGCAGAAGTAGGAGAACATTATACACAGTAACAGCCATAGGGTATGAGGACTGTTTCTGATAGACTCAGCCCTTCACAGAAATGCAAGGACCTGAAACATTCCCAAAGGACGCTTGAGATAAAATGCCATCCACATCCAGAGAAAGAACTGTGGAATCAGAACACAGAATGAAGCAGACTATTTTCTCTTGATTACGTTTTGGTTTGGTTTGGTTTTTCTCATGGTTTCTCCCATTCGTTTTAACTCTTCTATGCAACATGACTAATGTGAAAATGTGTTTAATAAGAGTGCATGAGTAGAAGTCATATAAGATTACATGCCGTCTCAGGGAGGGAGTGGGAAGGAGGGGGAGAAAATTTAAAACTTATGGATATGATTATTGAAACTGAAAACAAATAAATTAATTAAATTTTAAAAAAATAAATGGACTCTCTGAAAAGTAAAATGAGCCAAGCTGAAATAAATAACTCCATGAGACAACAAGAAATATTAAAACATATCAAAAGCTTGGGGAGAGAAACAAAAGATAATGTCAGACATATGCTATCAAAATCAATTAACTTTGCAAACATGTTAAGGGGAGATATTCTAAGAATCAATAAACTATCTAAAATCTGTAACAAAAAAAGTCTGGGTAACATATTTTAAGAAATCATAAAAGCCATTCAGCTTTATTAAAACCAGAGGACAAAGTAAAAATAGAAAGTGTCTACTGGTAGCCTAATAAAAGAAACCAAAATATGAAAACTCCCAAGAATGTCATAGCCAAAATCTGGAGCTTCTAGGCCAAGAAAAAATATTGCAAGCAGACAGAAATAAAGAGTTCAATTATAAAGCTACCACAGTCAGTATCACACAAGACTTGGCAGCCCCAAAGATAAAGGAGAGGCAGTCTTGGAATATAATTGCTTTTAAGAGGTAGAAATTAGTAAGGAGTGCATTTCAGATATGGGGAACCACTTGTGCAAAGGCATGAAGGTAGGAGATGGAAGGTGGAACATTGTATATGGGCAACAACTAATTTACTATAGAGGGAATAAGATGTATAGATATGTGGAAAGTTAAATGACGTGAGACAACAGCTCAAGAGATCACCATCAGCCCATGTGTACTCAGTACTAGTGAGCCCAATATGAACCTTAGGGGTTACAAGAATGGGGAATATCTATCTTTATAAGGATCAGAGGATGCTTCTGGGTGCTTCTTAGAGGAAGTAAGACTTGAGATAATCCTTGAAGGATAGGTAGGATTCAAATAAGTGGAAAGGAAAGGTAAAGATATCCCAGGCAGGGAGAATGATGTGAATAAAGGGGCTACAGTTAGGAATGTTCACGGGAGCCTTTGGGGACAAGGCAGTGGGACAGCAAATAGATCAGCCTAATTGAGGGAAGGGGAACAATTGGAGAGGAGGTTATAACAGTATGCTGGGGGGGTAGGCTGAGGAGAGACTTCAGTGCCAGGCTAAGGTAATTTCAAGCTGTTATGGGATTGTGATCTTGAAGGAACCTTAAAGATCATTTAACCCAAGTGTCATGGACCCTTCAGAATCTCAGTGAAGTCTTATGGACCCCTTCGCAGAATGATATTTTTAAATAATTGAAAGAAATGCTCAATTTTTGGTAAGAGGTTAGTGAAAATAAGGTTGCAACTTTTTTTTGTCAAGATATTAAGAGACTCTGTTTTCCAGAGCTAAGGCGCAGCAAGCAAGCTGTGCCCAGAACTTGGCATAACAAAAATCCTTTGCACTTATCTTCTGGAATTGATGGTCCCCGAGTTCAGGCAAGCACCTACAGGCCCAGACATGATGCCCTGCTATGAAAGGACTTTTTGTCACTAGACAACCTTGCCTCACTGTTGCTGGCATGTCTCGCTACTGTTGCTACACTACAGTGTTTGACTCTGTCTAGCCACAAGCACATAAATCAAGGTTCAGCTCCACTGCCTCTGGTCCCCCCAACTGGGGTTGGGGGGGAACCCAGCACATGTGTCTAATCTGCTTCCTTGCTTGCAAGCCTTTCCCTCACTTTGATATTAAACTTCTGTTTGACTCCTGACTCTCCTGTCTCTAGCCTGCTCTGTTCAGCTCTGGTCATCAACAGGTTAGGGGCCTGTTCAGTCTGGCTAACACTTTGTATCCAAGTCCATAGACCCCTTGTAATTTATCTTTGAATCCTTTGGAGGTCTGTGATCCTCAGTTTAGCACCAATTGTGTCCATTGACAGATGAGAAAACAGGTAAGGAGAATTAATGGCTTAAAACACAAGGTGATAAACCTTACCCAAGAAATGGACTCTCCAAAAATTAAAATGAGCCAAGCAGAAATCAATAAGCCCAGGTGTTTTTAACCTTAACCTGGGGAAGAGGACAGGGAAGGACATGTGTGGATGGTGGAGCTGAAATCTCTAGGTTGATAAATGTCCTTCACATTTCCTTCTGCCAGAGACCCCTGTGTTTCCACACAGTCTCCTTGAGCTTGAAAGGGTGAAGTTCATAGGATCATCCACAAAGAATTTGAAAGAAACTTAGAGGTCATCGAATTCAACTCCTTTTTACAGATGAGGAAACAGAAGCTCAAAGACCTCTCGAGTACCCAAGGCTACTCAGGGAACAAATTATAAAACTGGAATTCAAAACCAGGTTTGCCAATTCTAGAACATTCCTGGATTGCCGAGCATTTCTCAGCCACTGATGCTGATGAGCAAAAATTTGGGGCTATTTCTTTTCCAGTTTTTCAGATCTTGAAACCCAGGGAGCCTGAGGCCAGCCAGGGACTAGAGTATTTGACAGCATTTTTTTTTTTAATTTTTGGAACTGAACCTGTGTTTTCATATATGGAAATTCCAAAGAGGAAATTCCCTCCACCAATGCAGACCTATACCTGCTCTGCGACTTAGAGAGTTGACTGGGGGCAGAGGACCTCAGAAGTGAAGTCACTTGTCCAGGGTCATACAACCAGCATGCGCCAGAGGCAAGGCTTGAACCCAGGCCTTCCTGAATCCAAAGATGAGTTTCTGTCCACTGTGCCACATTGTCTCTCACTGCTTTGAGGACAACACGTCAGCTTTTTCACCACACATGCTCTCTACCTACACCCGTGGTCTTCACCATCTGAATGTGTTGGCCTGAACCTATTTCCTATTTAGTGACTGTTAAAGAGGAAACACTGACATTGCCTCAGACAGTCGTGCAGGGATTCTGAGCCATTCAAAGCCTTCTGCCTCCTCTCCATCTCTGCCAGAGCCAAAGCACACAACCGGCAGATTTCTCAACACCTCTATGGGCCCAGCTCTTGATGGTGACAACATCTGAAGGCCTCACCTAGAGAAGAGAGGACTTAATTTTTTTAATCCTAGGACTTTAAAATTCCTCCCCAGGGGATGTTGGTTTCTCTTAGAACTTCTTTCTGGGGAGGGACAATGGGGATTTCCAAAATGGGAGGCTGATCAAAGTTGGCCCTCATATCACACACACACACACACACACACACACACACACACACACACACACACACACACATCTGACTGGCTCAGTCCCCAGCCTGTGACCCCAATTTTAAACCATGCTTTCTTTGCCACTCAGTTACAGAACAACCTACACCACAAGATAGCCCTCATTTGCCTACTGACCTTCCAAATTCCTTGGGACCTTCATTTATAGTCTATGGAAGAGATGGGGCTCTGGAGTAGTGCTTGGGGGAGGCCAAAGGTCTTCAGATGTTACGAATGTCTTCGTCAGAGATAGTCTGGGTACCCTCCACCTCTTTATCACCAACCCTCACTCTCTGGTGCTGACCCCCTCTAAATTCCATGGCGAATGACCATTTCCATAAGTACCTTTTCTTTCTCTCTCTCTCTCTCTCTCTCTCTCTCTCTTTCTCTCTCTCTCTCTCTCTCTCTCTCTCTGTCTCTCTCTGTCTCTCTCTCTTTGTCTCTCTCTCTCTCTCTCTCTCTCTCTCTTTCTCTCTCTCTCTCTCTCTCTCTCTCTCTCTCTCTCTCTCTCTCTCTCTCTCTTATCTTTATATGTATTTATTATCCTTTTTCATCTGAGGCCCCCACTCTCCCTCCTCCCATGATGTGGACATTTTCCCTTTCATGGACCCCTGAGGTTAGATGGTCCAGCTGGGTGATATGGAGGCCCAGTTCAGTGTCCATCCTGTTTAAGTTCCCCCCACACACCCTGCAGCTTAGTTTTCAGACTCATTTCCTTCAGGCATGGGAAGCCCCTTTCCCTCTTACTGGCTTAGCACCTGTTGGTGTCTCACACACACACACACACACATACACACACGCACACACACACCCCTCGCTTTCTATCCTGTGGCTAAGACTTACAGTTTAAAGACTTGCCCAGGGCCCTAAGAACTCAAATTGATGTGGCCATGGGACCTGGACCCCTAAAAGCCCCTGAATTTTCCCACACTGGCATTTCCCCTGACGCATCTAGCGCATCCCACTCTGCCTAGATAATAATAATATTGATAATCCTTTTAACTGGTTTTTCACTGTGGCTCTCCCACCACTTAATTCCTTTCATTGTTGGCACCTGGACCACCTCAAGCAATTTACCACTCCTTAATCCCATCCAGATCTCCTCACTATCTTTTCTTATATATAAGTACCAATCTCACCCCCATTAAATTGCACAGATTTACTAAGAATCCTTGCCTGCTTGGATTGGCAACACAATAGCAGATTTACTACAAATCTTGCGGCCTTACTGGTGTTATAATAAAACCTCACTATTTTGAGCAAAAGAAGGCTTGAATGGCTGAATTCTTTTGAGGCAGACCCCCTGTGCCCTTGTATTTTGGGGTTCCCAGCACTCCAAAATACAGCAGAGTGACTTCCGCAGGGTCACATGGCTAGCAAGTGTCATGGCTGGGCAAGGTCAGTATTTTCTACCTTTGCAGGGTGTGGAGGGATTTAGAATTAAACACTGCCATAAGGGGATAGGATCAAAGCTACCACAATCAGAAACTGAAGTATAAGACTGTGGGAGGAAGAGTAATAGGGTGGAGAAAGCACGCTGAATCAGAGTGAGAGGAGCTAGGTCCCAATTCCACCTCTACCACTTCCCCCCGTATGAACTTGGGCAAATTGCTTAATGTCTCTGGGCCTTCTCTCCCTCTATAAAATGAGGGGCTGGCCTAAATGACCTCCAAGGTCCTTCTCAGCTCTTAATCTTTGATCCTACAAACAATAATCTCTCACATTAGCATGACACTTCATACTTTCAAAGCTGTTCTGCTTATATTATTTCATTTCATTCCCACACCAGCCCTGTAGGGAAAGGAAAGAAGAGATTACCATCCTCATTGGACAGATGAAGAAACTGAAACCCAGAGAAGAGACGTGACTTGCCTGTCCAAAGTCTCAAAATCCTCACTGACTTGTACTCAACAATAACAATAGCTAATTTTATATAATATGTTAAGGTTCGTCAAGTGCTTTCTATGCATCGTTACATTTGAGCCTCATAGCAACATTTCAGGGTAGGTTTGATTATTAACCCCATTTTACAGATGAAGAAACTGAGGCCCAGAGAGGTCAAAGGATTTGCCCATGGTCACACAGCCAGTAAGTGTCGAAGGCAGGATTCAAACCTCCATGTCTTGACTCCTGGGTCAGTGCTCTTTCCATGATGCCACGCTACCTCCCAACCATCACCAACAGCAAAATTCCCTTATTCCACAGGATAGCTTTAAAAACCTACAAAGGGCCTGTTACTCCTTCCTTGTTTATAGACAAAAGTGATTTCCCCTACCCACCCACTTCTGCATAGCCCCATTAAAAGCAGAACTGCTAAAGAGGACCTCAAGTAACACAATTTTTTCTATACTTACTTTTCAGGAAAAATAGGTAAATGACAAGAAAACCAACATACTAACAGTATACTAAAAAAATCTTTAAAAAAGAAACAGCTTCCAGCTATGGAATCAGAATGCAGAAGGAAGCAGAAAATTTTTTCCTGTGTTACGTTTTGTTTTGTTCGGGTTTTTCTCATGGTTTCTCGCATTCATTTTAATTCTTCTATGCAACATGACTAGTGTGAAAATGTGTTTAATAAGAATGTATGTAAGAACCCATATAAGGTTGCATGCTGTCTCAGGGAGGGAGGAGGGGAGGGAAGGGGAGAAAATCTAAGAAATCTAAGAAGTGATTGTAGAAAACTCAAAACAAATTTTAAAAATAAAAATAAATTTAAAAATGTTTAAAAACACCTTCCAGTTTGTGTCCCAGAAACAGCATACAGACAACCCAAGGACCTATACCTTTTCCCATTCTTCTAGAATCTCAGCCAAGGGGCACCTCAGAGGTGAGGTATCTTGGTACAAGCATCCCATCTACATACGACTGGCACAGGCTTTTGGGTGTGACCCCTACAGCAATCCTCCAGGGAAGCAAGCTTTGTGGAGAAGGAACTTGCCACCCCCACTACTGACTGCCACCAATGGGACAGGCAAGCCAGTCTAGCTGAAATAGCAAGGCACCCTGAAGGAGAGTCAGAAGGCAGTATGTGCCAGCTAGGTTAAACCACTGTCACTCCCTTAACCATCTTAGAGAGTTATCTGGGGATGCCTACAGATGAACAGATTTGCCAGATCAGTCAAGATGTAGCAAAGATGGGACTTGTCTCCAAAGGTCTTCCTGATTCCAAGATAAAATCTCTATCTACCAAGTCACACTGCCTTATTGGACCCTAACCCTAACCCTAAATGCTCCAATGTTCCTTTTAAAATATGGCACCCAGAACCAAACACAAAACTACAGATATTATCTGAGTAGGGCAGAATACAGAGAGACTATTCTCATTCTTATTCTGGCTCTTTGAAAATCTAGTCTAATTAGACCATAATCTAATCTATGGTCAAAGATTCCATAAATTTTTTTAGCTACCACTTCACCCTCTTTATTCATGTTGTTTTTGGTCAACTAAACCCACTAGGTCTCCTTCATATCAGCTGCTATTAAGCCAGGTGTCCCTACTACTTCACTTGTCCTGGACAGTGTTCATCCATGTTCAAAACATGAGTCTAAAACTCTGCAAGCCCTGACACTTCCATGTGCTATGCTTACTAAGATAGGAAAGAAGTCTGAGACATTCAATAACATTTTCAACATCAAAGGATTCAAAAGGGAGATGTGGGGAAAAGTCCCGGAGTTAAAAAAAACATTTCGATTAAACAAAATTGACATCATGATGCTTGGGGCAACTAGGTGTTGCAATGGATAGAATACCAGGCTTGGAGTCATTTTCCTGAGTTCAAATCTGGCCTCAGACAGTTCCTAGCTGTGTGACTCTGAGCAAGTCAATTCACTCTGTTTGCCTCAGTTTCCTTATCTGTAAAATTAGCAGGAGCAGGAAATGGTAAACCAGTATCTTTGCCAAGAAAATTCCAAATGGGGTCACAAAGAGTCAGACAGGACTGAACAATAGCAGAAGGAGGGGCAGTGAATAGCACCAGCACTGGAATAAGGAGGACCTGAGTTCAAATCCAGCCTCAGACAAGGCTGGATTGATACTTACTAGCTGTGTGACCTTGGGTAACTCACCTAATTCCAATTGCCTTGCCTTCCCCCCTCCAAAAAAAACAGCAAAGGAAAAAAAAAACCTTGATTCTAGAATAAGATGACTTTGTTTTAAATCTCAGCTTTGCACTACATATGTGACCTTGAGCCTTATTTATTTCATTTGTAAAATGACAGCATTAGACTAGCTAATGTCTTAGGTTCCTTCATGCTTTAAATCCTATGATGTCTTTCTCCTAGTGTATATGTGCACAAAATATTGCATCTTCCTCTATAATTTTGCTTTCAGTCCCAACTAGATGCAGAATTTATAGTGGAGAGAATATTAGATCCAAACATTTCTCTCTGTCTCTCTCTCTCTCTGTCTCCCTCTCTCTATCTCTGTCTCTCTGTCTCTCTCTGTCTCTGTCTCTGTCTCTCTCTCTGTCTTTCTGTCTCTGTCTCTCTCTCTGTCTTGCTCTCTCTCTCTCGCCCATTCCCTCTCTGTGTTTCCCTCTGTCTCTCTTTCTCTCTCATACATGAAGAAAAGGAGAGGAAAATGACTGAACAACTTATGCTATGTGAATGTCATGAATGTTATCCCATTGTATATTCTACGTGATGGAATATTATTGTGTCACAAGAAAAGATGAACACAAGGAATTCAGAAAAACATGGAAAGACTTGTATGAATTGATGCAGAGTGAAGTGAGCAGAACCAGAAAAACAATATACAGTAAGTACAACGATGTAAATTAAAACATCCCTAAAAAACAACTGAAGTCAAATGAAATACAGTGAAAAATCTTGGCTTCAGAGAATTATCACGATAATGGAACACACGTCTCTTCCCCACAGAAAGGTGGGGGACTACAGAAATGGAGTAAGAGATATACAACCAGACCCATTGTGATGTGGGTTGCTTTTGCTTAAACATTTTTCTGTTTTACAAAGATTAGTTTATTTTGGGGTAGGAGGAGGATTTAAGGGCCAGACCATGACTTAAAAACAAAAGACAAAAATAAAACTATTTTTAAAAAGAAGGCAAAGAGACCTAGCCTTCATTCTCTCCCAATCTTTATTTGTTAGGTGGATGAAAAGCAGAGGATGTGGGAGCTTTGTCACCAAGCCACACCCCTCTCCTCCACTTCTCCCTTCACTCACATTCATAGCTGCTCTCCACTCTTTTGCAGATAAGCCTGCCCTGACTCACCCGGATCTGGCTGTATTGAGTCTCTGGACTAAAAATATGGACAGTCCTCTAAGAGGAAACAGGTGGTCTAGGATCCCAGCCCCCATTGTCCAGCTAGAGAAGCCCAAGTTTAGATCAGAAGACCTAAACAAACTGCTAGGAAACCTTTCCAGAGAAGTAGGCATCTGTGCCTGCCCCTTTCTGCCAATAATCTCTCTGTAGACCTGTGCTCTCCTCTCTATAATAAAGGTAGAATTAGAGTCAGGAAGACATGGGCTCAAATCCTACCCTTGGACACGTGTTACTATATCATCCTGGGGGAGTCACTTACACCTCTCTACCTTCAGTGTTCCAATCTCTAAAATGAAGGGTGTTGACCTTGGTAGCCCCTAAAGCCCCATTCACATCTATGATCTATGATCCTTCCAGCTTGGACATTTTATAAGTCTCTCTAACTCTCTAACCCTTCTGAAAATTCAGGCAAAGTATTCATTAGCCAACTGTTGACTTCATCATTTTTTAAATAACTGGATTTCTTCACCAAAAACTTTCTCCAATGCTTTGTAGCGTTGGAGAATACTGGGTTCTTAAAGAATATGCCTTTGGACCCAAGGTCTGGAGGGCCCCATCAGAGAAGGAAAGTCTTAGAGCACAGGAGGGACAATGGGGCTGCTTCTATTATCCAATGACCCAACCCGTCTGGCTAAATTGGGAGAGCCTGGTCCCTAGAATGTTGGCCTCCAAGGGATGAATTTTAAGGTTACAGAAACTCAACCGTCTGCTAAGAGACAGAGGAGATTCCAATATCTCTTCAATGGAGGGAAAAACTAAGCAGAGGAAATCAAGTCTTTTTTAAATATTATAAGGCAATAAAAAGAGCAAAAGTGCAGTCAAGTGGCTCAGCGGATAGAACACTGGTACTGGAGTCAAGAAGACCCAAGTCCAAATATGGCCTCAGACACTTACTAGCTATATGACCCTGGTCAAGTCATTTAACCCCTGTTTGCCTAGAAGGTAGCTAGGTGGCTCAGTGGATAGAGTGCTGGACTCAGAGTCAGAAAGTCGTTATGTTCAGCCATTTCAGCTGTATCTCACTGATTGTGACCCCATTTGGCAAAGATAGTGGCATGGTTTGCCATTTCCTTCTCTAGCTCATTTTTACAAATGAGGAAACTGAGGCAGAGGTTAACTGACTTGTCCAGGGTCACACAGCTAGTTTGTCTGAGGTCAGATATGAATTCAGGAAGATTAGTCAGGAAGACCTGAGTATACATCTGGCCTCAGACTTGACTAGCTCTTTGACCCTTGGCAAGTCATTTAACCTCTGTTTGCCTTATTTTGCTGCAGAAGAAAACGGCAACCCACTCCAGTATTCTTGCCAAGAAAACTCCATATGGGGTCAGGAAGAGTCAGATGACACCAAACTGGACAACAACAACAAAGAAAGAGCAGGAGACTTGGAGTGTGGAGCAGTGTGGGGGGAGTTTGGGATGCTTCTCAGGGATTCACTTCCCTAATCTGTAAAAAGGAAGAAGAGGTTGGAGAAGATGACATTTAAGGTCCCTTCCAGTTCAAATCTATGTTCCTACTGGAGAATAAATTAGTCAAGTTAATCAACTTCATGATTTCTAGTTTTGTAAGAGAAAAGAAGAGTGGCTCTGTGAATCAAACCAGAGGCTTGTGTTATATTTAACGGTGCACTTGAAAGAACACCAGGCATTCACTAGTACCGCTAGTTGGTGCCATAGAGCACAGAGCCCCAGACCAGGAGTCAGGAAGACTCATTTTCCTGAGTTCAAATCTAGCCTCAGACCCTTACTACTCGTGTGACTCTGGGCAAGTCACTTCACCTTGTTGGCCTCAGTTTCCTCATCAGTAAAATGAGCTGGAGAAGGAAATGGCACAAACCACTCCATTGTCTTTGCCAAGAAAACCCCAAATGGGTTCACAAAGAGTCAAACACAAGTGAAAAACGACTGGACTGAATGGAATGAATGAACAGTGAATTTGTAGGGAGAGAACCTGAGTTTGAATCCTGACTTTGCTATTTTCTACCTGTATGATCTGGAGCAAATTACTTAACTTCTAAAGGAAACTGGGATTGGAGTTAAGAAGCCCTGGATTTGATTTCTACCTCAGACACTTACCTAGTAGTTATGTGATCCCTGGGCAAGTCACATTAACTTCCCAAGTTTCTTTTATCTCTAAAATGAGAAAGTTGGATTTAATGGCCTCCAATCTAATGCCAATATCCAAGGAAGTTTTTTGGTTTGGGATATTTCCTAACCCTCAGACTGTACGGGGCTCCTTCCCTTCTCTTCTTTGGTCTACTGTCTCTGCTGCTAAATCCATGGGTGCCTTGGGCAAGTCACTTCTCTGTGTGCCTCAGTTTCCCCCTCTATGAAATGCGGGGGTAAGACTAAATGATCGCTCGGATCCTTTCCAGCTCTGACATTCTGCGTACTCCGAGCCCCGGCAGTAGGGCTTACCTCCCGATGCCCCCTTCTCGGGCTAGTCTTTCCTTCCCCTCCAGCTCCGCCACTCCCACCTGCTGCCAGACTTCCCCTCCCCATAGGACATCGCCCTCCCTCTGCCCTTTGCATGTAAGCCACTTCATGGCCCCAGCTTTTTCTCCCCTCCCCCCGGCCCCCCGTTCTGCTCTATTTCCAATTTGCTAGCTCACTTTCTTGCCTTGCTTTATTTTTAGAGGCAGGAGGGCCCGCTTGCACAAAGAATGATTCACGTTAATTACAGGCCCCGTAACTGAATTACATCCCCAGGCATGGGCTGAGATGCCAGGGAGGCAGGAGCTGTGCAGAGGAACCCAGCCGCGCGCGCACACACGCAGCCCTAGACCGCTGGCCTGGGCTCCAGCCTCCAGACCCCCCGAGGCTCCCAGTGACCCCGGGCCCGCCCTCCCATCCCTGCTGCGGATGGCCACCAGCCCAGGAGCCGGGGCACATACACGCACTGGCACATGGCTGCGGCTGCATGCGCAGCTTGTCTGAAATGTCCCCTCCTAACATCCCCTCTCCTGTCCTCACTTCGCCTCTGTGTCTGATCACTCAGAACTAATCCGATTCTGGGGAACGCTGGCCCTCAGACAAAGCCGGGAACTGGCAGATCGCTGCCCAGCCTTGGCATATTAATGACGGCTCTATTTCCATAGAAGTTTCCTGGGGGCCTCAGGTTACTCAAGTAGATGGAAGGCTAAATTGTTGTGTTTTAATCCCGGCCACTAGCCCCTTCCCTTCCACACCCCTCCGTGCCCTCCCACCCCCACTCCCTGCCCACACACACACACCTACATCTGCAATTTCATCAGTAGAGCCGAGGGCAGGAAACCCTCTCTGCTAATGCAGCTGGGCACCTTCTCTGTGTAGACATAAAGGGGTCAGGTAACTTGCCCAGGGCCACTATGTGTCAAAGGTGGGACTTGAACCCAGACCTTCCTGGTTTTGAGGATAGACATATCACTATGTCACTCTCCCTCCTATTTGCCCTGCCCCAGGCCATAGGAGATGGAACTAATGTTTCCCAGTTTCATAGATTGAGTTGGGGCATCTAGTCTCATCCTCTCAGAACAGGAAAGTGTAGAAGGTTACCAGACTTATCTAAGGTCACATGGGTGGTAAATAAGAAAGGTAAGATCTGATCCTGGGTCTTCTGATTCCAAATCCAGCATTTCCTTATACTGTGCTACCATAGAAGGGAAGTGGTTTTCCCATAATCACTCAGTGACAGAGCTGGGGCTTAGGATCATCAGTTTAGAGCTGAGTGGCACCGTAGAGTCAGTCACGGAGTTCATCTCCACCAAGGTGGCACAGGGAGTTAGCACAAAGCTGGAATCTAGACATAAGGCATCAGACATTTTTTGCTGTTGTTTAGTCATTTTTCAGTCATGTCTGATTCTTCGTGACCCCTTTTGAGGTTTTCTTGGCAAAGATACTGGAGTGGTTTGTGCCATTTACTTCTCTAACTCGTGTTACAGATGAAGAAACTGAGGCAAATAGGGTTAAGTAATCTGTCTAGGATCACACAGCTAGGAAGTGTCTGAGGCCAGATTTGAACTGAGGGAAATGAGTCATGTTGACTCCAGGTCCCACACTCAGATGCCCCATCAGACTCTAGAACCAGTATTCTTTACAACTATACCAAGGACTCCTGAAAACAGAGCCAGGGTTTTTTCCACTAAACCACCCTAATGTTATTTTTTTAATTGTTGTTTTAATTGCCTTTCCTGAAAGGACATAAGCACAGGTCTGAATCTTCCCTTCAACCGGGAAAGAAATCACACCCAACCCCATTTTAGGATCAAGGAAGCTAACCTTGGGCAGAGCTTAGACAAGGCTCTAATCAAATAATCAATGAATATTATTGGATTGTAACTACATGCTCATCCTTTAACTAACTGCTGAGTGGGGAGGGGAATGGGAGGATACAAGGAAGTATAGACATGCTCCCTTCCCCCAAAGGACTTAATTACAGTCTAGTTAGAGACACTGTTGACTAGTGCTAAACTGTGTGGTGTGGATTACATATGCAAATGAGCAAGGAGGAGGGCATTTTGGACTGAAGTAGTCAAGGAAAGACTTGATGGAAAAAGTAGGATCTGAGCTTGACATAAAGGAAGGCATTCCAGAAAGGAGAGCAGAATAGACAAAGGTAGAAATGTGGGAATATGTATGGCGCTTGTCACTAACTCTAAAGAACCAGGGTCTGAGAGGGACAGAGGGCTGGCTATGTAGGGTGGAGCCAGGTCATGAAGATCTTGAAAACTGAGCAGAAAATTTTCATCTTGATTCAAAATGCTATAGGGGACCACTGTGGGTTCTTGAGCAGCGCAGTGACGTGAAGAAAAAGAATATTTGGAAGAAAATTTATCCTGACAGCTGGGCAGCTAGTTGGTGCAGAAAATAGAGTACTGGGTCTGGAGTCAGACTCATCTTCTTGAGTTCAAATCTAGCCTCAGACCCTAGGCAAGTCACTTAACCCTGTTTGCCTCAGTTACCTCATCTGTCAAATGAGCTAGAGAAGGAAGTGGCAAACTACTCCAGTCTCTTTGCCAAGAAAACTCCAAATGGGGTCACAGAGAGTCAGACGTAACTGAACAACAAATTTTAACAGTATCAGATGGATCGATGGGAGAAAAACTCTAGGAACTAGTTAGGGATTAGTTAGGAGGCCACCGCTGTTGCTCTGTTCCAATGGATGGAAAAAGCTTCCCATCATCTTCACAAAGCCCATCGGGGAGTGGCTAGGGAGAAAGGAAGGGTTAAGTCACTTTGAAAAGCACCAGGCCGGTAACATTACATGTGCAGCTCACAGGCTAATAAAATGATGTTCATCTTCTTGATGAAGCCCTGAGGGCTGCTGCATAACCCATTTGTAAGAAGATAAAAACCACAATTAAAAGTCTTCATCTCTGAGTGCCGATCTAGGGAGCCATCTAGCACAGGAGGCTCAGGTCCTGCTGATCCTTAGTCACAGCAGGACTGGACTCCTCCCCCTTGGTCCTGAGGTCATCTCCCAGAACCCAATGGTGGCCTTTGTTCCAGGACGGTCCTAGTGCCTGCATCCAGGCTCCTTCTCCTGGTGTTTCTTTGGATCACTTAATATCTGTGGCAATCAGGGTCTAAGCTTTGGAGTAGGGGGCCCTTCGAACTGTAACTGTGTGACCTCGAGCAAGTCACTTAATTTTCTCATCTGTAAAATAAGAAAATTGGCATGATTCCCAAAGACACATGCTGAAGTCACCTCCTGACAGAAAGGTGACAGACTAAGGGTGCAAAACAAATCAGATTTCTTAGATTTGACCAATATAGAAATTTGTTTTATTTGACTATACATGCTTTGTTTTCTTTTGGGTTTTTTGTTTGTTTGTTTGTTGTTCTTTTTGTTGTTCTAAGGATTGACTTTCTGGGGGAGGGAGAAAATGGATTTTAATTTAAAATAATTTTTTTAATGAAGGGGTGGGCTGCATGGAAGCTAAGGTTCCTTCCGGCTCTACCATTTCAACAAGAAGTTCTAGAATTGACTTCCAGAGGGAGTCTGTTGTTGTTCAGTCATGTCTGACTCTCCATGACCCCATTTGGGGTTTTCTTGGCAAAGATTCTGGAGTGGTTTGCCATTTCCTTCTCCAGTTCATTTTACAGATGAGGAAACTGAGACTAACAGGGTAATACAGCTAGGAAGTATCTGAGACCAGATTTGAACTCAGGAAGATAAGTGTTCCTGATTTCAAGCCCAGCACTCTGTTCACTGTGCCACCTAAATGCCCTAGAGAGGAGTCTAGGAAGCTCTAGAAGCCCATATCCCAGAACCTCACATTTGCCTTTGTTCCAGAATAAGCCTGGTCCTGAATCCAGTCTAGAAAAGCTAGAAATCTATCCATGAGTTCACAAGGTCCAGGGTAGGAAATGGAAGGTATATAGTGAAAGCCACATTAGGGGGTGGGGGGAGAGGGGGGAGACAGAAGAGAGAACCAGAAAGTAGAAATAAAAATTATTATTTACAAGTGAAGCAATCAAAAACCCAGGAAACAAAGACCTCTGTCACTTTCTTCCACTTAACCCAAGGGCTCAACCCCATGGATCTAAGCAGAGCCTTATTTACATTGGTAATGAATCTGCTGAAGGCTGAGGCTGAAAAGGACAGTCAGCCTGGGCTCCAGGCCTCTGGCCTTAGAATTTCTAGCAGGAAACAACCCTCAAGAGTGATCTGGATCCTAGGCTCCTGCTTTTGGCAAAAGGCTATGGAGAATGTGCATCTCTGGACTTTGTGGTTGTGGGAAGGGAGGAACAGGGACTCTCTGTAGAATCATAGTGCTCTGGGTCCCCAGGTCCTGAGATCTCTCATCAGAGCAAGGAGCCTGGAAAGCTGTCAGCCCCACGCAAGCCTTTAGCCCCTAGAGACTGAAGAGCTGGTGTCCCAGGCCCTCCACCGTCCCCCTCTCTCCTTCCAATGTTTGTGTTTCCATAAGGGGGCCATGGGTCAAGCTCCCACAGGACAAACCGTACCCAAAGAACCAGGAATAGGACAGATAGGTGGCCAGCCCCAAAATGGCATTGTATCATGGAAAGAGATTACGGGATCATAGATGTAGAACTTAAAGGGACCTCAGAGGTCACCTAGTTCATTTTATAGATGAAGAAACTGGCGCCCTGAAAAATGAAGTAATGTACATCAGAGGTAAGATTTGAACTCAGATTCTCTGATTTCAAATCCAGTTTTCTTTCTGCTTTTTCATGTTCTCTCCCATTCAGAGGACCCCAGTTTGAACTCTGACTTTGCTAATATATCTGTGGGACTTGGGACAATTTTCTTTGCCTCTCTGGGCTTCAGTTCCCTCCTAGATAAGATGGCAGGTTGGACCAGGGGTGGGGGAACCTGTGGCCTTGAGACCATTCAGTCAAAGGGCTTTTCTTGAGGACCTGGAGAGCCACATGTTCCTTGAGGCCACAGTTTCCCAACCCCTGGGTTGGACTATACAAGGTATACTGAATAAAATATTGGGCTTAGATTTAAGAACACCTGAGTTCAAATCCTGCCTCTTACACTTATCAGCAGAGTGACCACTAGCAAATCACTCTGGTTCCTCATCTGTAAGATGAGGGGTTTAAACTAGATGGCCTCTGGGGTCCCTTTCAGCATTAAACCTATGATTCCATTGTCTTCTGATCTCTAGGGTTACAGGCACAATGAATGGGCCTCCACTGGGCCTGGAGTCAGGAAGACCTGAGTTTGAATCCTACCTTATGCCCTTACTGACAGGATATGGGATCTGAACCCTAAAAACACAGCCCAGCTCCTGAGCCTTCTGACACTGCTCCACCTAGATAATCATAATCCTTTCAATCCTTTCATTGTGGCTCTGACCCAGCCCCAACCTTTAATTCTCTCTTACCTCTGATCCAGTCCAGTCTTTCATTGTCTGCTACTTCCAGACCATCGCAGGCTATTTCCCGCCCTTAATCCCATCTAGACCCCTTCTCTGTTACTTCTGGATCACCCCAAGTTATTAGCCACTCCTTGATCCCATCCAAATCTTCCTACAATCTTTTTCCCTATAAAAAAAGCTGCTCTTGTCCCTACTAAATGCGCAGATTCTTAACACACCCCCTTTTATTGGCCCACAATAAACCTTGTCTCTGACTGAAAGAAGGATCAGATTCTTTCAAGGCAGACTCACTCTCTTTTCCCTTGCATTTTGGGGCGTTTAGCACTTCTAGACTGCTACAAAAACTTACTGGCTCTGAAACCCGAGCAAATCTCTTAACTTCTCTCAATTTCACTTTTGCATTCGCTACACAGGTTTGTTGTGAGGATCCAATGAGGTGATATCAATTTGTGAGGCACTTTGTAAACCTTTTCTGTTTTTGTTCAGTCGTGTCCCACACTTTGTGACTCTGTAGATACTGGAGTGGTTTGCCACCTCTTTATCCTGTAGATTAAGGCAAATAAAGGTTAAGTGACTTGCCCAGGGTCACACAGCTAGTAAGTATGTGAGGCAGGATTTGAACTCCAATCTTGCTGACTCCAGCTTTATACACTGCGCCACCTACCTGAGTCCTTGAGAACCTTAAAGTACTGTATAAGTGATGGTTATTATCTAACAATCTTTTCTAAAAAGCCACGATCTTACGACTAATCTCTGAAATCTTTACGGAAACTAGGGATGAGCTCACTCAACTGAGCTCACTCCCCACCACCATCGTGACCTAGGCCACTGACAAATTCCCACTAGACCAGTGCAAGAGACTGGAGAAGACTGCCGGCAAAGGAAAAAAGCCTTCCTTCTGTTGATGCTGGGACAGCCTGTCCCCATGGTAAGGCCAGGAATAAGAGTCAAAGTCTCACAGGGACCGCTTTGTCTGGGCCCAGATGTTAGACAGAGAAAAAGAATTCCCCCTGAAATACACACACACACACGTTTGTATGTATAAATACATGTACATATGCATACATACATACATACATAGAGATCTAGATAGATATCTATAACTATATAGATTTATATACCTATGTATCTATGTAGATTAGTATATTTATATAATGCGTATTTATTATATACAACTTCATATTATATTATATTGTTATTTTGTATTGTGTTATATTGTGTTACATTGTGTCATGTTGTGTTATGTTTGTTACGTTGTATATTATAATACCATACTATATTCTACTACATAATGCTATGCTACATAATATTATAGTATGCCATATATTTATATATATTTTATAATACATATTTATTTTTATATATTTAGAGCTACATCTTTATATTATCTATATATATTTACATATATATATTTTATTTAGTATACCATGCTGACTTTATAAAAGAGAGACAAAGAGAAAGAGATCCATCTATATATCTAGCTACATCCATATCTCTATGTATATCCATTTCTATCCACGTCTCTATATCTTTATACCTGTTTCTATCGCTACATCTATATGTATCTACACATCTGTAACTATCTATATCTACACATAGCTATTTGTCTATGTATCTCTCTCTCAGGTGAAAATCTAATTAAAGACAACCAGAACCCTGGAGCTGTTTGGAGTCTCTCTGATCAAAGAAGGGGTCAGGGTAGGAGGCAGTAAAGGAAGAGGGGCACAGTGTGAAAGTGCCATTGGCTACCTAGCCTAGGGAAAGGAGTTGAGGGTGAGTCTCTGCCAATATCTGCAGCCTCTTCTTTTAAAAGGGCTACCTCGTGCCTTTACATGAAT
The DNA here is from genome assembly GCF_028372415.1 of Notamacropus eugenii. NCBI lineage: Eukaryota > Metazoa > Chordata > Mammalia > Diprotodontia > Macropodidae > Notamacropus > Notamacropus eugenii. Next base: position 379,256,489 of record NC_092874.1, on the reverse strand, counting down.
CCTGGATCTTAGCATCCTAGATCTCAGAGCCATGTAGTCTATCCCTTTCTTTTTTATAGATGAGGAAACGGAGGCCTGAGAGACACGCCTAGTCCCAGCTGCCAGGCCCTCTTGGAAGGAGCCATTGTGTGCTTATAGGATCCTGGGTCTAGAGTTGCGGTTCACTCAACGGACCTCTGTTCAACCGTTTTACGTTTACAGATGGCCTAAAGAGGTTGAGGGAATTGCCCAAAATCACACAAGAGATAAGCACTAATGGCAAGATTTGAACCCAGGTTCTTCGACTAGAGATAGTGCTTTTTCAAGTGTTCCCCTCTGTACCTCACAGCAAGCAGTGGCAATCCTAGAATATATCAATAAGTGCATTAGGTAAGGAGTCAGTAGAGATCTGGATTCCAGGCTAAGCTCTACCACTGTCAGCATGACTTTAATTGGAGCCTCTGTACAACTCCTGATCTCTGAGGTCCCTCCCAGCTCTGGGAGTTGATGAATCTAATCCCTACCCTCCCTGGGCCTCAGTTTCCTTCCTCTTGAGATAAAAATCTCTCTAAGGTAAAAGTGTCAAAACAAGATCTCAAGACACAAAATTGGTGCAAACAGAAAGTTTCAACTGTGAAAAACTCTATGAAATACCTGTGGACAGGTAGGTCTTTCTCTCTTCCCCAGATGCATGCAGGTCAAGCAATCCCACTCATTTCTGAATCCCACAGAAACCAACCCAGAAGCAGCAGAGCAGAGAAGTTGGGGTCATCACCTTTCTCTGGGACCCTGGAAGCTGATTGCTCCTAGAACTAGACAGCGGATCGCAGAAACATAGGGGCATAGATTTATAGAGTTAAAAGGGATCCAACTCCTTCATTATTGCAGTGAGGAAATTGAGACTGATCAAAGTTAAGGTAAGGGTCTGAGGCAGGATTCCAACTCAGGTCTTTCTGACAAAAATCCAGAGCACATTCATCTGTTGACCTGAAAACTTAGTTAAAGAAAGGCAACAGGCTGAATGCATACGTTTTATGACTTAATTAATTAATCAATTCCCTATTAAAGAAAACGGTAACATAATGCATTATGGAGCCAGAAATGTTCTGGCTACCCAGTGCAGAAATCTTCTGGCTTATATACATTTTGCCGTGAGAAAGGAGTTCTCTTAGATAAACACATTGCAAACAAAGTGGTGTCAGTTGGGTTTTATGATCCCAAGCTATGGGCATCTTCTTTCTGTAGCATGTCTCTGTGATTTAAGATAAGGAAAAGGTCCCATCACCCAGATAACAGACATCCTGTCCTAAACAGGCCTTTGAAGTTGTTTATCTTAACAAAGTTTGACAAAGCTGAAGTCACACCCCAAGGTATTTGTGTTTTTCTCTTAACACTAGGATGCTAGAAGAAGGGTCTGATAAGGAAGTCCCATCTGCTCATCAAAAGGCATCCTCTAAGTTAAACAAAGGGGACTATTAGGTCCAGGCTCTTCCTAATTCAAACTTTGGCCCTTATTAAAGTCTAACATTTATACTAAATATTATCACATCGCACCATGCTAAGTTAGACCTCTAAATTCTTCTGAGACTCACACCTTCCCATCTTAAGCAGGCCACCAGGAGGAGGAGGAGCAGATCCATACAATTTGCAGTGTTTCCTGCCCATGGCCGCAATCCAAATCAGCCCTCTCCAGGGCCCTGGTCAAGTAGCAGGAGTTAAGGGCAAGGAGACAAGACCCAGGCCTTACCAGCAGAAATACCTATCCAGAGGCTGTCTCAGGCTCTCTTAGCAGCATTAATTCCTGTAGCATTCTGATCTGCCTGCTGCAATCACATTTCCAATCACCCAGAGAGGCCCTGATGACCCCAGGCTAGGGAAACCTCTTAGAGATGTAAGTGGTGTTGAACAGTTTAACTCTCCTACTCAAAAAGCAATTTACCACCAGAATAGACTATTTGGGGCTGCAGATACGAAAGGAAGTGTTGGGGGAGGTGGAAGGACAATAGTGTCATTTAGGAAACAAGGCCTAGAACAGGGATTTCTGGGTGATTGACCCCATCCCCTCCCTTGGGTATAAACCAGGCTCCATTCTTTTCTTCTCATGGGCCAGATTAAAAATCTCATGTAAGTCAGAGCTCCTCAGCTTTAAGGTTTAGACTCTGTCACCAGCATTTCTATTGCCTGACCTTGGACAGGTCCCTTAACCTTTCTCACCATGCCTGCCTACTTCCCAGGGATGGTGAGGATAAAGCTGAGGTGATGAGTGTGAAACCTTGTTTAAGTACTTAGAAAGACTGTCCTGCAAAGGACCAGAGTCTGGTCATAGATGTAGAGCTGTAGGGGATGGCACAAGCCATCCACTCCAACTCCTCCCATTTTAAAGATAAGAAAACTGAGGCCCAAAGATCGGCACAAAGTCACACAGGATGTAAGTGATGGAAGGGATTTGAACACAGGCCCTTTGACCTAGCCAGGGTCACACTCCCTCTCAAGGGTTCGTTGTCACTCTGAGGTCTTGCACGTAAACATCTGGGCTACCCTTTTGTCAAAGTCTTTCTCATGACATGAAGCACCCAGCTACATCTGCAGGGATTTTTTTCCATTCTCTTGACTAGAAGCCTCCACCCAGGAAATCTGGAGTGACATTTGCATGGTGTACAACCCAGTAAACTGGGGCTAATTCCCCACTTGGAGGCACACAATTCATAGGATTACAAAAAAACTTCATTGTTAGAGTTAACTAATTAGTGCAATGGATAACTTTTTAAAACTAAAAGCATTTATAGAAAAAGACAACTCAGTGTCACACTGGACAGAACATTGTGCATGGAATCAGGTAGACCTGAGTTCAAATCCAGATACTTACTAGTGGTGTGACCCTGGGCAAGTCACTTAACCACTGTCTGCCTCAGTTTCCTCATTTGTAAAATGGGTTTAATAATAGCCTCTACCTTCCAGGGCAATGTAAATGCTAGTTATTACCCTTATTATTTTTTTTTTTATAAATAGTATTTTATTTTTTCCAATTACATGCAGTTAAAAGGAGTGAAATAAAAGAGATTCCTGAATAAGCCATTTGTTCCAGATACATTTATATAAGTATATGTGTATATATGTGCACATATATAAAATATATGTATATTTATACAGATGTATATGTACATGTTCATATATATTACACATACATAGCCATCAAGTAACTTTGAATTCCTCCTCCATAAAATAAAATTAGACCAAGTAGTTGGACATTAAAGTCCTTTCCAGTTCCAACTTTCTAAGTTCTAAATTCTCTTCTAGCCCCAGACTTCTATGTTCTAATATTTTTTTCTTCTCTAACATTGTGTTCTAAGGTTTTGTGTTCTAAGGTTCCTTCTAATTCTAACGTTGTATGGTTTGAGATTATTCGCAGACCCAGCCTTCTATGTTCTAAGCATGGAGCAAGGGAGAGTTCATTGACACTGGAGTCAGAGTGCCCAAGATGGTATTACTGCCTATCTGAACTTGAGTAAGACATTGAATTTCTCTGAGCTTCAGTTTCTTTTTCTGTAAAATGAAGGTATTAGATGACATGGCCTGTGAGATCCCATCCATCTCTAAATATATGGTATCTATAAATTACCAGGAGCATATCTCTCATTCCTGATTTTTATACCACATAAACTCCCAAAGTGGAGGAGGGGATGGAGCTAGAGTCAACAGGCAGAAAGGAACATGTGAGGACCCACCAGGCCAGGTGTACTTTCCCATTCCAATTTTCTACAGTCTAAGGTCTCTCTCAGCTCTTATAGTCTAGGATTCCACGATTGAGTGAAAATATGATTTGTATCATGCCTTTTTGCCAGCAAGACACAAAAATGTCTTTCCTTTGAACAGACCCTGGTACGTCCTGGGTGACCCTGTTCCCTAACCCTCTTCAGAGAATCACTACTCTGGGCTTCAGGCTGCAATGGATATCTCAAGATATCACAAGTTTATAGGAGGTAGAACTGCAAAGAAAAAGAAAGAAGGATGAGCATTCCCTCCATTCAGCAAAAATCTTCTTGCCAGCATTCCTATGATGCATTTCTAAGCCTTATTATTCTCCACTGCACTGATGGAAATTGGAGTCAGTCAATCAAATTGTTGCACGGCTGACGCCTCCTTATTGACCAAAGATAAAAAACATAAATCTTCAGCCATTTACTGAGCAGCCTGTCTCTCAGTCCACTCTCTTCTTAAGAAATGGGAACTTTGGAGGCGAGGTTGGCCCTTAGCTGGCCATGGGAGAGCACTCGGTGGTTCAGTCCAGCCATGAGAATACAGCTGCTTCTGAATGGATTGCTACCTTTAAAGGGGGCAAAGAACTCCCAAAACCAAAAGGAAAGTCTCATTCTTAATATGTGATATGGTAAAAAGAATACTATCCTCTGTGCTTCCCCTCCACCCTCAGGTACATTGAGCCTTACCATGTACCCTACCAATGTACTGTCCACGCTCCCAAGGCCTGGTCATCCACCACTAAGGATCAGTGGGTACTTCCATCCACTTTGCAGCTGAGCCCTCATAAATGTGGTGTCTCCACCACTAGAATGTTCTTTTTGAGAATGAGGACTGCCTTGATTCCCTCTTTGTATCCTCAGCATACATATACATATCTCCATGCTCAACACAGAATGCATACTTCATAAATGGTTTTTTTCATTCATTCATTCATTCACTGGAGGAATACTATTTCTATTATTATAATTATAGCAATAATAATTATTATTGCTATTATTACTATTGAGCAGCTAGAAGGCATAGTGAGTAGAGTGTCAGACTTGGAGTCAGGAAGACCTGAGTTCAAATCTGCCTGCATGACTCTGGGCAAGTCATTTAACCTCTGTCTGCCTCCATATCCCCAATTATAAAATGGGGATAATAATAGTGCCTACCTCCCATGGTTGTTGTGGCACATAGTAGGCATTTCATAAATGCTTGTTTCCTTCCTTCTATCCACTGCGCCACCTAACTGTCTATATTAATACTACTACTTGTATTAGCATTATACTACCAATTATATTACTACTTGGCATTAATTATACTACTAATTAGCATCATATGACTGATTATGTTACTAAATTGTAGTATGCCGCTAATTAGTATTATGCTATTAATATAATACTTCTAATATAATACTACTAGTATTCATGCTAATACTACTATTAATTGACCTTGGTCATTTGTATCTTTCTGAGCCTTGGTTTTCTCATCTATGAAATGAAGAGCTTGAACTAGCTGCTCTCCAAAGTCCCTTTCAGCTCTAAATCCTATGACATCACGCAACTACCACAAAAATCCCCAGGAATCCACTATTCCCTCTACCCTGCAGGCCCACCTCCATAGGGCCAAAACCATCAAGGAGAATTTTCAGGTTCTTGACCAGGGGTGGGGAACCTGCAGCCTGGAGACCACATATGACCTTCGAGGTCCTCAAGGGCCTGAATCCAAACTTCATAGAACAAATCCCCTTAATAAAAGGATTTATTCAAAGGAGACTGATCCTTCAGATGTTTACCATTTAGCATAAGCCTGGGAAACTGAACTCCAGAGAGAAAAACAACAAAAATCCTACCTTGTTTGTACTTACTCTATCAAAAAACATTCGATTTGGCAGAACAAACCATCTTAATAGCTTTCTCCCAACAGGATGTCTCCTACGATCATGTCAATATTATACTATACAAGACTTCTTAAAAGATGTAACATGTCTCATTTGATGATTTTCTTACCATGTGTATTAACAGAAGCCTAAAACAGGGAGCCGTATGCTTATGGCCAATGTCAGTGGCATGGAGGAGATACAATAGAGTCCAAGCTGAGGAGGCATTTACTATACATAACAACATCTTCCAGATGACCCTGTTTAACATAGGGCTTATTGTATCAAGCCTCTGGAACATTCTAGAGCCTTCTGGATAAGAGCTAAGTACTCAAAGGAGTTTGGTCTAATTATAAACATGTTATATTAGGAGTATTATAGTATATTCCCTCTTCTTTCTCATCTTTCAGCATGAATTAGGAAAAAGTGACAAAGCTAGAATTTGATTGGCCCAAGGATGGGGCAAGGTTCAAGCTAAGTTTTTCTTGACTATTTCCTGGTAACCTCTGGCTGTGCTGACCTGGTTTCTTGAAGTACTGACCTAGAGGCATAAAAGCTCCCACCCATGCAGGACCAAGGCCCCTCCAAGTTGATGGATATCTGCAGACCACATGAATCACCATCTCCTGTCCTGATGACCAGATAAAGTTTCATATGGAGCAAGGAGGAAAATATCTATAGAAATTATACTGCTGTAACCTTATCCTTACTATGTTATCATTAAGTAAACCTCCTTTGGTTAACTGTCAAAAAAAAAAAAACAAAGAAAAAAAATAAAATAAAAGGATTTATTCTGTAAAACTTGGACTCAATCAAAAGGCCACACCCAAGGACCTAGAAGGCCACACGTGGCCTGGAGGCCACAGGTTCCTCACCCATGGTTGATCAACTGCTAATTTCAACTTCTTTTTTCATCCTCCAAAACAGAGCAAAGCACCTTCACAGTCTTGGGGATTTCCATCCCAGGAATCTAGTTAGACCCAGGAGAGGGAGACAGGTTAGGATTAGGACAGCAGAAGTTTCTGACATTAAAATATATGCAATTAGAAATGTATATAGGAATATTAAGCTTAGCCCCAAAGAAGTGATAAGAAAACAGATCTTTCCCTCTTCCAGCTAAGGTAGGGGACCATGGATGTGGAACATTAGATATACTGTCAGGTTTGGTTGCTGGAGTGACTAGTATATCTGATTTGTTTTGTCTTTTCCCTCTTTTTTCTTCTTATTAGAAGGGATAGCCTATTGAAAAGAGGAGGAGGAGGAGAAATATTCATAAATGAAGGTGATATAAAAGCAAAAGCTACTAATAAAATTGTATGAGACATTTAGGCGTTCCTGTTAGCATTATATTAATATGAATAGTGTTAGACATGGAGTCAGGAAAGCAGGAGTTCAAATACTACCTCAAACACTTACTAGCTGGGTAACCCCAGACAAGTCATTTTAACTTCACTCAGTCTCAGTTTCCTCATCTGTAAAATGGGGATAATAATAACACCCACAGCACTTTGCATATCTTAAAGTGCTATATGAATGCTAACCATGATATTATAGTCAGTGTGGCTTTTCCTCCATCTGCACAAATTACAATTCATCCATACTTTCTCTTCCTGAACTATAACTTATTCAGGGTGAACAGGATTTTGACTGAGGGTACAGATATCTAGGGATATTCAGGGAAAGGGGCATTATACTTCCTCTCCACACCACCCATCATTGCCACACTTCCATTCAAGGCCCTCTGCTGTCCAGCACCACTACAACTTGTAACCACTTCCACGACCCCATTGGCCCCTTCTCCTAGAATCCATTTTCCCAAGCCTCACAGGGTAAGGGATGATCTCTAGGAGATGGGACCTCACTCCCTTTAATTCATATCCCCCACCTGCCTCCCCTAAATTAAATTTGCCTTGGTTTCAGTTCCAACTCTGATAATTTTCTCCCATGATTTGCCATAAATTGTCCATAGAGAATCTGCCCACCTCGCTGGAAATCTTCCTTTAATTGCTTTCAGGATACTAGCAGGTCCTTTGAGCTGTTTACCCTCCCTGAATCCTTACCACCAATGAAAATACCTGACTATTACCACCTCTCCCCAGGCTCAGTGCCAAGTATCTGTAGCCCTAGGAGGAAACTGCTAATGCCTGACTCCACTGTACAGTGAGCAGTCACTGGAGTGAGCAGAATTCCCCTGGGGGGTTTTCTTCAACTGGGTAATTGTTAAATGTAATGTTATATACATCTCACAAGCTTATGGCACATTTCTTGAAACATATATTATAATAAACACTGGGAAGACAGACCAGGCTTTCTAAAGGGTCTCTGGAAGCTCAGTGCTGGCACCAATCTGGAGAACAGAGTGATTCTATCTGTCCTTACAAGCACAGGATTGATGGGTAACAATTGTTCTTAACCAGAAAGAGAGTAAGAAACCTTTGGGGTTTGATTGGGGAATCTGGGCTTTCTGGTCAACCTAAGTAAGGCCTGACCAGCTCTGTCTCTAGGCAGCATCAAAATTGTCCCCAGGGAAGCAATTTGCTTTTAAACTCCTTAAGGACAAAACTCTCAACATGCTTCACACCCTTTAAGGCTTAGCTTCAATCCCCTCTCTTTGATGAAACTTCCCTCCCTCCCCCCAAACAGAAGTCCTCTTTTCCTGACCTGAAACCTCTGTACTTCTTATAATATATAGTCCCCGTTTCACAAGCACCCAGTTTTGGAAGTAGAAGGGACCTTAGAGGCCACATAATCCAACTCTCTCATTTTGTACACAAAAAAAACTGAGGCCCAGAGAAGTTATATGACTTGCCCAAGGTCATGCAGGTAGTAAGTGAGGCTTCTCCCCTCCTTTTTGGGATAAGGATCATGTCATTCATTTCTGTATACCCCATATGGCTAAACACAGGGCCGTGGCTGAATGAACAATCCTCTACAATCTACCTTTCGTCCATATCCTCTTATATTTCAGTCAAATTTTTTGTCCCCCTAGAAATGTGTTCCGTGCTATTCCGTCTTCAGGCCATTAGGACTCTTAAAAACTATCTAGTGAAGCCAACTCTTTCAATTTACAAATTAAGAAACCAAGTCCAAGAAAGATTACATAAATTTACCAAGATCACAAAGGGAATAAGGAAAAGAAACAGGATTTGAACCTAGGCCTTCTGGCACAATGCTTCTTACAGTAATCTGCACTCAGAGTTGTACCCAAACCAGCTTTACCCAGCGAATCAATTGTTAACTTTTCAGTATCAGCATTTTTGTCTCAAAAATCAGCAATCACTACAAATCAGGACTTGATGTATTGTTTTGTTGATTGTCTGGTCTTAAGAAGTATTGGTAATGCAGATTAAATTTAAAAGCGTTTGGACTTACATTTTCCCCTCAGAGGGCCAGGTTACTAAACATTTAATAGAACATATTGCTCTATAAACATGGCTTGAGCCCAGCAGGAGTGTGATAAAATGGTCATGGAATAAAGTCATTTCCAGACTGGAGGCTTAGTGAGGCTAATAATACAAACTGGTATTCATATAGCCCTTTAAGTTTGCAAAGTGCTTTTCTTCCATTATCTCATTTGAACCTCACAATACCCCTGACTATACTGACCATGCTATGCTCCTTCTTGCCTCCCACCCCTTTTCACTTGTGGAATTCCTGCCCTTTCCTTAAAGTCCAAATCAAATGCTACTTCCTTTGGAAAGCCTTCCCTGTCTTTTCCCTCCAGATCCCCTATGGAACCTTGTACCTCTTTAATTGGCTTATGTATTACCAAGTATCAGGAGTTCCAGTGTGGGAGACAGGGTACTGGAACTGGAGACAGGACAACCCAGGTTCAAGTCCTTGCTCTGTCACCTACTGACCGTGTGACCATGGGCAACCCCTAAGTAGCCCAGGTGACTTTTTTTTCTTTTTGGAGGTAATCAGGGTTGATGACTTGCCCAGGGTAACACAATTAGTAAGTGTCTGAGTTCAGATTTGAACTCAGATTCTCCCAACTCAGGGCTGGTGCTCTATCCACTTCTCTCTTCCCATCCACCCCACCGCACCCCCTAGACTTTCTAAGACAGAGAAGTTACAGAAGAGTTGCTATTGGCATTGTTGGAAGGAGTTTCTATACCAGGGTTTTCCTGCCCAGTTCCAGACCAAAACCAAATCCTTATATGTCTAGTGTAGTTAATACTCTGATCCCACTACTAGACTACTTGTCCATGAGGATAAGATCTATGCTGCATAGGTCCAGACTGTGCAAACACTGGGCATTTTAAAATGATGTTTGACTTGAACTGGAGTGAACCAAGACTTTTTTCCCGTCCCCCTTAGGGCACTGAGGCAGTGCTAGGCTTATGGTAAGCACCCAGTGACCGAGTCCTCAACATTCCATGACCTCTGAAATGTGAGAATTGCTCACAGAGTAGCTGTTACCACCTTCTTTCCTCAGCCACTAGGTTTAAAAAAAGACTAGACAAGTCTCTGGCCTCATCAAGGAACTTTTAACGAATGCGTTTTCCACTTGGGCAGGATCCCTCATCTCTCTGCCTCCCACTTCCCACGGGGGCTGTTGCATTTTTAATGTGACTTGATGTGGCTATTAAGGCTGTAACTGAAACAGAGAGTCCTCACCCAGCTTTGTCAGATTTCAGTCATCCTGAGACACTGATCATTTCCAGCTTCTCTGATATAAGCCCTTCCTGAGGCCCCCTACCACCTCCTCAGTGTCCCTCTGGCTCAAAGCCTGGCAGGGAGATTAGATTTTCCTGTTAGTCTCTGCAGAGGAAGCTGGGGGTGGCAAAGTAGGTGGCTGGGGCCCCTTCCTCCACGGAACCTTCCAGGATTTCCTCCCTTATCTTCACCCCTGTTGAAACTGATGTCTTCTTCCTCACATTTTCTTATATCACTTTGATAAAATACACCCTCTCTCCCTCAAATCCACTTTCAGAAATCCCCAGCCCCCAATCCTCTCATTCTCAGCCTTGGAAGTAGAATAGGGCTATAAGTAGGATAGGGAAGTGGGAAAGTGCTTGATTAGGAGAAAAGAAAGATTCTAGACATAGCCAATCTAGCATGGTTGTTCATCCATTGTGTGACCTCAAGGAAGTCACTGACCTTCTTTGAGTTTCCATGCCATTCACTCATCTGTGAAATGAAGAGTTAAACAAGTCCCTTCCAACTCAGCTGTCCTGTGGTTCTAGGATCTCTCCACCTCTATGTGGGAAAGAACCAAGGGGCTTATCCTGCAGTATCTGGATGGAATCATGGACATGAGCACAGGAACCAGAGCTAGAAGGGACCTCCGAGGTTAACAGGCCCAACCCCACATCTTATAGTTGAGGAAACTCAGGCCTAAGAAGGTGAAATCACTTTGGCTAAGGTCACACAGGTCATACAAATGCATATTCAAGGTCACATAAACATCAGATTGGGGAGGAGAGGGGAAGGGAAGAGGGAAAGGGGAAGAAAGGAAGGAGAGAGACAGAGGGAGAGGGAGAAGAGGTAGAAAGAGAGAGGAGAAGGGGAAAGAGAGAAGAGAGAGATAAAAAGAGAGGGGAGAGGAGAGGGAGAAAGGGGGAGAGAAAGAGGGAAGGGGGAAAAGAGGAAAGAGGAGAGAGACAAGAGGAAGGAGGGGGACGAAGAGGGAAAAAGAGAAGAGAGAAAGAGAAAGGAAGAGAGGGGGAGAGAAAGCATTTAAGTGCTAACTATGTGCCAGATACTGTACTAAACTCTATGAACACAAAAACAGGCAAGTCAGACAATTCCTGCCACCAAAAGCTTTCATTGTAAGAGCTGGGGAATCCAGAGGGCAGAGTAGCTGGAATCAATGAAAATATTTGAACCCAGATTCTCAGACTTAAATCCCACTGTACCATTCTGTCTGCCAAGGTAGAGTAAAATACCCAAGAATCAGTTTCCTTTTCCATCCCATGACTCCTTTGGGTTTGCTTTGGTCTCTGATTTCCTCCTGGTTATTAGATTCCTAAGACAAGTGGGGGGATATTAAGGGCAGAGAATGGGGCATGAGGACTCCAAACCCAGGTCAAGTCAAGCCAATGGGGCTGCCTCCCCTTAGCCTTCCTTCCCTTTAGCTCAAGGAGCCCTGTCCTTTCCACGGACTATGCCACATAGCCTTGAAGATAGATATTGTCATTATGCTTAATTTGCTGAAACCAAATACACTGTCTTTTTTAACTACAAATGACTGTGTATCCCCAAAATTACATTATATCTATTTTGTACCTACTTACACCTCACTTGTACCTACTTACACATGTACATGTTGTTTCCCCTGATAGAATAGAAGTTCCCTAAGGGCAAGGACCTCTTTTTATCTTTGTGATTTTGTTCAGTTGTTTCAGTCAGGTCCCTCTCTTGGTGACCCCCTTTGGGGATTTCTTGGCAAAGATCCTGGAGTGGTTTGCCATTTCCTTCTCCAGATCATTTTACAGATGAAGAAACTGAGACAAACAGGGTGAAGTGACTTGCCCAGGGTCACATAACTTGTATGTATCTGAAGCCAGATTTCAAGAGTCTTCCTGACTCCAGGCCCAGCACTCTATCCACTGTGCTACCTAGCTGCCCTTATCTTTGTGTATCCAGAGTCTAATGCACTTCCTAGACACAATAAATACTTAATAAATGCTTGTTTGTTGATTAACTGAGCTCTGAAAAATAACAGTAGTTCACATTTCTTTGTCACCTTGAGGTTTACAAAAACAACTCCTCAAGCTCAGAGGAAGAGTTCTTTCTAGATTTGGAGTCAGAGAACATGAGCTCCAGTTCCTGGTCAGCAATTTATTAGCTGTGCAACCTCAGGCCAGTGACTTTACTTCTCTGGGCTCCCATTTCCTCGTGCATAAAACGAGGGAGTTGGATTCCATGACATTTCAGCGCTCTTCCAGTCTAAATCTGATGATTTAGAGATGATAATGAGACTCTTTGCCACTGTCTTGAGGAAGAAGCTTTGGCAAAGACTCCAATAACTTGCTCCCCATTCAGTCTTTCCACTTTCTCCCTTGCTGTTGCCAGCCCACACTCTTATCCTAAGCCCTGAAGTCACTAATGATTTCTTTCCAATCTATCTCTGTCCCTTTCCAGGCGTGCTTTCCATCACTGGAACAGAACTGAGGCATGAGAGCTATTTTCAGGGGCTAGAGAGTGTGAAAGCTAAAGGAAAGATGGGGAGGGAGACCCTAATCTAATGAAAACACACCTCAGTTTCTTGAACCAAAAGCTTGTAGCCTAGCCAACATTCTACTACCCCCCCCAAAAAAATTCCTATTCTTCCCACCTACCCAAGGGGGAGGGGGATGCTCCTCCAAACAGTCCTGCCTCCTATTTCCTATAATCCCTTGGAGGTTATTATAGTTCATTTCCTCAAGCTTCAGTCACCCAGACAATGAGGAACTGTCTCTCTAATTACCCAACTTGATGGTTTTGTTCGCACCGTGTTACAGCGACCCCAGCTCAGCAAGCTGGGGATGACTGGCGGCCCTTTGTGCAAACAGTACCAGACACAGCTCCATTTCCCCATCCCCTTCGAATACCAGGTCCCCCACTCACCCCCTGCTTCCAAACCAAAACTCTTCCTAAAGCAAGAAAGGGTCCACAAGGTTTCCTGCCTTACCACTCCTGCTCATACTAGCCTTTCTATGGGGGCCAAGGCAACAGGAGGAAAAGGAGAAACTGATCAAGTCCTAAAGATCCCATTGGGAATCAGAATCTTGGAACCTGAGCCCATATAGCATGTCAAAGCTGGAAGGGACCTTAGGACTTAGAACACAGAAGGTCAAGGCTAGAAGGAGCCTTCGACTATAAATCCTAGAGTTAGAAGAGAACTTAGAACAAAGGGCCATGGAACGTCAGAGTTGGAAGGGACCTTAGCAGTCCACAAGTCAGGAAGCATTTACTCAGCACCTACTATGTGCCAGGCACGGTGATAAGCATACAGGACCCAGAATGTCAGAGCTTGGGAGAAATCTTAGGTTCCTAATGTAACAATAGCTAGCATTTAGATAGCACCTTAAGATTTGCAACATCTCATTTACATATGTATATTGCCTAGACATGTATCTCATTTACATACATATTTCATTTACATATGTGTATCTCACACACATATCTCATTTACACATGTATGTCTCATATACATGTGTTTCATTTATATATCTATATCTCACATGCATGATTTCATCTGCATATGTAGCTCATATATGTGTATTTTACCTACATATGGATATTTCAATACACATATCTCATTTACACATGTATATACCATACACATGTATTTAATGTACACATGCACATCTCACATGCACATTCTCATTTGCATATGTATATCTCATATACATGTATTTCATTTACATATGTATCTCTTGCATGCATATATCTCATACATGCATATCATTTATATATGTGTATCACATGCATAGATCTCATTTACAGGGAGAGTTATTATTATCCCCATTTTACAGATGAGGAAACTGAGCCTGAGTGAGGTTAAGTGACTTGTCACACAATTTTATCTTGCCACTGGCCTCCGGTGACTCTGGAGGACAGAGGGAGGCTCATGACACTGCATAGCTTTGCCTCACTTAAATCCAAGTCAAGACATCACCCTCTCGATGTCACTGGTTCTCTTTGAGGACAAAAAAGCAGCAAAAAGAAGCAGGATTTGAACTCATTATCAGAATTAGAAGAGACTTTAGAGATCATCTAGCCCAGGGGTGGGGACCCTGTGACCCCGTGCCACCTGTGGCCCTCTAGGTCCTCAAGTATGGCCTTTGGACTGAATCCAAACTTCACAGAACTTCACAGAAAGCTTGGATTCAGTCAAAGGGCCACACTTGAGGACCTAGAGGGCCATAGGTGGCTCCAAGGCTGCAGGCTCCCTACCCCGATTTAGCCCAAAGGTTAACTTTTTCTGTGTGTGTCATTGGCCCCTTGGGCAATCTGACGAAGCCTACAGACCCCTTTCTCAGAATGTTTTTAAATGTATAAGATGAAATGCACAGGGATGCAAAGAAAACCAATTATACTGAACTACACTTATCAAAATATTTTTTGAAAGTTCATGAGTCCCCAGGTTTAGAACTGCTGATCTAGTCCAACCCCATTCTTCTCCCCATTTTACAGAGAAGGAAATTGAGGCCCTAAGCGGGAAAATGCCAAATAGTGACAGACCAGGGATCTGAGTCTCTGGATTCTCTTCAGAGTATTTCCTAGGACAAGTACAAAGCCATAGGCAGAGTAGGTAGCTGCCTGTGTGCAATGATATGAGGCACCCTAGGGATACTACTTACATGCCATCTCTACCTATATATTTTTCCCAAACATGAAGCACATTGACTGAAATTGTACCCAAAGTGTCATTCCTTTAACTGGCCTCCTCTTTAATGGTGACACACACACAGCTACTCTCAGACACACAGCCTTTTAGTAAGAATGAATTTATTAAAATACTGCAACAGGAACTTTGGTTAGGTTGGAGAGTAGAGTGAGAACTTTGCAAAGCTGAGGACAGGGCAGCAGAATGAGGGAGGGAGCAGAGAAAGGGGAGCCTGAATAACTCAAGGCAAATTTCTCAGACTTCACAACCAAATTAAACTATGCTCTGTCCCCTCAACGATAGAGCACCAGTGCAGGAGTCAGGAGGACCTGAGTTCAAATCTCACCTCAGACACTTGACACTCACTAGCTGTGTGATCTTGGGCAAGTCACTTAACCCCAATTGCCTCATCCTGGGTCATCTCCAGTCATCCTGAGGAATATCTGGTCACTGGATTCAGATGACTCTGGAGGAGAGGTGAGGCTGGTGACCTGCACAGCCCTCCCTCCCTCAAATCAAAGTCAACTTCAAGTCATGTCATTATTTCTCTGATGGCATGGTCTTCTTTGGCAATGAAGGATGAACACACACAGTTATCCCCTTCACATATGGGGGAGGGAGGTGGTTAATGGTGGGACACCCTGCCATTTGGAAAATTCACATAAAATGTTTTTTCAGTAAGCATTCAGTAAGTACCTACTATGTGCAAAGCACCTACTAAACACTTAAGACAGAAACAGTCTCTGTCCTCAAGAAGCTAACATTCTTATAAGATTCCCCTTATTCAACAGATGAAAAAATTGCTTTAATCACTTGCCAAAGTGCACACAAATAGCATCAGAGGCAAGATGTGAACTCTGGTTCCCCTCGCTCCTGAGTCCACATTCTTTTAATGCTGCCTGTCTTACTCTATAATGGTTGCAGTTGTTCAGTCATTTTCAGTAGTGGCCAACTCTTTGTGACCCCATTTGGAGTTTTCTTGCCGAAGCTACTGGAGTGGTTTGCCATTTCCTTCTGCAGCTCATTTTACAGATGAGGAAACTGAGGCAAACAGGGTGAAGTGACTTGCCCAGGGTCACACAACTAGTAAGTGTCTGAGGCTGGATTTGAACTCAGGAAGAGGAGTTTTCCTGGCTCCAGGACAGGTACTCTGTGCACTATGGTGCCACCTAGCTGACCCATATGTTGTAATACTATGTGTTACAGTTATCTGAGTAGGCACTGTGAGGTCCATGAGGACCTGGCCTATTTTATAAGAACTTTGTGTCTCCCCCAGTATATAAAATGTTGCTTTGAACACATTAGGTACTTATTAAATGTTTAATTAATTTAATAATAGCTAACATTTATTCAATACTTTAAGATTTACAAAACACTTTACAAATATTATCTCATTTGATATTCACAACAACCCTGGGAGGTAGGTGCTATTATTATTCCTATTTTTACAGACAAGGAAATCGAGGCAGACAAGTTCAGAGATTTGCCCAAGATCACACAGTTAAGTCTAAGGTTGGATTTGAACTCAGGTCTTCTTGATTCCAGGTCCATCACTCTACGTATTGCACCACCTATCTGTCCAAAATGCTTCTATAGCCCCCATTCCTCTGTCCAGACTCCTTCAGGAAAGATGCGCCCACCTTGCCCAAATATGATATACAAGTTCCCTCTTCTTTCCTCCTCACTCCCAGCTCCCAACTCTCCCTACCTCCTCTGCTACCACCCCTTTTAAGCAATGAAACTTAATGAAAATTAGGGAACACATAAGGCCATTGATTAGGAGACCCATAAAATATACCATTGCCTACTCCTAGAGCACATTAGTACAAAATCCTGCATAGAAACCCTGGTCTGAAATCTGGGTGTCATGCTCAGATGACAGGAAGGGACTTGGAGAGAGGAAGAACAGGTGATGTCCTTACCCTTTAGCTAAATCACTCACACAAATGTTTTCATCAGACTAACCAGTGGTCACTAGGGAAGCACAGAAGGTCTAGTCTTAATGAACTGGATTATAGGAGAGATGAATTTTAATTTGTGCATTAGGGAAGGATCACCAAGGGGTTAAGTGAATCTTGGTCAGGATTGGGTTAGCCTTGACACTCAGGAAGGACCCTGTGTACTGGCTAACATTACTTAACACTGATAGTCCAACTGAGGCTTTGCCCCCCAAATCCAGCTTCCCTCACCCCTAAAAAGGAAGAGAGAGAGAGAGAGACAGAGACAGAGAGACAGAGGGAAAGAGAGAGAGAGAGAGAGAGAGAGAGAGAGAGAGAGAGAGAGAGAGAGAGAGAGAGAGAGAGAGAGAGAGAGAGAGAGAGAGAGAGAGAGAGAGAGAGAGAGCGCATCATTTTTCCCATAACCCTCTGGTCCTCAATTCCCTCATCTGTAAAAGGGGACTGGTCAATTGCAATTAGCTACATCAGCCCAGGGGTACCAGACAAAAGCTGGCCTCTGCTGCCTCCCAGAGGCAAGAAAGGGAACTTAGCCTAGAGATGTTGATTATGCAAAAACATCTTCCCAATGCATCCCCCAAGACTGATGCAAGACAGCCACTCTAGAGTCTTACACACACACACAGACACACACTCACGCACACACTATTTCACTCACTATTCACGCATGCAAAACATAATATATGCATATCTAAAATCTTGGAGGGCGGGGGGCAGGAGCTGCACCTGCGATTTCATGATTGTAGGGGATTCCCAGGATGGAACCTCACTCTACCCAATGCAGATGCAGAAAATCAACTGCAGCTTAGTTTTAGATTGCCGCCTGGGGCACTCAGAGGTTCATGACTTTCCCAAGGTCATACAGTCAGTCTGTAATTTATAATCTCAAGGAGCTGTCTGGGGCATTGAGTGGTTAAATGGTGACTTTCCTGAGTCACTAGCTAATCAGTAACTTCCAAGCCTTCCAGAGTTACCTGAGGACACTGATAAGAGATATGACCACCCATGATCACACAATAAGAACATGTCTCAGACAAGACTTGAAATTTCTCCTTTCCTCATACTGTATGCATACATGTATCTGCGTATATATGTATGTCTAGCACAAAAAACCTTCCAATCCCTGGAGAATCCCTGGGTCTTTCTGGCTCCAGACTGCTTCTCTAACACACACAAAACCATATCTATAGGTGTGCATATTTGCACGTGCACATAGGCATGTAGGGCAGCAGCTTGAGAGGGACCAAGATTCTAGCTTTGGCACCTGGGGATCCTCCCACATCTGTAATCCTACAAACTGGGGGAGGAGAGGAATATTGTAAATAGATGACTGGTTACAGGAGATAAGCAGCTCCTCTCCCATGTGCTGACATGTCTTGGGTGCTTGGGTCTTGGCCAGAAAAAAAAAAAACCTTCTTTCATCTTTTGCATTCAGTGACTCAGTCCTCCCTCCTTTTCAAACTCACTTTGTGTGAACTTTCTAATAAGTTACATTACCTAGAAGTCATTGTCACCCAACCTGTCCTTTTCACCTCATTTTTTTTTTTTGGCAAGTCAATTGTGGTTAACTGACTCACCCAAGGTCACTCAGCAAGTAAGTGTCAAGTGTATAAGGTCAGAGCAGAACTCCAGGGTCAGTGATCCATCCACTGTGCCACCTAGCTGCCCTGTTCCCCTCATTTTTCCTCACATTTCTGCTTCAAGGCTTAAGGATGAAGAAAGTCGGTTAGCCAACCAACAAGCATTTTTTAAGTATTTACTATGTACTGAGCACCAAGGATTCACAGAAAAGCAAAAATATGATCCCTGTCCTCAAGAAACTCCCATTCTAACAGGAGAACAACATGCAAATGACTGTAAGCATACAAGATACACACAAGGTATTTAGAAGGGAGGTAATCTCAGATAAAAGGCTCTGGTTGGGGTGGGGATGGACCAAGAAAGGCCTCTTGCTGAAAGTGGGATTTGAAATGAGTCTTGAAAGAAGCCAGAGAAGCCAGGAGGCAAAGGTGAAGAGTGAGAGATCCATTTTACAGAGAGTGAAAATGAGGCCCAAGGAAATAAACATTTGGAAACAGAATGACCAATAGAAAAAAATCTCATTAAAAAATACATGTGTGCCTTGTAAGGATATTTAATAACCTGAGAAAAAATTTTGAAATGAAACTGTGAGACCAGAGACAAAAAAAAGGCAAGAATTTTGGAGTTAAGTGGGATGAAGTTTGGAATTATAGTTAGATAACAGGCATAGTTATAGGTTTGGCACTCTTTAGTTTGCAATGATCAGACCTTCCCAAACAAGG
This sequence comes from Notamacropus eugenii, assembly GCF_028372415.1. Classification (NCBI taxonomy): domain Eukaryota; kingdom Metazoa; phylum Chordata; class Mammalia; order Diprotodontia; family Macropodidae; genus Notamacropus; species Notamacropus eugenii. The sequence continues at coordinate 379,237,313 of NC_092874.1, read as the reverse complement.
GTATGGGGTGGCTGCTCACAAAGATCTCACTTGGACAGGTGAGGAAAAGAGCCTCTTATCTTGGGGAGGAGAGCAGACTGAGGTCAAGAGTTTGGGAAAGGGTGGTGAAGCTAAAGAATGTTGGACCTGAAGCCAATCAATCAATAACATTTATTAAGCACCTACTATGTGCTGGGCACTGTGCTAAGCCCCGGGGATACATAGAGGCAAAAGACAGTCCTTGAGCTTGCACTTACAATCTAATGGAGAAACAAGATGTAAACAAATGTACACAGTCAATATGCATTTAGAAGGTGCCCTACTACGTGCCAGTTACTGTGCTAAGCAGTGGGTTCAGATCTTTTGATCCTTACTAATTGGATGACCAGAGCAGAGGCATGGACTAGTGGCTAGTTTGGAATCAGGAAGACCTGAATCCAAGTCTTGTTTCTTGACAACACACAAACTGTGTGAACAAGGGCAAGACTAAACTTTCAGTGTCAAGCAGTGCTCTAAGTTACAGCCAATTTACATTGATGGGGGGAGACTCCATACCAAGAGTTTCCCCTGGACCAGACCCCTACCCCAAAAAGGGCATCAATGAGGTCATTTAACTTGTTGGAGACTTGATTTATTCATCTATAGTTCTTATCTCACGGGACTGCCATGAGGATCAGATAAGACAACACATGTAATGGACTTTGCAAACCTAGAGGTGCTCTGGGGCTAAACAGGTATCTCATATTCTGACAGAGAAATGCTATTCTCTAAGTCTGGGGCAGAGGGGTAGAATCAAGAACTAGTACCTCTCAAGTCTGAGAAGTCCAGAACTCTCAGAACATGTCAGGGAAATGGATGGATGGATGAGTGGATGGATGTATAGATGGATGGATGGGTGGATCGATGGATGAGTAGATGGATGGATGGATGGATGGATGGATGGATGGATGGATGGATGGGTGGGTGGATGGATAGATGGATGAAGAAACATTTATTAAGTACATAGCTATATGATTAGTGATTAGTGATAACCAGGCACACTAAGCTCTGGGAGATACAAAAACAAGCCATACACTCCTTGTTCTCAAGGAACTTCTAATATGAGAACACAGTACTTAAGTGCTTCAGCTGCAAGCCAGGTGGCACAGTCTTCAGGGCATATCTTCTTTAATGTCACCATATTTGCTCCTGATGTTGGCTCATTTGGCAGTGCCAAGGCCAAAGGTATTAAGAACATTTTTTCCCCCAGAGTACGTGCAGAAACATTTGGCATGTCACATCTCCATAAAGGTTCCTTTTCTGGATAAGGCTTCTTGGAAACAGGTTGCGAGCAGGGATGGTGGTTTAGGGGACATTGCTATTCACAGGGCTCTTTGACTCAAGGTTCCAGGCTGCCTCCATCAGGGTCTGAGGGGAAGGGGTACTGAAGGTGATGGTAGTTTGACATGTCTGACAACATGCTGCCTCCTGTGCCTTCCTCAGGGTGCTCTTCTCCAACTACCTTGGCCTTCCTGTCCCATTAGTGGCAGTTGGTCGGGGGAGAATAAAACATATATATGGGAATGGTAACCAGGGAAGAATGTTTTGAATAAGGAAGCCCTGATAGGGCCCTGATAGCAACTAAAGTCATAGGATAGTGATTGGCATATCCTTTCTGAGGCTGGAGTAGTAGGGGTGGAAACAGGAGGTACCATGGCACAAAGACAGGCCAGAAGTAGTACAGTGTGTCTGAGACTGGGCAAGATAAGGTGAATGCTCACCCATCAAAGTCCAAGGTCATAAATCACAAATGATGATTTTGCAAGTTAGGTTGTAGTATGGAGTGAAGCAACAGGAAGAGCCTTAGTACTGCAGAAAGTGCACTGGAATTGGGAGAAGACCCGGGTTCAAATCCTTAATTAACCTATTAGTATTCCATAATTTGAGCACTACGTGAAGCAAACAGAATTCTCGTTTGGGATTTCAGAAGTTTGAGACCCTCCTTATAACATTTCCTAGCTGTGTGGCCCAGAGTAAACCAGCTAACTTCTGTTTAAATTGTGTAAAAAATCCTATGTAAAATGGAAGGAGGATGGGATGGGCTCTAATCCAAGTTTTTTTCCAATTCCACATCTATGAACCACTGAAATAGTTAGGAATCCTACATCCAAATCTCCCCTCTGACACCTAATCAGTTGTGTGACCCTGGAGAAGTCCCTTAACCAGGGATATTTCCATATCTGTAAAAGAGGAATGGAGCAGCTAGGTGGCCCAGTGGATAGAGTGCCACGACTGGAATCAGGAAGATGTGAGTTCAAATCCAGCTTCAGAAACTAGCTATATGACCCTGGGCAAGTCACTTAACTCTGCCTCAGTTTCCTCATCTGTAAAATGAGTTGGAGAAGGAAATAGCAAACCACTCCAGCATCTTTGCCAAAGAAACCCCAAATGGGGTCACAATGAGTTGGACACAATTTACATTGCCTAACACAAGTGTGTTGTGAGGGAGTCCCACTGCAAACTTTTTAAGTGCCACAGGATTGTGAGCTAACATTATGACGTCTCTCCTGAGGCCCTAGACCACTTAGCTTCCAAATGGAAACCTACATGCACAGAAGAGCATTCTGCTCCCAGTACCTGAAAGCCCCCGGGGAATATGGTGGAAGGGGGTGGGAGCAGAGAATTGGGACCTCATCTCTAAAATAAAAGGCTGGACTAGCTAGTCACAAAGGCCCCTTCCAGCTCCAGCAGCCTATCATCTTTTGTCTTCTCCCAACAGTATTAACTCCCTTGAAAGGGATGGCACTAAAGGGAAATTCTCAGGTTGTTTTTCCAAATAAGTATACCATCCCAAGGCCTTACAAGGATGTAGTTTTTCTGTGACAACCCCTGAAGAAAAGAAAATATTCATCCATTGTAGTGGTTAAAGACATATGCACACACAGCCTTGTTCCTTTTTTTTTTTTTTCATTTTTATTGAAAACAGCAACCAGGTTCTAACCAGTTCCCTCTCAGGAAACAGAGAGGCAGGGACCAAGGCAGTGGGATGGCTTTACCTCTTTAGTGGGACAGGTATTTTCAAAATTCTGCCTTTTTTTTTACCTTTTCCCCCTTAATTTTTTCTTTTAAAAAAATGTTTTTAACAATCCACAAAGCAAATTATCCACAGTGACAGAATACATCCCTTGATAGTCCATGGCACCTCTCCCACCAGCATCCACAGGGCAGGAGCTGGGTGTTAATGGGCAGGGATTCATCTGCCCCTCACTCTAGCCCCAACCTCCTCTTTGAACAGAGGCCTTGGGGGCTCGGTGATGTCCCCATCTATCCCCATATCACTGCCAACAGGCAGCCAGACACTGCCATGGGGCAATGCCTTGTAACTGAGTGGGCTAACACCCCTGGTGGGGAGTGGAAGGCATCTAATCCATGCAAGAAAAAAATTGCCAAACCCTCAAAGCAAGAAAAAAACAAAACTCCAGATAAATTAAAAAAAAAAATTAAAACTCAAAACAACCAGGCAAGTTAATAAAGTTTACGGCCAGACTTCACTTGTTAGTGCAGGTGGCTATCAGCAAGATACCTACACATATTTCAAAGAGTCAGGATGGTTTGCACATTTACTCTTTTTTCTTGGGGGAGAGGGGGAAGGAAGGAAGAATATGGAGACAAAAAAAAAAAGGCCTCTGTTCCATTCCCAGGACCACTGGAAACATTCAAACCTAGCTCAGATGGGGAAGTTCCTGCAGCTGCAACGATTGGACTACATTCCTCTCCAATGAGTCACTTAAAATATTCCTCTGGATCACATAATCCCTAGAGACAAGGTGACCCCCTACCCTTGAAGAGAGGGCAAAAGACTTCGCTTTAAATGAGGGAGGGGAGAGAGGAAGGGGAAGGAGGGAGGCTTGTGGCAAGACTTGAGTCTATTTGTTGGGAAGTAGGTCCAAAAAGAGTGACAGACCCAAAGAATTAGGGATATCCCACCCCCACCCTGAGGTAGCCATCTAAATCTTTTCAACTACCATGTGAACATCAGCTTTTTGACCAAGAGCTCAAGCCAACTTTACAGCATCCATACTATACCTCTCCCCATCTCCACCCCCAGCAGCTTCAAAGATAGTTAGATATTTCCTCAAAGAAAATCACTGGTCCTAATGTTTACTTCCACCCCCACTCCCCTTGAAAACTATAGGCAACCTGCAATAATTCTGGCTGGACAGTTCCTCCTGGAGCAGACCCCTCCTCCTGCTCTTTCTCACCCCCCAAGGGAAGTTCTCAGCAGGGAAATGAGGAAAGACTTCATGTAGAAGGCTGTCCTTGAACTAACCCTTGAGGAAAGTTAGGGTATCTAAGAGATGGAGGGACCAGGAAAGGGGATGGGAACAACCCTCTGGTATTCACAGTAATCAGGCATGACCCCCCAGAGCCCATCCCCCCAGGAGGGGGGGACTATATCTGTCACCACAAGGAAATGGTTTTAAAAGTTCATTATATATAGATATTAAAAATATAATACAACCTATGTTCTGCCTCCCCTATACATTTACTGTTTACATAGGCTCATAACACACTTGGGTTATCAGGACAAAAACCCAAAAGAACCTGATCGGATCCCCAAGGCTGGTATGGAAGAGATGGTTTGGGAGCGGATCCTGGAGCAGCTGAGCAAGTCCTTGGGCCATGATGGAGAAATTATAAGATCTTTGAAAAAGCACTAGAGCCTGGCACCTTGTACATGAGGGGGCCAGGATCAAATCCTCACCTCCCATACCCATTACCCCTTGTGACACATCCACACCCTTGGGCTCTAGGAAATGACGTGTGCTAGAGGGAAAAGGACAGTGGCATCAACTGGCCATCAAGGATGACACATCGTTGTTCAAGGGCCCTCTCTCTCCCGAGATAGTAAGCTAGGACGGGTTTCTTCCCATAGCCTTATTAGAGACATCAAAGGCCTCTCAGCCAACGCCATCCCTAATAACTCAAAGCCCTCCCCTCCGAGGGTAGGAAGACCAGAAACAAAGCAGATTTAGGGGAGGGAAGGGAAAATGGAGAGTGCTAGTACAGAGACAGGAGCTGCTACCACCTTATGGATAAGAGATATCAGGAGGAGGACAGATTTCTGCAAGACTGAAAGAAAAAGGTCTAGGGGAAGTACTGAATGAACGAATAAATGAACCAAAAAAATTGCAGAGCTGGTAGTCCCAGAAACTCACTCTACTGAAAACATTGGGCAGCTCTGCTTACTGGGTCAGTGTTCTTGGCACTTGGGAAATGGCACATTACAAGACCTGAAGGACCTGCCCTCTTTCCTTCAGAACCCACCCCCCCTCACCCCAACATCTTAACTCCTCAGGCCTCAGTTCCTGGCTAAGCAAAGGACTGTTTTTTCAGGCCCCAGAAGTCATGGCTATCTCTCAGAGAGTCTTGCCAGTGGAGAAATTCCACATGCCCAACGCTTCTGTGGGAATAGTGACCGAACATTGTCCTTGGCCTAGGATTTCCATGGTGTTGGCTAGGTAGCTCTTTTAGGTCAAAGATACACAGGATGACATGAGGATACACTAACACCGTGCTCCAGGTTGGAGGTGGACAGGGCTGGGGACTACGTGATCTGTGCAAACCACCAAGAACGTCGTTCCTCATTTCTGTTTTCCAGGGAGAGGGGAAGAGGGCACTCCACAGGGCAGTAATGTCCTTCTCCTATGAGTCCTCACCCAGGATCTCCTTCACAAAGGCAGCGATATCTGTCTCTTTGGTTTTGTGCAAAGTAAAGAAAGGATGCTCCTGTCAGAGATGAAAGAGAAACCAGGCTGGGTTATTTCATTACTGAACAACATCCTCCTTCCTCCAAATCTTACCATCCTTCACAAACCTTCCTCAATGGCTCCCACCAATGATGGTTCCTCTTCCTGATGGCTCACTGTACTTACTCTCTAAAACATACGTTCTAACAAGGACATCACTCTACTGAAAAACAGCGTAGAGAAAAGAATTCATCTTGGAATCAAGAAGACTTGGGTTCGATTCCCACTTCTGACACATACTGGATATGAGACCCCAGGTGACTTTCTTCATTTATCAGGGCTCCAGGCAACTCCTCAAAACCGTAAGTTTCAGAGAAGATACTAACTGAGAGAGGGAGGCTTCTCCTCCCTACATTAAAGAAATCTAGTTCCTATCCTCATCTTGTATTTGTATTATTCCAGAAGAGCAGTGATATAAAAAATCTCTGGGTTCCAATGGTGGACCTCAAGGCAAAATGCCTTCCACACTCAGAGAGAGAAATATGGAAGTCACTCACATAATGTAGCAGATCATGTTTGTGTATGTGTTTGTGTATCATGTTCTGATTTGTTATACGGATTCTTTCATTTATCTTAGTCTGACTACATAGCATGACTATAGTGAAAATATACTCAATAGGAAAGTATATGTAGAATCTATACAGAATTGTATGCAGTCGTGGGGAGGGAGGGAGGTAGTGGAGGGTGGGTGGGGAGGGATAAAATCGCAATTGTATGGCAGTGATTGTTAAACATTAAAAAAATAAAAAAATTAAAAAAAAAAAATCTCTGGGTTCAAGAGCATGTTGGGGAAGCCTTCATCAGCAAAATATGTCTAATAAATAATACATGTGCTACTGGGTTCTTGTCAGAATCTCCTTATGCAGCATTCCGTCTCCTACCTACATCTGACCTTGGTACGGGCTGACCCTCCATGTCTGGAAGACTCCCTCCTTCCTTATCTCTCACTCTTAGCTTCCTTCAAGGCTGAGTTTGGTAGCCCTACTTACAAGAGATCTTTCCTGATTTCTGCTCCCACCCAAATTACTTAGTATTTGTGGGTGTATGTGTATGTGTATGCATCCCCCCACGCTGTTAGTATTCTGCTCCCACCCAAATTTGTGTGTGTATGTGCGTGCGCGCATGTGCATGTATGTGTGTAAGTCCAGATTACCTGACTAGAGTGTAAAGTCCTTGAGGGCAGGTATGCTTTCCTTTGTATCTCCCAAAAGCAGGTGGGACACTATGCTGACTAAATTAAATAGCCAAGTCCCTTTTCCATTCCCACTTCCTCACAGCTCTACAAAGCCAAGAGAGCAGGAACTGTCCCCTGACAGACATCTCGGGAGCTCCTACTCTTCCCCTTCCTCTGACTGCAATTACTCTTGCCCATCAGTCTGTGCAGCATAGGGGATCTCCCAGGCCCTGGAGAAGCAGCAGCCAATTCCAGTTCTAGGACCCTCCAGGTAGGAGTGGAGAGCCGTCAAGGCTGCCTCTCCAGCAGACTCAGAGACGTATTTGCTCTCAGAAAACAAAAACTAGCTGTTGGCAGTTCCCATTTCCTAAGTGCTTTCAAGAACCCTTTCCTCACAATAACCTCATAAAGAAAGGGAGCTTGAGTATGATTCTTTCCACTTTACAATAAAGAAAACTGAGGTTCAGAGATGTCACATGACTTGCTCAGTTATATGGAAGAGCTAAGGAGGAACTGAACAAGTTCTGCCGCTAAGATCAGCCTTCTTTCCTATTCTTGAGAAGATGACCCAGGCCTAGGCTGTTCTTAGGGTTTCTGCAGATCAAACTAATCCCCTTACACATGGCTAAAATTTCAGTCCCTTGAATTAAACAAAACTTAAATGGGACAAGCCTTCTGAGAAGGCAGGAGTCAGTTCCCTCAGTGAGTTCTCCTACCTATGGCACCATCAATTCAAGGCCCCATAACCCACAAACTAAGCTCTGACAGTAGGAAAAAAGCTAATATCCACCATTTTCCAAGCTGCAACCATTTTAGAGTATGGCTCCAGCTGGCATCATTCTAGCTGTGGCACCACTGATCCCAGGAACACTGGCTCAATGGATAACCCATCTCTGGTGCTCAGCTATATCAAAAGTAGACCAGGTGGGAGGGTTTTGTTTTATCCTGTTCCCAAAGCCAGAACTGAATCCAGTCCTGGTGCTGGCTCATGCCAGGAGGCAACCAGGTAGTCAACCAACTACTCCTGAGGTCCAGGCTGTAGCATACGAATTTTTCCCTCAAGCTTATGTAATCTCCACATGGACTTGAGGAAAGTCACTGAGTCACTAAGCATGCCTCCTCCTGTCCCAGGCCACTTCCTCCCAGAGCTAATTAAAGCTTTGGGCTTTCCAGACCAGTGCCTGCTGACTTCCCACTGCTAGCTAAATCAACAGTCAAATTTTCCCAACAGGAATTCTGAGGAACACCTAGGAAAGAGGTATGCCCCTGATACCTACAGCAGAGGTTGCTTTTATCTAAAGAAACCCACCTCTTGGAAAGGGAAAAGCAGAGGTATATACTTGGACATGAAGGTGAAAGAAAAACAAGTCACTGATAAAAACATATTCAAGGAAAATAAAAGAAATCTGCTCTCTGGCCCACATTCTACCCCACCCCCACCCTAGGCTAAATAGTTCATTTAAACACATTCTGAGTTGGCTGGTATTCCTACAACTCCCCAACCGGATCTTGACCTGCCTTGCAGGGCAATCATTGCCTTTGATATCCAGGGTGATACCATCTGCAGCGTTCTTTACCCTTCCAAAGTATTGCTTTTGCATCTTCCAAGTTGATTCCTGGGTACTCACCATTAGCTGCAGGTAGCTCATTCGCTCTGCAGGATTCTTCCTCAAGCTACAATGAAAAAGCAGGACAGACATGAACCCTGAGCAGGGGATGGAGAGCAGTAGATCATACATTCATTTCCCAGCTCTTCACTGCCCACCTCAACTACCCTAAGAGCCCAGAGTGATTTTGCCTGCCACAGCAGGCAAAGAAGAAGGTAGCCTTAGGTAGGTAGTAGGTAGAACAGATGCTGGAGCATCCAGGAAGCTCAGTACTCACCAAACCAGACATGCATTATGGGATATCCCCTGTAGAGGACATATCTCCAGATAACCAACAAGGCTGACCTCACTATTCATTGGCTAACATTTGAAGACACTGGATCTTCACCTAATCTAACCTAAAACTAGGCTTCCACACCATTGTCTCATACATCATGTGTAACCCACTTCTCAACTCTCCTTTATGTCTTGTCTTAAAATATAAGCTACTTAAGGGCAGGGGCTATCTTGTTTATTTGTATTCCTATCACTTAGACCGGTGCCTCACATATTGGAATGCTATATTACTATCTGTCTGCAAATATAGGAAAGACTGTCAAGCAGAAGAAAGTACAGATTTATTTTATGGCTTCAGGGGCCTAAGATAAAGGAGCTCCCTCAAGGAGGGAGATTTCCATAGGATCAGATTTAAAGCAGAAGGGACCATAACTACCATTCATCAAGTCCATTCCCACCTCCATCCTCATTTTATAGATAAGGAATCTCAGGCCAGAAACATCAAATGACTTGCCCTGGGTCAAACTGGTAGTAAGTGTGCATGGCAGGATTGAAACAAGGTCTCCAAGACTCCAAGGCTTGTACCCTGTTCATTATGCCAGCGCTTCCCATTTCAAGGTCTGAAAAATGCCTTGGAGATTCAAGCTAAAAATTCTTTAATAGCATCTTAAGCAGTAAATCATTTCAGACTATATGAGTAGTTATTAAATTACCCTTTTCTGAAGGGGGTTTACAGAACAAAATAACGAGAACCACTGTACTATGTCATGTTGCCTGAATACAAAGTCTTAAAGGCAGAAATAGACTAGGCTGCCTTGGGTTTAATCAATGGCAGGGTTTAGTAAGTACAGTCTGGCTGGTCACCTAGTCTTCTACTGAGTCAGAGGTTGGACCAGATAGGGGACCTCTAAGAGCCTTTCCAAGAGCTATCCCTGAACCTTCAATGATAGTGGTCAGAAAGGAGGCCCTTTGCCCACTTTCACCTCCAAGACCACCACCACCCTAAGACAGGTATGTGGCCTAAAGGATGATAGCCCCCCCATCCTTGCCGGAAGAGTACTGGGCACATGGCTAAAAGGTTCTGAAAATTTAGCCAGCCCCACTGGGAAAGGGGAAAGACCTCTCTTTCTCCAAGAGAATGATTTTACCTAAAACCTCAACTCACAAAAAGTCATTACCATCACCACCACCAAGGCAACCATCAGAAAAGACTCACCATTGAGCTGTAAAGTCCACAAACTCAGGAGAGAAGCGGTCAGCAGGGAGCTGAGGAGATGGCTCTTCTACCACCTGTTTCAGCTGCTGGAATGGGGTACCCCATGACTCATATGGAAACCGGAGGATGGCCATCTCAATCTGTAGCCCAGGAAATAAGGCCTTTCATTAATCACTTCCCCCTCACCCTTCCACAATCCCACACAGGCCACACCTCACCCAGGCCTGAACCCATGAGATGGGACAAAGTCAAAACATAAGTATCACTCTACAAAATGATGGTATCACTCTACTGGGCTCTCAGAGAAAAACTTAGGCCCCCAAGACCAAGACTGTTGAAGCAGAAGAAAAGGTCAGGCTTTCCATTTCTCTCTTGACTACATTCAGTCTTATGAGCTGGATTCTCCTGCTGGGACTTAGAGTTAAGCTGGTAAACATTCTTTGTAGAGTATGGGGGTAATTCTCTCATCCCAAGAAGAGAGAAGGTCACCAGTTTCACATACACAAATACCACACAGTCAGGTCCCTGGTCACAGCAGGATCTTGTCTTTATATCCCAAACTGATGGGATAGATTCCTATATGGTCAGGAGGATCTAGAGACAATATGTTCAACTTGAGATGGAAATCAGAGGGCAGAAAAGAAACTCAAATGGGGACCTAGTACTTGGTCATTAAGTCGGTGAGGTCCAACAAGGAGTATCTAGGTAAGGCAGATTTCATCTAGGAATGGTTTCAAGTTGATTAGCTATCTTTTACCAAGTCTGGTACTCCATCAGGCGGAACAGATAGAGAGGGCAGGTCATTTAATCTATTTTGTTAAAATCCTCAACAAAAAAGAAAAAAAAAGTGAGGGGAGGAGAGAAAATCTTTGGATTCCGTGTCGTGTGCTGGGTTTTTGTTGTCTGGTTTTTTTGGGGGGGGGGATAGTTTTTGACTTCAGTAATAAATAGGAATTAGGGGAGTTTTCCCAGTCCTGATATAATCCTGTGATCAGCATCCCAACCCTACTCATACTCACTACATGCCATAAAGACACACATGAAATGGAGATTATTTTCAAGAGTCTCTTGAATTATTTTTTAAACTTAAGAAGCAACAGCATCTTCAGTAAGTAAAGGTCATCTGTGTCAAAGGGCAACTGTTCATTAATTTAAGCCTTTGACTTCAACCACCATTAATGTGAAAACATCAAATTGTCCTTGAACCATGGTAGAAGATGCAGGAATATGGAAGTCAGAGGATTTTTAAAATTCAACTGCAGCTGTTACTGAAAGGTACAAGTGAATGAATAATGGGCTCAGGAGCCTGTAGTTCAAACAAATGATTAGAAGTGGAAATAAAAGAGTAAACATGCTCTTAATTAGTGAATTTGCTGATTCCTCACTCATCAGTTCAAGCTCCATGTTCAAATAAGACACATAATATTATGCATGTTTATAATTTGTGCAGATCTAGAATGGAATGTGTACACTTCACGATATGTATGTGTAATTGTACGATGCAATGTATATTATGTGTATACATAGGCTTATACTTACATACACGCATGTGTGCACATCTATTATATACATACCTATACACATATGTACATGCATCTCTTTCATACAACAAAATCTAATTCAGATAGACTATTCTGGAAATGGAGGTCATTCCACATACTAAGGTGAAGCTTGCCTCTGCAGAGGCTGAACTAGAAAAGGTCTGCTCATAAATCAATAGCGTAAACAAGCAAAATGCCAAAACCATTCAAAAACACATAGTAGGTACTCAATAAATACACGCTGATTGATCAAGGACCCAAAGAAGGTTCTGAAGAAACTGAACATTTCTGCAGTCACAAAAATCTTGCTCATCAAAATACAAACACACAACACACACACACACACACACACACACACACACACACACACACACACACACACACACACACACACACACACCCCTACCTCTGCACCTAACATTTCAGTAACTTGGTCTTTCACCAGAAGAACAAGGAGGTTGACTCTCTCTAAGGTCCCCTTCTAATACTCAATCCCAGATCCTATACATACAGTACTTATTTTAAGAAAGCAGACTGAGCAGTTTCCCTCTTTACACCACTGGTTATGGTCTCTCGCCTCTCTTCCTCACTCAAGGTCGCAGGAGGTGGGGAGGGGGGGGGAAGCTAGACTAAGACATATGTGACACCCACCCTAGCACGTGCATTTGAGAAAACCTAGAAAAAGGCTCAGAACAGCCACACGAGGGCAACCTTAAGTAGTGGCTTTCCTTGTTCCACAACAGGAACCAGTAGGGGTTCCTACAAGGCAATCTGGTTGGCCTGGTTCTTCAGCGACCAGTGTTAAAGCACTTCCTGTACTGAGGGAGGGCAGAGGGGAAGGTGCCCATGAGCTCACTGTTTTGGACTGAAAGCAGTCATGAGGGTGGAGAAATTCTGGAGAACTCAGCCAGAGGGCAAGAAAACTTTGGGAGAGATGGTGATCCCAGCAAACAATGCTAGGGAAGGGTCTGGGGGAAATCCACTAGACAAATGAAATCTCTTCCTGAAAGGCCTTTGGGGGAAGTATAAATTCATTCCCTCTTTCTTAGCTCAACAAAGTAGAGGAAAGGGGAAGTGAGTCAATGCAAAGGTCTGAGAATCTCCCTAAATGCCATATTAATTAATGCATGCCCAGAACTTCCCTTGAACAACAGTGCACCACCAAAGTTCTATTTTTAAATATGGGGAAACGCCCAAGTTACCCTAAGCTAGCAAAAAAATCTTCCCCAAAAACACTGGTGTGAGAAAATTCGGGGGACTAGCAACCAGAGACATCCTTAGAGTTCAAAATGAGGGTGATCACCCCCAGGCATCTGCTGCAAAAGTAAGGAGCAGGTGGAAAGACGGGATTTAGATTTCAAAGAGACCTCAGAGATCATGTAATGCAACCCTATCATTTTACAAGGAAACAGTCAAAAGTAGTGATTTGCCCAGGGTCACAAAGGGCAACAAGCTGCTGAGTCAACATCTGAATCCACGTCCTCTGATTGCAAATCCAATAACATTCATTTCCACTACGTGGTGCGCCATGTCCTATGCTGAGGGCACAGGACAGTGACTCAGGAGTTGGAGGGTGGAGGGAAGAAACAGTTCCACCAACTGATACTATGAAAAGATCTGAGGCCCATACACACAATCACTCCATAAAACCTCCCCCTGAGGGAAAAATCTCCCTCGATGCTAGCACAGGCACCCACCCAACTGCGTACAGCTACCTACTACCCTTGCGGTCATTTCTTTTAAGGCTAACCTCAGCGTTCCTTTTAACCTGATTTCCCCTGGATAAAATTACAAGCTCACAGATTTGGAGCTGCAAGGGACCTTAGAGGTCATCTAGTTAACCCTGCCACCCTTCCAGCCCCACTTCACAGATGAGGATGACTGAGGCCCACAGAAACCAAAGTGGCTTGATCAATTTCACACAACAGCCAGGCTTCAAACCCAAGTTCTCTGACTACAAATTCAGTGCTCCTACTGTACCAAGCTGCCTCCTCTCCCCTTTCCCTGGCTCCCAGGTATATTCATCAGCCCCATCCCTACACCTCCCTTCCCCCCAGTATACCTGACACAATCAAATATTTCTGATTTCTCCATGTGTACAATGGAGTATTTTTCACTTGACTTCTAGAGGAATGATGGAGACCAGGGGGAACTCCCAAAGCTTTCTTCCTCCACCTCCCTCCCCAGCCCCAGCCGACTGACAGGAGGAAGCTTTAGTCTTTACCATAGTGATTCCCAGACTCCAGACGTCTGACTTGACGTTGTAGCCTTTTTGGTTCAGCTCCGGGTTGATTCTCTCTGGCTATAAGAATGAGGGGTGAGATATTAAGGCAGTCAGTTATGTTTGAGACGCCCAAGGAGGATTCATACCCCAGAGTCCATTTAAAGACGACAGCCCCACAGAAAACACTCAGCAGGCTAATGATGCAGGCCAGGCTGCCCTCTCTGGAGAGCTACGGGGCATTTGAGGGTAGAGGAAAGACGATCAGAAGCTGAGGGCCAGCTCTGAATGGCCTTCAATAACAATATGGCCTTCAATGACAGTAACTGTCTTCAGTAACAACAGTCAGTATCTGTACAGCTCTTTACGGTTTGCAAAGCACTTTACCTGGAACGCCTCATTTGATCCACAAGGCGACCCTGCGAGGAAGGGTGTTAGTATTATCCCCATCTTACAGAGGTTTCACGAAGGCTCATTCCACTTACTCAAAGAATCAAACCTAAGACCTGACAGAAACCTCAGAAAGATCGAGTTCAATACCCTCATTCTACAGAGAAAACTTTGGCCCAAATGGGAAAAAAAAAGGCTTGATCAATGTCATAGTGAGTAGAAGGGGACCAGAACCCAGTTTCCCCACACTGTGTGGTCTATTTCCCTTTCCATCATACCACATTGCCATCCCCTTTCCCCCGCTATGGCCTAAGGCTTCCATAGCTTGTCAGGAGCAGCTGTCCTAGTGGGTAGTGTTTATTTTAAAAAATAAATAAATAAAAGGACTCTGTTTATACCCAGGAGATACTAGAAAAAGTGTCACCACTTGGTGCCAATAAAAATGTCCCTCTCATTGTGAAGAATCATGTAGTCTGAACTGTATGTATTTAGCAACTTTCATTCACCTGTGCCAATGCAGGGAATCAGACGCAGCACAGAGTGGATGATTCAGAAATCTTTCTGTGATAAAAACTTTCTTTGCACTCCCCCCAAAATCTGATTCCTAATTACATTTTAGTTTGGTGCATGCAGACCCTGAGAAGACACAACCTTCAGAAGGGTGAGGGAAGCTAGAAGCCCATCTGGTGGAAGGGTGGAAGCTGATCGAAGGTTAAAAATTAGCGGTGGGCAATCCTCCCAGCAAATAACCTACACAGAGCAATTCCCAATTTAGTGTCTCATCTTCAGGGCTTTTTCAGAAGCTCTCTCTCCAAGGCAGCCACACAGTTTAGCCCAAGGCCCCAGGACCCAAGAGTGTCACAATTACAGTGAAAAATAAGAAAGAAAAAACCCACCACCACACAGCATGAGGCTTTTCTTGGTTCAGCAACTTTCACTCTCTCCATTTAACAGACGTGAAAACAATTTATATGCTCAGAGCCTTACACCTGGTCCCAGTTGCCCAAAGTTACTGCTTTTATCAGCAGAAGCTTCTGCTGGGAGGCCGCTATCCTGTTCTAAGAAAGGAGAGGAGAGTAAACTAGGCCCTCCCTCTGATCTAGACTGCGCCCTCACTTACCGCCATATAGGGCTTGCAACCAGCATCCATGGTCTTGGCAACTGAGTCCACCAAATAGCCACTGATCCCAAAGTCACACATTTTTACATGGCCTTCCTTGTTGATAAGAACATTGGATGGTTTGACATCTAACAGGAGCGAGACAGGGAAACAGAAACGTGGTCAAATATGTTAAAAGGCAAAAACAAATTTAAATGGCATAAGGTGAAGTACAAGTGTAGGAAATAAGGCCAGAGAAAATTTCAGGACTAATGGCCTGAAGAAGAGAAGGCCAGGGAAAGAAAATGGTTTTCCAGATTATTATTTGCCCCAGATCCCACAGTTAGTGACAGAGTCAAAGCTAAAACCCAGATTTCCTGCCTCCCAGATAGATCACTACCATGACACATGGTTAGGCCACACTTGATGTCAAGTCTGGGTGCCATAGGGACTTTGACAAACTTGAGTGTGTGCAAAGGAGGTGTGTTCAGAATCACATCCTATAATGGACAGTTAATGGAAATGAAGCTGTTTACCTTGGAGAAGTAAGTACTTTAGCAAGTAATGTGAATAGGGCAGCTAGGTGGAACAATGGATAGAGTGCCAGGTCTGGACTTAGGAAGACTCATCTTCCTGAGCTCAAATTTGGCCTTAGACACCTACCAGCTGTGTGACCCTGTGTAAGTCACTTCACCCTGTTTGCCTCAGTTTCCTTATCTGCAGAACAAGCTGGAGAAAGAAATGGCAAACCCCTCCCATATCTCTGCCAAAAAAAAAACCCCAAATGAGGTCATGAAGAGTTGGAAACCCACAAAAAGTCCATTTGGGGGACTAAGGGAAAATAAGGCAGAGTGAAAAAGGAGAGCATTGCAGGCATGGAACAGTCTGCAAAAAATGGGACATGGAGAGTCATATGCAAAGAACAGCAAGAGCTCAGAGTGACAAGTATAGAAATAAAAGGAGGGGAGAAAATCTCAGAAAAGACTGGGAAGGTAGGAAGAGGTGGTAAAGAGGACTTTCATTTTGATCCCAGAGGTAATAGGGAGCCATTGAAGCTCCTGGAGGGGAGGGGAAGGAGGGAAGGTACACTATTACAAAGAGGTCAGTTCTAAAATCACCTCAATGTCCTTCTCATTGTATCACAGCACCCCCTCTTTACCCCTTTGCTAAGAGAGGTCCAGGGATACTTCCTAAAAGTGACTTAGAAGGAAGAAAGGTCAACAAGCCTACACTGATAATAGGCATTACACTATTCTACAGGGGATGCAAAAAGGAGAGTGTTAAAGTCATTACTGTGGGCTTTAACATCAAAAATGATATTTACATAACACTCTAAGGTTTGGGGTGCAATTATATTTTAATCTGGCTGGGACACACTGGGAGTCTTATGAGCCTGACTGGTCCCTCAGGGAGCATGTTTGACAACTCTACATTAGATCATGCTGCCATGTTTCACAGAAAGGAAACTGAGGCCTGATGAAGGGAAATGGCTTGCTCAACATTCATTGGCTGGTTAAGAAGCAGGGCCAGTATTCAAAATTCAGGTTCTATTACTTTAAATACAATGCTTTTTCCACTTCATTTAATCCAATCCCTGAATCTCAGAAAAGAAGAAACTCAAGCCCATCAAAACAGATAAAGTCCCTTACTCAAGATCACACAGCTAGTAGAAGACCAGGACCAAGCCATCCTAACACCCAACTGCTTGTCCATCATCCATAGTAAAAGGAAGGTTATGCCAGATACACTTTATTCTGGTATCCTCAGGTCTGGTGCACAGTAAATTCTTTAAAATGCTTGTTTAATTGAATAAGTGGCATAAGCTTTTCTAAATGCTTCCTTTTTAATATGTCATTTATTTTTAGCATTCTTTTTTAAAATTTTGAGTTCCAAATTCTTTCCTTCACTCCCACCCCTTCCCAATCCAGTGAAAAGGCAAGCAATATGATATTAATTATACATATGCAATCACGCAAAATATATTTCCATATGATTCATATCACACATAGAAGCAGAACAAAAAGTGAGAAAACTGCACTTCAATTTGCACTCAGAGTTCATCAGTTCTTTGTCTGGAGGTGGATAGCACTTTTTATCATGACTTCTTTGGAACTGTCTTGGAACATTGTATCAATTAGAGCAGCCAAGCCTTTCATAGTTGATAATCATTATAACATTGTTCTTATGTAATAACAATGTAACAATGTGTACAATGATCTCGGTTCTGCTCACTTCACCTTGCTTCACTTCATATAAGTCTTCCCATGTCTTTCTGAAACCATTCCTTCCATTATTTCTTATAGCACAATAGTATTCCATCACAATCATATGCCACAATTTGTTCACTTGGAATGGCTAATTGATGGGCATCCCCTCAAGAAGAGTTGCTATAAGTATTTTTGTACGTATAGCTTCTTTTCCTTTTTCTTTAACCTTTTTAGGATGCAGTCCTAGTAGGGGTATTGCTGAGTCAAAGGGTATACAGTTTTATAGTCCTTTATGCAGTTTCAGAATGTTCTTCAGAATGGTTGGACCAGTTCACAACTCCACCAACAGTTCATTAGTGTACCTATTTTCCTTCATCCCTTCCAGCATTTGTTATTTCAGATGAGAATAAGGTGATACTTCAGAGTTATTTTAATTTGCATTTCTCTAATCAATAGAGATTTAGAGCATTTTTTTTCATAACTATAGCTTTGATTTCTTCTTCTGAAAACTGCCTGTTTATATCCCTTGATATATATTAGTTGGGGAATGGCTCTTATTTTTGTAAATTTCACTCAGTTCCCAATATATTTGAGAAAAGAGGTCTTCTATCAGAGAAATCTGCTGTAAACATTTTTGATATTACTTCACAGTCTTTGGTATCTTTTAACAACATGTGGTTTTCCTGGTTATCCCTCTTAACTAGGTCTATTTTTGCTTTTGCTTTGTCTGAGGTGATTACTACCCCTGCTTCTTTCTGCTTCAGCTAAAGCATAATAGATTCTGTTACATCTTCTTATTTTAACTCTGTGTATGTTTCCACTTCAAGTGTGTCTCTTGTAAATATATTGTTGGATTCTGGTTTCTAATCCTATTCTCTTCTGTTTGGTCTTCTCTCACTTTTTATCCTATCCCTACTTAAGTCTGTTTTGCTTCTAATCACTGCATCCCTTAATCTGACCTCCCTTTTATCATTTCTCTCCCAGCTTCTCTTATCCCCTTCCCCCATTCCTATTGCCCTGCTGGATAAGACAGACTTCTATACACAACTGATTGTGTGTTTGTGTGTGTGTATATACACAAACACATATATAATATATATACATATATATACACATTTTCCCCTACTGAACCAATTCAATGAGCTTCTAATCAAGCATTACCTACCTCATGCCCCTCTCATTTTCCTCTCCATTGTAAAAGCTCTTCCATGTGCACCTCTTTTAATAATTTTCCCTATTCTACCTCTCCTTCCTCACTTCTCCTGGTACATCTTTCTCTTTCACTCCTTCATTCTTTTGGGACATCATCACAACATAACAGATTCACACCCAAGCCCTCTAAATAGACTGGTTCTATTGTTGTTTGGTAATTTCAGTTCTGTCCAACTCTGTGACCCCATCTGGGATTTTCTTGGCAGAGATAGCAGAGTGGTTCACCATTTCCTTCTCCAAGATGGTTCTAAGTGGCCCAACAATGATAAAGTTCTAAGCAATTACATGCGTCACCTTCCCATGAAGAATGTAAAGAGTTTAGATTTATTGAGTCTCATGATTTCTTTCATGTTTGTTTGGTTTTTTTAATTCTTCTCTAGAATCTTGTGTTAGAATGTTAAAATTTCTACTCAGCTCTGGTCTTGAATACCTGAAAGTTCTCAATTTCATTAAATGTCCATTTTCCCCTTGAAGAATTATACTCTGTTTTGCTGGAAAAGTTATTCTTGGCTGCAATCCTAGTGCCTTTGCCTTCAATAATATCGTATCTAAGTCCTCTGCTCCATTAATGTAGAAGTCACTAAATCTTGTATGATCCTGACTGTGGCTCCATGATATTTGAACTGTTTCTTTTTGGCTATTTGCGGTATCTTCTTGACCTGAGAAGTCTAATTCTGGGATCTCTTTCACCAGGCAATCAGTGAATTTTTTCAATTTCTATTTTGCCCTCTGGATCTAAGATACTAGGGTGGTTTTCCTTGATAATTTCATAAAGTATGATGTCCAGGCCCTTTTTTTGATAATGGTTTTCAGTTGGTCTAATAATTCTTAAGTTATCTCTTCTCAATCTATTTTCCAGGTCAGTTGTTTTTCTGATGAGGTATTACTTCACATATTCTTCTATTTTTTTCATTCTGTTGGCTGTTTTATTTTTTCTTGATGTCTCATGGAGTCGTTAGCTTGCACTTTGCAAATTCTAATTTTTGTGCCTCTTTTACCAATTGCTCAATTCTGTTTTTCTTCAATGATTTTGTGTCTATTGCCAAGCTATTAATCCTCTTTTCACAGTTTTCTTGCATTAATTCTCATTTCTTTTCTAAAGTTTTCCTCTACTACTAATGTCTTTAACTTTTCCGGGAATTGTTGTTGGGTTTTTATCCAATTAACATTTTTCTTTTGAGGCTTTGGTTGTCAGAATTTTCACAATGTCTCCCAAGTTTGTGTCTTGTCTTTCCTGCTACCCTAGTAGCTTTTTATGGTCAAGTTCTTTTCTGTTGTTTGCTCATTTTTCCAGCCTATGTCCCGACTTGGAAATTTATGTTAAAGTTGAGTTCTGCTCATCTGGAAATGGAAGGTGCTATCCCAAGCTTCAGACTTTTTTTGTGCTGCTGTTTTCAGAGCTAATTCTGAGGTTCTGCAAGTTTCTAAGATGGTGTGATCTGAGCAGAGATATGGTCACTGTTTTCCTAGTATATGCTCTAATCATTACCCAGGAAGGGCTCCTGCTTCTCTGAAGCCATGAGCTCTAGTGCTCCTCTTGGTCCTAGAACTGTGACCAGGTCCCCTGTTCCCTTACAGCTACATATGCTAGTGCTCCTTTCTGCCTTGGAACCGCAATGAAGGCTCCTGGCTCCCTTGTGACCAACTGATCACAAGCTCTCCTCTCCACCCTAGAACTACAACCCAGAACTATATATGAGCAAGAGTTGTCAATCAGTGCCAGTTATACACAGTGCCAATAAAAGGTCCCCTATAATCTTCTCCTGACCAATTATCCAACACCTCCACTCCCACCCCTTACTGTCTCTGGGCTGAGAGCTCCTGAAACTACTGCCACAGTCACCTCCAAGGCCCACCCCTGGTGTTGTGAGCATTCCAGGCCAACCCTCCATCCCAGTGTTACAGGCCATCCACAGTAAGTTCATTCAATATTGCAGAACATGAATGAATGAATGAGTACAAAGGCAGCACTTACCTCTGTGAATCACAGACAGTTTACTATGTAAGTGCTCCAGGGCTCGAACAATCTTGAGATGCCATGGTGAAAGAAAGAGGAAGGAAGAAAGGGAGGTGTGAGTTATTCAAGCATAAAAAGACTTACCAGGTTACTTAAAAGGGAGGAGGGGCAACACATGTCACATTTAAGGGGGAAGGAAAAAAGTGTGTCTGTTCACCATCTACACATGACAGCTCAGCAGTCAAGTTCAAACAATAAGGTACTGGGCAATTCTGAGACTAAAATAATGGGAATCTTAAGTGAGCTAGAAAATTACAGTGAAGGAGGTCAGGAGCTCATTGGTTTCAAAGACTTTTCAAAGTTGTCAAGCACCCCAACTACATATCCCCAAGTTCCCACAATGCCAGGACTACCATGTCACCTATCAGTACACCTCCCAAGCCAAGAAGACTTTCATTCGAGAGCCAAAAAACCTAGAACCCATGGGAACCAATGGGGGACTGAGAAATTGACCAGTCTAACTGCTTAGCAGGCTGTATCAAGCAGACCCAGATCTCCCAGGAACATTCTTCCCAGGCTGGGATTCTCACACTCCCTCATCACAAGGTTATTTCTTGAGAGGAGTCTTGTGTTAAGATGGCAAGCACCATCTTAACATGCCTTAAGAAGCTTCCCCCTCCCTTTCAGCACCCCAAATCCAAAAGGTTAAAGAGGGCAACTCAGCTACTTACAGACACTGCTATTTCGCCTAGAATATCCTCGGGTATGGTCATCTCCTTTTCCAGAACCTTCTTGTAAAATTTGTCCAAGGAGGTATCCATCAGTTCCATACAGATCCATACATCACCCTGGTGGCAGAAGATAACAAGGGAATCAACAGGAAAACCTTAATATTCCCTCCCCATCCCCAGCACTCCCCTACCTCCGTGCTCAGTGCTAGAGGCCTGGCAGAAGTGACAATCATTCCAAGAAAAAAAAGAGGGAGCTGGACTAGGAGTCATGAAAACCTGCGATTAAATCCCACCTCAGACGCTTAGTGGTTATTTGATCCTAGGCCTCTCTGTGCCCACGTTAACTCATCTGAAAAGTGAGGGGATTAGACTCAATGACCCCTAAGAACCCTTCCAATTCTAAATCTATTAACCTATGATCCAAGGGCTAGATCCTATGCAGTTTTATACAGACTGATCAAGCTGTCCACTGGATCTGATCACAGGGGAAGAAAAGACTCCAATTTGTGACATGTGCATATATTACATTATGTGTGTATGTATGTATGCATACATTTATATTCATATTTATTTCACACACACATCTTGTTTGTACATAGTTGTTTGCATGTTGTATGCTCTCATCAGACAAGAGGACTGTTTTTGCCTTTCCCTAGCACTTAATAAATGCCTGCTGACTTGATGCGAGTTTTTGTTCCTCTGAAATCCTTTTTGCACCATCCATTGATACTCAGCACAGGGGAAAGACATGGTTAAGTCATATCTGTCTGTGCCCTCCTTGTTACCTCTCTGAAAAGGGCTCCATAAAAGGTGACAGTATAGAAGCAGTCGACAGTCCGCATGGAGATATCCAGATCCATGAGAAGCCTCTTCTGTTCCTGAGTGTTCACAGTCGCTCGGATCCTCTGGAAAGGGAAGAGATAACTTGAAATAACCCCTGAGTGAATCCTATTCTTGGATCCCAATGCACATCCTCTTAATGAGGTAGAGGAAGGGAGAAAGCATGGCCACAGGCACTATCAGATAGCTGTGATTATAGGTGGGAAGGAATACCAGAAAGCAAAAGCATCTCTTCCGGAAGCCATCAATAGAAGAGAGTCTCACCCGGTCTAAGAGAGTTTACAGCTATCTCACCCAAAGGCCAATCAATGAACAAATGAATTCTTAAGGTCCTTTTCAGACTTGTGAGTCTTTCCAAGAGTAGGATCCCATTTTCTTACTATTTTTTAAGATGACAACCCTTCTCCTTCAGTGCATTCCACCCTCTGGGCAAGGTTCATCTTAGAGCAGTAATAATCGGTGTCAGGTTAGGCAATAGGGCTTAATGAGCACACACCACCACTCACAACCATTTATCTCACTCCAGGGATTCACTTATTACCTTGACAGCCATGATGGTTCCACTCTGGGCATGTCGGACTTTCTCCACTACTCCATAGGCACCCCGACCCAGCTCTGAAATGGACACTAAATCATCAGCTGCCACTTCAAAGTTCTTGAGGGACAGAAAAGAGAAAGTTGATAAGGTCCAAGACCTGAACAATGCCCATACCCTAGGAATACATGTGAGCATTGTCAGCTCCCTCTCCTCTCATAGACACACATCAAGAGCTGCCTTCAGGCATGGATATAGCACAGGAGAATTTTAGCAGCTTAACCTTCTATGGACACAGCCTAAGCCCTCATATGATCTCAAGGAGCCAGCTGGAACATAGCTTCTTCACAAGTGCTGAGACATTATCCTTGGGTCAATGGAAAAGTCCTCAAACCTCCTAGGAAATCAATGACCTAGAAATCTAGTTGGTCTCATTAACTCCATCCTGCCCATGGCACGTGCCATCATACTACCTTCGTCACACAAAGATTCAGGAATTTTTAAATGACAATGAGTCAAACGATGACCACCAACTATCCTGATTTAACACATGCCAAGGTTGGTGAGTGTGTGTGCGTGCGTGTGTGTGTGTGTGTGTGTGTGCGTGCGTGCGTGTGTGTGTGTGTGTGTGTGTTTTCCCAGCACTTAGCAGCGTTTAACACAAAGTAGGTGGGGGTTTGGGGGTTTTGTTCTTTTATTTAGTATTTAATTTTTCCCAGTTGTTTTTTTGAAATTTATTTAGGATTTCATTTTTCCCAGTTGTTTTTTTGAAATTTTTTCAGGATTTCATTTTTCCCAGTTACATGAAAATAGGTATTTAATAAATGCTTACTGAATGAATAAAAAAAAAATCTGATGTATTACAAGCAGAGAAAGCCTGATTTGAAGAAAAACCCCAAGGAAGAAAGCCAAACTCAGGAGCCGGTACAAACCTGCCAACTATTCTCACACTGTATCTGAGGGTGAGGAGCCACAGCAGGCCCCGCTGGGAGAAGAAGAGTCACCCTCCATTCTCTAGACCAGTAAACAGTTTAAGAAGCGCTGTAGGGGTGGAGAGTG
Organism: Notamacropus eugenii; assembly: GCF_028372415.1. Lineage (NCBI taxonomy): Eukaryota > Metazoa > Chordata > Mammalia > Diprotodontia > Macropodidae > Notamacropus > Notamacropus eugenii. The sequence continues at coordinate 379,213,480 of NC_092874.1, read as the reverse complement.
GAAAAAGTTTAAGAAGCTCTGCTCTAGACCTCCCATTCCCCCTCATTCCATTGCCTCCAGGGAAACTCAGAAGGAAGCCTGGATGTTAGCAGTCACCAGCTAGGATCTTGACTTGACTTCTGTCAGAGTGAGAGTGTGAATAGGGGAAACTGAGCAACAATTCATCTCACCCCTGATATTTCTTCCTCCCCACTTAAAGCATCTATCTACAAATTTATAGTCTCAATAAAGAGTTCAGTCTGTAAAGGACCAGTAGGCTAACATGTCAAGGGAACTGATAATGGTACAAAACTATCACCAAACCAAAAAGGTTTCTTCTTTTTACTCTTAGGAACAGCTGCACCCCCCTTAAAAAAAATCATTAAATGGTAGGCCATTTGGAAGAGTTTTTATAATCAAATTGGCACTACTGGTCCAAAGGACCTTAGAGTACCAGGAAACCTTACTGCCCCAAACACCTAGATATCTCCTTTGTCACAAAACAAATGCCACCTCATTAAACTTCCTTCTCACATCCTGGCGGCAGCAAAATGCTCAGGGACTGGAAGAATCCCTCTGGGCCCTCTCATAAACGATATCTATCAAGATCCATAGGAAACTGGGGAGGCCCATTAGAAGAGATCCTCCAACATGACTCGAACATACATACACACAGTTTGAAGCGTTTAAAGCGTAAGCCCTGGAGTCAGAAGGACTTGAGTTCAATCCTGCCTTCAGACACTTACTAACTATATAACCGGGGCAAATCTCTTAACCTCAATTGCCTCCAGAAAAATAAATAAAATAAAATAAATAAATTTGAAGGTTTTCCAAAAGGCTACTGTTCTGCTCCAATCAAACCCATCCTAAATCTGATTTTATTTACATCTCTTGGAAAGGAAAAAAAAAAAGTCATTTATTTTCACAATAGGATGATACACAGGGATAGGAGATAGACATGATTTCATGGGCTTAGGAGGCTCCAAGAGGGCTACTTCTTCTACTAATGCAGGTTGGCATCTTTTCTGAAATTTATAATCTTAGGCTATAGTCTTAGTCTCCCTAGAGTTGAGAGTTTAAATGCCCTAGCCATGTCATGGGCCAGCTTTCTATCCACTGTGCCACACTGCCTTCCATACACATTTAGTTTTGAAGATTTAGAGTCAAAAGAGACCTGGAAGCTGATTCTGTTTAATTCCCTCTTTTTACAAATTGGAAAACTGAGGTTGAAAGAGTGGTTTGCCTAAGGCCCATATGGGGAGTAATTGGCAGAACCAGGACTTGAATCCAGATCCTTTGACTCCAAAGCCAGTGGTTCTTTTCCAACACACAACTCTGGCCTCCTCCCCTCTACCAGACCAGACCAGGTAGAAAGAGTTAAGCTTTCTGAAAAGAAAGAGGCCAGAAGCTTAATGACCCTCCACTACTGAGGTACAAGAATTAAGAACAGTAACCTGTCCCGTTAGTAAGGTTTCTCTCTAAAGCTGATTTCCTAACAATCAGAGCCATGATTAGAAATTAATTTTCCCTTGGCAGGCAACATTTAACTTGGTGTACAAGGGACTGTTAGGTGGCCAGTTTGACTGGAATGGAGAACATCTCCCATATTCTCTCTTTTCCGTCTCTGTGTCTTTCTCTCCCCCTCTATCTCTGTCTCTCTGTGTCTGTCTCTCTCTTTTACATAAATAATTGTTTGCATGGCGTCTCTCCCGTTAAAATGTAAGCATCTTGAGGGGAGGGGTCATATTTTTGCCTTTCTTTCTGTCCCCAGTACTTAGCACATTGTAAGTACTTAATAACTGCTTGTTGATGTTAATGAAAGGGAATAAAGTGAAATAACCCCAGAAGAGGGTATCAAGGTAGTAAAGTGGATAAGAGTGCTAGGCCTGGAGTCAGGAAGACTCAGACACTCACCTCACACACTTCCTAGTTGTGTGACCTTGGGCAAGTCACTTCACCCCGTTTGCCTCAGTTTCCTCATCTGTAAAATGAGCTGGAGAAGAAAATGGCACAAACCCCAGTATCTTTGCCAAAAGAAAATCCCAAGTTGGGTCACAAAGAGTCAGACATGACTGAAAATGACTGAACAACAACAAACACCAGAAGGGTAGGTGGGAACCAGATTGTGTAGGGCTTTAACCATCATGCTAAGAAGTTTGTGTTCTAATCCTAGACGCAATAAAGAATCGGCCAAGATTTCTGAGGAACAGTGTCACGGCCAGCTCCGCTTTAGGAATGTCAGTTTGGCAGGCACTGGGCTGCAGCTATTTGGGACAAACACCCAATATGCTAATTACAAACAATTTTTTCTTTCTTTTCATGGGAGAAAACTGGAATAGAAAAGAAAGTGGACTGGTCTGAGTAGCACAGAAGTGCTGGATGAACTCAGGAGATTACACATACTTTTGGCCAAAGCAATCAGGGCAGGCTTCTGTCCCACAAGTGACAGCTGCAAAAAGTTGCACATGCATACACATGAACTAACAAAGTTCTAGGCACAGGCACTTTACTTTGCACAGAGGAAATAGGCTCTTCCAGCAGGCTTTCTTTAGTAAAAACAATTTACTAAATCTATTTCTGCAAAGTGGTTGCAGGAAGGTGGGTTCTCTCTCTCTCTCTCTCTCTCTCTCTCTCCCTCCCTCCCTCCTCCCTCCTTCCCTCCCTCCCTCTCAGAGATGAACCATACTACCAGGGAGCTTAGAAGGTGCATAGCAAGACCAGACCACCCAAGGGTGATCACAGCCTCAGGAAGAAGCCAAGATCCCACTGGTTCAAGGTGTTCTACTCTCATGACTATAGGAAACAGGCTGAGGAAAAGGGGACTCTGCCTTCCCCTAGAATGTATGGCTTTGATGGGTGTTTGTTCAACACAGTAAAGGAAAACCCTTTAAAAGACTTCAGAACTCTGATCAACCCAAAGACCAGCCACAATTCCAGGAAACCACAGAAGAAACATGCTCCACGCCTCTTGATAGAGAGGTGATGGACTTGGGGTTCAAAACAAGACACATTTTTTGAACATGACTAATTTAGGAATTTGTTTTGCTTGACTATGCATACTTATTACAAAAGTTTTGTTTTTCTTTTCTAATGGGAGGTAGGAGAGAGAGAAAATAGATTCTTTGCTTATTGGAAAAATTAAAATTTTTAAAAGGGTGGTTTGGATTTTTGTTTTTCCAGTTCTGACTAATGTTTTATTTTGGGAATATCCAGTAGCCCAGGCTTGCCAAAACCTTAACAGTAAATCAGCAGTTCCCTCCCCAAGCAGAGAGATGGGCATTATCCTCCTACAGAATAGATACACTCTCTCCATTCTACCACTGCGCTTCCAGATCCCAAGCTGCATACATAGACACACCTTCACCTTCATCTAAGTCTTTATTATCCTCAACATTCTGTAGTGTAGCTGAGAATTCATAAATAGATTTTAGAGGGATCCATGAACTTGGATAGGGAAAAATATGACATCTTTGTTTTAACAGAATTGGTTTCTTTTGTAATCCCATGTATTTTACTTTATACATTTAAAAGATTCATTCTGAGAAATGGGTCTAAGGGCTTCACCAGACTTCCAAAGGGGTCAATGACACAAAAAAGAACTTCTTATTTGGTCACAAGCGAGGCCATGGGTGCACTGGTTTCAGGTGTAATAGACCCTGAACAGCTAGTTTTGTAGCCAGTTGGGGGTTCAATCAGAATTTCTCATTCAAAATCTTGCCAAGCAGGCAAATACAGAAGCATGTTCTGGCACACAAGTTCTATTATAATCCCTGGTACTCTGAGTTCTCTCCCAAGTCTCAGGTGCCCCACTTGGAGGTTTCTGAGGAGAACAGCAAAAAGAGACAGACCTCCAGCAAGTACAATGGAGGGATTTCCAAGATGCCAGACCAGTGAAAAGAGTTGCTGGTACCTTTCTCCCAATTCTGGCTCTAGCCCTCCCAAAAGAATCATATAGAAAGTATAAGCCACTGATAGTAATAGCACCAGCTAGCATTTATATAGTCGCTTAAGGTTTACAAAGCACTTCTCGTTTTTTATTTCAGCCCCAAAACCCTGTGAAATAGGTAGCAAATAGGTACAGAAGATAAAAGTGAGCTTTGAGAGAGAAGGAGTGATTTGCTCACAAGTGAGATTCTGACCTGGGTCTAGCCTGACTCCCAAGTTCAGTGTTTTGGTTTTTTCCCCTTAGGACATCATACTGCCTCTCTAAGAAGTAACCCCACAGGTCACTGGCAAATGCCCAAATGCCATTTAAGACTTAAGGTCTTAGGGACAGAAGGTAAATACCTCAAAAACCTATTCCTCCGTCCTCCAATAGAGCTATTTAAAAGGTGCACCCACATACCAGAAAGGCTATGTTAGTAACTGTCGACCTGGGGGTAATCTAAGTAAGGAAAGCAATGTTCTCTCCCCCTTTTCCCCACCACCACCAAGTCAGGAGAGTCCAAATTCTATCCAATTTAGCACCTGCCCATGGGAAGGTAAGCAGTCAGATATAACTCTGATCCCAGGCATAAGAAGGTCTATATATAGTCTCCCCGTACACAGACTCATGCAGTCCCTAGAGGATGCTGAACAGGGAGAACAAAACCCAGAAGCTATTTCTAGCCAGTACATCAGGCCTCCTGGAGCTAGGCAGAAGCTGCCCAGAGACTCAGCCAAGTACTCACTGACCCACCCTCCCTGCCCTGACTTCTCCTTGAGACGGGTAACAAGGCAGACTCTTGAGGTCCTGGGGTTTGGATCCAGTTTTTTCAGAAGGGCATGGGGGGAAGGATGAGAGAGTTACAATGATGGACTTATGTCTCCAAGAGCTAAGAGGGCAGTCCTTTCAGCCCCTAGCCACAAGCTGGGTGGGGAGAACCGGAGAAGGTCCCTGACCTTTCGTATACAGTACTCTGCAGAGCAGAAGCCCAGACACTGCTTGGACAAGCTTCCCCAGAAAACCTCAAACACCCTTTAGTATTTGCTTACAGGGTCTCCACACACGTCCTAGACGAAGTCCACCAGTCAAAGCCCTGGATAAATGGCTCATTCACTTCGAGACAGGGCCCTCGCCCTGCAACATGAATCACACCCAAGCATGGAACACAAAAGCTCCTTCTTTTCTGCCCACCACACCAGGGGTCAGGCAAGCAGGGCCCCAGCACAACTAAGAAGGAGAAGGGAAGGATGCTAATATTGTGCCCTTCCCTGACAAAGAACCAGTTCCAACAGATAGACTAAGGGAACCTAGATGGGGGTGCCTTTGGCCTGATAGAGATCTATGGGTGCACACACAAAAATTTCTCTTTGGGGAAGCAATTTTTCCAACACTCCAGTGATTAAGTCCCAGGGGAGGGCAAAGGAAGAAGTTATAAATGTCCATGGAGATCATTGTTTGGAGGAGTATATTTTCGTCTTGTTTCTTTAAAGCTTTTCCAAAGGTTAAATCCCAAGAAGACAATAAACAGATATCTTTACAGATGAAGAGAGAGGAAATGTCAACTGGCTTCACATACCTTGTCACCAATTGTAATGAAGGTCCTAGAGTCCAGATTCCTGGGAGGCCTGGAAAGAAAAAAGAGAATCCCATGAGTCTTTTCACAGGGGCTCCAAATGCTCAGCTGTGTCTGGGCATCACAAGCAATATAACAGAATGAGCACTGGGTGAAGATCTAAGTTCCCCTCCCTGCTCTAACTCCCAGTAGTTATGTGGTCCTAAGTAATTCACTTCATATTTCTGACCTCATTCTCCTCTTCTGGAAAATGGTGATACCTACCTACTTCACAAGGTCATTGTAAGCCTCAAACAAAATGATGCACGTGAAAACACTTTATAATTATAGAACATCAGCCAATAGTCACAATCACCAGAAAGGCCTACCTGTTCACTCTGAAAACTGACACCAATATTTTACTCACAAGGGAATGATCTCAGCCTGAATCACAAAAGTTCTACCCCACAGTAAGGTGTCAAGTGGACGGGCACCTCACTGACTCAAAGAATTCAAAGTCCTCCTCCCCTTCCTCCCCACACTGGCTTGTTTCAGAGTGGATAAAAGACAAACTCATCTATCTTTTTACATTCTAGTTCCAGACTATCCTTCCAGACTGTTCACATATTACTCCTCCTCTCACACATTCGGTGTACCTGCCAAACTGGCCAATTTGCTGTTCTCCATAAAGAACATTCCCTCTGCCTCCACTAGGCCTTTCTGTCCCCCATGCCTAAAATGCTTTCCCTCCTCAGCTTCACCTCAAAGAATCTCTAGATTTCCTTCAAAGACAGCTCAAGGTGCCAATTTCTCCAAGAGCATTTAATGCTCTCCTAACCACTCCCCCCCCAAAAAAACTACTTTGTATTAATGTCTAGGTTTTGTAAATTTTTATCTATACACATGGTGTTCCCTTCTCCTCTTCCAAGTAGAACATAAGCTCTTTGGGGGCAAAGAGTATTGACCTTTGTCTTTGTAACTCCAGCATCTAGTATGGTGCCACTGAGCACCTGTTGAAATAACTACGAGCCAAGGTGAGTGAGGGCCCTGGAATTGAGTATTTTATAAGGCGTAACAAGTATGGCAAAGCCTGACCAAATGGCCCTGTTTTCCAACACCCACTCCCCCATGGCAACAGAATAGGTCCATCACAGAGTGTTGGTGGGAGAAGGTCAGACTTCCTTACAAGCCTGAATTAAAGAGTCTGCTTCTGATTTCACAAAATTACATTTAAATTTTCTCAGGAAGAGGGGACTCACTGCCTATCAGGTCTCATATTCCCAAAAAAAGCAAAGTGGCCATTTATCACTGAGTTTAGTCAATCCCACTCCCCATAATCCTCCACAAAAAATCCCTGACCAACTACAACACTGGATGAGATAAGCTTCAGGATCTCAAGTTACCCCATAAAAAGGCACACTTAGGGTTAACTGTGATGGCCTAAAAACATTTTGTTGGAGCAAAAGATATGAGGTTGAAAAAGTTGCAGACAAAGTCTCATTCCAAAGGGCAGGGTCAGGCGCATTTGCAGATCTCTTCCATTCTTCTTCCTGTCCATGCAAAGGGCTATAAAAAAAATGGCTCTTTGGACCTCAGACAGCACCCTACTATTTTCTTTTTTTCTTACTTAGTATTTTATTTTTCCCCAGTTACATGTAAAAACAATTTTAACATTTGTTTTTAAAACTCTGACCTACTTACTATTTTCTGATGGGATATATCAAGGACTAGCTTTTTCACATTGTAGATTATCTGTAGCTATCTCACATGCCCCAACCAGATCAGAAGCTTCCTGAGGGAAAGAGCCGTCCAAGCTTTGCATCTCCTCTCACCAAGTACAGAACCACACAAGCAGTGGGGCCTGACGGGTGCTGAACTGTAAGGGCCCTCCCCACTGACACTGCCACCTGGAAAAGCTCACGATGGAGTATGTGGGAAAAGCCAGCAGCAAACTTACGTTGGGTTGGGGACGGGCGGCTTGTTGGAGACACATGATATTTTTAAATCCTTCCTGTTCTTGATTTTTCCTGGAAAACAGAAAAAATAGATATTCCTTAAAGTTCACAGAGATCAGAAACTCTTAAGTTGGGGTCTGTATTTCAAAGTAATTGGTTTCTTTTCTAATCCTACATATTTTATTATCCTGTAAAGGGATTCATAGGTTTCCCCAGACTGCAAAAAAGGTTCAGGATACCAAAAAAAAAAGATTAAGAACCCCTGAACAGACATATGCAATAATAATGATGATTGTTGGCATTTATATAGCACTTTTGAGGGCTGAGAAGCACGTCATCCATCTTATTTCACTTGAGTCTCATAACCCTGCCAGGCAGGTACAAAAGCCTTGTCCTCATTTTACAGGAGGTTTAGAATTAGGAAGTGACTTGCTCCATGGTCATACAGCAAACAGATGTCCAGAAGAAGAATTTGAATTCAGGTCTTGCTGACTCAAAGCCTAGCATTCCCTACATTATATGCCTGTTAATATTAGACAACCTTTTTAAGTTTCCGCTGTCAAATTCTGGTAGTATCCCAAATTTCGCACTTCCACTAATTATATCCCAGAGGACTTCAGGTGTTCCTCCCCTTCTTCCTCTCCTCCTAGCCAAAACCTCTCTTCCTCTCCTTCCCTCCTCTCCCCTACCTCAGTAGGGCCCATCTGCTGGCAACAATTGGGAAACTGAAGTATAAAGGTGAAATGACTCAAGGTCAATCTCAGAAGCTGGTGTGACCTCCTGAGTCTCTGTCTCCCCACTCAGACGACCAGCCCATGTCTGAAGCATGAAGTAACTGCAGACCCACAGCCCCTGTCAATCAGCTCCTCCACCTGGTCTGGTATTCTGGCCAGGCCAGGCAGCTGTCAACCTCCCTCCACCGAGTTTGCCACAGAGACCCAGGACATGACCAGACAGGCACAAGAAAAGACGATCTGGCAGCCTGACTGATAAGGGGGAACTACAACATCACAGTCTTATGAGATGATCCCATCTCTTCCAAAAAGTAGGAGAACTAAGGAGATGACATTTCCTTTTCAGTTACCAAAGGTCAGAGCAGGCTTCTATGAAGAGTCTACATTAACGTGGAGTCACCCCCAAGTGACATTTACCAGCAATACAGGGCTGCCTTAAAGTAAGAAGATCATAGGTCTAGTGCTAGAAGAGTCGTCAGGGCTACTATAGCTAATTCAGAAACTGAGGCCGAGGGAGGTTAAGTAATTTACCCAAAGTTACCACAAAAGTTTGTATTTACTGAGATTTAAACCCAGGTCCTCTGGTGGGACAGCCAGCTCTTTCTATTATACCATACTTACTGCCTCCATCCATGATTCCTTTAACCCAGCCTTGGTTCTCCATTTCAGGGAACCCTCAGCCCAGCATCAACCACAATATATACACCCCCAGTCCCTCCCTCAGATCGAAATGTTTAGACCATCTTTGATCAAAAACAACTCCACCTAACATCAAGAAAGTTGAGTTCTCTTTTCTGAGGCAAGTGCTGGTTTACATCATATTAACCTATCTTCCCATCCTGCCATCCCCCCACCTCTCTAACAACCTGATCACCAACATGAAGACTATTCTCTCCCAAGCAGGAGCTCTCTTCTGGAAATGAATTTTGAGAAGAGACCACCTCTGAATTCCTGGAACTTGCTACCCAACAAAAGCTTCAAGTTCAAAAGCTTTTGAGAGATAAATCTGATAAAAACACAGGTTTGTTAGACAAGCAACAATGGAACTGAAAATTAAAACTCTAACCTAAGAGACACAAATCTACCATTTCTATTCCCAGTTGAGTTAGTGACTTGGTAACAGACAACTATCTCGGTGCTTGTTTTCCCCATGTGTGAAAAAAGGGTCCCCATTTACCCAAAAATGACCTCATTGAAGTGAGATGGGGAAGAGTAAAGAGAATGAATGAGTCAAAGAATGAATGACTCAGGGTTTGTGATTCAGGCCCTCAGAAGAAAGGTACTGAAAAGTACACTTTTTTCAAGAAAAAAGTGGAAGGGGACAGAGTTTCAGTAACCCAACCACCATACAGACAGACCACATCCTCCTAGGGCAGATCTAGACACAATCACTTCTATGCAGCACCAGAATGAAAGGAGACACTGATGCTGAAAAGAAAAAGGCCATTGTTGTAGTAAAAGAAAGGCCAGGACCTTTTAGTTTGGAGACCCAGGTCTTAAACATGGCTTATTATATGTTAGGAAAAAGAGGCTGATCTCCCATTCTCCACTGGGAACAGCCATGGGTGGAGACATTTTGGGGCCAGAAAACAAAGCTTTCTGCTCTCTTCTCTAATGAAGTCCTAAATACAGTCACACCTAATTATTCTACTGGGCTCTGCAGTCTCTATTAGGTATGTGCGTGCTGCAAGGCTAAGCAGGATATACAGGGTAACACAGAGGGAAAAAGGAGGGAGGCAAGGCCAGAGTGGAAAAGATAACAATAAGAAAAGATAGCTCCTATAATCAAGCTATTAGACTGACTCACAGCAACAATTCATTCTGACTCAACAAGCACCTACTGTGTGCCTGGCACCAAGCTACGTGCTAGTCACATAAAGACAAAAATGAAGAGTCTCTGGACCCAAGAAGCCTACAAATGAGTCTCTTTGCCAGGCTTCTCTGACTATGAGAAATCTACAGATTCTAATACGGAGAGAAAAAATGGCTCTGTTTAAATCCTCCAGGTCTACCATCCCAAATGACCACGGTTTTCACTTGCCTAGAGATGATTATCTTAAAATCCATTTTTTCCATGAAACTTTGAGACAAAGCAACTTGCCCCAAGGCTACAAAGCTGGCCAATGGCAATGTCCACTGTACCAACGTGTGGATCCCGGTCATCTCCCCAACGACTATCAGTTTATTGAGGATCAGGATTCCATGGTATAATTTGTTCTCTCAAGGTGCTGCAAGCAATTAAATTCATTCTGAGGGGCTCCCCAGGCAGAGGTCTCATTCAGGGACACTGTTCCTGTAGACACAGTTCTAATCGTCAAACATTCGCTTAATGTTCGTGCTAAGGTGTAGAGATGTTCAAAGTTCTGGGATCTTGCCGACCCATGACTGACAGTCAGATAGATCCAGGCAGGGAATTTTGCCAGAGGCTTGAAGCAACATGTCCCTTACCAGGTACCTGTCTCTCTCAGTCTGGGACACTAGAGGTCGCCATGGCCTTGGAATGGGCCCCTTGTGTTCCCCTGGCACTTGGGGACAGGAGAACCAGGGCTCGGTCTACAGGTTCATCCTCCTCAGCTCCTTTAGGTAAAGTGCACACCAAAAAAAAGGTCTAGCCAGAGCATCAGTATTGGAATCTGGACTGTCAAGGTAAACTCTCATAAGGAATAGAAAATTACAGAGAGAACGGATCAGCAGTCCAATTCAGGTCAACAAATATTCATCAAGCATCTACTACATTCAAATGAGCACTGACCCCCAGAACTCTGGAAAGCCCTGTGGCTTTCGAATCAATGGTTTTCTATCACCTCCAGGTCCAAACAAAACCCTTTGGCTTTTGTTGTTGTTTCATCATTTCAGTCGTGTCCGATTCTTCGTGACTCTATTTGGGGTGGAGTGATTTGCCATTTTTATAGATAGGGAAACTGAGGCAAATGGGGTAAAGTGCCCAGAGTTACAAATTTAGTAAGTGTCTGAGACAGGATTTGAACTCAAGAAGAGTCGTCTTGACTCCAGGCCAAGCACTCTATCCACTGAGCCACCTAGTTGCCCTTTTAAAGTCCTCCATAACTTAGCCCCTTCCTACCTTTCCAGTCTTCTTATACCTTAATCCCCTACACTTACTGTTTCATCTCCTGGTCCTCCAATCTGACACCCCATCTCCCTCCTGACTCCAGACATTTTCACTGGCTATCCCCCAAGTCTGGAATCCTTTCCCTCATCATCTCCATCTCTTGGCTTCCAGCAAGTCCCAGCTAAAATTCCACCTTCTGGGAGAGGCCTTTTCCAGGTCTCCTTAATCTTACTGCCTTCCCTCTGAGATTATTCCCAATTTATCCCCTACATATCTTGTTTATCCATAGTTGTTTACGTATTGTCTCCTCCATTAGAGTGAGTCCCATAAAAGTAGGAACTATTTTTTGCCTTTCTATGGATCCCCAAAGATTAGCATAGAGCTTGGCACATAGTAGGTGCTATATAAATGCTTGCTGACTGACTGGATTCAAATGTCAACTCTGCTACCTACCACCTATCCAATCTCATCCAAGTTACTTAACCTCTTACCAAGAGAAGTTCTTTAACTATAAAATAAGGAGGTTGGGACCACATGGCCTCTGAGGCTCCCTCCAGCTCTATATCTATGACTCCATGATGATGGAGAGGTACATGATAGGTGTGCCCATTCTGGAACACATTACAAACAAGGAACTAAAAATTGGCACAGGATTGTCAAAGAAAAGTCCAAATGAAAAAGATGAGTAGGTTACATAGGAGAGGGAGAGTTTACTGCTAAGCAGCCTGGAGTACTCCTCAGCTATCCTCTCCAGGTCAAGAAATCAAGGAAAGCCCCTAGAACACTGAGAGAACTCAGCCTTTTGTGGGGAATCTAAGGAAGGAAACAGACAACAGTTACATAGGATGGGCAGCCATGCATGGCTGTGATGTCAGCAGAATAGCCCCATCAATGAGATCCCAGAGAATAATAACGGCAGTTTAAAAACATAGATAGCATTTATTAATATGTGCCAGGCACTGAGCTAAGTGCATTACATTTATTATCTCATTTGGTCCTCCTGGGAGGTAGGTGCTACTATTATCCCCATTTTACAAATGTGGAAACTCAAGCAGAGGTTAAATAGCTTGCCCAGAATCACACAGCTAGTGAGGGGCCGAGGTCAGATTTGAACTCAGGTCTTCCTGATTCCAGGATCAGTGTTTTATCTACTGTACCCCTCAGCTACCCTTATGCCACCTAGCTGCCCCCAGTTCTATTTGAGTATCTAAGTATGTGCAGGACATTGACCTAGGCACAAAAAGCATAAAACCTGACCCGAAGGAAGCAGTGTAGTAAAGAACAACCCTCAGTGAGTGAGAAGTCCTGGGTTCAAATTCTAGCTCTCCTATTCTCTAGCTCTGTGGGCAAATCACTTAACTTCTTAGCCTCAGTTTCCTAATCTATAAAAATGGGGATAATATTGCTAGATGGATCCACAAGTTAAGACAAACAAACTTACTGATATCATGTATTATTTAAATATACTACATTACACAGCATTGTTCTATGCTTCTTATATGGATAGTGTAATGCTGATAAGAAGAGCTCAGGTTCCAAGTGAAGCAAGGTCAAACACACAGTGAATCCTTCCTGAGAATCCAGGATGCTGAAAGGATCAGGTCAGAAATCAGGCAACATGTGAAAGGTGAGACTCTCCACTAAAAACTTTAATGATTCACTGGAGAGCCATCAGATTGCACTGTAATGACACTCTACGTGAGATTGGGCTCCACTGTTTTGGGTTCAGTCATTTCAGTCGTGTCTAACTCTTGGTGACCCCACTTGGAGTTTTGGCAAAGATACAAGAGTTGTTTGTCCTTCTCCAGCACATTTTGCAGAGGAGAAAACTGAGACAAACAGAGTTAAGTGGCTTGTCCAACGTCACACAATTAGCGTCTGAGACCAGATTTGAACTCATAATGCGTTTTCCTGATTCTAAATCCAGGGCTACCTAGCTGCCCCTGGATTCTACTGTAACTGATAGGAACCCCCAGGGGATACAGTGCCATCTATTTCAACCCATACCCACACACACACACAGCATACTTAACCACCCCTAGGCTTTGTCTTGGGCTATCCTCTCTCTAGGATCTCATCAGCTTCCATGGGTTCAGGGATCACCTTTATGCAGATGACCCCCAGAACTGGTCTCTCTTCTGAGCTCCAGTTATCAGTTATCAGTCAGTCAGCTAGTATTTATCAAGCACCTACTATGTGCCCAGGCACCATGCTAAGTGCTGGGAATAGAAAGGAAAAAAAACTCAACAGTTCCTGCTCTCAAGGAACTCACAAGATCTATATGGAACAAAATATATACAGGATAAATTGAGCAAAGGCACCTTAGGATGAAAAGGACTAGGAAATGCTTCTTGGAAAAGGTAGGATCTTAGCTGAAATTTTAAGGAAGCCAGGAGGCGGCAAAGAGGAGAGAGCATTCAAGGCATGGGGGAACAGTCAGAGAACACATCTGGAGTCAGGAGACACAGTGTCCTGTCTGAGGAACAGCAAGGAAGCCAGGGTCACTGGATCACACAGTAAGTGGGAAAGACTTTAAGGTCTAAGAAGATGGCAAGGCAGGAAGAAGCCAGGTCCCAAGGGCTTCATTAACCAGAGGATTACACATTTGATCTCAGGGGTGATAAGGAGCCACCATCAGATATTTCCAACTGGATGTCCCATAGGTGTGTCTCATTATCTTTTCCCCCCCAAGTCACTTCCAAATCTCTCTTATTTTTGTCAAAGGCATCATTGTCCTTTCAGTTACTTATTTTGCAACCTTGGAATCATTTTCAAATTTTCACTTTCAGCATGGTGAAGTGAGCACCTTCAGAGGTCCAGGGGTCAAATCCTGCCTCAGAAGCTTATTACCTAGGTAACCACAGGCAAATCCCATATAAGCCTGCTTCTTATCTGTAAAATGAGGAGGATGGACTAGAAGTCCTTGGAGATCCTTTTCAGCTGGAGATCTTTGATCCTAGGATTCTCACCTCCCATATCCATCCAACTGGGATGTTTTGTTCTTTCTCCCTCTACAACTCATCTTGCATCTGTCACAACTATCCAGCACAGGCCCACCTGGCTGGAACTCTTGCAATCAGGGTTAAGGTGACTTGCCCAGGGTCACACAGCTAATAAGTGTCTGAGACTGGATTTGAACTCCAGGCCTGCCGCTCTATCCACTGCACCATCTAACGACCCCCGAACTCTTGCAATAGCCTAGCCTCCTTAATCTCCATATCATCTTTCCCTTCTCCAAAGCATCCTCCACCCTGTTGTCACTGAAAGCATAGCTTAGACTACTACTGAACATACAATGCAAGTGATAACAGATAACACAAATATGCAATGTTATACAACAAACATACAGTTGTATATTTGTGATGCTATAAAACAGATGATATGACACACAGAAGAAATACAAAGTTATAATGGGTGGGGGAGAGGGGCTCTCGATCACAGAAGGCTTCTTGAAGGAATAGCTAGAAGTGGTCACAGTTCAAAAGTCTCTACACCTAGACTTCTCCCCTTTTGGCTAAGCACACTCCTCTTTTAAAAGGCCCAGAGAAATGGGGCAGCTGGGTGACACCATGGATAGAGCACCAGCTCTGGAGTCAGGAGGACCTGAGTTCAAATCCAGCTTTCAGACACTTACTAGCTGTGTGACCCCGGGCAAGTCACTTAACCCCAACTGCCTCAAAAAAAGAGGGGACAGGCCAAGAGAGCCCTACAAGTATAAGGAAAGGGCAGTGGCAAAGGCAAGGGGCCAGGAAAGCATTCACACAATCAAAAGATCACAGAGCTAGATCAGAAAGGCATCTAAGAGGACACCTGGTGAATTCTGGGAACATTTTACAGCCGAGATAAATATGGTCCACAATGGTTACATGTATGGCCAAGGCCACAGTGAAACTAAGCATCAATGGCAGGATTTGAACCCACGTTCTCCATCTCTAAATTTAATGCTCTTTCCCTGGCACCGTGCTGGGAACTGACTTAAATTGAATACGTAACAACAGGGCAGAATTCTTCCTTTCCACCTGTGACTTGAAGGGGAGAAGAGGCTGAGAGCAGAGCATGAAGAAGAGTCCCTTGGGCTGAGATAACCTGCTGTCCTGAGGTGGCCAATTTGGACCAAGCACAAGAAAACAAGGAACAGCTCTGGCTGAGCACAGCATTCCAAGCCCTTCTGGGCTCACAGAATTAGACCTTGTGCTCTGTCCTCAGAAACAATAGTTGCTAAGCACCCAGCCCTCTGCAGTGTTGTGACCCCTTTCATCTCCTTAACATTAACATCATATTATATATATATATATATATATACATATATATATATATATATATACAAAAAACATTATATTATAACATTAATATTATATTATATATAATATATATAAAAACATTGCATTATTGTAACATCAACATTATATTAAATATATAAAACACTATATTATAACATTAACATTATATATAAAACATCACATATATATGTGTGTGTGTATATGTATATATACATTATTCTCCATTCTCTGCCTTTTCCTCCTGGACCAAGGATCACCCAGAAAGGACCTGCTCACCAGCGCTGTCTTGACTCAGCTGCAAGAGGGAGAGGCCTAAATCTAGAGGAAGTCTAACCATGCCAACACATCTGCAGATATAAGGCATGGGTTCCAATTTGGAAGGGAGTGGGGGAGTGGTCTGTTCCCTACTTCCTGCCCAGCCCAGAAAGGATACGCATCCTTTCTTCTGCAGGAAGCCAAGAAGTTCTCCCAGTAAGTATAACGGATCCCTCTGTAACAGTGAGCTGGGGAAGCCATACAATAGGGAGAAAGGGAGCCAGAGTCCAAGCTCCTCCTTGGCCACCGCTTTGTGACCTTCCGGGGCTTCAGTCTCTCTGGGCCTCACTTTCCTCCTCTACAAAATGGGCACGTAATTATTCCTGCCATGCCTGTGCTAGGGTTGATTCAATAATGCATATTCTGAAGTGTCAAGGACAGAAGTGCTGATATAAACACGGCTTTAAGGTTATACAAAGTAGTCGCCACACCTCTGCCTCCTTAGAGTCTCACAACAACCCTGTGAAGGCGCTGGTTCCATTTTACAGATGGGGAAATGAGCTCCGAGTGATAGTGACAGGTTCTCCACCATTCCATGGCTAGTAAGTGTCAGGACCAGATAGGAATGCAAGTTTCTCCAGCAGAGGAATACAAAGCTCCCTGACAGCAGAGATCATTTTGTTTTTGTCCCTGGGCCCCTAAGGCCTATCCCAGTGCATTACGCAGAACAGGGGTTTAAAGGAAAGGGCTGCAGAGCTGAACCGAATTAACTCCACGTCCAGAGTCTCCGCTATTACACTGCAATGCCTCAAATATCTCTGTCACTCCATGTACAACTGGCTAGCTAGCTCCTGTTTCAAGAATAACCCACAGAATCAGGCCTCTCGGGCTACCATCTCCTAGCCCCTCGGTGCCTGAGAAGCCATCTGAGTGGGGAGTAGCCAAGGGCCCAGCTGTCCCAGGGCCACTCTTGCCAACAAGCCAAGATTCCCCTGCTAGGAGCCACTAGCCTCCAGGTCCCACTAACGAGGAAGCTATAAATAGGGCGAGAAGAATGCTGCTCAGCTGACCTGGAGTGGAGATCAATTCAGCTTTCAATGACCCAAGAGAAGAAATTCCCAGACTAATTTGTATTGCTTTTTAAAGTTCTTTCTTTTACAAAATTCAAGATACAAGCAGCCTGGCAAAAAGTAGATATAAAAGACTATAGGATGCCTGGCACAGCAGAGCCGGAGGGCACTCTCCTCGGCCTTGGGCCACCTCCCAATCCTCCTCTCCACTTCATTCATTTACGAAGCAAGTTTTATTGAACACCTATGTGCCTAGCACTGGGTCTCTGCCCTCAAGGAACTTATATTCTTAAGAGGGGGCAGGGCAGAGAAACAATATCTACCCAGATAAATGAACAGAAAATATTTACAAAATAAATAAGAGGTAATCTGGAGAGGAAGACACTAACAAGTGAAGATTTCAGGAAGAATTTCATGTGGGGGTGGCACTGGAGCTAAGCCTACAAGAAGACTAGTTAGGCATTTCCGGAAGGAACTTGCAGGATTCAAATCCAGCCCCAGCCTCCTCACTGGAGAGAGGTGTGGTAAAATGGAGGGTATGACCTTCCAGCTCCAAGTGGATGCTTTCGTGAATGCATGCCAGCCTTTCCAAAGGCACGGGGCTGGAATGTGGCGTGCCAAGGACAGTCAGTTTGGCTAGAACTTAAAAGCAGGTGAGAAAATGAGGAGGTAAGCTGGAGCCACATGCTAAAGGGCTTTAAATACCCAAAGGGAAAAAAAAGAGGAAAGTCCCCGAGGCAAGAGAGAACCACTAGACTTTGCAAAGCTGAGGGACAAGTGTCTGAGCTGTGCAAGGTAACTCGTCTCATTAAAAGTTAAGTCATCTCAACTCCAAGGGACTCAGGATGGAAAATGCTCTCCACATCCAGAGAGCTCTGGCGTCTGAATGCAGATGGAAGCACATTATTGGCTCTGCTTTTCCTTTGTGGTTTTGTTTCTTCTTTCTTGTGGCTCCTCCCTTTAATTCTAATTCTTCTTTACATCATGACTAATGTGAAAATATGTTTAATATAAATGTCTAAGTAGAGCCTATGGATTGCATGCCATTTTGGGGAGGGGGAGAAAATTTAAAATTCAAAATCTTATGGAAGTGAAGGTTGAAGACTAAAGATAAAATTATTATTTAAAAAAAGTTAAGTCATCACACAACCCTGAAAACAAACCAAAACAAGACCCTCCTCTCAGTGATTCTGAGGGAGGAAGAGAAGTGCTCTGATTGGATCAAGTGGCACTGAAGAGCCTGCTCCCCAGGGTATCTCAGTAATGTGCCTCTCCTGCCTCTCTCTTCACAGCCTGTGCCCTAAAACCCTGTGGGCTATGCCTTCCAAAGGCATCAAGACCCCAAAGAAACTGCCTCAAGTTAGAATTAGGAGCCAGACCTAGAGTTTTCCTGGTGGACCTAGAAGTCCGAGAGTCATTGCAGTCATCACCACCAGCAGGCACAGCATCCCAAGGACACACCAACATGGTGTGTGTGGCTTTCTAGGACAGGAGAGCCTAGCTCCTATTAAAGCTTAAGATTGCATTAAAATTTGAGGGGTACTTTGTATGTGTGTACATGTGTACCAGGTGTATATGTGTACATACATAGATATACAAAATCTATTTTTTATAAGTCACATTTTAAATGCATTAGGAAGCTCACTATTTCATGCATCATTCAGGAAATCTTCTTCCCAAGAAGTCTTTTGTAATGCTGTTGGGTAACAGAAAGACACTAGATTTGTAATCAGAAGACGAGTGTGTGAATCTCAGCCCTGCCACTTACTTACAGGCTATGGGATGCTGGACAACTCATTTAATCTCTTCTGGGCATCAGCCACCTCATCGTTAAAATGGGGGTGCATAACTTGCATAACTTACCTTATAAGAGATCCAAAGATATCACATATGTGAGGTACTATGTCTGCTATGAGAGTCACCACCTAAACAATCAATTTGGTGGTTTCAGGTTTTCACATGCAGAACTCTGCCTGTGTTTTGTTTTGGGGGTTTCCCTCCCCTCCAAACAGGGCACTTGAGTTATAGACGGGAACAGTGGAGGCACAGTGAGCAACAACACGTCGGTTCCTGAATCGAACCACACCTTAAATCAGTGACCAAACCTGGGTTAAAACTCAAGACCAACAGAAGAGCACGAAAGCCTCCCCAATGGCCTTTCCCTCCTCCCAATCCCTATCTTCTATGGAAGTTATCAGATGACCATCACTCTCTCAGTGGCAGTGTTTGGTGTAACCACATAGCCAAAAAAGTAGCCACATGGAGAATGCACAAACATAAAGGCTAATTTCTCTAAGAGATCACTTCCAAGACTCACGTGAACCGATGCTGAGTGAAGTGAGAAGAACCAGGGGATCATTGGATACAGGAATAGCAACATTGTACAATGATCAACTATCACAGACTTGGCTCTTATCAGCAATACAATGAGCCAAGACAATTCCATGGCCATCCACACCCAGAGAAAGAACTGTGGAGTCTGAATGCAGATCAAAGCAAACACTACTTTCACTTGTTTTTTGTGTGTTTCTCTTTTGTTCTGTTTATTCTTTCATAACATGACTAATGTGAAATATGTTTACATGACTGCACATGTACAACTTCTATCAGATTGCTTCCACCTTGGGGTGGGGGAGGATGAAAGGGAGGCAGGAAGAAAAAAATTTGAAACTCAAACTCATAAAAAATGAATGTCAAAAATTATCTTTACATGTAATTAGAAAAAGCAAAATACTATACCAAAAACCCCAAATTTCATCCTAGCATAAATATTTTAAAAGATAAATTCTAGAAAATAAATGTTTATAATTAAAATACTAACCAATAAATATTACTTTTGGAGTCTTTGGCTCTGGTGCCAATTTAAAAAAAAGAGATACAACTTCCAAATTAAAAAAAAATTTTTTTAAAGCAATACATTACCACCAAAAAAAAAAAAAAACTAGGGTAAATAAAGTATAACATAAAAACGTTTTTAAAAAAGAGAGAGACCACTTTTAGTCTAACAGACAGTCATTAGCTAACCAGTTTTAAAATCATGCTAGTCCACTGTAGGTTTACTGACCCCACCCAAATCTGATAGTACTTTGTAACCATCTGCACTGACAACTCTTAGATTAAGTTAAAAATTGCTCACAGGTTGCTGTATAAGTGATACACCATTTTACATATATATATATTTCAGCTTTCTAACTAGACTATAAACCCCTCCAAGGCAGGGCCAATCTTCTACTTCTTTTGATAGCATCCAACAATACCTCACGCAGAGCTTTGCACAACAAATGCATAATATCCCTAAGCATCATCATCCAAGAATAGAGGACATTAATACAGATGGACTGACATACACTTCCATATTATTCCTCAATTTTAGAGATAAGAAAAATGAAGTCAATAAAGGCTAAGTGACTAGCCCGGGGTCACACTGCTAGTGAGTTCCTGAGATTGTATTCCAGCCTGGTTCTTCCTGACTCCAAGTCCCGCACGTTACCCATGAAATGCTACTGTGTGGCAGGGGTCCTGTTTTCAAGTTTTTGTTGATGTTGTTCAGTTGTTTCCACTGTGTCTGGCTCTCTGGGGTTTTCTTGGCAGAGACGTTGCAGTGGTTTGCCATTTCCTTCTCCAGCTCATTTTACAGACGTAGAAACTGAGGCAAAGAGGGTTAAGTGACTTTTCCAGGGTCACACAACTGGTAAATGTCCAAAGTCAAATTTGAACTCAGGAAGATGAGTCCTCTGGACTCCAGGACCAGTGCCACCTAGCCGCCCTAAAATTTAAAATTTAAAATCCCCATAATTTGCCAGGATCTAAAGTAGTATCTTCCTAAGGATGCAAAGGGATGTAACAGAAACCCTTATTTCATTCAGTGGAGTTAAAATCCTGACAGAGAGGTCCCCTGTCTAAATTAACTTGGAGGACTCCATATTTATAATGGCAAGCCACCCAACCCCACCCTGCAGTTGCAGAGGTAACCTGCAGTGACTCCAGGTATTATCGTGGTGATAAAGGGGAAACAGAGAGCGTGAAAACCCGCCTCTAAGCAGAGGCCACTTAATGAAGTTTGACCCAGTGGGGCAATTTGGAGTCAGAAGGCCTGGTTCTGAATTCCAGCTTTGCTACTTAATACCTGTCCCTTGAGTAAATCATGGGGTCTCTCTGGACTTCAGTTTCCCTTTCTGTAATAAGAGGCTGAACTCAGTCCCTTCTCATTCTAATGTAAGTATGTGTACGTCTAAGGCAATTCACAAATCAGAAAAACCAAATTTTTTTTTCCCCAGTTCTATGGCAAAATGTCCTCTAGAGCAATGACCAAGTCACCACCCCTACTTGGTAAATTATATTAGCTCCCTATTACCTCTAGAATCAAACAGAAACCTTTGGGGGTTTTTCTGCCTTTAAAGTTCTTCACCATTTGGGTCCCAACCTGCCTTTCCAGTCTTTTCCAACACTACATCCTTCCCTCACTCTGACCTTACTGCCCAACTTGCTACTGCTCACACACCAGGATCCATCTCCCCTCTTTTCTGTCTCTCATGATTACAATGGTCTGAGCATCCTTTCATGTCCTTCCCCACCCTGCCTTCCCCTCAAAGGTTACCATGTATCTCTCTGCTTTGTTAGACACTCATATAGCATATGTTGTCTCCTTTATAACATGAACTTCTTGAGGCCAGAACATATTATTTTGTTTTTGTCTTCATATATCCAGCTCCTCGCACAAGGACACACATTAGGCACTTTGTAAGTGCTAGCCGACTGACTGGATCCTGGGAATCCATGACCCTAGAGGGTCAGCTGTCCATACATACGGAGAATCCATCCTTTGCAGGGCAAGATACAAAATGGAGGTAAAATATGCTATAATTCCTGGTCTCACGGAGCTTAGAGTCTGGGAGAGGGGATAAAAGACAAACAGATACCAAGGATACACAATAATAATACATGATAAGTACATTAGAAATCTATGAAATACAGTCACACGGCTCAAAAGGATGTGTCAAACTGGGAGTGATGCCAGTTTCCCACAGTCACTGCTCTTTCCAATACATCATCCCACCCATTAACCTACGAGCTCATCTCTGCATCTCAGGAGGATAGGGCCCCTTAAAGGAGATGAACAAAAGAACTGCAAATGATTACTAATCACATGAGATCATGCTCCTAATCACCAACAAGAGAAAAACACAAATCAAAGCAGGCCTAAATCCTCACATCCAGCAAATACGACAAAAGATGGGAACGGTCAATGTCGTAGGGGTTGTGTAAGAAGAGAATCCCACCGGTGTACCGTTGGTGGAGCTGTGAATCATAACTTTGGAACTGTGAAAATAAAGTGAGTACTAGGCATATGTCTGGGGAAGGGGGTGTCATTGATAAGAAGCTTAAATGAACTGATGAAGAGTGAAGTAAGCAAATCCAGAAAACAATACGCACAATGACTACAACGTTAATGGAAAGAACCAACATAAAACAAAAGTGAACGTTGTAAGTTAACAAAGAACCAGCAAAGCCCCAAGAAGAACTGTGAAAAGCCGTCCCTGTCCTATTCCTTTGCAGAGGTCAGAGGTCCATGGGTGTAGAACACTACATACATTTCTGACTTTTTTGATATAGTGACCAGTTTTGCTGATTTTTTCCTCTTCTTTCTCTTTCCTTTTCTTTGAAAAATATTATTTGTTATATGGGATGGTTCTCTGGGAGAAGGGAGGAATACTGGGAGAAATTTTGGTAATGTGAAAAACAAAAACTATCAATAAATTTTTATTTTAAAAAAGGAGAATGAGGTCATGCAGTTAAAATATAATGATCAAAAGCTTAGCCTCAAAAAAAAGACTTGAGAATTTGCCTGTTTTTTGCACTGCAGACATTGCGTTGCAGTACAGGTACAGAATACTACATACGGTTTTGGATTTGGTTGGTGTGTTGGTTAGTTTGGTAAGATTTACTTTTTTTCCCTCCTTTTTAAAATTCTTTGTTTAAAAGGATGACCCTTTGGTAGTAGGGAGGAAGGAGAGAAATATTAGGAAATACATCAGTAAAAACAAAAGGTATCCATTTTTAAAAGTTTTAAGAGGGGATGGGGCCAGGTGATTAAGAGAGTCTCTAGCCCAGATAGGAACATCCCTGATTGAATTCAGCCTAGAACTTAGCACAGTGCTTGGCACAAGGCATTCTTAATAAATGCTGGTTGATTGAATGTTGGTTCTCTTTTAGGATTAAATTGGGGTGGATGGAAGGGTATACAATTTCTTCCCTCGAGTCACAGTTTCCTCCAAGTCAGGGGCTTTCCCTGCTGCTCAAGGGTTCAGGTTAGGAAAAAGAAACCTGGATACCCGTATGTAGTTGCCCTGGGCCATGAGCCCAAGCCTGGCGCCTAAGAGGTGGGTGGGCAGGCTCTGTCTGACAGCTGGCCAGACTCCCACTCAACACATCTCAGCAGTGTGTGATGAGCACTTGGGAGTGTGATATCAAGGCCATCCCAGCAGCTGCAGGCCTTTACCTTTGGAGAAGGGAACCAGACTAAAGGAGGCTACCCCTCCCCCTTCCACCTGCTCCCTGTCCCCCCATGACTCACCAAGGAGGCCTGCAGGGAAGGAAGGGAAGTGTGAGGTCTTGGCCCTCTCCCAGAGGTAACATGGTACAGTAGAAAGAGCCAGCCCTGGGTTTGAATTCTGTCTCCGAGACTTCCTGGGTGACTTTAGACAAGTCCCTTAACCTGCCAGGGCCACAGTCTCCTAATCTTTAAAAAGGAAGGGTTGGTCTAGCCAGCCTCTGAGGTTCACTGGTACAGTGAAGAGAGATCTGGGCTTGGAATTAGGAAAACATGGGCTCAGGTCCCACCTTTACCACTTGACTACCTGTATGACCATGGGTAAGTCACAACTTCTCAGGGCCTCAATTTGCTCATCTGTAAAATGGGGAGTTGGATTAAATGATCTCTTAGGTCTAGATCTGGATGCATATATAATCTCCTATAATCCTCCTTCTTTGACACCTCCCTCACCAAAAAAAAAAAAAAAAAGCAGCAAGCAACAATGATTTAAAAGTCATTCTGCTGTGCTTCCTACTTCCTCCTTCTAGGCTCCTTCTCAGAGGCCTCTCTGCAGCCTTGGGCCTTAACATATCTATTAACTTCCTCAACTGACAGGTCAGTCATACTTACCATCATCCAAACTACCTCACATACTTCCCCTCTCTGTCTTGTATCCCAGGTTTCTTGGCATGGGCAATGCACCTCATTGATTCCACCTGGCCCCAATGCATCAAGCAGAAGAAAGCCAGGAGATACAACATCAGAAAATGCAATTGTTTGACTGAACTGACCTTTGAAACAGCACCTCCTCCCCAGTGCCCAGGCCACCTGCAGGTAAGACTAGGGGAAGCCCCACCCCTACCCCCCAGGACCCAAACACACCAGGTGCAGAACAAAGCCGACAGCTTCCAACCTTCGGATTTCCAGCAACTCTCCTGCCCCATCAATCACCTGCCATCAATTCATCTCTTGCACAAGCAAAAAACCACTAAATGCAAGGAGCTGGATTGCAAGAAAAAGGATAAAGAAGAGAAGTAGGTGTACATTTAGAGAAGAGGGAAGGAAGGAGGCCAGGCACCCTAGTGCCCCCGGAGACACAAGAACAGGATCTAGGTCACCAGGGATAAACTGAGCGACTTCAAAACAGCTTTAACTAAGGAAACACTGCAATGAAGCTAAAAGGGGAGTTTGCTGTCACAGGTTCCTGTAATTGACTTGAGAAAAACTGACAATACCACAGCCCAGAAATGAGTAAATCAGTGTGGTTAAGGGAATAGGAATGCTAGTGAATAACTGGTGTTGGAGCAAAGTCTTTCAGACAAATTACCTGATCTTGCTAGGGACAAAAAAAAATTGTTATGCACACATAAATGGCTAATCACATGAGAAAGTAGGAGAAACAGCACTATTGGTGGGGGGACGCAGGAATATACATTCTACAGACACATGCACATCCCATGTGCATTCAAAACCGGGAGGCAGAAAAGTAATCTTTATAAAAGAGCTCCGCCACCACCATTGTGCTCATCACCTGTTCCACCTCTGCTGAATCAGGCTAGTCAACTGCAAAGTCTGCACGTCCCTTCATCCATGCTGGGCCTGCCCCATTCAAGGGAGGGAGGTGGGGAGAGGGAGGGACTTTGGCTGTTCAGGAAACACCCAAGCTAGCACCCACCCTGGCCCACCGAGCTCCACTTAAAACAAACAAACAAACCAAAAATACACCCACTCAATCTTGCAACCAGGCAAACGGTAGTTTTGATGTTGGGTTTTTCCCCTGAAACCATCCCAGTCAACTCTCTACCTACCTACCAACGCTGGCTTTCCAAGCAAATCACTGTCAATACGCATTTGCATTTTCCATTTGGGGGACCCTCTAGGGAAAGGGAAAAAGCAAGCAACCAATGCACAGTTAAAGCACAGGTGAAAATACCACCAAATTAGATTAAATGATCCTTGTTTCAATAACTAAACTACACTTGAGCTCTCCCGCTCCCACCCCTCATCACCCTACCCCCATTTCCACAGGTTTCTGACATTGCAACATATACCTTGCCTTTTGTCCATGACTTCCCAGAAAAGAAGTAGAGAAGCAAGTTCGTTGGGGGCAGGAGAGGTGGGAAGCGGAGCCTAGGAGCTGAACTCAAAAGCCCTTCCAGCAAAACATCCTGAAGGCTTACTTCCCAGACTGGCACAACAAACAAAAAAGGTAGGTGCACCCGAAAGGTTGATGACCTTTTGCAAGTGACCTGGGGTTTCTGGCCCGCTGCCCTGATTCCCTTCTCTCTCCCGACCCAAAGCGATCTGATCGTTGCAGGATTCCTAATCCTGCAGCCTGGAGTGGAAGGGGCAGAAGGGCAGA
This sequence comes from Notamacropus eugenii, assembly GCF_028372415.1. Classification (NCBI taxonomy): domain Eukaryota; kingdom Metazoa; phylum Chordata; class Mammalia; order Diprotodontia; family Macropodidae; genus Notamacropus; species Notamacropus eugenii. The sequence continues at coordinate 379,187,766 of NC_092874.1, read as the reverse complement.
ATCAGAAAGCTGGGAAAGGTAGATAGAGGGGAGGTTCAGAGCTCCGTCTCGCAGGCAGGAGCCGTGGCAGCTGAATTTGGGCAGTTCCAGCTCAGATTACACTTGAAAGCACAGTTGTAAAAAGCTGCAGCAGTTAACTAGCAAGTGACGTAAAACAGGAAACTGAACAGGAGCCAGAAAACATGGAGGCGCTGAAGCACAGGATTGTTTAAAAAAAAAAAAAAAAAGGGAACACACACAGCGAGAGAAAACCTTTCTGGATCGGGACACGTGTTATGGAGACTACACTGGGTGCTTTTTATTTTAAATGTTCTTTTTTACAAGGTCTTTTTCTGGAAAGGAGACGAATGTTGCAAACGTCCTGTTTCTAAAGTGGCTTGAGTTTGAATTCTCAACACCTAAGCCAACTTTTGCAATTCGTCTACCCTGTGAAATCCCCCTTTCTGGCACCCTGGGAAATGTCCCTCCTAGGCTCCAGGTGCTATGAGAAGCTGCTTAGGTCTATTGCACACAAGCCTACGCCAATTCGATCATACCCCTCTCACTCCCCCACTAGTTTCAGTAGGACTAAAACATCTGTAAAAAAACAACAACACAGCCTCCCCAAACCCAGTTTGTAAGAGTTCTGGGAAAGCTGGCTAGGTCCCCAGGAAAAATGCTTCAGGAGCAGAATTCTTTATTTCTTAAAGTGCATGATCCAACATGACTTTCTTTAGCATAATACGTAGGTGCATGAACAGCAGTCGGCTGCATGTTAATTCAGCGTTGGACAGCAGGCACCCACCTCTAAAATGGGATTTAAATTTGGAGAGATGATGAGGCCAGCCAGGTCAAGCAGTAACTGCCCCTTTTCTAAACTGTGCAGGTATCCTCCCTCCCTCCCCCCAACCAGTGCTGCTTTCGGAGTATCTCCAGAAACAGAGAAGTCATTGGGAGCCTGTTCTGCAAGAGAAATTGTGTTTATTTCCCCCTCCTGATGATTCACCTCCCCTATCAGTTTCGGGGCAGCCAGCAGTCCAACCCACAGCACTGCAACCTGCGTCAAGAGTGAAACTAGAGCCCTTTGGAGGCTGAGAGTACCAGCTGCCAGCGTGAAGTACAGGCTGCCATGCCAATTTAACAGCTTTGAAAAATAAAATTAAAAAAAAAAAAACATCAGCCTTGTTTAAAGTGAATAAGAGGCAGGGAGCACTAGACCACACATTATTTATTCTGGGGAACACAGATGTCAAAGGGCCCTGACCACCCTTGAAGTTTATTTGTCCTGAGGGTTCTGTGCAGATCCCAGATCCTAACAACAGACCAGAACAAACAACGGAAACATCCTGCTGTAGACTGCAAGGGCATAGGGCTCCCCAAAACCAATCTGTAGACTAGGGCAGTTGCAGAAAAGAAATAATGGGGGGCTGGCACACAACTGACACTGGTTAGGGTATGATACGTTTCAGCCCCAGGTGTCTCCTGGTCACTCCAGTCAAATTCTGTTCAAGCATCCCCAGTCCTCAAATCGGGCTTCCCTGCAAAAACTTACTGGGAACAAACCTGGCATGCACATTCCTTGCCAACCATGTACTCCTGTTTCAAAAGCCAGTAAAATGGAGCATATGGGGTACACAGATGAAAAGTCAAGAGAAAAAATCCAGGAGCAGAGAGAGCCAGATAATAAGCAGAGAATCAGCTAGAAAAAGGGACAGTTTAAAACATGGGACTCTTAACTTTGCGTCTGTGAACTTGTGTGTGTGTGTGTGTGTTAAAATAAGTATACTGATATTTTTATTTCAGTATAATTGGCTTCCTTTTGCTTTTAATCTTGTGTTTTATGCATTTAAAAACATTATTCTGCGAGAGTCCACAGGCCTCACCAGACTGCTAAAGGGGGTCCCGTGGCACACACACACAAAAATTAAGAACCCCTGATACATATACACCGAAGCTCTCTCTCAAGTTTCTCTAAAAATCAGCCTGTTTGCATTTAATTTTAGTCATTGCCCACAATTAGGTAGAATTTAAGTTCTGGGGGAAGGAACTGGTTTTTAGTCTTTGCATATCTAGAGGCAGCTAGGCAGCAGCAGCAAAGTGCTGGGTCTAGAGTCAAGAAGACCTGAATTCAACCTCAAATTCAACCTCAGACACTTACTAGCTGTGTGATCGTGGTCAGAAAAATGTAACCTGTTTGCCTCAGTTTCCTCATCTATAAAATGGGAATAAAAACAGAATCTACCTTCCAGGGTGGTTTACAAATGAGACATTTGTAAAAAGTACTTAGTTCAGTGCCTAAAACAAGTGTGTTCATCCTTTATTGCCGAAGAAGACCATGCCATCAGAGAAGTAATGACATGACTTTCACTTGACTTTGTTTTGAGTGAGGGAGGGCTGTGCAAGTCACCAGCCTCACTTCTCCAGAGACATCTGAATCCAGTGACCAGATATTCATCAGGATGACTGGAGATGACCCAGGATGAGGCATTTAGGGTTAAGTGACTTGCCCAAGGTCACACAGCTAGTGAGTGTCAAGTGTCTGCGGTGACATTTGCCTCCTGCACCACCTAGCTGCCCCCTGGAACATAGCAGGCACTAAATAAAATAAAAATTTATTCCCTTCCCCTCTTCTCTCTCCCCATCCCCATACCTGGCAGGGTGCTAGAAAAATGCTTGTTCGATGAATAGTGAAATGAATGCACTGAGGCCTGTAAGCCAGAGACTCTTAACATTCAGTTGCATATGGTTAAGGACACAGCCTACTCCTCCAGAAGACCCATGAGAGTCTAATCTCTTAAGGGAAGAAGTCTTTGGAAAGGCAGTCCATTAGAATGAGCTGAGGACAACATAAAAAGTCCTGGAGACAGTCTACACCAGAGGTGTCAAACAAGCTGAGTGCTGCCTAAACCAGGTTAAAAATGTACTTGGGAAATATTTAACAAAATGAATAAAAATATAATAGAACATAGATAATGTTAATATGTGGTTTTCTAAGTCCACATGTGGCTGCAGAGATTCTTGTGTACAATTTAATGGCCCATTTCTACCTGAGTTTGACCCCACTGGTCTACATAGATTGTCTATCTGCCAGATTTGTCTCAAAGAGAGTTTCTCGTATACTGTCAGACAAGGAAGTGGGAAAGATAGCATATACATCAGAACACAGAAAAGGTAAGAGAAAATTCTGCAGCTCCCAGACCTAGCCTGTCTTGGAGGCACTTGACCCACCCTCCAGGCTCTCTTTTCTTTGATATAGTCAGCCCTTCTACCAGGTAGAAAAGTAACTAAACCTACTATCCCCAATATCAGCAGAAGAGGGAAAGCTCCAGGAGGCAATGAACACGTGGTGCGATCATCATAATTATCATTTGTACAGCACTTTGGGGTTTAGAAAGTACTTTACGAGTAATATTTCAATGTTTCTTCATAACAAGCCTGGGAAGCAGGTACGGTTATTATCTCTACTTTTTGTTCAGTCATTACAGTCATATATCTGACTCTTTGTGACCCCTTTGGGGGTTTTCTTGGCAAAGATACTAGAATAGTTTGCCATTTCTATTTCCAGTTCATTTTACAGATGAGGAAACTGAGGCCAACAAGGTTAAGTGACTTGCCCAGGGTCACACAGCTAGTGTCTAAGGCCACATCTGAACTTTCTCTGGATCCAGTCCTGGTGCTCTAGCCACTGTGTAACCTGGCTGCCCTGTCTCCACTTTACAGATAAGAGAGGTTAAGTGACCTGCTCAGTCACACAGCTTGTGAGGATTTGAACTCAGATCTTCCTGAATCCAGGTCCAGTGCTTTCTCTATCTTTAGCTGCTCATCTACACACACACACACACACACACACACACACACACACACACACACACACACACACACACACACACACTATACATACTACGTGCCAGATGCTGTGGAGATTCAAAAGAATGGCCATCAGTTTCAGCCTACGTAGAAATTCAACCTGAGAGATGATCTAGTCCCATCTGCACACTCTGCAGACGGGGAAACTGAGGCCTAGGTAAAGTGACCTATTCTCAGCTACACAGAGTTATTGGCAGAACCAGAAGAACTCAAGAATCCTGGCTCTCAGAGGAGGGTTTTTTGCCACTAGACTGCATACTAGCCTCTAAAAGAAAAGACTTGGGGACAAAAAAACCATGGAAGGAATCACTGAATCTCAGAATGGACAGGACCAGACAACCAGTACCTGAACAGGAATCCCCCACTATGGACATTTGGGTTTCTCTGCTCAAAAATCTTCAGCAATGAGACACTCATTTCCTATGCCAGCACACTCTACTTCTGGACAGCTCTATCTCCCTTCCATTAGAATGTCAGTTTCTTGCTAACAGAGATTATTTTGTTCAAGGTTCCCATCACCTAGCATGCTGTTTATCCTTCATTTTCAAAGATGACCAGTGACATCACAAGTGGGTGAACTGGATTTAAGTGAGGCAGAGCGGCATAAAGTCATCAGCCTCACTCTCTCTTCCAGAGTCATTTAAGTCGAGTGGCAACAAAAGTCAGGACAACTGGCCGTGGCCCAGGGTGCAGTGGATGACCTTGGTGTCTTGCATGTCTGCCCAAGCTCTAAGTGTTCCACAGCACCTGCTTGAGTTTCCATCATGCCTCTTGGAACAAATTGTTCTCATCCGTCCATTCTGCCAGAGGAAGTCTTCACATGTTTAGGGGAGAGATCCCCATAACTCAACAACTGGACTGAGGCCCATTTGTTACCCTCAACCTGGCTTAGCCGCTCAGTGGAGATGGTTTTACCCAGGTACGGCCACTGCACATACTACAGCTTCCTGAAGCCACAGGTGAGAAGTGGGCAAGGAGGACATGAAAGGTAGATGAGCAGTCCTGAAAAGGACTCAGCAAGACCTCACCCCAGAGGTACCAGTCCTCCCTGAGCACTCCACATACCCCAAAAGATATGAGGCAGGAGCTTAATAAATGCCTTTGACTGAGTTGATTTTTTCCCCTTATTTCTAGATGAAACCTGTCTCTCAGTGCCTTCCCCCATGGTTCCCCCTTCTTCCCTCTAGGGCATGAAAGAGAAACAAAATGGAACCCCTGCTCCACTTCACTCCAGTTCACTCCAGAAAGGCAGTATGTCATAACAGATTTGGAGTCAGGAAGACCCGAGATCAAATCCCACCTCAGACATTTGATAGCTGCAGGATCCTAAACAGGTCATTCAGACTCACTGGGCCTCAGTTTCCTCATCTAAAGAAATTAGGATAATAAAAGCCTCTACTTCAGAAGGTTGGTGCTTTCTAAATGCTGAATTCCTATGGAAGATGAGCTCTTATTTATTTACAACATCCTCCTGGTGCTGCCCCAAACTGAAAACATCACGGCAGGTAAGGTCTGACCCTGACAGAGCACACCAAGACCGTTACCTCCCTCATTCCAAATTCACTACTTCCACGGTCATTTCTTGGCTGCCTATGCTGGGGCTGTCCTCAGCATCTCATCCCCATTCTCAATACTCAGCCTTGGGTCCCCTGATTCTGATCAGTGAACTTTCACCTTACCTGGACCAGAACCAGGCCTTTAGAACAATTCACCACTTCTATATGGCAGGCGTGTGTTGTCTCCCTCCCCACCCCCTCTCCAGCTCCCTTTTAAGTGCAGTCTTCTTCATTAGAATGTCAACCCTCCTTGCAGGCAGACTGTCATATTTGCCTCGGTTACTGTCCACCATAATTAGGGCCGCTAGGTGGTGCCATAGTGCACAGAGTGACTGGAGTCAGGAAGACTCATCTTCCTGAGTGTGAATATGGCCTTACTAGCTGTGTGACCTTGGGCAAGTCACTTAACTTTATTTGCCTCAGTTTCTTCATCTGTAAAATGAGATAGAGCAGGAAATGGCAAACCCCTCCAGTATCTTTGCCAAAAGACCCCAAACAGGGTCACAAAGAGTGGAACACAACTGAAACTCAACAATAACAAACACCTAGTATGGTGCTTTGCAACAGTAAATACGTTAACAAATGCTTCCTCCATCTCCCTAAGATGCTGCATTTAGGTTCACATCTCAGCTCTGGCACTTAATTACCTCAAACAAGAATCTGTGCAAAAAGCTTCCCCAAACTTAGAAGCACTATATGTAAATGCAAACTATTCTGTATTACCTACGACACTGGGTAAGCCACTCCTTCTCTGGGCCTCAGTTTTCTCATATATAAAATGAGGAGAATTAGACCTTCTGTTCCCTTCTGGCTCTAACTCCTATGACCTGCCTGCCTCACAATGTTGTCATATAAGGAAACTGTTCCATAAATCAAGCTATTAAGAATTTTGTAATAATAGCCAGAATTTAATTTCCTGTTTAAATAGGAAAGAAAATGAAGCAACAATAAGAAAAGGTGTTTTCCCAGGCTCAGGGAACCCAAGACTCACCTGAGGACAGAGGTCTCTCTCCCTCCCAGAAGCCACTGCTCATTTAACTGATTTACCCAAAGGCAAATGAAAATCCCTTGTAAATGATGCCCAAACCAATCATTGCCCCAGCCTAACCCCTAAACCAATCCCTGATGATGAGGTGGCAAAAACTGACAGAACGGCACAGGATTGGAAATTAGGAGACCTGAGTTTGACTGCTGGCTTCTCAACTAATTCATTGCTAAGACCTTAGGAAAACGACAGGGCCTGCCCAGCATCGCCCAGGCAGTGACAGAGGCCACATCTAAACTCGGGTTTTCATTCCAGATCTTTCCTTCTTTCTGTGATATCATCCTCCTTTTACTCTTTCTCCATCACTCTCAATCAACAAGTATTTAGTAAGCACTTACTAAGCAGTGAGGATGCAACGGAAGGCAAAAACACAGTTCCCACTATCATGGGGCTCACATTGTGCCAACGGAGAGTGATCTCAAAGGGAAGATGCTAGCACTTGCAAGAAGAGGGAGGGCCTAGGAAAGGCATCCTAAAGAAGGTGGGATTTGAACTGAATCCAATCAAGGTGAAGTGACTTATCCAGGGTCACACAGCTAGTAAGTATCTGAGGTCATATTTGAATGATGGTCCTCCTGACTCCAGGGCTGGTGCTTTTTTCACTATGCCATCCAGCTGCCCAGGATTTGAACTGAATCTTTTTTTTTTTAATTTTCACATTAGTCACATTGTAAAGAAGAATTGTAGCCAATGGAATGAAACCACAAGAGAGAAAATACAAAAGAAAACAAAAGAGAACAAATAGGATGCTTCGACCTGCATTCAGACTGTAATTCTTTGTCTGGATGTAGAGAGCAGTTTCCATCTTGAGTCTTTTGGAGTTGGCTCAGATCCTTGCATTGCTGAGAAGAGCCAAGCCCCTGATGATGAGGTGGCAAAGTTAACTATCAAAGTTAGTTATTAAACAACAGAGTCGTCGCCGTGTACAATGTTCTGGTTCTGCTCCTTTCACTCAGCATCATCATATAAGTCTTTCCAGGCTTTTCTGAAGTCTTCCTGCTCATCATTTCTTATAGCACTTATATAGTATTCCCTTCCCCGAACCTTGAGCCTACTGCACTCTAAAGCTCAGACACCATGGGCCCCTGCCCTCTGCTGAAAGGTTCTCTTCTGGACCCTCCTGCCTTCAGAGTGATTATCAATAGTAGCTCTTGCTGTTTCCCTCCCAGCCTGAGGTCTTTCTTTTCCTTGCCTCATTAAAGGGGCTCTGCCCTAGCTATACTTAAACAGGCCTGTTCAATGAATGAGTGTTACCTCACCCTAAGTGAGTACCTGTAAAGACCTTGGCCTAAAGGGGCCAAGGTCTCCCAGTGAATCCTGGGTCATCTCCAGTCATCCTGATGAATATCTGGTCACTGGATTCAGATGGCTCTGGAGGAGAAGTGAGGCTGGTGACCTGCACAGCCCTCCCTCACTCAAAACAAAGTCAAGTGCAAGTCATGTTATTGTTTCTCTGATGGCATAGTCTTCTTTGGCAACAAAGGACGAGCACAATTCCATTGTTTAGTCATTCCCAAACTGATCAGCATCTCCTCGATTTCGAGTTCTTGGCTACCACAAAAAGCTGCTGTAAATATTTTTGTATATATGGGTCCCTTTCCCATTTCTATGATCTCTTTGGGATACAGATCTAGAAGCAGTATTTCTGGGTCAAAGGATATGCACAGTTTTATAGCCCTATGAGTCAGATTCAAATTGAATCTTAAAGGAGTCTAAGGAAGGTTAGAGGTAGAAATGAAGAGGGAGACCGTTCCAGGCCCAAGAAGCACCGTGAAAATGCACTCTTTTGCGGGGTGGAGTGTCATTTTCAAGAAAGAGCAAGAAGACTGTCTGTATATGATTTGTTGATGATTCATGATCAGTAAGAAGACTGGAAAGATAGGTGAAGGCATATTGTGAAGTGTTTTAAAAACTAAACCAAATATTTTATAACTGATCCTTGAAGTAACTGGGAGCCAGTGGAATTTATTAAGGATGTGACATGGTTTGGACCTGTGTTGTAGGCAAATCACCTGGGCAATTGCATAGAGGATGGACAGAGTGAGGAGGGATTGCTACCATAGTCCAGCTGATAGGTAACGATCAAGGAGGTTACTGTGTTAGTAGAGAGAAGATGTATAAAAAGAATGCCCAAAAGGAAGAAACAACCATTCTTGGCAACAGACTGGGGTGAGTATGAATGAGGAGCTAAGGAAGACATGGAAGTTGCAAGCTTGGGTAACTAGGTCTCCACCACTGCATCTAGAGCCATCTCTAGTCACCCCGACCTATGTCCTGCCACTGGACTGAGAAGACTCTAGGGAAGAGAGTGAGGCTAGTGACTTTGCACAGCCCTGCCTCACTTAAATCCAATTCACTTCCAAATCATGACATCACTTTCCTGATGTCATTGGTCCTCTTCGAGAACGAAGAACAAATAGCAACAGGAAAGTCTGGCAGAAGGAAGGGTTGGGGGGGAGAGGTGGGAGATAATGAACTGTGATTTGGACATGTTGAGTTTGTGCTATCTGTGGGACATCTAGTTCAAGATGGCCAAGAGGCAGCTGGTGATGTGAGGCTGGAGCTCAGAAGAGAAGCTGTCAGAAAAGACAGAAAGAAAAGAAAAGCACTTAATCTCCATGGACCTCCTTTTCCTTTTCTATAAAACAAGGACTGGATGATTTCAGAAGTTCCTTCCCAAGTCTAACAGCCCTATGATTCTAGGGTTTAATCCTCAACTGAGGAATACTTCCACTATATGGGGGCATAAGTTACCTAACCATTTATACCAGACTCAAGGTTGGATCTGGTACCCACATCCCCAAATAGTTTGATTCTGGTAACAAATTTAGCTCCGGATGATAAGATAGCTTCCTACCTCTATTCGACTGTGAGCTCCTTGAGAGTGGGGACCATCTTTTTGTCTTTCTTTGTATCCCCAGCACTTAGAACAGTGCTGGGCACATAGTAGGAGCTTATAAATGTTTGCTAATTGACTAGCAAAGACTAGCCCCTCCATAAAAGGAGACGTTGGACTCATGAACCCATCCACCTAAGAAACTAGGAGGCAGTGGGTCTGATACAACTATAACAACAGCTGGCATTTACAGAAACTTTTAAGGCATCACACAGTGTTCATTTTTATTTTTTAAATAATATCTTTTTTTCCCCACTTACATGTAAAAATAATTTTTAACTTATTTTTAAGTTTTGAGTTCCAAATTCTATCCCCACCCCCAGACAGTAAGCAATCTGATATAGTTTATACACGTGCAATTATTTACAGAGTGTTTTAATATCAGTTTCTCATTTGATCCTCACAGCAACCTGTGAAGGAGATCATACAAAAATGTTATCTATTTTACTGAAGAGTAAACTGAGGTTACAAGGGGAACAGTGACTTGCCCCCAGTTACATAATTACTACCTGATGGGGCTAGGGATTCAGACTCATGTCATCATACCCCAAGTCCAGACCATACCACTGTCCATTCTTAATAATTCGTTCAACAAACACTTACCAAATACAAAGACCAAAAGGAGAAAGTTTATGTCCTTGAATAGCTGATGTCTCCTAGCTGCCCAAGGAATATAGCAAGTATACCCACAGCATCCAAACTTGGCCTGTGTGAGACTACTCTCCCTGTAACCTCTAAGAATCCCTAATTGCCTTCATCTCAAGTCCTATTTATGACTCTTCTTCCTTCTCCTTTGGCAATCAGGGTTAAGTGACTTGCCCAGGGTCACACAGCTAGTAAGTGTCTGAGGCTCAAATTTGAATTCATATCCTCCTGACTCCAGGGCCAGTGCTCTATCCACTGTGCCACCTTGCTTCCCCTATATGGCCTTTCTTGATACCCCTTCCAGGTACTAGTGCCTCTTTCCAAAATATACAGCTCCATCCAGGAGCCAGGAAGAGCTAAGTTCAAGTTCAAGTTCAGCCTGCGTGATCCAAGACAAGTCCCTCTGCCTCTCAGTGCAATAGCTGCGTCATGTCCAACTCAAAAAAGAAAAGGGGAAGGGGGATCACTGACCCATACAGAAGGATTCCTGGAGGACACATAATAACTTTATGTTCAAATGTATTCTGTTTATTTAATTACTATTATTTGTTTGCTTCTCAAGTACATTCTAATCTGGCTCCAGATCACTCAGGAGTTTACTCTTAGACAAGGGGACAACCTTCACTGGTAGAGGGAGTTACCTCAACTAAGAGTAACCTATACCAACAAAACTCTAGAACTAGTCCCTACCTCCTGTATACAAAATGTCCTGGAAGTATTTCATGCAGTTTTAAGCTTTAATAACTTTAAGAGTTTCAGTACTACAAACTTATCCAAAAAAAAATTGAAAGTTTATTTAAATTTATTTCACAGGGGGCAATTAAATGGTACAGGGGATAGAGCCCTGGAATCAGGAGGACCTGAGTTTAAATCTGACCTTATACACTTACTAGCTGTGTGACCCTGGGCAAGGCATTCAGCTCTGACTGTCACCCCAAAAAATTATTTTACACTTAATTATGTGAATTTTGAAATGAATTTTTAAGTTTAACAGGATGTCATTATATATTATTGCTATTTTTGTTAACTGTCAATATTATATTATTATATCATCAGATGAATATTATTGTTCATTGTTAATATTATTATATTATATTATGAGTGTGATAGATTTCTAGATAACACTTTCTCAGACTGATGGGTCAATAGAGAAGGTTCTCCAGCATCAAGACTTTTCCTTGTAGGGTTACATCAAACCTCTCATGCACACACCCAAACTTCATTCTTTGGATGATCTTAAGGGTAGGGTTACAAATGCAATCCTTTCAGTCATTGAGAAGCAACTGATGAAAGTTTTTACAAAGTTCAAAAATCAACTGGAGTAAAACAAAGCACAAGATGGTGGTTGTGTTGAATTTAATAAGAAATATATCAATATATTATTATATCAATTTATATTTTATAAATGTATAAGTTCTATATTTATTATATCAATTATTTATTGATAATAAATATTAATTAATAAAACAAATAATAATTATGTTATATATTATACCATATAATATGTTATGTTATATATATCACATACATAACACATAAAACAAATAGCATCAATTATTTATTAATAATAAATATCAATATTTATATAAATTTATTGTGTCAATTATATCAATATTTTTAAATATAAATCATTAATCTTTCATGGTTTTTTGAAAATTGGTAGCATTTATACTTGTGAAGTAATTACATCTTTAAACTGCACTAAGACTTTTGGGACATCCTGTAATTTAGTGTATATTTAAATGTGTATGCTTTTGCTGGAGGGCAATCATATGAAAGAAGTATGAAAAGGCAGTTTGGAGCAACTGGGTAGAGAAAACTCCTCGGCCTGGCATTTAAAGCTGAGGAGTTTGTATTTTACCCTGGAAGGAACAGAAAGTCCCTCAAGACTTCACTGAACTTCAGGTTATCCATACTCTTGTCCTATCATTAGGCGTGTACTTCAGGAATTGATGAAAATAATGGGGAAATTCAGAAGTTGCTAAATGAAAAACAAGAACAAGACAGCAAGAACATGGAGTAAAACAGGGCTGTGTGCTTGCTCCCATGCTTTTTAGCATGATGTTTTCAGCCACGTTAACAAATGCCTTCAATGACGATGAACACGGCATCAAGGTCAACTACTGTACTGATGATAAGTTCTTCAATTTAAAAAGGCTACAAGCCAAGACCAAAGTTAAGGAGTGTTGGTGCATGATTTTCTGTTTGTAGATGATTGTGCCTCTGAAGCTGAGAAGCAACAAAGTATGGACCAATTCTCTGCTGCCTGTGCTAATTCTGGCCCAGTAATTAACACCAAGGAAACACAGGTCTCCATCAGCCACCACCACACCATCCTTACATGGAACCATCGATTACAGCAAATGAGATGTTTTGAATGCTGTGGAATAGTTCACTTACCTTGGTAGTGTACTTTCCAGGGATATACACATTGACAATGAGGTTGATGCATGCATTGCCAGACCTAGCTCAGTGTTTGGGAGGCTCCAAAGAAAAGTTTGGGAAAGAAGAGGTATTAGACTGACGACCAAACTGAAGCTCTACAGAGCCATTATGCTGACCTCATTGTTGTATGTTTGTGAAACATGGACAGTCTACCAGCGCCATGCCAGGAAACTGAATCACTTCCATTTGAACTGTCTTAGGAAGATTCTGAGGATCACCTGGCAGCATAAAGTACCAGACACTGAAGTCCTTGCTCAAGCTGAACTGCCAAGTATTCAAACTATGCTTCAGAGAGCACAACTCTGATGGGCTGGCCACGTTGTTCGAATGCAAAATGTACACTTGCCAAAAAGACTATTTCATGAAGAACTCACATACAGGCAGGTGATCACACGGTGGTCAGAAGAAACTATACAAGGACATTCTCAAGGCCTCTCTGAAGAACTTTGTATTTGACTGTGCAACATGGGAGACACTGGCACAGGACTGCTCAGCATGGTGAGCCCACATCAGAAAGGGTGCTGTGCTCTTTGAGCAAAGCAGAATTGAGACAGCACAAAGTAAACGCAGGATACACAAATTTGAGATATCCACCCCAAATATTCACATGGACTATCTGTGCCCAAACTGTGGTACAGCATTCCAAACTCATATTGGTCAGATCAGCCACAGTCGGACACACTGAGATTTCACTATATCATGGTGATGCCATTTTGGCCCTCTCTGAAGACGAACAACAACCAACTTAGGGAATACAATCAAATTCTCACACAGACTTAAGCCAAACACAAGAATAGAAGGCAAATTAATTAAATAAAAGTCAGATATATGTTGACAGATATCAATATAAACATATTCTGAGGTCACCAAAATTATTTTGTTCCATAGTTTCAAAAGGTAGTTATATACTCTCCATCTCCCTTCTGCTTTCTTTTGATCAATTTTCAAGGAAGTCTGTATTTCAGAGGGGAGTGGGGACTATAAACATGTTTGCTGTATTCCAGTGGGATCAAATCAAATAGAAAACGGAGCCACTAATTCATATAGAAGGATCCCTGCTCCACATATAGGCTTAGTTTTAAAATGTTAACGCTCTCTATGTTTTATTGTATTTCTATTTATTTTGCTAAAGATTTCCCAATTAAATTTGAATCTGGTCTAGTGGCACTCAGGGACGCCTGAGTGTCTGACACCTCTGCTGGAGACAAAAGTTCAAGTTCTCTCAACCTACTGACCTGGGGAGCGGTAGAAGCAGTAAAAAGTGATAAGGGGGGGGGGGTAAATGCCACAAGAAAAATTTTGCAGCCTAATGATTTCTGAAAACTATTTAGACTAGACCAGACAGAAATCTGGAAACACAAGTGCCACCCAGGCAGAACAGTAAGAACTAACAGATGTCTGTTTAGCAGCATCAACAACCTCTAGGAAACAAAACTACCCTGGCAACCTAAAATCTTATAATAGCTCCCATTGATCAAGCACCTTCTGTACAGTTTTACTTCCACGTTATAAATGAGGCTGCTGAAGCTAAGAGAGGGGTTAGGTGACTTGTCCCAGCTCACAGCAAGCTCACAAGGGGCAGAGCTGCAGATCCAAACCAGGTAGAGTCTTTTCACCTCCCCACTCCTCTCCAAATCTGAGTGGGGGGAAGGGTTACCTTCACCAGGAAGGCTGTTCAACAGATGGGCAAACAAAAGGCCTTCTGTACAAGTGCAAGGAATTCTTAAGTTACTGCACAGACCTCAGAGGGAACGGTCTGTCAGCATACAAGAACAAGGCTCTGGGTAGGATCAAGATTTTCCTATGAGAACACTGCATACATTCCCCTTGGTCAGGGCCCAGCTTGCTCCAGCAGAAATTCCACTCCCCATCTGCATTCCAGGCTGCAGGGTACCCCAATAAGCCAGCTCCTCTACATAGTACAAGAGGGAGTGTGTGCATGCATGTGCCCACACATGTACATGTATTGTCTATGTGCACGTGTGTGTACATGTGTTTTGCATGCATGTGCATGTATTGTGCGTGCACAATGTTTCACCAGTTTTGAAATGGAAACCACAGCTCTCTCACAAGGGAACTGAAAAATGTCCTAGCTTTGGATTGCACTTAGAAACATGGGTCTCCCTCTGCAGGGTTTAGGCCTCCTGCATGGCTGGAGAGCTGGGGAGCGGGACCCAAGACAAACCCCAGGGTAACCAAAGGATAACTAAACACTCTGCTGTGTCAGGTCTGAAGCTCTTTCTCCTCCCCACCTCCCCTTGCTACCGTCAAGGCCTGCACTTAAAACCCAGGCTCTCAGAAAGGTGGTTTGACTGCCTGCCCAAGGCTAGAGCTGAAAAGCAATGCCCCAGAATCCTCCTGCCAGCTGCCTCCACCCCGCTTCGGTGGTCACAAAATGGAACATTCCTGGAAAAGGACTGTAAGCAAAACAAAACCCCAAACTCCCAGGCATATGCAAGACAGCAGGCCCCATTGCCTCTAACTAGAACTGGTAGGAAAACAGCTGTCTCTGGACAAGGCTGCAGACAGCTTCATAAGGAGTTTGCACAAGCAAGCAGAAGAGCTAGGTGTGTGGTTTTACCAGATAACACAACATCTTGAGTGCATGAAGCCTGGCCGGGGGCAGGGAGCCAAACACAGCAGCTATCCAGTGGAACCACTCTCCCCAAATATCACTTTCTGAAAGGCTACAAAGCCTTCTCCCAGGGGACCCTCCCAGAATTCCTCTGATGGGCTACATTCTTCCGATTTAATTAGAATCCTAGCGTATTAGAACTGTCAGACACAGGGCAGGCCCTGCCCATTCCAGGCAGGCTGCTAAGAGGGAAATTATTTATTCAGTCAGAACCTTCAAGTGCTGTTTCCTTGGGCTTGCAGCAGAAAAGCACATTTGCATCTAAGATAACAGAAATAAAAGCTGCAAATTGATCTCACTTTGTTTTCCAAGGAACATAATTATGCAACTACTAGTAAGGAAAATCGGACTCTGGAATGGGCTCTTGAGAAGATCTTGGGGAGATCTAGTTTCTTCCAGCTAGTGGCTTCACGGTACAGACCTGACCCAAAGCAGTTCTAGCAAAGAAAGGCAAACTCTCCTTCCTTAAGTGCAATTGGGCATAATGTACCTTTACCTACTAGAAAGGGAAGGAAAGCTTTTCTCTACATGTAGTTCTTCTTGCACAGGACAGCACTTCTAAAAGCGGGTCTGTTGCTCTGACCAATGCGACAACCAGCCATTATTCCAAAGGACAGACTGTGAGCGATGCTGCTCCTGACAGAGAGGCAATGGACCCAAGGTACAGAAGGAGAAGGACATTTATGGACACAGACAAAATGGGAATTTGTTTTCCTTGGCCACGCTTATCTGTCGTAAGGATTTGTTTTCCTTTTTTTTTTTTCTTTCAAATGTGCAGGGAAAGCCAATTACTGCTCGTTAACTGAAAAACATAATAAAATAAAAAGATTTTAAAAACCTGGATCTGTTCAAATCAGCACTGCAGTACATTTCTGTCACTTTATTAGTTGTATGACCTTTAGCAAACACTTATCAGAGCTTCAGTTTCCTCATTCGTAGAACAGGGTTAACATCTCTCCTTCCTACCAGCTCACACGCTTGTTCTATGGACCAAAGGAGATAACATCTAAACAGGGGAAAGTACTTTGAACAACAAACTGCCAGCAAAGGTAACTGGTACCACGAATCAATCCATTCACAAGTATTCACTCAGCATTAGGGTGCCTGAAACTGTGCTGGTGCTTGGGATACAAAGACAGAAGAGAGATAATGCCTGCCTAGAAGGAATTTACACTCCATTCATAATTTACATTTTGGAATTATCTAGCAGATACCAAAGAGAGGATATGGGAACCAATCACAGAATTTATTTTAAATGGGAAGGAACCTAATTACCTCATCTTAGAGGTGAGAAAACACTTTATAGGCCCAGAAAGTTTCTGAGGTGGGGAACCTTTGGCCTCAAGGACACATGTGGCCCTGTAGGTCCTCAAGTGCATTCCTTTGACTGAATCCAAACTTCACAGAACAAATCCCCTTAATAAAAGAACGGTTTATCCAAGATGACAAGTAGTAGCAGGGGAGGGACTAAAACCAGGCCAGAGTTTTAGCTAGCACAGCATGCCGCACACTGAATCCCAAGAGAGTCTCACCTAAGGAACTCTGAGTTGCAGAATTCTGCTTTCCCCATATTTCTGATATACCTGGGTTTCTTGCTCCTTCCACTCTGATTTAGAAACAGGGATGAAAAGGGGATCTCTTTGTTCTAATGCCACCAATTGCAGACACCTGGTCCCCAGAAAAATGGCAGCTCTTGGGGATCTACAATTTTCTCATCATATCTTGTGGCTAGTATCCCTGCGAAATACAATATAGGTACCCAGCTGGGCTGCTTAAGCCCTTAAACCACAGGAGGGGAAAAAGGAGAGTCCCTACATAGTCTCACTCTGACTCAGCTCCCCGGACTCACAGGCTGACATTCTACCACACAGCTTCAAATGAGTATTTGGAGGCAAATCCAATACAGCTCCCATGCACATATAAACCTAATGTTATTCCAAATGTCTTCATCCCAAAAAGATTGGATTTGGAGGGCTAGCAAAAATTATCAACCAGATATAAATGTATAACATCAAAACATAAATCTATTCACCTTTCACCACTAAAAAACAAAGCTTTTTTTTTTAAACCCAGGAAGGTACAAACTCATGTGGATAGGGCCTTCCAGGTGACATGTTTTGACCAACACATGCTCATATCCCAGCCTTTCTGAGTCACACACTTGCTTGTGAAATGTGGTTCTCTGAAACAAGCAAAACTACCTTGTAACAACAAAATAAAAGCCTGTCACCCCAAAGACCATCCACCAAACACACACATGGGTACTAGACTGAGTTCCTAGTAGACCGGGCATTCCCCGGACAATCACAATGTCTTTACTGAGCAAGAACAGTGAGTAACTTTCTCTCTAACCAAAGGTAATGGGGAGGGTGGAGGGGGGAGAGAGGGGAGAGAAGAGTTGGAGAAATTTCTGGAGAAACCCTGACTTCTCTTTTTGCAGAAAGGGTCCCTAGATTTCATAAAAGCTCCCAAATGGCAGAATAACACTCTCCCCACTCTCTACGCCCTGTACATCTACAAAGAAGGCCACCTGGCAAATACACACATACAACACCATATATCTATTTGTCTGTTTGCTTAAATGTTTTCATCTAATCCTGGACCCTCTGGGATAGAAGAGCTGGGAGAGAGCCCATAAGGAGGACTCACTCAGCAAGCGCTCACACCCATTGGGATTACTGCCAAGGACCATACTCAAAGAGAGCAAACAACTACCTAGGCCTGGTTCTTTTGTCCTTCCATTTTAAACCAGGGAGGCCAATTCCCTGTTTCAAGGGGAGAAGGGCATTGTTCATTCCCTACTGCTGGGCTTCAGAGTAAAAACTCCAGCAGTGGGCTAAAACAGCAAAGAGGAGTGGGGGGAGATGACCTGCCCTTCCACATACCCCTTATGAAAGCCACTAATCCAGCAGTTTGGAGCTTATTGTATTTGCTTCTATTCAGATCTTGCCTTTGGAAAGGAATAAAGAATAAATCTTTATTTGCAAGGATCTGACCTCCACTCCCTTTATTTCCTCTCTCTATAAGAACCTAAGCTCCTATAGTTTGACTATCATGTAAAAGAATGAGAGGTTTCTTTTAGCCCACCTCTTTCCTGGGACCTTTAAGAAATATTATCTTTTTTTCCCCAATTATAAAAAAATCTATTTTCTTTCCATCTCACATTCCACCCTCTGCCAAATTGAGAAATGTATTTTCTCATTCTCTTAATAAAATTTATGAAGCCATTTTTTATACTTGTATGTATTTCTTTGTTACACTGATAGGTAAAACATCAGTAACAGTTACTTTGCTTTAAAAAAAAATTGTAAGGAAGAAAACATTCAGTTCCAAATCTCTTGATAACATGAATGCAGCAGAATATTCTCATCAGGACAAAAGGCGTTCCCTGCATGTGCTCCACGTGCACACACACTCATGCACACAGACATATACATACACCATCTAGCTAACAGCCCTGACCACTGTCACCTACACCCCTGGTCCTGGTTATTCCAGCCCAATGGCTCATGGCACCAGGCCATAACTCAGAAACCAGCAGGAAACATGGTGCCTCTAAGGAGAGATCACTGAGTTCCTGATCCCTGGAAATCCCTGGGAATTGGTATCTGGCTACCATGTCCTGAACCTGATTTCTTCTTGTATGTGGCCCCTATGTCCCACTGTGTGACTACCTACCAATGGCCCACCTGCCTAGAGAAAAAAAAAATCTCTTGCTTAAAAAGTTAGGATTTCAAAGGCTACACACAGGGGCCCTGGCAGCTCCTTAACCTAAGGGAGGGAGATCAGATTCTTGCCAAGAACAGGACTTGGCACCTTCAACTGAGATGACCTCCTTCCATATGTGTGCCTCACCCTGTAAATCATTAAAGAAATCTCTCCAAAGCAGCCAGGAACGGGACAGGGAGCTCTGCTGAAGGTCCCAAGTCCTACTCTTGGCAAACATCTGGTTTCCATGGTGTGAGAGAAGGGAGGGTAAAACATTCCTTGACAAGATCTTAAGATCTAGCCTGAGGTGCTAGGGGTAGTCCTACTCTCACTCTTTCTGGTCCTAAGACAGGCCAGGACTTTGGAGCATGGGCTACCAGACATGGAACTTCTAAACATACCTCCTGCAGCAGCCAGCCTCTCATCTGTCACTGAGCTCTGATGAGCTGTAGTCACACTATCTGAATTGGGAGCTGAGGATATCATTTTGCAGGGCCAGCAGTCATCCGGACTCTGATCAGCCTTCAAGCAGCTGCCTAGCCAAGCTTGCAGGTGCAATACAATATCTTGCCTCTGTCAGACAAAGGTCCCACGCAGAACATGCTCCCTGATGCAAAGTCCTCACTTCAAAAGGCTAGTCCTAGCATGTCTGGCTTACACTTCTGGTCAATCCTTGGCAGGCTGCAAGTCGGCCCCCAATTTGTTAAGCTGCAGGATGTTGGCCAAACCTGAGCACCCAGAGCTACGGAATGCTGGAAAACTCTGGTCCCAGAAAGGAGCACAAGAGCAGGACAGAAACCAGAATGACAGAAATAAAGGATAAAGGAAAGCTGCATCTCAAAGACACAAGCACAAAACGAAAGGAATTTCTTTCTAGCACCCATCCCCAAAGCTCCCATCCAGGAATTCCATCCTTAATGGGCTATTTACTTAAAATAAGCTCAATGAGTCAACACTACGATGTGGTTACCAAAAAAAGCTGATACAATCCTATGCATAAAGAGAAATATAACACCCAGAAACAAGTAGGTGAGAATTTGTCCAGATTCTTCTGGTCAGGCTACAAATGGAACGTGGCATCTTTTCTGGAGCATCATAAGGATACTGACAAATAGTAGTGAAAAAAAGAGGATGGTCCCTGGTGAAGAGCCTGGGAAACATGCTTACCCAGACAAGTGAAGGATGATATTGTCAAGAAAGACAGCTTAAGGACTCTGAAGTGCCCAGTCCTGCCTTCAGAAGACAGACAAGGAAGCCTGCCTCCCACCTCTTAGCAGAGAGGAGATAGACCACCAAGAGCACAGTGAAACACATCTGTAGACATAGCCAATGTTGTGCTTGAATACACTTGCTACAATGATTGCACATGTATAGCATATATCAGATTGCTTGCCATCTTGGGGAGCAGGGAGGGAGAAAAATTTAGAATTCAAAGTCTTAGAAAAAATGAATGTTGAAAGCTATATGTAACTGGAAAAAAATAAAATACTATTTACAAAAGAAAAGAATATACTTGTTAGAAGGGAGGACTTCTATGGGTATGGGAGAGGAGTTAATGGTCAGTAACAGGAATGCAAAAAAATAAGCAGCTACAATGAAATATTTTTTAAAATACGAAGCAGACAACAATAGAAAAGTCAGGAAGGGACAGAGACAAGCAGGGCAGTGACTAGATTGTTAAAGCTAATATATGTCGTTTAAAACATAAACCGTATGTTACAGAAACTTACAGCTTCATATCCTATTCTCTTGTTTTTTTAATTGACATGTTCATGTTTAAGTTCATAATAAGAAAGAATATTTATATTTTAAAGAGCAGATGAAACAAATCAAGCTGTTTAACTCAGAGCACAAAATATTCTGATCCCCACCCCCACCCCAGAGACAAATATGTCAAATTTGTCTTCAAATATGTGAAGAACTATCACCTGAAAGAGGAAGTGAGTTAATTCTACGCAGCAACAAGGGAGAACTAGGACAAAGCGGTAGAAAGTACAAAGATGAGATGAATCTAAGCTGAGAGACAGAGATGAAGACAGAAAGGGAAAGAGAGACAGAAATTACAGGAGAAAACAAAACACCAAAATTTTTCAATGAGCAACAAGAGTGAAAATGATTCAATTTAAATGCGCAGTAGAACAAATGAATCTGTTAATGTACCAGGAGCAAAGGAGATGTAAAAACAAATTAAACAGATAAACTGAGATTGGATAAATAACACACCCAAAGAAATTAAGTCACAAATGAGAATGCTACAAAATGATCACTGGGATTTTTGTTGTTCTACAGTTGTTTCAGTCACATCCAACTCTTCATGACCCCATTTGAGGAGCATTTGGGGTTTTCTTGGCAAAGACACTGGAGTGGTTTGTCATTTCCTTCTCCAGCTCATTTCACAGATGAGGAGACAAACAGGGTGAAGTGACTTGCCCAGGGTCACACAGCCGCTAAGTGTCTGAGGCTGGATTTGGACTCGGGTCCTCCTGACTCTAGGCCCCAGGCTCTATCCATTATGACCCCCTACCTGCCCTGAGAAAATCATAAAATCTAATAAAAGAAAAACTTGAAGCACCTTTTTAAAATCATGCAAGGATTAGGGAATGTGAAAAAGTTCCAAGGAGAGAGATTTCAGCTCTGTACAAGGACAAAGCCCCTAAATGTTTGCAGCAATGGAACATTGGAATAGAATGCCTCAGATAGAGGGAATTCTTTCAATCACAGAAAGCACTGGAGCAAAGGTTGGATGACCACTGACCAGGGATACTGCAGTGGGCAAGTAGGATTTCAGTGTTATATCAGATGAGTTCAGATGTCCTTTGAACTCTGGCATTGTGTGATTCTGTGAACCTGCATGCAACGCCCTACCTTAGGCCCCTTCAGACCCTGACCAAAAATGGTTCATATCCTAACTAATCCATCATAGTAGAACAGCACTGTAAAATCATGAAACTCCATGGTAACATCCTCGGACCAAATGCTTACCTATAACACTGACAAGGTTTCCTTAAAGATTTGACTGTCCCTATAACATCGTTTCAAAAACATCCGATTTCCTTAAAACCAGTTAAGGATCTTTCGTGGGATATGCCCAAAGAACATCCAGTCCTCAAAGCAATTATGACCTACAGCAGTGAAGGAGGTAAAACATACATGCATGATACAAATAGGGAACACCTGCAAAGCAGCATGTGAGTAAAGGTAAGACATGATAATGCAAGTGATGCCTAAGTGTGTATTGGGGGGAGGGGAGGAAGAGTAAAAGTAGAGTAGAATTAGTCAAAGAAAGGCTTCTTTCAGGTCTCGGAGGGAATCATGACCATTATTTTTCAGCAGTTGGGTTGGCTGACCTGCGAACAAAGGAGGGAGAAGGGCATTCTAAGAGGAAGGAAGAAGTGAGTTAAGGTGCTAGGACATGAGACTTAGTGAGTTCTATGCAGACAACCTTGGCTGAATGGAGAAGCCATGCTGGGAAATGGTCCATGATGACATTAGAGGGAAGCACCCAATAATGTGCCTCCAATACAAGGAAGAAGAAAGAATAATGGACTATGAAGCAAGAGTTCTACTCTTACCATCATAGACTACTTCATGACCTTGGATAAGGTTAGACCTGCCACTCTATAAGCCCCATTTCACACTCATTCTAAGGGAAGTCTATGATTTTTGCTAATATAAAATCCCTCCTGGAATGAAAGAATCCCTTGGTGATAGCATGCCTTGTGGAAACAGCTCTGACCCTGGAGTAAGACAACATGAATTCAAATTCTGCTTCTGATGCTCCCTGTGTAATCTTAGACAAGTCATTTAATTTCTGGACCTCAGTTTCATCATATATAAAATGAGGAGGTTGAACTAGATGGCATCTGAGGTCGCTTCTAGTTCTAGTCTAGAGCTATGATTCTATGGTATCTCCACCCTGAGGCAAGGCACTGGTCAAGCCCTGGTCTAAAGTGGCCATTTCACGAGGTGCCCAGGTCATGCTCATTTCCACTCCTCCTACCTCCAGACTTCCCTACCTCCTTCTCAGACAACAACCACAACGGCTCAAGTGCAGGCACCTCCCTATCCCTGCTTTACAAAAAGTCCCTTTTAAGTGTTGTCTTTCCCTATCCCAACATGCAAGTTATAGCATCAGAATATATATGTTCTTTGAGATTAGGGACTGGCCTTTTTGCTTATATTTTTATCCCCAGCACTTAGCACAGTGCCAGGAACTATCTATGAAAATACAATACAAATGACCAAATCATGTGATTTCTTACACACACATCATACTTCTCAGAGGTGAGATACATATGTATATGTTTGTATTTAAAATATTTAGAAGCTTGTATATTATGTACTTGCTTATTCTACCCTATTATTTTATTCCATACACTTACTTGTATTTACATAATTTATGCACTTATATTTATATCCTACACATATATTACACATAATATATTAAATTCTTGTCTTTTATATTCTGTTTTATTTATTTAAAAAATCACTTTTGAGTACTCAGAAGAGTAAGTGTTGACCACTTAAAAGCCATCATCAAGGGTTCATAAAGAACGGTCATGCCAGACTAAGCTAATTTCCTTATTTTTTTTAAATGTTTACCAGCCTAAATGAGGGAAATACTGCAGACATCACATACCAGCATTTCAGCAAGAGAGCTGACAAAAGGTCTCACAATGTCATCAGGGATAAGAGAGAGATGTAGGTTAGATAACAGCTTGGTTAGGTGGCTTTGAATTATGCTGAGTGACTAAACCCCAAAAATCACAATCAATATCAACACATTGCAGAATTCAGAATTGGAAGACAGCTCAGTAGTCAGTTAGCTCAACCTGCACTGAAAACTGCAACATGCCTGACATGTGCTTATCCCACCTCTGCCTGGGGACCTCCAGTGAGCAGGAACTCTGCACCTCCCAAAGCAACTGATTCTCTAACGGAAGAAAGACGCCAAGGCAGTGCCCCAGGAATCTGTCCTCAGCTCTTTAACACTGTTATCAATGACCTGGATAAAAGCATAGACAGCAAACTTATACGATTAACACAGGTTCAAAAAATAAGGTCAATCAATTGAATATGTATGGTGAGGAGAACAGTATGACAAAATAATGTGTATAAAAGGTATGGAAGGAGGGAAGTAGGGGTAGGTTTGTGGCCTGGAAGTTTGATATGAGTGATATGACGCGGTAATGCAGTCAAATAAGCTAGCAGGTGGCCTTGGGCTAAATGAAGAGAGACCTCCAAGACAGCCAATCAAAGGAAGTGAGTTGAGCACCTATCCTACACCTTTGTCAGTCAAGCCAGACCTAGAGTCAGTTTGGGGTGACATGTTTTGGACAGGACACCTACAAAGTGGAATACATCCAGATAATGAAAGAACTGGAGGCTATATTACATGCGAATCAGTTGAAGGAAGTAGGGAGCTCTAGAACAGAAAAGAGATGACTTCAGTGGGATGTTACTGCTGTCTTTAACTACCTAAAAGGCTGTCAGGAGCAAGAGATTTTACTTGTTTTTCTAGGCCCCTAAAAGACAAAATCCAAACCAATGGGTACACATTGGCAGAGGTGGCTTTCAGCTCAACATAAGGCAACATTTCTGAACAATTAGAACTGCCTTAAGAAGTAGTGAGCTCCTCATCAATGGAAGTGTTCAAGTAGAGGATGAATGGCAAAGGTGTAAAGGGAATTAGTTAGATGTTGGTCTAGATCAGGAATTCTTCATCTTTTTTGAGTCACATACCCCTCTTTCAGGCTGGTGGAGGTCTATAGACCCCTTCTCAGAATAAAGCTTTTAAATGCATAAAATAAAATACACAGGATTACAAAGGAAACCAATTATACTGAAACAAAATGTCATTTTTATCCATCCAAATTCATGGACTCCCTGAAATCTATCCATGGAACCCCCCAATCAAGAAGTCCTTTCCAACTCCAATTCTGAGAGTCTGATGTTTTGGTGTAATGCCCTGGGTCAGGGGTCAAGTCAGGGTCTAAGAGAAAGGGCAACAAGTTAACAACACCTGCTTTTCTCCTGCTAACCCTCTCAAAACAGCAGAGCTGGGAAAACTGTCACAAATGGCTGGGAGTAAGTAGAGAGCAACAAACAGTCTTTGTACCACAGAGGGCTGTATGTCGCTTTTATACTTGGACTCCAGGATACTGGCTCCTGTGACAGCTTATAATTGTAGTATCTCAAAAAGCAAAGTGACACATAAAAATAATGTTTGCATTGGTCTATTTGGTGGCCGGGGCCTCTTCAATGACAAGTGTCACAGGCTTCTCATGGGGGCAACTAGGATTCCATACATAATGCCATATCCTGCAGGCTGAATGCAAATATACCTGGGGAAACCAACAGGAGGAGAAAAAAACAGGAACTCATACAATCCTAAGCTAAAGACTCCAAAGCTAAAAATGCACTTGGCATCTGGGGATGGAGCAACAATAAAACAGACCATCTTAAATGAAGGCATAGTATCCTTGAAAGTGGTGAATTTGGGGCAGCTAGGTAGTGCAGTGGATAGAGCACTGACCTTGGAGTCAGGAGGACCTGAGTTCAAATCCAGCCCCAGACGCTAGCTGTGTGACGCTAGGCAAGTCACTTAACCCTAACTGCCTCCAAAAAAGAAAAGAAAGCATTGAATTTGGAGTCAAATATTCTAGATTCAAATCCTGGCTGTGTTCCTTATTACCTATGCAACCTGGGCCAAATTAATCTCTTTGGATCAATCTCTCTATCAGGACACACTTAATAAGTCCTATATACCAGGCACTATGTACAAATGCAAAAAAAAAAAACTGCCTTCAAGAAACTTGTATTCTATTGGAGGATACAACTCGTTATCAGAAAGGGATCTGCAATTTGGTGTGGTTAAACTACAAGAGCTTCTGAAATCTACAATTCTATAATAAGATCTATAATCCAAATGCAAATCCTTCCCCCTCACAGTAACCTAAGCAAAAAGATTCCAAGAACAAGAGGAGGGAGTGAGTGGAAGAGGGGAGGGAGTCAAATTAACCCAATCCTGGACTTTGATCTTCTTAACTACCAGATGCACCAAGCCAAATGGGAGCAACCAACTAGGTTAGTCTATTACATGGGCTGCCAAGGGCATGAACTGCGGCATCCCTATGCCCTGTACATAGCTTTCTGCTACGGGTTACAAAGTATACTATGTGGCCCTTGCCCTCCAGAACATTACACCAGCACTTAGGACAAGACATACTCCAGTTAAACAACAACTCAGAGCAGTGTAACACTAAATGCAGAATGAGCATGGCCAAGTCCCATGAACCAAATCCAAGCCTTAGCTTCAGTAAGGACTATAGGAGTTCAGAGAAGAAGGGAGCTATCCCAGTGGGATTTGAAGATCAGGCACAGTTCCATGGGGAAAAGTAAAACTTCAAAGATCAGTCTAGGACTTACTTACCAGTCAAAGAAAAGGAAAAGAGGCAAGTCCAGTGGGGCAAATAGCATGAGCCAAGGTATGGAGGTAGAAATGATGTTGTATGAGGTAGTATGTTGGGTATGTTATGAGGAAACCCAGGCTGGTTAGAATAAGACTTGGTCTGGGAAACAGCCAGCAAAGGCTAAAAAGATACATCAGAACCAAAGTGTGGTTTGTTGACTAAATAGCAGCCCCTAATAAATCATATAATCATAGACTTCTTCGCTTGACAAATGAGGAAACTGAGGTCCAGAAACATGAAGTGACTTGTCCAAAGTAACAGAGTTAAGATCTTAACTCAGATCTCCTCATTTCAAATCTACTATATACCAAATGTCTCCTGACAATGGAGGGTCCTGAATGTTCAGAGTTTGGACTTTCTCCCATAAGCAATGGAGTCTTCAGGAGGGGTATAAAGTGGTGTTTTAGGAATCCCTACCTAACAGTGTCCAAGAGCACAGACATCTGGGGAGTCAGGAGACTGACCACATAAGCCAGGTGTGAACTGGCATATGAAATGGAAAGAACTCAATGAGAGACAGGGGGAAAGTTACTGGAACTCAACTCAGCCATAAGCACTGTAATCTGGAAATGATACAGCACCTCCCATCAGGAATCAAAATCCAGACACACATCATTAACTAAACACAAGGAGACATGGCTGACCACAGCAGCACTAGGGAATGAAGCTTTCCAAAGAAACATATCTACCGAGACAAAGTCAAGAACTATCATCTAGCTCACACTGGGGCTTTTAAAAGAGCCTGCAACCCTGTGCCATCCTATCCTTGATCCTGCTCATATCCTCCTTTTATACCATTGCTTTTGGGGGGGCTTCCATGATTACTGCTAGTTAAGACCAAAGAGGAAGGAGTCAGCAACAGAAAAGAGTAAGAACAGATTGGGTCTGACTTAGACAAGGCCAGGGGACAGATGGGCCAGTGGGAGAGGCCTCCAAGGTACGGTGGAGATTCTGTATACCTGCATTCTTGGCTTCTGTAGGTCCTTTCCGTTTCCCATGTTCACTCCCATATAACATTGCCCTAGGTTGTATAACCTAGTTATCTCAATAAAGGCAAAGCAGAAGGCTGCCCTGCTGCCTTGACAATCCTTGTGTTAAGGCAAAGGTTTTCGCATGTACACATAGCAATAGCTCATCCAAGAGTGAAGTAATCAGACACAAAGATTTAGACCACAGGACTGCATGCCTGGAGTTTGGGGATCAGGCAAGGAAAGCAGGAATCCTAAAAACAATCCCTTTTGGAGTTTCTTTTAATGGAGTCTGTTCATAGCCAAAAAAAGATTTAGGTTATGAAATCCCAAAATATTTTTCTTACGCACTTGGAAAAAGGCAGTGTGGTACAATGACAACAAGACAGTCAGTAGATATGGGTTCGAATTCCACTTCTGCTACCTTATGCATACCATATGCAAGTTCATTAACTTCTCAGGGCCTCACTTTCCTCATCTAGTTCTAAAGCTTTGATGCCACAATGATGACCTAATAGGAAGATATTTCATCATCATTTTTCTGCACTTACAGAAGGCTTCTGGGCTAAAAAACATTGGCTGTGCAAATACATATTAGTAATCAGTTGATTCAGAGAGCAAAGGACCACACATTAGCTGGAATGCCTTGGGACAGAGCGAGGTAAAGATGTCACTGTTTTCTGCCCAAATGAGGGGAACATGTGCAAGATGAAACCAGCAATCACTCTTTTCAATTCGGGGAAGCTCTCCCAAAGAAGGCAGAGGCTCAGCCCACAGAAGAAGACTTCCTGGACTATCGAATGGCATCAGGGATATTGAAATGGGAAGGGAGAGACTGCTCAAGGGAAAAGCAAGGGCTCTAGCCAGATGGAGTCAGCAAACAGGAGTCCTAGAAAGGGAATCTATGGGGAAGTGGGGGCGAGGGGCCGGGAGGGATGAAACATCGCCCTTTTAAGCAGCCAATCCAACCCTGTTGTGTCAAGAGGCTGGTTCCAACATGCATGTTCTGCCTGTGAGTCAGCAACCCCATTCAGTAGCATTTTATTGCTGCTGATTCATACCTTGGCTACACAGGAAGCTGGAGTCCACTCTTTCCCACTTGAAAAAAAAAACGCAGTTTAAGAACTCTGCTCAATGAAAACCCCAAGTCACAGGCACCCTGATATAGCGCTTCCTGTGCGTCACTCAAAAGGAGGGGGAAGTCCCCCTCAGTGTTACCTTCACCACCTCCTTAACTGCCATCAAGGAAAAAAAGCAGCAGAGTTGAAGTGCCCTGTATTTCCGGGTCTATGACACACGCTTATGTCAGGCAGAGCCCAAGGCAAAAAAAAGGTAAAGATAGACAGACATAGTGGTAAGCCTGCTGGTCATCAGCCTAGAAACTGAGAAACAGGTTCAGGTCCCTAGAAAAGGGCTCTCACAGGAGGACCTTGAAGGGAGATATAAGGTTTTATTTTCACTTTATGTATTTGACTTGAAGGTGATACGGTACTCTACCAGGGCCATACTCAGAAGGAACATACAAATCGGCTAAACTGTGACAGATTTTTCTTTTGCAAATACAACAGCTCTTGACTTGACTACTGAAGTTGTAACATTTAAAGAGAAAGAGTATCAAACAAACCACATGTTAAAACACAGTTGCTAAGCAGGCTGGGCTGCACTTTTGCAGAAAAACTTTCAAAATGCACTTAAACCCATAGAGCTACCTCTTCCCCCCTCACCCCCCCCCCAAAAAAAAAGGTGTGCCCTGTCTTTAGTTGCAAAGGAGGAAGCTCAAGGACTTAAAACCAAAGAAAAGCCTTAAGGTCAAGCGACAACCACTCCCTATTTTGTTCAAATTCCTTGGAGTCCACGGAGAGGGGAGCTCCACACTCCCAAAGCAAAATTGGAAAGCCAGCTGTGCAGCAGCCTGTTTCAAGGTTTATTTTGCTGCTCTTTTGCATCCCTCCCATCTGTGAAGAGATGCCAAAGAACTGGTCTGGAATCAATTCCCAACGGGGGTAAGAATCAGAAGAGGTCACAGTGCCATTCATAGGTTCAAGCTGATGACACACACTCTTATGTCAGGAAAAGGTAGATCTCCTCAGACCTAACATCTTAGAGCTTTTTATTAGACAGGAAAAGAACAAAGCCGAAGTAAGATCGGGATGACAGATTAACTTGGGCTACTTTCAAAAGATCCCTTGAAAAGCTTAGCACATCAGTAGGAATGCCAGAGTTAATTTTATCTCCAGACAGAGAAACCTGTTTATAATACCTTAGTGATGGGCAAAGCAAGCGTCCTAGTCCTCTAAACATGCTCTTGGGACAACCAGGTATTAAATCATCTCTCTCTCTCTCTCTTTTTCGAAGACACCAAAACATCATAACCTGTTTACTTCTCTCCCTAGGCAACCATAATCATCATTTAAAGCCAGTTGCTCTCATCAAACCCTAATTACAAAAGACTTGAACCTCAGCTGGGTTATGGAGTTGATCTTCTATGCTAAACAACTTGCCTTCTAAGAAACAAATTCATTCATTTGTCCAATGACCACTTACAAAGAGTGTTCAGAGAAGTCTCTTATTTAACATCTTTGAAATACCTTCAGAACTATGAGAAGCATGTTATTCTCTGGCACACGTGCTGGCTCCTTCATGCTCCTTCACCAACTATTTCGATTGTTACTCATGAACAGTTGGGCAACGGTCAGGTATCTGGCATCCCCATTTATGTAAGATGTAATTACACTTTAAAATCTTGCTGACCTCAATAATGTACAGCCCCCAGCCAATCCATACTTCAGTGCTCAAGTCACGGAAACCTAAGGTGGCAGAAATCTAAATGATGACACATCCATCCCACCCGACTGATGACCAACACAGACTACAGTGCATATTTTCCCCTACTGTGTATTTTCCTATGAAGGATCAAATGAGAAACCTGCTTGCCAGGGCTTCCCCCCCTTTCACAATCTTCAGGAAGCAAACCCAAACAGCGCCAGGTACTTGTTGCTGTCTCCCCAAGATCCTAATTTACTGGGCTAGTAGGCCTACGAAGTTGCTATTCTGCAACAGGTCCCATCCATCCCTATCTCTCCACTCCCCAAGCTACAATGAGTGAATTAAGAAAAGAAAAACCTGTTAGCAAGGCAACATCAATCTACTGTTCTGTCAGGTTAGGAATTAAAGAGACTCCACATTCATACAAGTTACTGACATGCTGCATCATCATCGTCCCTTACCACGAAAGAACTCCCTTTCTTCCCTCCTAGCCCCTTCCCTTGCTTCTCCCACAGGCCTGAGTTCCCCTCAGAATGACAAATCCTTCTCTGTTGTTATTGCCTTTTCTAAATTTCCAGGAAGGAGCCAGGAGGGGGTGGGGGAGAACAGTACAGTCCTTACCCTTCCCAGAAAGCTTCTGCCAGCCTGGGAGCAATGCAAGGCAGCCGAGCTCTTCACGAGCCGGATCCCAAGATTCAGGAACACCAAAAAATGCTCCCCAACACCCCCTAACTCGTTGCTTCTCCCAATACAATTCAAGAAATCAAGGGATTGTTGCACACTTCCCAGAGTGCGACCAAGGTTTAATGATAAACGATGATGAGGAGAAATTGAACATGAAAGACTTAGATAAGATAGGTTACCCTCCCCAACCCAAGCTTAGAAAGGACAGCAAGGCAACCGGAGCGCATAGAGGCCTGGAAAAGACAGGAGGGGCTCGGTGCAAATTGGGAAGCAAAGGAAGGAGAGTTGGGGGGTAGCAGGAGGTACAGACATTGTCATTTCCAGATAAGTTTGCAGCTATGAAGGAGGTGGGGGGAGGGTTCAGCGTAGCAGGAAGGAAGGGCAGGGAAAGCCAGGAGGACTTCTCTGCAGATGTAAAAGCCAGGAGTGCCAAGGTCCGTTTGGGGGGGCAGGGATGGGGAGATGGGGTGCAAGGGAGCCGGCGGTAAGCCGGGCCGGAGCAGAGCCCGGGCAGCCAGGGAGCGGCCGGAGGCCTTGCACCTACCTCTGGGGAGGGACATGCTGAGGCCGGCGGCGCGGGGCTGGGTTCCGCTGCGGGCGGAGGCTGGAGGCTGGAGGCTGGAGGCCGGAGGCCGGCGGCCGGCGGGGGCTGCGACGGACAAGCGCGGCTGCGGGGGCGGCTAGTCCCGGGGGCGGCAGGTGGCGGCGGCGGCACCGCGAGGAAGGGTCATGCCTCTCCTCCCCCCGGACAGGCGGAGCGGAGCAGGTTCCTCTCAACACATTCCCACCTCGGCCCCCAGGGGCTGCCGGGGTTCGGACAGAGAGCGGCGGGCGAAGGGGCTGCGGGTCAGCGGACAGACGAGCGGGAGCGTCCGCTGAGGGCGGCGCCGGAGCCAGACTGAGCAGCGGAGGGGAGGGAGGCTGGGGAGCGGGACAGCACCGCGGGAGGCAAAGCCCCGCCTCCTGTCCACTCACCCAATGGAGAGCCCACTCTCAGCACGTTCCCCGAAGCCCCGCCCCTGCCCTTAAAAGCGAGGCCCCTCCTCCTGAATGTAACACACGCCCTACTGGCCCTCGGAGCAGGAGGTAGGTATGTATGGCTAATAATAGCTTGCCTGTCCGTCGCGCTCTAACGTGGGCCAAGCGCTTTCCTTAACCGAGGGTGGAAGTGGATGGTGCAAGGATTATGACCTCTTTGCAAGAATGTGCTGACAAATACTTAACAACCGGCTCTCCAGGGGGGAAAGGGGGAATATGATGAGCACAACACATTTTTAAAGTTTAATCTGCATTGTTTTCTCCATCAGTTTCTTCAAGTCTATACAGTCAACAAACCAGTAAACCAAGTCCCGATTCACAGCTTTCACAAATATCCGGTGTAAATGCTCACAAGGAAAATTTAACAATGGGATCTCCTGAGACAGCACACCCTCTTTCCCATTGGTCAGAGGATGGAGACTCCAGTTTAAAGAAGGGAAAGGACTTGGAGAGATCTGACAGTTAGTAGGTGTCAGAGTGGGTAAGTATACCCCGCTCGTGTGACTCTGATAAATTTTAATAGTTTTAATAAGAAGTTTTAATAAATTATTTATTTAATAAAGTTATTTAATAAGTTAAATAACAATTTGAATGATGACATTTATACAGC
The DNA here is from genome assembly GCF_028372415.1 of Notamacropus eugenii. Taxonomy (NCBI): domain Eukaryota; kingdom Metazoa; phylum Chordata; class Mammalia; order Diprotodontia; family Macropodidae; genus Notamacropus; species Notamacropus eugenii. The sequence goes on along the minus strand of NC_092874.1, from coordinate 379,155,452 downwards.
GGTCTCCACGTAAATATCATTATTCCCATTTTACAGATAAGGAAAAAAGCAAAGATGTTAAATGACTTGCCCACCCAAGTGTCCACAGACATTGTCCTTTGAAGCCAGTCACGGGTGAAACTGGGAGTCATAATGAAGTCTTAAGACCCCAAAAACCAGGCTCTTCCCATTACACTGTATATAGAAGGCATGACTCACATACACATACACAAATACAGATTCAAAATAAACATACTTAATAATATATAAACAGGCCTGCAAATTCAATCAATAGGTGTTTAAGTACCTGTGTGTCTGTTCATTTGTCCTTCCTTGCTGAAGAAGACCATGCCATCAGAGAAATGATGACATGACTTGCACTTGACTTTGTTTTGAGTGAGGGAAGGCTGTGCAGGTCACCAGTTGAATAGGGACCCAGCTAGCTGGGTAACTCAACTCCTCCTCTCCTGTCTGCCTCCCCTTCCCCTTCCTTCTCCTCTCCAAAGGAAGGTAAATTTGGATGGCCAAAAGATGCCCAGTTGAGTTGGTTTTACTGGCTCTTTTCCTTTTCTTCCTTTCCTTTCCTGTCCTGTCCTGTCCTGTCCTAAAACCTTAAACCTACTGCACTCTGAAACTGGGACTCCAATGGGCCGTGCCTCAGGGCTCCTAGCTTTACAGTGATTATCAATAGTAACTGTTGCTGGTTTCCTCCCAGCCTTATGTCTTTCTTTCTCTTGACCTCATTAAAGGGGCCATGCCCAGGCTACTTCTTAAACAAGCCTATTCAGTGAATGGGTGTTGCCTCACCCTAAGTGAGTCCCTGCAAAGACCTTTGCCTAAAGGGCCCAAGGCCTCCCACTGCATCCTGGGCCATCTCCAGTCATCCTGAGGAATATCAGGTCACTGGATTCAGATGGCTCTAGAGGAAAAGTGAGGCTGGTGACCAGCACAGCCCTCCCTCACTCAAAACAAAGTCAAGTGCAAGTCATGTCATCATTTCTCTGATGGCGTGGTCTTCTTAGGCAACGAAGGACAAACATAATCCTAGAGGAGATAGGACTTGTTCTAGGCCTTAAAAAATATGAATAGCTTTGAGAGATAGAGCTTAGATACCTGAGCCAAGGTAGGGAGATGAATAATGATTAAGAGACACACTCAGATACTCCTAGGTATACTCAAAGAATTGACTTCACTCTTAAAGGGAGTATTAGAGTATGTGGGCTGTGGGTTCGGAGCCAGCGTATGTGTGTGTTTCTACTCCACCATCTTGGCTCCGCCCCCCGAGTATTAGAGTATGTTATCTTAAGATTCCCGTCTCTCTAACATTCTGTCAATCAACAATGGACCTATACACACAGACCTGCCAATGTCCAACCACACAGGAACCCTGTCTGTTTTCTTTTCTTTTTGTCTTCTCCTTGCTTACTGGTCTACCAGTTCAAGCTGGCATGTGCTCATTCATTCATTCTCTAACCTATGTGTGTTTGTCCTTTGTTGCCAAAGAAGACCATGCAACTAATATTCATTAAGCACTTTCTGACTTCAATGTCCTGTGCTAATCTCTAGGAGAATAAAGCTAAATAAAAGAAACCCTTTGACCTCAAGCATCTTGTTCAAAGGAGAGATGACTGGATATTAGTAACAACAGCAACTAAGATTTATATGGCATTTCCTATGTGCCAGGCTCTGTACTAAGCACTTTGCAACCATTATCTCATTTGCTACTCATAATAACCCTGGGAAATAGGTGCTACTATTATCACCATTTCACAGATGAGGAAACTGAGGCAGAGGCTAAATAACTTGCTATACACACATAAATATAATACAGTTGGTATATAGTAAGTATATACAAAGTGCTATGAAATTAGAGAGGGTTTATTTGGGGGCACTAATGAGAAGAGGGCCCACTATCCAAAATACTACATGCCCCACCAGCTAGCTGATGGCTAAAAGTCCACCATTAGGGCCCTCCTTGCTTTAGCTTAAAAAATTGTCACCTTTTAAAATCCTTCACTCACACATTAAGCTTCATGTCTCTCTCATTCATTTCCTTAGTTCTTTTCTTAAAGAAAGTCTTGATCAGTAAAAGGAGGAACCACTACAGTATAGTAATACTAATAAAGTTTTATATAGTGTTTACTATGTCCCAGGCACTGGGCTAAGTATTTTCCAAATATTATATCATTTTGATCCTCACAATAGCCCTGAGAGTTGTGTCATTATTATCCCCATTTTACAGGTGAGGAAAGTGGAGACAACAAAAGTGAAGCTGTTTGGTTGATTGTTGTCCTTGGGTCTCAAGGAGGACCAAAATGACATCGCTATGTTGGGGTCAAGGTACAGCATGTCCGACTGTGACCGATCAGACCAATACAAGCCCAGAAGTGCTCTATCACAGAGGTTAAGTAACTGGGGAGAACACAGAATAGTAGAAGATACCTAACCAGGTAAGGGGGAGCCAGTGCCATTAAAAGGGGGGAAACCCTGAAAGCAATTACCTAATTCACAGTTCTATATAGGGTCAACCTTTTATATGGCAACCCCATAAGGAAAAACTGAATTGTCCAGTACAAAAGTACCAAGGGGCTTGGAATCAAGAGGCCTAAGTCCTGACTCTAACCATGGGAAAGTCATTTAACACCTCTAAGCCTCAGTTTGCTGATCTGTAAAATGGCAGTGAGATTAATACTGCCACTAAGCTATCTACCTCACAAATTGATAAGAAAGTACTTTGTAAACCTTAAAATACTCTGTAAAAATGAACGATTAGGGAATCAGAAAGAGACCTTAGAAATCATTTAATCTAACTTTCTTATTTTATTAATGAAGAAACTGAGACCCAGAGATGAGAGATTTGCCTAAGACAGAATCATTATCTCATACTGCCTTCCAAACTTTACCCATTAGACAATCCTAGCTGAGCCCATCCAGCCTTTATCTTAGATGACAGAATTCTAGAGCTAGAGATGGAAGGAACCTCAGACACTATCAGTTTCAACCCCTTTGTTTTATAGGCAGGGAAACAGAAGTCTGGGGTGATGAAGTAGGTGATGATTAAGTAGAGGAGAGAGTGCCATTTTTGGAGTCAGAAACACCAGAGTTCAAATCTGCCCTCAGACACTTATTAGCAGTGTGACCCTGGGCAAGTCACATAACAGCTGGCTGCCTCAGTTTCCCTATCTGTAAAATTGGAATAATAGTAGCAGAGGTACTTCCCAGTGTTCTTGTAAGGATTAAATGAGATAGTAATTATAAAGAGCTTAGCACATTACCTGGCACATAGTAAGTGCTATATAAATATTTTATGTATTATTATTATTATTATTTTGTGACTTACTCAAGGTCACACAGAGAGTTAAGTATCAGAAGTAACATCTGAACCTAAGTTCTGGGGTTCCAGGCCAGTCGCCTCTCCACTAATACTCTTCCACCTCCCACAACATCACTCTGGTTTTAGACAAAATATTGACAGGAGAGATCTTTGTTTCAGCTACCTAAATATGACTTGCTGCCCCAGGACCCACGTCAGAGCACCCCAGAATGCTTTAGAGCTAGGCTAGCATATAAGACAACATGTACAACAGACTGATAAGAGGAATCTCTACCCGCTGTGCCAGGGACATCTTCACCTAGTTTCACCCACCTTCAACATGAGGTATAGTCAGTGTTGTAACTACAGGCACACTAAAATACAAAACAAAACAAAAAAACAAAACAAAACTCAGTCTAATTGCTACTTGCTAGCCATATATTATTAATCAAGTCTCTTCCCCTCTCTAGGTCTCAGTTTCCTCCTTTGAAACTATAGAATATTCTTACTGCAGTTGACCTTAGAACTCATTGAGTCCAATGGCTTCATTTTACAGAGAAGGAAACTGACGCTCAAGGAAGAGAAGTAATTTGCCCAAGGATACTTAGCTAGTAAGTAGCAAACTCAGAATTTGAACCCAGGACTGCTTCTTCTAAGGCCAGTGCTCTTTCCATTCCATTTGTAAAAATGAGAATAGCACCTACCCTACTGAATCATTTATTTCAAAAATGGAATGACAATGTACATGAAAATACCTTGTCAGTTATGAACATGCCCTATACCCTTGTGCAGTCCTTGGCCAGGGTAGAGATGGTATATCAAACCGGTTTAATCCAGCTGAATAAACATTTACTGAGCACCTAGAATATTCCTATCTCAGTTCCCTTAAGCCGCAAGGGGCCTGGTGATCCCCATTAGCAAATGACAAATTAGGTCCCAGCATCTGGTGACTCCAGATAATTAGACCATAGGATCATAAAATCTAGAGCTAAAAAGGATCTCAGGGATAATCATATTTAGCCCATATATTTTACAGACAAGCAAACAGAGACTTACAGAGGGAAAATTACTTGCCCTAAGTCACTGAGGCAGAGGAGAGATTAGAACCCAGGCCATAAAGCCCTTTGCTGACTTCAAAGCACTATGTAGTCCTCTTTAGTCCAGACATGTGGGAAACTCCCTTTGTGGTGACTCTGTCCATAATAGCTACCGGTCTATAATTTATAGACAATTGCCTAGGGGATACTGAGAAGTTAAGTTAGTTAGGTGCGGTCACAGAGCTAGTATGTCTCTGAGGCCAGTTCTCTGTCCATTACTATGGTGCCTATATAAATGCCAGTTGCTGAAGCAAAAAGAATCACAAGGGTAGGACCCAATGCTCTATCCACTGCACCACCAAGTTTTCTTCCAAAACTAAAAATCCTTTGACTTGATTGCAAAAAAGGCTACGTTTGACAGGAATGAAGTGTTACCTTGAGAAACAATGAGAAATAAGCTTAGAGAGAGGGGCTCTATTAGGCAGGGCTCTCAAAGGCAAAAAGATCATTTGCCGGCAACAATGAATAGCCATTGTAGCTTTGTAATCAAAGGAGAAACAGGAATCCTTCTGCTTCCTGAACAGTAGCCTAGCAACAGTTGCAGAATGGACTACTGGCCAGGGAGAATCCAGAGGCAGGAGGAGAAACTAAGGGGATAATTTAAGCCTTGACTATAGCCACACTCTTGGTCCTCAGGTAAGAGAGTATAAAAGAATGAGAGTTGAACTTGAAGTCTGGAAAACAGTTCAAACCCCTATGTGACCCTGAGGAAATCATATAATTCCCTAAGCCTCAGTTCCCTCATTTGTAAAATGGGCATACCAATACTTTATCTTCTTCACAAGGGAATCACTTTATAAACCTTAAATACTCAAATTCTCAAAAGGAAAGACCTATGATCTCATTGATCTGGACATTCCCTCCAAAAGTGAAGATAGCAGCCCATCCCTAAAAGGGACTCTCTTGTCCTCCATCCATTGGGGGAGGGAGAAATCTACTCAAAATTGTGGGTACCCTCCTCAATTTTTCTTGATATCTATATAAATGCTAGTAGTAGTAGTAGTAGTAGTAGTAGTAGTAGCAGTCAATGTTGTTGTTATAGCCTGATCAGCAGATCCTCACCTGGAAGATGTTCACCCCCTCATCCCATCCTCACTTCCAAGAACAAACTAACTCCAGGGAGAGAGAGAAAAAGCTTCTTCTGGACTGAAAGGAGATTCTTAGAAGTTTCAATTGCTGGGACACTGCCACCTAGTGGCCAGACTCTGTGGAACTCTAAATCAAGATAACTATCTCCCCCCACTCCCCCTTCTCACTCCCTTAGTCATCTCCTATCCCAGCTTACAAAGATTCCCTGTGCATCTGAAATTCTCACCGTGTATATCCTTGAGCCTCATCTGTTAACTGAAAGGGTTGAACCAGATGATTTCTGAGGTCCCTTCCAACTCTAAATCATGATTGACCCCAGATAGTTTTAGTAACTTGCCCAAGATCACTCGGATAATATGCATCCAAGGTGGGATTTAAGCCCAGGTCCTCTGACTCCAGAACCAACGTTCTTTCCACTGTACCTTTCTGCCTCCTTAACAGATGGTCTTCAGAAACCATTATGGCTACCTTTAAAAGCCCTGCCTGATAGAAAAACGTCTCATAATAAACCTTTTTGAATACGTCTAGGCTAGTCCAAAGACTTGATTTGGAAGGCCTGATTGGCCAGGGCATAGTCTTTGAGAGCCCCAGGTTACTTCTGATGGGACATTAGAAGAAGACTTTAGTGGAAATTTGTAGTACTTAAGGAATCTCTCATTTCATCTATCTGGGTATCCCCTCTGCTGATGAAATCCAAACCCCAATATAATTTACTAGATAGTCCACTATGGTCAAAAAAAGTCCATTTCCATTGGCGCTAACATGGATTGATGAACCTCCCCAAAATTACCAAGGCTGGTACTGAGAACGTAGACTTAGAGGTAGAAAAAACTGCAGAGGCCATTGAGTCCAATTTCCACATTTTGCAGATGAGGAAACTGAGTCACACAAGCTAACTGACTTGTAGGGGTGAAGAGGGTGGGGTTCACATAGCTGATGGGACTAAGGCAGGACTTGAACTCAAGTCTTCCTGATTTCCAAGTTCAGTGCTCTATCCACTCTCCCACTTAGCCTCTGACAAGAAGTCTGATAGGACTGTAGTGGAAACTTTTCTAAGTGTTTTTTTTAAACCTTCAGGACTTGTTCCCCAACCTTTGGTATAGAAAATCATACTTCTTCCAAAGTGATTTCATCAGTGTGAATTTTCCCTCCCTCAACAAAGACGTTCAACCCTCCTTACTTTAATAGATGGTTTTCAGAAGTTGCTAGGGCCAAAAATATTCATCACCTAAGTAAGTGATGAGCCCCTCTGAAATTAGCTACCTACCTCACCAAGCTGTGGTGAAGAAAGTTATTTGTAAACTTTGAAATGCTATATAAATATGAGCTAATATTAGTATTATTAGCCAGGCTGGTCCTTAAATGACATACCCAGTCTGTCACCAAGCCTGAGCTGGAGGCCTTTCAGCCGGCAGATGCTGGCTGATCTAGCCTTCCAGAACTTGTACCATCTTGGCATGGTCTTCAAGAACTCACTCAGGGTCACCTACAGGCCACCATAAGGCAGCAAGAGAAATCTTTAATGGAAGGGAAATATCATATATTTAAAACACACATATTTCATTGATTTTGAGCTGAAAGAGACTCAGAGATCACCTGATATTAGTCTCATATTTTATAAGTGAAGAAACTGAAATCCAAAGTCACTCTGTCAGCAAGTATTTATGAAGCATTTACTATATGCCAGGCACTTGTGTATTCCTGGGGATATAAATCAGGGTTTAAAAAAAAAAAAGCCTTTCCTTTAAAGAGCTTATAATCTAATGTAAATCTAATCTAATAGATAGCAAGGTATTTATAGAAGCTAACTTTAGAAGAAAAGACTGTAGCATCTGAGGGGACTGGGAAGACCTGTCTTAGAAAGGGGAACTTGAGCTGAGTCTTAAAAGAAGCCAGGACTTCCAGTGCCATCCTTCCAAGATGAGGAGGGAGGGCATTCCAGGCATGGGGAACAGCCAGGGCAAAGGCATGGAAAAAGTAGATGGAATCTTCTATTCAAGGAACAGTAAATAGACAAGTGTCATTGGATTATATAGTATGGAGGGGAACAGTATAAGAAGACTGGAAAGATAGGAAGGGAAGAGGTTATAAAGAACTTTAAATGTCAAACAAAGGATATTTGATCCTGAAGGTAATAAGGAGCCTCTTTGGCATGGGAATGACAGTCAGACCTATGCTTTAGGAAAATCATCTTGGAAGGTAGAGTAAAAGATAGGTTAGAGCACAGAGAGAGTAAAGGCAGGGAAACCAGTTAGATTATTACAAGTCTCTAAGGAGTTGAAGACCTAAGGTGGGGACTATATAAGTAGAAAGATGTTATCAAGGTAGAAATGACAAGATTTGGCAACAGATTCAGTGGAGATGTGGGGTGAGAATGGAGTAGAGGTTGAAGGACTGAAATGTAGGTGGTGCTCTCAAAAGTAATAGGGAAGTTCGGAAGAAGGGAGGGTTTAGGGGTAATGATTATCAATTCACCGAAGACCATGCAGGAAGCAAGTAGCAGAGGTGAGATTTGAACTCACATCTTCTCACCAGCCCCCCCCCCCCCTCATCTTCCATATTCAAGATTCTTTCCATTGACTCTTGAAATTGTAGTCAGGCAAGATCTAAGTTCAAACTCTGCTTCTGACACTTTCTAGCTTCTCAAGCAAGGTCAAATCATTTAACTCCTCTAAGTCTCCGTTTTCTTATCTACAAAATGGGGGTAATTATGGTACCTGCCTCACAGAGTTGTTATAAATATCCATGGAGATAATGTGTGGAACAAGATTGGTAAAATGTAGTATTTTATGTAGGCTATTACTATTTTTATACCATATTGCCTCAGTCATTTTTATCAGCTAACTCTCACTTCTCTGCACTAATGAATAATTATAGGGGTCATGGACAATCTAAAATGGAAAAGTAGCATGGTATTTTGGAGAGTATACTGCCCTTGTAGTCATCAGACCTGGATTCAAATCCTGGATCTGTTAGTTGTTACATGTAACACTTTAGGAAAATTCCTTTTGCTTTCTGAGCCTCAGTTTCCCTATTTGTAAAATAAGGGGGTTGACAATTTTGAAAGACTTAAGAACCTTTTACTCTGCTTCCAAGAACTTTAAAACTTAAGATCAACACGATGATCCACAATGATTCTCAAGTACTTATGATAAAGTATAATATCCACCTCTTGATATAGAAGTAATAGACTTTATATGTAGGCTGAGAAATAATTTTTGGACATAGTGTTGTCAAGAATTTACTTTGTTTGACTATGTGTATTTATTACAAGAATCTTGTTTTCCTTTTTTTTCTCTCCCTCATTGGGGACTGAGAGAAAACAAATTTTTATTAATTGAAAAGCAAAACTAATTCTCTTTAAAATAAAAGCTTTGAATTTGGGTGATCTCTGAGTTACCTTTTAATTCTGAATCCTAAGATCTCAACAAATAATTAAAATTATACTTGTTTGGTAAATTGCATAAGACAAGAAGATGATGCATTCAAGTTCCAGTTCTGTCACTTATTAACTGAGCAAGTTATTTAACCTATCTACAAAATTAACATATAAAAAATGGGGATAACAATTTCCGCTCTGACTACCTTAGAAGGCTCTTGGGAATATGAAGTAAGGTAACAGATGAGAAGGCACTTTATATAAACATACCAATATCAAAGATTATGGAATGTGCACAGAAGAGAAAAGAAGGTAGTTCATAAGGAAGCCCAGATAAGCAGGACAGTTCTGAAAGTAATATATGGGATTTATTATATAGTTTTTTCTTTTAAAAAAAGCAACATATATAACCTATATCAAATTTCTTGCCTTCTCAATGGGAAGGAGAGGGAGGGGAGAGGAGGAGAAAATTTGGAACCCAAAATGTGAAGAAAAAAAATGTTAAAATTGTTTTTACATGTAATTGGAGGGGGAAATAAAATATTAATTTTTAAAGAAAAAAACAAGCAGTAGGAAATGAAGTTTTCTGGGGTTTGTATGCAACCTTTTTTTTTATATTCTCCTGTGAATATGTAAATGCTCTTTTTTGATGTTTAAATTCTGAATTTAAAAAAGTAAGTGGTTATGATGTAAGCTGCATTTGGCTTTAGGATTCTTCAAAAAGTCAGTTCAGAAGGTATGGTGAAATAAATGGATTTTAATAGTCCAGAGAAGGGGTGATTGAGTGTCTGAACTCAGATGATGACTGTGAGTGGAGGGTAGAGTAGGCATGTGAGAGATATTCTGAAGATTAACTCAGCAGGATGGAGGAAGGGGTTGAAGAAGAATCAGAAATTACTTTCACATTCTGAGTGATTGGAAGGACAGTGAGGCCATTAACAGAGAGAAGGTCAAGGATAAGGGAGCACGTTTGGACCAACAGGGAAAAATTAGCCATGTTGTTAGCCCGCTGTACAAGCAGGTAGTCATCTGAACAGTTTGAGCTGAAGGGTTAGGCAGCTCCTTGTTTCCCCATGTCCCCATCTGGGTACTATAAATCATTTAGTATATTGCCTAGCTGGTAGTAAGTGCTATCGAAATATTAACTATTATTATTGTTATTTGACCAGCAAGCAATCAGACTGTGACTTAGCCATCTATGTCCCTACAACAACTAACACAGGGCCTTATGCTTAATTAAGGCACAATAAATGTGTGGGGGTTTTATAAACATGAATGGATGCGGCCCAAGGCTTGGGACCCCTAACTCTGGGCTCCCACAGACTGGGTTCAATATTGAGAGGTGGGTGGCAATACCTCATTGATTTTTTACCTCCACTCAGAATTTACTATAGGAAAATCTCCAGATATAGATTGCTTAGGTCTAGGTTTCCACAGATCCTATATAAAAGTTCAAATTAACAAATGTATATTGGGTACAGGACAGTCTTTATTCTCTCCCCCTCCCCCACTGACAATACAGATGATATAAAGGACTCACAGGAGCCCATAAACAAATATAGAAACGCATAAAGTACCAATATGACCCATAAGTAAACATCATAATTGTCTTCTCCAATGAGTCATTTCCATTTCCACCAGGGTCATGAGATCTTTCTAATTCCATGACACACCATTGTTTGGACTCCCCTAACAAATGATCTGCACTTGGTATTGTCAGGAAGTCAATACAACAACAACATTCTGGTGTTTTGGAATGTGCTAGGAAATCCCCCTTTTCTAACTGGGAGATGGGAGTTCAGGGATGACATCATCCCTGGACTCCTCTCCAGGGTGTATTGGAGAACACACCGAGCTTCTTCACACATTTCCACCATATTCCATCATTCCTTAACTGCTGCTAACTCTCATACCCGAAAAATCTACTCTTGGGTTTTTGGTCTCTGATCTGTACTCAGAAAAGCACAGGAAAAGCAGGGAAAGAAAATCCAAGTCAGCCAGGCAAGCTCTTCTCGTGCCTTTGGACAAAGAAACGCAGTGCCATGTGCTTCTGCATTGGCAGGAATTTGGTTTTGCTTTTAGCTCCGCTGTGCTCTCAAGATCTCGAAAACAGGGCAAAAAGGAGTCTGAAAGGACTGAGCATGTCTGTTAGCTCATTTTTGTTCTCTAGGAAAAAGCAGATGGTTCCTCCCACAAAATTCGATCCTTCCAAGCCCTCAGTGCTAAGAGGAAGCGTAGCCAAGCTAGCTGATAAGGACTTGGACTTTGAGGTAGGAAGCCCTGAGTTTAAATCCCACCTCATGTTTTACACGACTGCACACATGTATAGTCTAAATCAAACTGCTTACCTACTCAAGGGGGAGGGGAGGGGAGAAAACTCAAAAAATGTTAAAAGAATGGTTGAAAGGTTAGTTTACATGTAATTGAGAAAAATAAGTTTTAAAGGAAAAGAAAAAAGGGGGAACTGAGAAGACTTATATGAGCTCATGCACAGTAAAGTGAGCAAAACCCAGAGAACATTATACACAGTCACAGCGATATTGTAAGGACTGTTGTCTCATTCTCAAAGAGAACCAGTGACATCAGGAGCCAGTACTTCCTTAGGATAGTAAGACCATGGATTTAGAGCTAAAAGGGAGCATTTATGCATATATACTAATATAGATTATAATCTACTGTTGTAGGCACTCATATGTGCTTATTATGTATACTTATATATGCATATGTATCTATGTCACAAAACCATGTAACTTACATGTAGATAATCAAGAGTCTGACTATATGTGCGAATATATACATATACATACATGTATACTAATATATTGGTATACTATTATGTCTACTTATATGTAAGTAGATATAAAAAAACATAATTTGATGCAGAAAATCAAGAATTTGACTTTCTTCCTCTCTCTCTCTCTCTGTCTATATATATATATATATATATGTATATATATGTATATACAATTATCCCTTTCACATAGTGACTTTCTCCATTGTAGTTCTGCTATATGGTGGGTGGGAATAATAAATTAAATGGAAATTTGGGGGGAGTTTCACAGAAGACGCTGACCACACATAAAGGCCAGCAGACAACACAGAAAAAAGTTTAGAAACTCAGAAATGCAGAAATTATATGCTATAGTATTATATTATACTACAGTACTATAATATAGTATAGTAAAATATATGACATAGTACTGCATAACATCAACATATTTTATCTTTTAGTACCATTAGTTCTCTTCTCTGGTACAAAGGGAGAACCAAAAAATTTTATGGGAATTTTCTAGATCAAGGGGGTGCCACACCCCTAACTCCTGTGATAGGGAAGGGATAATTATGTGTGTGTATGTGTGTGTGTGTGTGTGTGTGTGTGTGTGTGTGTGTGTGTGTGTGTGTATGTAAAGGGTAGGGCCATTGAGGCCACATCAAGAAGGCAAAAGAACATTAAACTCTTAGAATTATGAGAACTGAGTTTGAGTCCAAGTTGTGCCACTAACTTTTATGACTTTGGACCACTCCCTATCCCTGGGCCTCAGTTTTACTCATCTGTAAAATGAAAGGGGGACAGTAGGTGGCTAGAGGTCCAGGCCTGGAGGCAGGAAGACCCATCTTCCTGAGTTCAAATCTAGCCTCAGACACTTCCTATTGTGTGACCCGGGACAAGTCACTTAACCCTGTTTGCCTCAATTTCCTCATCTATAAAATGAAAGGGAGAAGAAAATGGCAAACCACTCTAGTATCTTTGCCAAGAAACCCCCAAATGGGGTCATGAAGAGTCAGAGACGACTGAAACAACTGAACCACAACAAAATGAGGGAGTTGGCTGTTATGACCTCTAAGGCCCCTTCCAGCTCTAACAGTTTACAGTCATAATTCTATAGAGCAAAAGGTGCGGAATAGAACCAAAGGTGCTCTTTCCTCTTCTTAATAGTCTTCTTAGGCACCCTCGGATCCCCTGTCCCAGGATATTGATCCTAAAGCACATAGCCAAGAGGTTCTTCTTCCAGTCCTAACCAAGATCCCTCCTGATACAATTTCCCTATACAGCTAAAGCAGATGTCTGGGAGTGGGGGAATCCTGGCTCCTAATCCTGGTTCTGGTCTCCACCCTTAACCAAAATCATAGCTGGTCCTCCAATCAGGTTCAGTCTTCCCCAAATACTTTGGAGCAATTAAGAGAATCCAGGAGACTCAGCTGGAATGAGCATCCCTCTAGGCAGAAAGGTGTGTTGGGCCTCTCTGAGATAACCAGAAACAAATGAAGCCCAAAGAATCCCAGGAAAAAGTGAGCAGGTTCAGCTCCTTAGTGAGCCTTAACGGCTCTGTAATTATCCTGCTGTGGCAGGCTTGTGTGCCTATAAAAAGTTTACGTGGTCCTGTCCTGTACAAAACAAATTGGGCTTGTATATGTCTCAGCAACTTAATGAAAGGAATGCTTTAATTGCCTCCGAAAGAGCCCAGGTATCTCCCAAACTCTCCATGTTCTTAAACTCTATTCTAATTAAGCAAAGAATGAAAGCATTTTTCCCCCAGCTGCCCCTTTTGCTGAGGTGAGCACCCAGGGAAGTCCAAATTAAAACTTTAAACATCATTCAGTGCATTGCTGGAGATCCAGTCCAGATATCGGCTCCAGTTAAGTAGATGTCCCTATGAAGATCATAGATCCAGAGATGGGAAAGGATTTTAGAGGTCATCTGGTCCACCCTCTTCTTTTATAGAAGGTACTGAAGAAATGAGAAGCCAAGTGACTTTCCTAAAGTCACAAGATGAGTAAATGGAAGAGCCAGGGTTGAAACCCATCTTCTGACTCCAAATTGAGTGTTCTATCCACTGTCCCACACTACCTGATTTCTGAGTAATGGCTGGCATGACTATATTACAACATTCAAGGAGAGTTCTATGAGCCGGGTTCATAATAATCACTCTTTATCCCTTGGACTTTTACAAAGAACCTTTCCAACAGCAAACCTATAGAGAAGTATGGAGTATGTTATCATCCAGAGAGAATTAAAATGAAGTCATTTAAATGAATCAGTAATAATACAATGAAACCCATCAAATAAGTATCAGAGGCTGAATTGGAATCTAGATCTCCTGACTCATAAATAAATGAATGAATTTATTATGTGAATAATGAATAAATTTATTATGTCAATAATGAATAATATGAAAAAGTGAATAAATAAATAAATCATGAATGTCCTGACAATGCTCTAATTACAATGCTGCTGATTCTGCCTCTGCTAATTCTCCTAATCAATTGTGTGATTGATGGCAAGCCATTTTACCACTATGGGCCTCAGTTTCCTCTTCAGTCATCCTAGGATTTAAATGTAAGCCATCAGATGTGACTCTATCCTATTCCCAAATACTCAAAGCCTAATAATAAATAATCCTTATCTCCAAAGAATACATATTTATTATCTTATTTGGTTTCATACCAAGTTCATGAGCTCAGGAGATACAGGCAATGACTAACTCCATTTCACAGATGAAAAAGCTGAGACCCCTGGGAGGCAAAATGATTTAAACAGTCATGCACAGTGCCCTGGGAAAAGTCAGCAAAAGAACTGGGGCCTCCTGACTTCCTTGTTTGGGAGAAGCTAATTAGGTCTCCACCTGATCAAATAGGACCAAGAGAGTGTGCACACACCTGAGAAGGACTATTAGCTGGTTTTTAGTCCTACCTTATTCACTGGATTATCTGCACTTTCTTAGGCAAATCAGATGTTCTGATCTGGGTCTCAGTTACTCAAGTGGATGAAGGGAGAACAGGCTGTAGTTGCTTCCTTCTTAAATACTAGTTTGGGATAGGTCAATCATGAGTGCAGGAAGCAGATGGAAAATTACAATATGGCACATATCATCCGTGGACCATGGCCACTAGATGGCAGGTCAAAAATCTAAGTGCTACAGGTGTGTAGAATGACCCTTAGAGGAGGAAATATGATCATTTCTGCCTCCTAGAAATCCTGTGAAGTTTCCTCTTTTTGGTTTGTGTTTGAGAGGTACAGTCTTTATAAGTGGCTTTTCTAAACATGTTATGAATGTTGAAACAAGTCTCCCTGTCCAGGATATGTAGGTGTTCAAGAAACCGAAAGGTTCAGGCTGATCTCATCCAAGCAACAGGCCGATCTGATAACAGAATCACAGGATGTCCGAGCTGGAAAGGGGCCTTACTGTAATCGCTCCATTTGTACTGAGAAGGAAGCTGAGACCCTAAGGAACTAAGTGATTTATCCCTGGCCAGGAAATAGGAAAGCCTGAAGGCTAAGGATTCAAACCTAGCTCTTCTGACTCTTTAGTCATAGGTACCAGGGATGGGATTTCATCAATATAGATTGCTCCTGGGGGAGAAAATTCCTTTTACCAATGAAGGTAGGTACCTTCCTGCAACCTGTACAAGGGTGTCTAAGAACACTGAGTGGTCATGGAACTTGTCAGGTCAGGGTCCCACAAGGCTGAACATGTCAGTCACAACCTGAACCAGTCTTTCTGACTCTAAAGTCAGTTGTCTGGAGACTCTACCATTAAAACACAGTGTTTCTGGCTCCATATGCAGTGATTTTTCTGGGCTTCCTGACTAGATCTCTTCTACCTCTAAAAAATCCTGCCACGTTCATCTTCTTAAAGTATTCCTTCTGTGCATGGCTAATATGTTTATACATATTTGTAATAGGTTTTATTTTTCTTGCCTTATCAATGAATGGAGGAGGGGAAGGAGGAAAGGAGGAGAATTTGTAAGTGAAAATAAAATAAAATTAGACTTTTTTGAAAAAGTACCACTTTCATCTTGTCACTGCCTTACTTTAGGAAACCTACAAATACCTCCCAAGGGATGATAGAGATAAAGGTAGAGATAGAAATAGAGAGATGTGACTCTATCTACAACTGTTTCTTTCTGTCTATAGACACTGAGAGCTCTATATGTCTAAATCTAACCGTATCTATTTATAGATATCTATCTATATATCTATAGATCTGTCTATAGGTATCCATAGAAATAGAGATTTTATATATCTGTAGAGATCCATTTTTATTTATCTATAACTATATCCGTCTAATGTCTATAGATATCTATTGATCGATAGATATCTATATATAAGCATATCTATTTAGAGATCTATTTATATAGATCTCTATATATCTGTAGGCATATATTTCTATATCTGTCTATAGAAATAGAGATAGCGATATCTCCATATCTGTAGAAAGATAAATGTCTCTCTCTACAATTATACATATATCTATGGATGTATATCTGTATATCTATAAATGTTGATAAGTGTCTATAGAAATGAGAGAGAGATGTCTCTATATCTGTAGAAAGATAAATATCTCTCTTTACAACTATACATATATCTAGATAGATAGATAGATAGATAGATAGATAGATAGATAGATAGATAGATGTATATATGTATGTGTATCTATAGATGTCCATAGATGTCTGTAGAAATAGAGATAGACAGACTCCTAACCAGCACTTGTTGGTCAAGTGCTTTCACCATCAGACTCTACTAGGGGTATATTGGTAAATGTTTAACAACTAGCTTGGGGGGAGGGGGAGGGGAGATGTATACAGGACATACTTTTAAATTTAATCTGCTTCATTAACATTTTCTTAAGTCTAGATAATCAATAAAATGCTAAATTAATCCCTAACATATAGCATTTACTATTTCCAAGGTGTAAATGCTCACATTGAAAATCTGATAATCAGCCTAAGAGCTGGTAAAATCCAGCTCCAGTACACCCCTGGACCACACTGCCTATCCAATCTGAACTGTCCCTTACCAAACCCAACCCCCAAAGGAAGCCTGAAATCCATTCAGGAAAGGCTCCTTATTACTCTGCCTACTCTCTGCCTATTCCAGCCTCACATATCTTTCCATATTCACACAATCCCCTTTCCTGTTATGCCCTCCATGCCTCTCTGACTAAGTAGATCCTACCCATCCTTTTGGGACCACTTCAAATCCCACCTTCCCCATGAAACCTCATTAGCACTCTTAGCCTAGTGCCCAGTCCACAAGGCTCTTGCCTTTCTCTGAACTCTGCCTACCCTTACTGTCTGGATCTCTTCCTGGGCCAAAGTCAGTCTGAATCTCTCAGATTCAGCTTCCTCATTGGTAAAATGGGGATGACGTAGTATCTACCTCACAAATTAGTGTGAGGATTAAATGAGATGACACTTGTAAAGTGCTTTCCAAGCTTTCAGGTACTGTATAAATGCTAGCTAGTAACAGCAATAGTTTTATCTCTCACTTGTAGCTATAAGTTACTTCAAGTCAGGAATTGTGACTTAAGTAAGGAAGGTAGTTCTTCCACTCAAAAGTCTTCAGTACCTTCCTGTAAAGTTCAAACTTCTTTGCCTACCGTTCAAGGTCTTCTGTGGTCTCATGCTACAGAACATTTCAGACTTCTGTTATACCCTCTATACATTCCAGAAGTGGAATTCCAAAATGGAATATTCCCTGCCAAAGTAGGACATACCCTGTGCTCTTCTGCCCCAATGCCTTTGTTTTGCCCTTCCCTTTCACCCTTTTAAATTCTTGCCCATCCTTTAGAGCCCAACTCAGATATCATTTCCTCCAGGAAGTCTCCCTTGATGTCTCCATGGTAAAGAACTTCTCCTTTAGATTTATTTAACTCCTTTTTTTACACATCATTAATGCATTTTATATTTATATATGTTACCTGTGAATTTATCCCTTATTAAATTGTAAGTTTCATAACTGTACTTTTGACATAATATGACACTTTTGTGTCTCCTCCAGTGCCTAGCATTGTGCTCTCCTCCATTAGTAGTCCCTGGGAGCAGAGTATAATCTACTGCATGGGGGGCGGGGGGGGGGGGGAGAAGGATAAGGGTGGTCTGATAAATTTTGGGGGAAAAGGAAGAAGGTGGATCAGAAAAGACTTCATGAAGGAATTAGATTTTGAAGGATTTTTAAATGTAGAGAGAAGACCAAGAACCAGTGAGAGAAAGAAAATCAGTAAGTCAAAGGACAAAGGAGGAAATTTCAAAGCCTTTCTAGGGAGGTGGGGAGAGCAGTGCATCTCTGGCTTCCAGAAGGGATTGGGCCATCTTGAAGGAGTCAGAAGATCCCAGGTCTAGTCTTGGCCTTGTCACTGACACTGTATTATTTTGGTCATGTTATTTACATTCTCTATAACTCATTTTCCTGTTTATAAAATGACGTCTTATTTATTCAATTAGATGGTAAGTTCTTTGAGATCAAGTGCTTCTTTTATATTATTAATAATGATGATAACAATCACTTCTACTTACGTAGCACTTTTTACCCCAGAAAGCACCTAGGACAGTGCCGTGTTCTTATACTTACTGAAATGAATTTATATGTATTAAAAACATCAGTATTCAATAGTAACACAGATATCAATGCATCTGATCCATCTAGAATAACCAAATGAATAAAGCCCCAGACCTTGAATGATCCTCCCCAGAATGTCTTTTCACGTTGTTGCAGCGGGCAGTACCTTTCCCCTGCTCAGTCTCATGTAGGGCTTTCAGTATACAGGCATATGTTTAACTCAGACATTCTAGAGTCTGTCTTCAACATCAAATATATGTGTAAATAAATGGGGCAGAACTGGACTTGTCATTTCAGTGGTACAGGGAATTCCCAGATGAAGAAATGCCTTCTACCAAAGCAATTTCTAACCGGCTTTGTATTGCACAGAATTGACTGGGGGCACCAAGAGGTTAATTGACTTGCCTAGGGTTGCACAGCCACTGTGAGCCAAGCTACTATGCATGTATAAATGCATATGTGTCCAAAAATAGATATACCTAACATACAAGATAAATTGTTTTTATACTAACTATGCATACATTTACTCTAATACTCTAACAAACTATATTTACATGGTTTCCTTAAATATGTTTAATATTGTAGATATGAGCATATTTGATATAAAACATCAAACTACACATTATTCAGGATACCCCCAAAGTCTTAGTGTCGTCTTAAGCTATTATCAGATTTGGGGGCACTTTGCATATTCAACATATGTGTGTGTTTTTAAATGAATGTGCGAAGCAGGACAGTCTTGGAGTCAAGAACTGCTTTCTTTGATTCATCCTGGCTGGATGACCCTGGGCAAGTCACTTGAGCTCTCAGTGGGCCCAGAAAGCCCTCTAAGGCTGGAAGGTGAAGGAAAAAGTTCTGCAACATGTTGGCAGAGAGACTTTCCCCATTGGGAGTTCCTTACAACCAGGAAAGCATAGATCCAGCCCCAAAATAAACAAACAAGTAAATGGACAGTTGAAGAGTAAATAGATGCAGGTAAGCATATGTAGATTTTAGATTTTATTTATTAAATATATGTATATGCGTGTGATATGCCTATATTGTATCTGATCATTTGTAGATATATATCTATGTGTATATTAAATATATGTATAGACATGTGATGTGTAATATACATATTATGTGAGCATTTATAAATATATATGTATGTATTGTAA
The DNA here is from genome assembly GCF_028372415.1 of Notamacropus eugenii. Classification (NCBI taxonomy): domain Eukaryota; kingdom Metazoa; phylum Chordata; class Mammalia; order Diprotodontia; family Macropodidae; genus Notamacropus; species Notamacropus eugenii. The sequence continues at coordinate 379,136,095 of NC_092874.1, read as the reverse complement.
TATAGTTATATTGTTTGCAAGCATTTATAGATTATATATCTGGGTGTATATATTAAATGCATGTGTACTGTGTATATGTAATATAGTGTATGGACATTATAAATACACGTAATGTATATATTAATATTTGTATACATATGTATATGGACATATATTGTCTTGTTATTTCTAAACATTTGTGTGTTATATATGTTAATTACATATATGTATAATTTTTTGCTTGTGAACATTTAGAGAAATTCTTATCTAGGTTTATGTATTGTGTGTATACTATATGTATATATGTATACTATATGTGTGTATTGTATGCGTATGACATATGAGAATTTACAAATATATATTAATATAATCATATATATGTGTTGTATGTGAGCATTTATAAATACAAGCATATTTACTTGTGTTAAATATGTGTGTGTGTTCATCCTTCGTTGCCAAAGAAGACCATGGCATCAGAGAAATGATGGCATGACTTGCACTTGACTTTGTTTTGAGGGAGGGAGGGCTGTGCAGGTCACCAGCCTCACTTCTCCTCCAGAGCCATCTGAATCCAGTGACCAGATATTCATCAGGGTGATCGGAGATGACCCAAGATGAGGCAGTTGGAGTTAAGTGACTTGCTCAAGGTCACACAGCTAGTGAGTGTCAAGTGTCTGAGGTGAGGTTTGAACTCAGGTCCTCCTGACTCCTGCACCGGTGCTCTATCCACTGCACCACCTAGCTGCCCCTATGTTAAATATATGTATAGATGGAATACGCATATATGTCAGCATTGATATATTTATATGTAATTAATACACTATATACATCTATATAAATATGTGTCTACATGTAAATTGTTATCTATTTGTATATATTTTTATATCCTTACATATACCCATACAGTCATATAAATGCTATGTAAAACTGAGACCAGAACAAGTCCTTAAGGACTCTGGCCAGGCGACGAGAGCAGTCCTTTAAGGAGAGCTATTTCAAGTCCCCTGGGGCATTAAGGATGCTTTAGAAGAGCATTGGTAGCAATACAAGCTTCAATGTATTTGATCCCCCTAGAATCAACAAAATCCTAGAGCCTTTTGAAGGCACTTGCCAGAGGCAGGGTTTGACAACTCAGCTCTGTTGACTCTGACAAGCCCTTGACCAGGGTCCATCTGTCATGTATAGATAGGCTTGTCTGTTGGTCCACAGCTTGGGTTTTTGGATAGGAGTCAAAACACAGAATTAGAGCTGAAAGGGACTTCAGAGATCACCTTTGTCCAATTCCCTCATTTTATACAAAGAGAAACTGGAGTCCAAGGGAAGTGAAATGCCTTAGCTAAAGGGTCACATATAGAGCTAATAATCCCTCCCAGACCAGTGGTTTGTGATGGGAAGCAAATCTGTGCTTGTTTGCTGAATGATTTACTACTGGAAGGAAGAAGCAGTAAATAAAAGAGATAAGGCTCATTTTTCTAAATTCCATGGCTATTTGTCACCCATGGATTCTCGGAGACTTTGGGCAGGGGAAAGATTTAAAGAATAACAAAAATAAATAAAACCTCAATTGATCATGGTTCCAATTAGTCAGATGAATTTGAATCCCTAAGTCATAGCTACTTGTACCTTAGCCCACCACTCAAGAGCAAAGGTTCCAAGAGAGTAAGGTCTCTGCTCCTTTAATGAAACTCCTCTCCTCCAGACCTCCAGACCTGAGTACAAGGCCTGCCAGAAATACATTATCGCGGATAAATATCTTTTGAATAGATGGACAAAAGTTGCTAATAAATGTTTTTTGAATGAATGAATTCCTGGGTGACCTAAAGCCAATCGCTTCACCCCTTTGGTTTTCCTTCTCTATAAAATGTGGGAATTGGTTAGATGATTTCTAAAGTTTCTTCCAGGGCAGCTAGCTAGGTGGTAAAGTCGGTAAGAGTGTCAGGCCTTGAATTCAGGAGGACTCATCTTCCTGAGTTCAAACCCAGCCTCCGATACTTAGTAGTTCTGCGACCCTGAGCAGGTCACTTCACCCTGTTTGCTTCAGTTTCCTCCTCTGTAAAATGAGCTGGAGAAGGAAATGGCCAACCACTTCAATATCTCTGCCAAGAAAACCTCAAATGGGCTCATGAAAGGTCAACAACAGGGTCTCTTCCAGTGCTCAATTCTGTGTTCTTTATTCAATTCAGAAGTAATGTGTTAGGCACAAAATACCCTTTAGTTGCAGTTACAGTCCTGGAAGAGCTGAGATTCCAGTAAGAGGGCCATTAAATACAATACAATTTGAGTAAGGAGAGAGCACTAAAGACCAGGCTAATCCAGGATGGCTTCCCATAGGAGGTGTTACCTGAGCTGGACCCTGGAGGAAGCTCTAGGGATCTCAAGAGGCCAGGGTGATAAGGGAGGCAGTGCCTTCTAGTCACTGGGAAAGGTCAATGCAAAGAAAGGAGATGAAATGTCCTTTTCCAGAAGCACCTAATAGCCCAGTTTGCCCCTAGTCAAACATTCTAAGTTCTAACTGTACCTTGGGAGGTGAAGGGTGAGGGGGAAGGGCAGCTACTTGGCAGCTAGGTGGGGCCACAGTGCACAAAGCAGCCCATCAAGAAAGACAACAATTGAGAAAAGGCTCTTGGATTTAACACTTAAGAGATGATCACTAATCTTGCAGATTGTAGCTTCTGTAAAATAAGGGACCAAAATATGATTGGGAAGTGAGGAAACAGAATCAATGAATATTAATGACTTATTAACACTAGCTCATTTCAAGGTAGGGAAAAAAGGGAAAAAAAGATATGAGATGATAGGTTGAGGGGATAACAGGGACAAATGAAAATTTCTAAGTTTCCAAGGTTGGGAGAGAGCTAGGTGTTTTTATAGGCAAGGCCAACTTGCCTATATTCTTTAAGAATGGGGGAACCTAGATGTATTTATAGGCTTGAGAAAGAATCGATAGGTAAGAAAATGAAAATGGAGAGGGAAAGGGAGATTGTGAAGGGAGAGATAAAGAGGAAGGGAAAGGGCAAAGCTGCCAAAGAAAATGGAAGATGAGAGAGAGGAGAATCACAGACCCAAATGGAGGAATTGGCTTTGGCCAAAAGAACCACCTTGGAGCAAAGAAAGAGAGTGAGTGTGGCAGCAAAGGGATTTTGAGGTGTAGAGTAAGGAGGAAACTCATACGAGATGACCTCTCTTTTCTCAGTAAAGTAGGGGATGTGCCAAGAGGGACAAGAGACAAGGTGACTTGAGAAAAAAGAGAAAGTTTGGAATAGAATCTGTAAGAAACATGATAGAGTCTATGGGGAAGAATGAATACCTTGTCCTACAAGCAGCAAAGGCCCTACTGAGATCAGATAACATACATTTGTAAAGGATCCTGTCAACATGGTCATGGGATTTTCTTCACCACTGTTCAGCCACATTTGAGTAGGAGTAGAGAAGGTGGATGGTAGGGCAACCAGGGTTGGAGTTTGGCAAGGCAAGAATGGTTATGGTACAAGGGGTCCAGTGATTCAAGGAGAGAGGATAGTGAATAGTTGAATTGATCAAACATAAAGTCAAAACCCTAAAATAATAACAGTTCACATTTGTATAGTTTTAAAGGTTGAGAAGTAGTTTGCATTTATTATAAATGTGAGATATGGCCTGGGCGTCAGGGAGGGGCAAGTTGTTGCCATTTGTCCTTCATTTTGGAGGAGGACTATGATATCAGGAGGGTGATGCCATGACTTGCAAATTAATTGGATTTAAGTGAGGGAGGGCTGTTCAAAGTCACCAGCCTCACTTTTTCCTCCAGATCCATCTGGGTCCAGTGGCAAAATATAGATCAGGATAACTGGAGATGTCCCTGCTCAGAAGAAAATGTTGGACCTAAAAAAGCCACTCCTTTTTCAATGAAAAACATTAAATGATCACAAGCTGAAAAAGAGTTGAGGGCCTGGACAGAGGAAGAGATAGAAGAATAGGAAGTTATGATTAGAGAGAGAAACTTCCAAGTTCAAGACCATGGAGGCAACACAGTTATGGGCGATAGTGAAAACTAAGTAGAAAATAAGAATTGAAGAAGCCATACACTGGAAGTCCATCACATTTAAGGACATATATGGGCATACTGAAATCCCAGAGAAGTCTTCATCAAATATTGGGGTAGAGGAAAAGACTGTGAACTATCCAGTTCGCACTGAATATGAATACGTTTCAGACATCGACAATGTGCTGATTTCTCTTTCTGGACTACACATATGTGTTACAGGAGAGGAATTCCACTAGCGGGCAGAGTGGGTTAGTGAATAGTAATGATTCACCAAAAAAAAGGACATCAATAAAACATTTTTAAATTCACAGACGACAAAGAGTAGTGAGGAAACAGTGCTATTTCATTTTCTTATTAAATTAAAAATATATATAGTAATTTAGTTTTTATTTCATAATCATAAGCTTAAACTCTATAGCCAGACTTGTGGAACAAAGAACAAAAATTTAAAGGGAATTGTAGCAACTGAGAACACAAGAATTACAGGGTATGAGAGCAGTCTGGAGTGGAGGGTAGAGGTGAGGGTGCTCTAGCTTAGAACGGTTTGGTGGTTAAGACAAAAAAAATTGGGCAAGCTGCCTGCAGTCAGTGATGGTGATCCTTTGCTAGTCTTGCCATCATGGGATCTAAAGCTCTACATGGCTTCTACAATATGCATACCTTCTTTCACCAGATCAAAAACTCCATGTTTTCCATCCAACCAATCAGTGTGGGACCCATTTGTATTGACAGCATTTCCAGGAGCAGCTAGGTGGTGAAGTGGCTAGAGTGTTGGACCTGGAGTCAGAAGACTCATTGTCCTGAGTTCAAATCTGGATTCAGATTCTTACTAGCTGTGTGAACCTGGGCAAGTTACTTCACCCTGCTTGCCTCAACTCTTCATCCATAAAATGAGCTGGAGAACGAAATGGCAAACCACTCTGGTATCTTTGCCAAGACAGCCCCAAATGGAGTCGGAAAGATTCAAATACAACTGAAAAACAACAGCATTTCCCAAGGACAAAATGCCAAGATCAGTATGCTTCAGGATTAAGTTTCCATCAACAAATTTCTCCCCATAGATGGACTTGCTCCCAAGGCCATTATGGCACAGAAATCCAGGGATCATTCTGTGAAAGCAGGATCTCTTGTAACCAAAACCCTGTTTTCCGGCGCTCAGAGCATGGAAGTTTTCTGCTATCTTTAGAAACTTGTCTACAAATAGCTCAAAAGGAACTGAGCCCAAAGACTCACCAGTTTGAGATGTACACAATGGAACTGGTACTGGCCACAGATGGTTCATTGGGGAAAAGCAGTGGATAAACACCAAGGAGGTCACAGTGTCAAACAGCTAAGTAAAGTGGTGGGCACTGGGTGGTGAAATAGATAGACTAACAGACAGACAGACAAATAGACAGACAGATAGAAAGATAGGAGACCAACAGACAGACTGACAGAGATAGATACATAGATAGGTAGACAGACAGACAGATAGATAGATAGATGATAGATAGATAGATAGATAGAAAGAAAGAAATATAAAGATATGGTATGTAGTTTTAAAAAAACTGACTATTCATGAGAATTCATTATTTCTTATGTGGTCCTCTTTCTTGTTCTTTTTACATTGAAATGTTTATTTGTTGATGACTAAGTTCACAATAAAAAAGAAGAAAATTTTAAAAGCAAGAAAAAGAAGGGAGAATGGTATGGTCATCAGATGAATGGGACAAGGATGTGGACCAGGTAATATATATGTGGAACCTCAAAGCCTTGAGTTCAAAGGATTGAACCTCAGAGATTGCTGGGTGATGGTGGCAAAGTGAAAATATGAAAATGCCATAGAAGAGTAAGGAGGATGACCACTCGTCTTCCTGTTGGTGTCTTTGAAGAGAGTGTCTAGGGAAGCAGTGTTTCCCTGTCTTCCCTGAATGTAAGAAGACGGAAATAGCACAAGAAGGGATCTAGAAATGAAGGGTAGCTTGTTAATAACAGGGATTCCATAAGGTACAATGGAATGGGAGGGTAAGGTGTATGAACACAGGAAGCACATCCAGGAGATGCTCTGGGGTCCCTGGAAGTACAAATACCCAGGAGACCTTTGGTAACAGAGGCTTGGGATATTTGAACCATCTCCTCAGGATCTCTGATGGACCTGAATCCCCTTCTGGACAAGCTCTTTATTGCTTCTGGACACATGAGGTTCAAACTCTCTATAACCAGCCCCAAGATGTAGACTGGGTACCTGGAAGGTGTGCAGAGTTTGTTAGTGTCCCTTCTCCACGAACCCCACATCAGCAGGTGTCTTAAGGCTCTGGGAGTGGAATGAAGTAGAGGGGTCAAGGAATGGTGTAAAATCCTGACCTGGTGACCTTACGTAGTCCCCAGATCCATATTTCCCCTAATGCATAGGACCATAGATTTAGAGAAAGAAGGGACCTTATAAGCCATCAGGTCTGATCCCTTCATATTATAGATGAGGAAACTGAGGCACAGAGAAATTAATTGACTTGGCCAGAGTCACACACAAGGGTGTACTGGAGCCAGCTCTAAGCTGCTCTTGGAGCTGGTTATTAAAAGTCTGCTAGAACACCTTTGTACACAGCTAGCAAGATTCTGAAGAAGGATTTGAATCCAATTTCACATCTAGTGTTTTATCTACTACAGAACACCACACAACCTCTCAAAATAGCTTGAATTCCATATTACAAGAAGTAGCCTGTTTGGTTTTTACTCCCTGGACCAGTTCATGTCCCAGGAAAGAAGGCATAGAATCACAGAATTAGAGCTGCAAGGTGCCTTGGTGGTGGTGGTGGTCAGTTATTTTCAGCTGTATCCAACTCTTTGTGACCCCATTTGGGATTTTCTTGGCACAGATACTGGAATGGTTTACCATTTCCTTCTGTGGCTCATTTTACAAATGGGAAAACTGAGGAAAACAGGGTGAAGTGACCTGCCCAGGGTCACTTAACTAGTAAGTGTTTGAAACCAAATTTGAACTCAGGTCTTTCTGACTCGCAGTCTGGTACAATATTCGCTGTGCCACCTAACTGCCTTTGTGTTCCCATAATAACTTCATGAGGTAAGTGATGAAAGCTGTTATTCTTACCATTTTACAGAAGAAAAAACTGAGGCCCAGAAAGGCCTTGCCAACTAAGTTAATGGCAGAACAGGAACTTGAACATAGGTCTCCACTAATTCCCAGTTTTGTTGTCACTTCACTGCATTATATCTTTTAAATGCAAGCCTGGTGGATGAAGTAAGAGGTCAAGTTGGGGAATGTTCTTTGGGGTCTAAAATGAAGAGGGTTTATAAAATAAAGCTGATGCTCTTGTGAATGATAAAGAAGTTCCTGAGCCAGAAGGGACCTCAGGGGCCAACTAGTCCATTCCTCTCATTTTACAGATGAGAAAACTGAGGCCCAAGGAGATTAAGTGACTTGAGCAAGGTCACACAAGTAATAGTAGTAGTAGCTAATATTTATATGGTCCCTACTGTGTGTGAGGCACTGTGCTAAGCCCTTTATCCATATTGTCTCATTTGATCCTCACAACCACACTGCAAGAAAGGTGCTATTATTATTCCCATTTTACAGATGAGGAAATCAAGGCAAAGAGGTTAAGTGACTTACCCAGGATCACATAGCGAGTGTCTGAGGCCAGATTTGAAAGCCCAGGCCTGGGATTTGATCCCAGGCCTACTGTTCTATCCACTTCACCACCTAGCTGGCCTCTAGTAAGTGCCTCCAGCAAGCATTAGAGGCAAAATTTGAACTCAGGCTCTCTTACCTTATAGCTGGTATTTTTTCCACTCTACCACAATGAGATCTAAGTGTGATCTGAGTTCTTTGAGCCTCTTTCCCCTAAGTGTGCATCCTTCCAAGGCAACTGTTTTGAAGGAGTCAGTGGGCACCTGGATGGAAGGTTTCTGGCTTGTGGGTGTGTTTAAGCATCCATTTCATTTCTCAGTAGCCCTGAGTTTTCTCGGGTGTCCCCCACAGGGCTCCCATCTACACTGCCTATTGTCTTGAGACTCAGATTCCAAGTGTTGACGTTCCAAATGTATTCTTTGAGGAGAGGCTGCCCCTAACTTTCAGAGTGGGGGCCCTGGCCCTCTGAGTCACTAGATGCTGTAACATCTGAAGAGTAGCACGGTGGTGGTGGAATATAGAAAGAGTCCTGAATGGGGGGTTCAAATCCTGGCTTTGCCACTACTATGACCTGATCTTACGCAAGTAACTCAACTTCTTGGAGCCTTGGTTTCCTCATTTGTAAAATGAGGAGAGGTTACATGAAAATGTTTTCTAGCAACCAGATCTTTGATCCTAATAAGTGCCAGTTGGGGAGTTTAACTTTGCCCAAGAGTAAGTTACTAAAAATTACAGATTCCAATACACCCAGAGGGGACCTTACCTCTAGGCAACTAATGGACTAAGTAATTACCTACCTACCATTTATAATAATAACTCATATTTCTATGGCATTACCATGTGAGTTTGTGGGTTGGGGTAGGGGAGCATGCCCTTAAAATAGTATGCCATTTTCCTTCTTAAAATTGCAATCAAGTTTTATTTCTTTCAGTTCACAAGGATTTGTTTTCTCTCCTTTCTGCCTCTCCCAAGTATACCCTCATTAGAAAGAAAAAGTAAAGGAAATCTTTATAACCCATATCCATTCCCAAGTTAGCCATATCCAAAAAATATTTCATTTTTTTTCCTGAGTCCATCATGTATCTGTCAGGAGATGGATCAGGATGATATTTTTTTACCAGAGATTTTGTATGAGACAAACTGTTGTCCCCTGTTTCCTACATAACATAACTCTGTCTTGTCCCCTCCACCTGGCTTTGGGTTGTTGATTTGACTTCTATTTCATGACTGCTGCTGAGTCTTCTGAATTCCTTTCCACCCAGTTAACTCTGACTGGACCTCTGAGCAGTGTTGTGATCACATTTTGGCATCACAGCTAGGGCCATATCCTTCTTTCATTCCAGCATGCATTGTCCTTAATCCTCTGTTCTACTAGTTGTCCTTAATCACAGGTACCTGTAAAATAGGAGTGGTGATTCCATACTTTCCTTCATAGCTCTCCCCCACAGAGATCTCATCGTTCTCTGAAATCATAGTGGCATACTGCCTGGGCCACTCATTGACAGTCTCCTTTCACATCATGGCAATTCTTGTATACTGTTGTCACTAAGATGAGGGAAAACCAGCCATGGAGAGCAAGCAAAAGAGTAATTGTGCACGTTGTATCATGGGCCGTCATCCTGTTGAATATCTGGTCACTGGACCCAGATGGCTCTGGAGGAGAAAGTAAGGCTGATGACTTTGCACAGCCCTCCTCACTCAAGTCAAAATCAACTGCAAGTCATGTCATCATCTTGATGTCATGGTCCTCTTTGAGAACAAAGGACAAACACATCAAGGATTGCAAAATGATTACCTCACACCATTCAATTATTATACCCATTTTACAGGTAGGAAAGCTAAGGCTCATAATGGTTAAGCAACTTACTAGGTAACCCAGTTAATAAATGTCAGCACCTCAGACATATAGGTCTTCCCTATATTCCAAGACATCTTTCCACTTTAGGGAATTGATGACCCAGGAATCACCTGAGGAACCCTTAAAAATTCCTCCCTGCCACAGTGGCTAGCATGCCACCTTGAGAGATTCATTGAAGAGTTAGACTGGTCATGTATAAAGAACAGAGGATGGACAACCTAATTTCTACCCTTGCACTCATGATATATTATAAGACCTAAAAGAAGGTCTCTAGTGCATTGGGTAGATACTCTATGAAGGATACAGAGCAGAATAGGATGAAAAGGCAAAGATTGGTTGTAAATTCAAGTGTGGGCAGATAAATGTATTTACCAGCTCTCCAAAGAAAAAAGAGACACACCTTTATGTGTAAGCTGCATTATTAACATTTTTCCCATTACATTCTTAAAACCAGACAATCCACAAAACAATAAATCAAGCCCTAACTTATAGCATTCACAGCTTTCTAAAGTGTCAAAGCTCACACTGAAAAGTTAACAATCGCTCTTCCCACCAGCTGGTATCAGCTGGCTTCAGCATGTCCTTGGTTATAATCCACACCATTGGAAAGAATGTTCACACAGATGAGATCACAGATGTATAGAAGAAGAGTTTCCTTTGAGTTAAAGCTGGAACCTGCTGTTAAAATACCAATTCTCCTAGAGGTGTAAAACATAAAGCTATTATCAGACATTTAAACCTCAGAGTGAACGAGTATATCAGATTGCTAATCTCTGTGATAACTGTTAGGACAGAGGGCTCTGAGGGAATCTGAGAGTTAATGATGAAGATGGAGAAAGAGTTTTGAGAGAAAGGATGTCACCCTGTGGGTTACCTGTGGTCAGCCTGGAGAGATTAGGGACAATCAGGGAATGGAAGGAAATGGTAAAAGGGAGATGGGAGAAAGCCCAAATAAGAACTTTAACTACTTAACAACTTTGGCAAAAGCCAGTCTCGCAAATCTCTCTTATCATTCCTTGCCTTAGTATTCCCTCTGCCAGGCTCTTAATACTTTACTTCAGGTTTTTCAGAATCACCTAGAAAGTCTCCCTTCCTCGAGTCTCTTCCTGAATTCATCCTCCATATCTCTCCTAGATCAATCTTCCTAAGGCAGAGGTGTGCTTCTGCTCAAAATCTTTCCGTAGCTCCCCATTGTCCACTGAATGTCATCCAAAGATCCTAACCTGTCATTGAAAGCTCTCTGTGATGTGATCCTTCAGCCTCTGAAACCTTATCTCACATTAATTCCCTTCATGTGTTGTTCATGTCCTCCATTTTCTCAGAGGACCAGTGATATCATGAAGTATCGTCTTTACTTGGGCCTGAATTTGAATTAAGTGAGGCAGTCACACAAAGTCATCAACCTCACTCTCTCCTCCAGAATCATGGAAGTCTAGTGTCAAGACAAAGGTCAAGATGATGAGTGATGGCCCAGGATGCAGTGAGTGACCTCAGCCTTTCTAAATTAAGGTCTTTCCCAGGTCTCAGTTTGTCAGAGACATGCCCTTCATATAGGAGCAACCTGAGAGCTTTGTATCTCATTGCTCAGCACAGTGACTTTCTTTTTTAGATTAAACCTTCCATTTCATTGATATAAAAAAAAAATTATAAAGGGGGAAACTCCCATGACCAATGTAGAATGATTGGTACTTATTAGTCCCAACTTCGAGTCTGGGGGAGTTCACTGAGAAGTGAAGGGACTTACCCAAGGTCATAAGGCTAGTAGATGACCAAGGCAGGATGAACCAAGTGTTTTTCTTATGGTTCTGTATCCAATGCCTCTGCTTGTTGAATGGACTTGAATGTATTCTCTGCTCCAACCAGACTGAAGGACTCCCTCTTGCACACCAGCACCCCAAATGCATCTTCATCTGTCTCTCTTGCCTTCACACCTTTGCCCAAGCTGCTCTCTAAGTCTGGAATGTCTTCCCTACAATCTCTTAGAATGTCCCAGTCATGCTTCAAAGTCTACCCCAAACTCCTTTCTGAGGCTTCCCCTGATCTCCTTAGCTGAAAGGGACTCTTTGTCCTCTGATCTCATAAGTCAAGTCAACAACCCTTTATTAAACACTTAATAGGTATGCTTACTGCAGTGAACCTTTGTTGCTGTTGTTTGCTGTTTCCTTCTCCAGCTCACTTTGCAGATGAGAAAACTGAGGCCAACAGGGTTAAATGACTTGCCCAAGGTCACACAGCTAGGAAGTATCTGAAGCTGGATTTGAACTCAGGAAGATGAGTCTTTTTGCTTCTAAAGCCAGTGCTCTATCCACTGTGTCACCTAACTGTCCTGCTGTGAATACAAATAGGAGCAAAAAGAAAGAGCTCCTGCCTTCAAGGAGCTTCTATTCTAATGGTGGAAGATAATACTCAAAAAGAATCTAAAAACAGAGGGGCAGGATAAAGAGGCAGCCCAAAAAATTGAAGAGAAAGAAGTCTCAATAGTCAGGGATGGGACTGAGAAAAGAATGAAGGTGTGAACATGGCTAGCTGGAACCCTTACTTAAAATGGAGGATAAGGAAAGGAATAATCAAGCAGAGGAAAGGGCCACAGGGGCACGGGGCTCTTCCATTGTGAAAAGGCTGCTGGGACATGGTAGGGAAAGAAAGCAGGATCAGGGATGGAGAGGAATTGAAGAGAACACAGCACTTGGTATGCTCCTTATCAATCAATCGATAAATAAGCATTTACTAATGCTATATATTCCAGAGGCAGTGCTTGGTCCTGGGTTCAAATTCAAACATAGGTTCAAAGCCTAGCTACTAGTTGCATGATCCCCAGCAAGTCACTTCTCTTCTGCTTGCCTTAATCCACTGGAGAAGGAAATGGCAAACCACTCCAGTATCTTTTCCAAATATATTGCATATATTTCCAAGTATATTTTCCAAGAAAATCTCCTGGATAGTATGCATGGGGTCATGAAAAGTTGGATACAGCTAACCAACAACCTCGAGGTGACAGAACAATATGAAAGGCTGCATGAGGTAGGGGATAGAGCACAGGACCTGAAGTCAAGAAGATCTGGATTCAAATCCTACCTCAGATACTTAGTAACTGTGTGATGTGTGACGATGGGCAAGCAAACCACTTCTCTGTGCCTCGGTTTCCTAATCTGTAAAATGAGGGTTTGGAGCTGAACTTCCAGCTCTAAATTTATGATCCATTACTGGATCTCTTTCCCCTGCTCTGTTAAAATGAACTGCAGCCTCAAGGCTACATGAGGCCTCAGGTTCCCCACCCCTAGATAATCTCTAAAGTACCTTCCAGTTTGAAACCTAAGAGAATTCTATTTATCTGCATTTGCTTCACCTTTCCCCACAAGCCTGCAAACTCCTTGAGGAGGGGTGTTCTCTTTACTACTGCATCTTCCCTAGCTGGCTACGTGTAGCAGGGTGTTCAAAAATGTTTGTTGAATGAATGCTGTTGCAGGAGGCCGAGCAACAATCCTTTCCAGCAGCAGCTCCCAGGGATGTAGTCACTCAGAAAGCAGACTGACCAAGCCTTCAGGATAAGAAGGAAGAAGACAGCAATGACTGGCCAATTTCCAAATGACCTTTAAGCTCTGTAAAGTCTCCTTAAAAGGATTTATCTTGGGGTAAGGGGTTGCAGCTGATGAATCTGGTCTTCATTAACTTGAAAGAAATAACCAGAATGCCCCAAGTGGAGAAAGTCCATCTACTCCCTGACTCCACCCACTTTCCCTCCCTCCCCACAAGTTATTAATGGTAACCAGGGGCTCTCACAGGAAAGAATGTTGGGAATTGTGATGTCATGGCAAAACCCCTCATTAACGGGCCAGCAGAAAAATCTGGTTGAGTAAGATATGCACCCAATCACCCACATTCAGAGAGATTTTATATTCTTTCCCACCCACCTCAATTCCACAAATTCTTTTGTCTCAGTTTAGAGCAGAGAAAAGGATCTCTGGAGAATGCTTGCAAAATGAGAGTGGAGACAAGATTTTCTCCCAAGATATGTGTAATCAAGGGAGAATCTAGGAGACCAGAAAGAAATGACTAGGCCTGGGTCTTCTCCTTGTTCTATGGTCATTGGCCAAGCTCTGTCTCCTGACCTCAGTGTGCATTACTGAGTCACCCCAAAGGTATTGAGCATCTGTGATGGGCCTTCTCCATAACCTTTCTGGAACGTTATCAGGAAATATAAGATTGGATAAGGCTGGTGCCGTGTTCTGTGAGCTTTCTCATCTCACAGGGTGGCAGTTTGGTAGAATAGCTGCTCTGGATCTGGAATCTGGAAGACTTTGGACACTTACTAGCTATGTGACCATAGATAAATCACTTAACCTTTTTGAGAAAATCTCAGTTTTCTCACCCATAAAATAAGAATAAAAATAATACCTACTTCGCAAGGTTTATTGTGAGGTACAAATGAGGCAATCTATGTTTAAAGTGCTTTTTAGGAGGATCCAAACCCAGAACTTCACTGGTATAGGGAACGGCAAGTGAAGGAGTTCCTTCTGTGAACTCAGGGCAACAACTTTTCTGAGGTTTATAGATTGAGATCATTGCTTGGGCCACTGAAGCTTTAAGGGACGAATCTATGGTCACATAGCCAATATGTGTCCTAGGCAGAACTTGAACCAAGTCTGTGGCCAACAGGGTATTTGATAAGCTGGGCCTTCTTTCTCAAGGTACTGTGTGATATAATTAGAAGTAAACATTTCTGGGGAGGGACAGGGTCAAAAGAGAGAATAGTATAAAGGGGGGGCAGGATAGGATGGAGGGAAATACAGTTAGTCTTTCACAACATGACTCTCATGGAAGTGTTTTGCATGACTGCGCATGTATAACCTATATTGAATTGCTTTCCTTCTCAATGGGGGGGGGGGAGGGAGGAAGGGAGAGAAGTTGGAACTCAACGTTTTAAAAATGAATGTTAAAAATTGTTTTCACATGCAACTGGGAAATAAGACATACAGGCAATGGGGTATAGAAAACTCTCTTGCCCTACAAGAGAATAGAGGGGAAGGGGATAAGAGGAGGGAGGGATATGATAGGAAGAAGGGCAGATTGGGGGAAGGGGTAATCAGAATGCAAGCTGTCTTGAGGTGGGAGGAGGGGAGAGATGGGGAGAAAATTTGGAACTCAAAATCTTGTGGAAGTGAACCTTGAAAACTAAAAATTAATTAATTAAAAAAAGATACTATGCGATATCAATTGTACGGATATTAGTATTATCACCCCTCCTCTGTACCACAAAACATCTCTGAATCCTCACCTGTGTCCCTCTCCCCCCTTTCGAACCCAGAGAACAAGGCAGCCTCTCATCTCTCTCTCAAGCTAATTCCTTTACTTTGTTCCTTGGGTGAAGCAGCTAAGTAACACAGTGGTTCCAGCACTGGACCTGGAGTCAGGAAGACCTGAGTTCAAATGTGACCTCAGATCCACTCTAGCTGTGTGATCTTGGGCAAGTCACTTAACCTCTGTTCGCCTCAGTTCCCTCATCTGTAAAATGAGGATAATAACAGCCCCCATCTCCCAGGGTTGTCAGGAAGATTCATTGAATCTTAGTACAGTGCCTGGCACACATAGTAGGTGCTTAATAAATGCATGTCTTTCTTGGATCCCCATTGCATTCACTCCTTCCTCCAGAACCTTGCTTCATCATTCCCTTTCTTCTATCCTCAGTCCCTCCCTCCCTGCTGGTCCTTTCACTACTACCCACAAACAAGCACATCTCTCTATAGGTCCTCGATTTCTGAAAGGGATCACCCCGACAAAGCCCACAAACAAAACCACCCTTCCTTGATCTTTTTATCCCCTCAGATTCTAATCCTTGCTCCTTCCCTGAAGTATAGAAGTCTAGCATGAAGTAGCCTCTAACAGAGTTCTGATCTCTGAGTCAGAACATGTGGATTCTGCTATTTACTAACTGCATAACAGTGGTGTTATGTCTCCCTACTAGAATATAAGCTTCATGAAGAAGCAGGAACTGTGTTTTAACTAAATGTGGGATGGGATCTCCCCTAATATGGAGCATAGTGTTTTCATGTTATCGTAGTTTTAGAGTTGAAAGGGACTTTACAGGTCAACCTTCTGATTTTACAGATGGGGAAACTGAGGCATGGTGAAGTTAAATAATTTGCCCAGAGTCATGCAGCTAAGTATCTAAACTGGGATTTCAACTTAGAGCTTTCTGATTCCTATCCCTTACCAGGCAGTATGGTATAAGGCAGGGATGGGAAACCTCTAGGTCCTCAAGTACAGTACAGCTACACTTAAGGACCTAGAGAACCACATGTGGCCTCAAGGCCACAGGTTCCCCACCCCTGCCTTATATCACACTGCCTGTCTGCCCACTTTTTTCAGTCACTGACTCTTTGTGACCACATGGACACATGGTATGCCAGGCCCTTCTGTCCTCCACTATCTCCTGAAGTATGCCTAAGCTCATGTTCACCACTTCCATGATACTGTCTATCCATCTCCTCCTCTGTGTCCCCTTCTCCTTGTGCCTTCAATCTTTCCCAATATCAAGGTTTTTTCCAGTGAGTCCTGTGTTCTCATTATGTGGCCAAAGTATTTAAATTTCAGCTTCAGTATTGTCCTTCTAATGAATAGTCAGAGTTAATTTCTTTAAATACTGCCGGATTTGATCTTGCTCTCCAGGGAACTCTCAAAAATCTTCTCCAGTACCACAGTTTGAAAGCATGGATTCTGATGTCTGCCCATGACACAAACTAAATAAATACTTGTTGAATTTAACTACAATTGTGTGGATCTCCATTTCCTCATTATATAGAATGATTGGGGCAGCTGGTGGCACAGGGATGAAGCACCAGGCCCTGAAGTCAAGAGGATCCGAGTTAAAATCTAGCCTCAGACACTTACTAGCTGTGTAACTCTGGGCAAGTCACTTAACCCCAATTGCCTGAAAAAAAAACCTGCCAAAAACCAAAACAGAATGTTCTAATTTTACCTTTCTAACATACTGCAGGGGTCATGCAGTCCAATTCAGGAATCCCCTTTACAACACCTGAAACCAGTGGCCAGCCTGGTTCTGCTTCACCTCCAGAGATGCAAAGAAGACTCATTACCATTCTGAGTTGAAACAGCTCTAGTTGTGAGGAAACTTTGGGATTTGATCCTAAGTCTTTTCTTCTGGGACCAAGCAGAGCGAGTCTACTTCTCCCTCCCTTTTAAATTCTTGAAGACAATGATTGTGTCTACACACATACACCATGTATACACACACACACACACCCCCATGTGCGCACACACACCACACAAGCACATACACAACACACACGCACAAAGTTAAGTGTTCTCCTTTCATCAGACTAAGTATTTCCAGTTTCCTCAGCTGTTCTTCACAAAGGCCAAGTTTCTAGTCCCCTGGACTTCCAAACCTCCCTCCTTTTGATACTTGTTAGCTTTTCACTATTTTTCCTAAAATGAATCAGTAAGTTGGAATTGAAATGGAATCCTAGGCCTAGAGCTAGGATGAATATTAGAGACCATCTATTCAAACCTCTTTATTTTATAGATAAGAAATCTAAGACCTTGAGACGTTACGGACTTGCCCAAGGTCACATAGCTAAAAACTGACAAAAAAACCCTTGTTGAGTTTTTTTATTCTGAACTTGAGAAATAAAACACACATTTTCCTAACATAGTAGAATAGAAAAAAAGATGATTGTACATGAAACTGCTGATCTCTCAAATCTAATCTCTTTGCATATTAGGAGTTAGACGTCATCTTAGAGATCTTCTGTTCTCTAAAACATTTCCCAAACTTATTTAGACTCAGAATACTCATGAACTTGAAATAAATTATCAGTGATAATAATAGCTAGAATTTATATAATGCTTTTGATTTGCAATGTGTGATCTCATTTGATCCTCCCAATGACTCTGTGAGGTCAGCGCTATTATCTTCATTTTTACAGAGATGAAACTGAGGCAGAGAAAGGCTAAATGACTTGTCCAGTCATACAGCTAGACACCATCAGAGGCGGTATTTGAATCTCATGTCTTCTGACTCCATGTCCTGTTCTCTAGCAGCTGATAAAGAGGGACTGGGGAATTCTGGAGCAACATTGAGGAGCAACATTTCCTACCCCATCCCCAATCACTTAGTATATAAGATTTGTTTTTGAGAGAGAAACTGAGAAAAGAGAGAAAGAAATACAGATGGATAAATAGTTATAGATATAAATGCACAGACATAGCTATAAACATAGACACAGAGAGACATAGGCATAGATATGAACAGGATCCAAGTCTTGCCTCTGACTGTGTGACCCTGGATGAGTCATGTAATTTCTCAGTGACGACAACAACAACTCTAAACCAGTGATATCAAACCCAAATAAAAAAGGGAACTCCTAATCTAAGGATACCTGTAGGCCACAGACTGATTCTGTTAAAATGTATTATTATCTATGATTTATTGTATTTTTATGTATTTTGTCAAATATTTTCCAATTATATTTTAATCTTATTCCCAGAGCCCTTGGGAGTATTATGGACCCATGCTACCTCTGCTCTAAGCAACTCTCTTAGATTAAAATCTGCAGAGCTATCAACCTCCATTAACAGAGGGAATTGTCTCATCTGTACTAACGAAATCACAGGTGCAGTCCCAGAAGCAGCCTCAAAACCTCTCTGAATTCTTACTTAGGCCCCTCTCCTCCCCTCCAAACGCAGAGGATGAAGTAACCTCTTTTCTCTCTCAGGCTAATTCCTCTACTTTGTGCCCTGGATAAGGCAGCTAAGTGACACAGTGGATGGAGTTAGGAAAGACCTAAGTTCAGATCAGACCTCTGACACTTAGTAGCAGCGTGACCCTGGGCAAGTCACTTAACCTCTGTTTGCCGCAAGTCTCTTCGTCTATAAAATGGAAATAATAATAGCTCCTGCTTCACAGGATTGTTATGAGGATCACATGAGATAATACTTATAAAAAGCACTAGCTTTTACAAGCTAGTGGCTCTGTATAAATACTTATTTCCTGTGTTGCTATCTCTTCATAGACTAATAGGATTTCAATTTAGAAGAAGCCATCCTGACCCTGACTTTTAAAGATCAGAAAACGTCAGTCCAGAAAGCTGAAGGACCTTGTATCAGGTCACCTAGAGTCAGCTGCCAAGTAGAGTTCACTGTTGCTAGGGGAGATGATAAGGTGCTGGCATTGGGAGCTTTCTTGTTGAATGGAAAATAAAGGAAGCTGGAGGGCAGGGCTGGGCCCAGTGAGCTCCTTCCAGCATGCCTGCAGAGAGGCAAGTCAGGTAAACTGGAATTCTCTTTGTTCAGCCCACACACCTAACATTCCCCCACTGCTCCACCCTCCATGGCTGAGCCTCGAACTGGGCTTGCTCACAGGTGACTCTTCAGGACTTGGCTGTGCTATGCTGTCCCTGCTCCTCCATCAGCAGCCCTGGATTCACCCCAGGCATCACCACCAGCTTATTCTTTCAGTCCCAAGACTTGTGCACAATTTTTCCTTCTTCCTGAGCTCCCCCTCCTAGGCTTTCCCCAGCCCTAGCCTCTGCTGCTCAAACTCACGACTCTTTTTAAAGTCAACAAAGTATTACTTTCCCCCACACATCATCTCTTCTGACTCTCAAAACTCCTTGTGAGTTAAGTAATATTAATATTTGCTTTTGTCCAGTTGTTTTTCAGTCATGTCCAACTCTTTGTGACCCCATTTGGGATTTTCTTGGCAAAGACCAAAATCCAACAGCCTCCTTTAGCAAGTGAAGAAGATGAGGCCCAGAAAGGTTATATCACTTTTGAAAGTGGTTTACCGTTTCCTTCTCCAACTCATTTTACAGATGAGGAAACTGAGGCAAATAGGATGAGATGACTTGCCCAGGGTCACACAGCTAGTAAGTGTCTGAGGCCAGATTTGAAGTCTGGAAAATGAGGCTCCTTAGGACCAGTACTCTATCCACTGTATCGTCTAGCTGCTCACAATATAACAAACATTTACTACACACTTACCATGTACAGAACTCTGTGTTAGATAGGAAGTGTTGGGAAAAGATATGAAATTTAAACAAGACATGGTGACTGCCTTCAGAGAGTTTATAATCTAGTAAGCAGATAAGACACTTTCAAACATAGATAGTAAGGACCGCAGATATTAAGTCTGTGACCAGGTTAGACAGAGAAAGTTTTACAAATTTACGTAACCACATGAATTACATGAAGGCCATCCAAGTGGGGGAAATAAAATAGACAAAGGCTGAGAGGAAGGATTGGGCAAACTCTGTTTAGGAGGTAGTGAGCAAACCAACCAGGTTGGAACAAAGCACACACATAGGGGAGGAAAGAGGGGGAGATAAAGTCAGAGAACCAGATTGGGCTAAACCCCTATGTATAGGTTCAGAGGACTAAGAGATTGAACGGGGGCTTGGGCATGACCAAAATCCAACAGCCTCCTTTAGCAAGTGAAGAAGATGAGGCCCAGAGAGGCTATATCACTTTTGAATTGATCAGGAAAAAAAGGAAAGTTCAAATTGTAAGCCAGGACCTTGGACTCCACATCCAGTGCTCTGTTCAATGCACTATACAGGCCTCTGCTAAAGATGCTTGGACAGTCACCAGTTTTCAAGTCACAGTTGCCTAAGCCCAGTTCTTTTAAACAATATGGAGTGAGCTCCCTTTTCCAGACTGTGAATCATTTTGAGTTCTCTCAGACCTTCCTAAGTTCTTCATAAGCTGAAGATTCAGATGAGATACTAATATTAATAGTTGATATAAAATGCTTTCTCACTTGGCCCTCACAACAACCCTCTGAATTAGGTGCTATTATTATCCCAGGAAACTGAGGATGAAAGAGGTTAAGTAACTTGCCCAGGGTCACACAGCTAGTAAGTATCTGAAGCAGGATTAAAACTCAAGTCTCCCTAACTCCTATGCACTGAGTCACCTAGCTGGTAGTTTCATAGAACCAGGAATGTCTCAACTAGAAAGGAATTTAGCGATTACCTAGTCCAATATCCTTATTTTACAGATGAGGAAACAGAGGATGGCAAAGGGGAATGGAGAATTGCCCAAAATCATTCGAGTTAGTGACAGAGCTGAAACTAGAACCCAGAACCCTTGACTTCTAGGGCACTAGATAGACTGGTTCCTAGATGACTGTTCCTGTTTATCCACCATAGAGACATACCTGCTTTTTCAGTTACATCATCACATGGCTGACTCATGCTTTGCTCACGGTTTACTATGACCCCTGACTCTTTCTCTGTGTCCTTGCCCAGAGTGATTCATTCCCCCTCACTGCCTCCATTTTCTATTAGAGCAGCATATCTTGTTTTGCTTCTCCAACCATCTGAACAGACACTTGTCCTTTTTTTAGACATTATTCTATATTCCTTTTCTGGACTCTCCTTAGGTGAATTATCCAGAGTTATTTCCTTCTCCCCAACTAGGTCCTAACTCCCAACCAACACACTTGGAGCTCTGTGTGTTCAGGAGACTGCCATCTGTTTTAATATTGGCCAAAGTCATAGGGAACTGATCTGCATCAGCAACATTTAATTATTCACCCAATGCCAAACAGAAGCTTTTCTTTAACTCTGGGCTGTTTTTCATTCTCCATTAGTGCAGGTAACACGGCTCTGGGTGTGTTTGAGTTGGACCGCTTCCCCAATTCACCACTGTTCTCCTTCCTTGCTGGAATGGGAAGAACATTAATCCTGGCAGTCAGGACATGAGGGATGCAGTGCTTTGCCACTAACTGGCTGTGAGACATTGAGTGAGACCCTTGATGACTCTAGGCCTCAGTTTCCTCAGTAGTGGACTGGATGATTTTCTTTCCAGTCTGACATTCTATGAGTCTGTGAATGTTCTCTCTCTTCTTCTTCACTCCTCTGGCCTCAAATTTGGAGTCAGGGGACCTGAATTTTTTTCCCTTTTATTTATTTATTTTATAAATTTATTTATTTAGTTTTAGTTTTCAACATTCCCTTCCATAAGTTTTACATTTTCTCCACTTCCTTCCCCTCTCTCCTCCCCAAGATGGCATACAATCTGATGGCTCTCTATATACATTCTTATTCAACATATTTTCAATTTGGTCATGTATAGAAAAATTAAAATGAATGGGAGGAACCATGAGAAAGAAAAACAAAACAGAAAGAACAAATGGTCTGCTTCGCTCTGCATTCAGACTTCATGGTTCTTTCTCTGGTCACAGATGGAATTTTCCATCATGAGTCTTTTGGAGTTGTTTTAGGTCCTTGCATTGCTGAGAAGACAGGGGACCTGATTTTGAGTACCCGCTTTGCTACTCTATGGGACCTTGGGTAGGTCATTGGACCCTATGGGCCTCAGTTTCATAGGGTCACAGATTTAGAGCTAGAAGGAATCTTAGAGGTCATATGATCAAATGCTTCACCCAGGCCTCATTTTAATAAATGGGAGTGTAGGATCAGGTGACTTCTAATGTCCCTTCCAGCTCCATTAGCCTAAGATCCTAGAGCCTACTCAACTATTAAGGCCCATCTCATATCCTCCTGGACAGCTAGATGGCTCAGTAGATAGAGTGCTGGACCTGGAGTTGGGAAGACCTGAGTTCAAATCCAACTTCAGATATTTACCAGTTGTTTGACCCTGAGCAAGTCACTTAGCCTCTGTTTGACTAATTCACTGGAGAAGGAAATGGTAAAACATTCTAGTGTCTTTCCCAAGGAAACCTCATGGACAATATGATCCGAGGGATCATGAAATGTCAAAGACGACTGAATAATAAGTTGTGTCTCCTCCCATGAAGACTTCCACGACCACCCTAACCCACAATGATCACTTCCTCCTCTGAACTCACCTAGAACTCACTGCCCCTCTCACTAAGCACTTAGTGCATCCATGTGGTCTTTTTTAATTTCTATATTTCACCTCCCCTAAAAGTAATTCTCATCTCTTCCATCTCCCTCCCCACCACCCATCCTAGACAAAGAGTTGTCAAGTCCTATCGATGGTATCTGGACAACACCTCTTAGTTGTCTTATCTCCATTCACACTCCAACCTTCCTGGGGTAGAACCTCATCGCTTCTGCCCAAAGGACTACAATGGCCTTTCAAATAATCTCATTTCATGCCACTCTCTCCATATACTTGTCAATTTGATATCACTAAAGCAGTGATATGACAATATCACTAACCTACTCAAAAACACTCCTGGCTCCCTATTGCCTCTAGAATAAAATAATTTATTTTTCCTTTGGCATATGAAGCCCTTGACTATGTTTAGCTTACTAGAAGTTTATTTAAAAAATATTATTCCTTTTTATACTTCCTATGCTCAGGTCAAACTGGCTCACTTACCTCTTCTCACCCAAGACATTCCATCTCCTATCTCCATCATCCCCAAAGCTTAGAAAATAAATTCTCCTTAACTTCTGCTTTTTAGAATCCTTTCTTCCTTTGAAAACTTAGCACAGCCTCCCACAAGAGGCCTTTTCAGACCTACCTCCCCTCCCAGATGCTAGTGCCTCCCCACAGCACACCAAAAATTACCTTGTATTTATTTGTATTTGCATGTATTTTGTATTTACTGACCTGTACATATTTGTACCTTTTCCCTCCCCACCAGAATCTGTTTCATGTATTTCTTTCAACACCCTGGAACATTGCTATTTTTCCATAGTGTCGGACTCTTTATGACCCCCATTTGGGATTGGCTTGGCAAAGATACTGGAGTGCTTTTCTGTTTCCTTTTCTGACTCATTTTATACATGAGGAAACTGAGGCAAACAGGATTAAGTGACTTGACGGGGTCACACAGCTAGCAAGTCTTTGAGGACAGATTTTTAAAAATTTTTTAAAATTAATTTTGGAGTTTTATTCATTTTAAATTTCATTTCATTTAAATTCCTTTTAAAAAGACAAAAAAAATTTCATGTCCACAACACAAAAAGAGGATTCAGTACAAAATCATGAATCTCCATTTCACAGTTATATTTTTTTAATCATATAATCGAGTACTACACAGTCATTTTCAAAGCTACCCTACTTTTCTGTGCTTCCTTCTGAGTTTTCTTTTGTTCCCAGTTGGGACTTTTTACTTTTTTCTCCCTCTCTTCCCCACCTCACACTAGAGGCTACCATTAGACACAGATATGCATGTATCTGTATGTGTGTGTGTGTGTGTGTGTGTGTGTGCCTGTATGTATACATATTCAAAAGCATATTATACATACTTCTATTTATCAGTTCTTTCTCTGGAAGTAGATGAGGACAGATTTGAACTCAGGAAGAGAAGTTTTCCTGACCTCAGGACCCCAAACTCCATCTACTTCCATACGTAGGTACCCTGGAGCACAGTAAGTACTAATATATGTCCCTTGATTAATTGGTTTTCTAGACTAGGCCTAACTCAAGCAGTCCCCAGATAGTTTATTTTCAATGCTTCGATGAAATGAGACACACTTAAGTCGCTCAACAGTTAAATAAAGGAAATTTAATTAGCCAAATCAGGGGAAGGATGTTCAACAAGCACATGCATCAGGAATGCTTGGGGTTGATTCAGCTGAGCAAAGCTCTCTTGCTATGTATTCCCCATGCTGGTCTATCAGCCATGCTTACACGAAAGGCTGAAGCTCCTGTGGCTGTCTTATGCTCAGGTGACCAAGAGGTAAGTAAGTCCTTTAAGACAATCAAACCTCAAGGACAGTTTCAATACCTTTTAACGAAAAACTAGCTTACTTGGAAACTTTAAAGCGCTATGAAAATAACAGTTATTATGGTTTCCAAAGTCCTTTATATACATTATCTCATAGAAGTCTCAAAACCATCTAATGAAGTAGGTGAATTTATCGTTGTCTTTTTAAATATATCTGTATCTATATATTTATAGTTTTCAACATTCACTTCCATAAAGATTTTGAGTTTTAAATTTTCTCCCCCCTCTCTCTTTCCCCTCTTCTCAAGATAGTATGCAATATTGTTGCCCTTTTGAAGGAGGAAAATGTATCTCAGAGAGATTAAATGACTTGCCCAAGGTTACATAGCTAAATATCTAAGGTGAAATTTGAACTCAGGTCTGCCTTCACTCCATGTCCGGTGTACTTTCCACTATACCCCATCGTACATGTTAAGACTTCACATATAATAGAAACTCAGTAAGTAAATAGTTGTTGTTCAGTTGTTTCAATTGTGTACAAGTCTTTGTGACCCTGCTTGGCATTTTCTTGACAGTGATCCTGGAGGGGTTTGCCATTTCCTTTTCCAACTCATTTTACAGCTGAGGAAACTGAGACAAACAGGATGAAGTGATTTGCCCAGGGTCACACAGCTACTAAGTGTGTGTGAGGTCAAATTTGAAGTCAGGTTTTCCAGACTCCAGCCCTGGACCACAAAAGTCAATAAACATTTTTAAGTGCCTACCTTACTTACCAGGTAGGTGCTGAGCACTGGAGATACAAATACAGAAAAGAAAGACAGTCCATCTTATAAGGAAGTGCAATCTAATGAGGAAAGAGTATACAAAAAAAAGACTAAAAAGCAGGGTAGGAGTAAGGATGAGGGGGTGGGGTGGGAAGGGAAAGTACTTGACTTGGAAATATGGTGGAGCAGTCAAAGAAATCCAGAATGTATGCATCTGGGAAAGGTGGAGACTTAATGGAAGTCTGAGGAGATATCTTATCTGTCTCCCTCCTCAAATGGAGATTGAGAAATTCTTGGCTCCATTCTCTAATCAGAGGTGTAGAAGATGCTGTTCATCATCATTTTTCCCCCCTAAGAGGACCAATGACGTCGTGACTAGGTGACATCTTTCTTGACTTGCTTATGAACTAGATTTCAGTGAGGCAGAGTGGCACAAAGTCATCAGCCTCAGGGTCATGGAAGTCGAGACAACTGGCAATATCCCCAGAATGCAGTGAATGACCTTGGTGTCTTCGATGTCTGACCAGGCTCTGAGTGCCCTTCAATGGCTGCTTCAGCTGCCTTCATGGCCATCAGAACAAATCTCATTCCTTGGGGTGGGGGGAAGTCTTCACATGCTTGGCATAGACATCCCCCAAATCTTTAAAGATAACTAAGATAACAACCACCAGAAGAACATTTGGTTCAGCAAACCAAAAGACCCATTGATTGACCAAATCTGATAGCACAAGTAACATCCCATACCCGTAGCCTCTCGTCACTTCCACAAATATGTCTTTTTGAAAATATTTATCCAGTGTTTGGTCTTAGTCTTCTTGCAAGGTCCTTAAGAACAAGGACTGTGTCATTTTTAAATATTTCTTTACCACCTTGCTCATTGCTTGAAACATTGTCTATTGAATTAAATTGACTAAGCCCTTATCCCGGGTTTTATCCCCATTTTATAGACAACTGAGAGTCCCCCAGGGATCATTTAGTAGAGGGGAGGAAAGGGTCGTAACTGGGAGGATGAGAAAGCCTCCAAATACATGTGGTCAAACCATTCCTGCCCTAGAGCAGCTTACATTCTTTCTAGGAGAAGCAACATGTAATTAGATTCAAAATATATGCAATGCAAATACAAGAGTTTTGTGGGAGGAAGGGAGAGAAAGGCACTTAGAGGTGAGGGGATCTCGGAAAGCCTTTCATCAGGTCTAGTACTCCTTCCATGACATCTTAGACTATTCCCTGGATACCCAGGGGCTCTTGATGTAAAGGTGGTAAATCTGAGCTCTGGGAGCAGGCTGGCCGGCTCACGATAAGTCAGTGGTAGAACAGCAAATGAAACTAACCCCTTTTAACCATCTAAACTCCTGTTTTATCTTCAACAAATGATACTTCCTCTTGCCGGCCATGTTTTTAATTTTTCTCTAATGGTACAGGAAACTATTTTATGTTTGTGCTTCAGGCTCCAGGATTTGTTTGTGATGCAATTAAGTGTTATGAACTAAATATAGAACATTTATACAGGCAGACCCTGTATTTTAAG
Organism: Notamacropus eugenii; assembly: GCF_028372415.1. Lineage (NCBI taxonomy): Eukaryota > Metazoa > Chordata > Mammalia > Diprotodontia > Macropodidae > Notamacropus > Notamacropus eugenii. The sequence continues at coordinate 379,109,685 of NC_092874.1, read as the reverse complement.
GTCATAGGTAGAGTGCTTGCTATAGTCCTGGGTAGTCAGGCCAGGTCAGCTAATATTTTTTTGAGAGTGCTTTGCCATTTTTGTATTCAGGGAACACCTACAATTTCTCTTTAACATGAGCAGGTATTCGCTTCACAGATTACATAGCCTACCACAGTCAATCACTGTCTTCTAATTTGTACGCATGTTTTAAAGTTCAATTCCTATACCATCTCTCCCAAGAAGCCTTCCCTGATACCCCTAGTCAGGTGAGAAATCAGAGAGACAGAGACAGAGAGAGAGAGAGAGAAGAAAAAAGAAAAATAGATCACTAGCTAGGAAGCATCTGACTGCTTTAAACTGAGGTCTGTCTAGACTTCAGGTCCAGTGCTCTATTAACTGTGATACCTAATTTCCTCCTTTTTTTTCTTACTCCTTACTACAGTGGGAAGTTCGATGAAGATAGGTTATTTTATCTTAACTTTTATTTCCTCTATCACTTAGAATTAATCAATCAGTCAATCCAATAAACACTTGTTAAGCACCTACCATGCGCCAGGCACTGTGCTAATCTCAGGAACAAGGTTCTCTGCACGTGTGAATTGAAATTAATCGATATGAACTGATTTCTCCCTCAGGTGTTCAGCTGCGGGAAATGGCATCTTTAGATGGGTTTGAGGAGTAGCAGTTTAAAGATTGATGTCAGGCTCCCCAGACTTCTCCAGGAAAAAAAAGACAAACAACATCCAAGATTCTTGATGAAGAGTCTTGTGAGGATAATGGCCAGGGTACCGGTGGGTAAGGGGAGGATCGATTTACCTGGGGGGGAGGGGGGCAGTAAGGACAGAGAAGAGAATGGTCATCTTTTTAAAAAAACAAAAACATTTATTTCTTTTCCATTCATTCATTTATAGCTTTTTTTAATGTTGACTTCCTAATTCTTTCCCCCACCTCCAGCACCTCCCCCACCCATTGAGAAGATGAGCAGTATGAATAATGATCCCCTTTTCATTCAACATTCCTCCTGTAGATTACAATGGCCTTTCCTGAGGAGCGTATTTTAATAGCCAAGAAGTTGTTTGCTGGACACAAAGCGGGAGGGGGGAAGGACAACACACACCAAAAAATAAAAAATAAATAGCGTTGTGTTGGAGCAGGGGGAGAGGTTGGGGTCGTAGCTGAGAAGGCGAGAAAGCCTACGAATAGGTGCAGTATCCCTTTAAGAGTCAAATGGAATGTATCAAAACAAAAAGGCCGCGCGCCCATTGGTCCGACGACCAGCACGTGAATTCACAGCTGATTTCCTGGCTTTTTGTTGCTGCTGCTGCCGCCGCCGCCGCCGCTGCCCCGCTGCTTGCTTCTGTGTGTCAGTTTCAAACCTCGCTCCTCCAGCTCGCGGCTCCCGGAGCGACCCTCGCGTGTCCCTGCTCCCGCTTCCCCTGGAGACGCCGGAGAGGGGGCAGCCTGCTGCCAGCGCCGCCCCCAGCCTGCTGGAGCTTTTCTCCCTCCCGCTCGGACCGACGACCCTCGAGGAACCAGAACCCACCCCCCTCCCCCAAACCCGACCCCCGTCATGGCACACTCTGCCCAGCTGAACATCTTGGAGCAGAACTGCCCCATCCAGGTGGAGCACGATCGGAAGAGGAGGCAGTTCACGGTCAAACTGAATGGTAACGTAGCGGCAGCCAAGTCTCACTTTTCTCCTCTCTCCCCCCCTTTCCTCCTCCCCCCGCCCCAAGTCATCACCACCCCTCTCCCCTCCTTTTCTATCTTTTGTTTGCACGGAAAGCAAGAAGCTAGCGAGCTAATGCAAAGAGTGCCCTCTAGCTAACCGGGATTGATTTTTTTTTCTTAGAACCGAGTTCTCTCTCCTCTTTCTTTCTTTTTATTATTATTTTATTTTATTTTGCAGCAGCGGTGAGGCTGGTTATGCAATGGAATTACAGTGTCAACAGAGCAGCTGGAAACCCCAAATGGGTGGGGGGGTGGGGTGGCAGGGAGAATCTGTGAAATGTGTTGGAGTCTCATCCCTGCTGGAAGGACAAGTAATGAGTGCTCCCAGCTGATCTCCTGTTACCATCCCCCTGTCTCAGAGATCTGTGCTTTGTTTCTACCTCTGCTCTCCGGTGCCAACCAGAAGCTGGGTTGGTGCCTCGTTGGGCGGAAAGTGGGTGGGAGAGCACCTGCCCACACAACTTGGGTTTGGAAACAAGCGAAAGCCATTGAGGCTGTGCTTGTTCTCAGGGTCGTGGATTTATTTCTAATTCCGAGTTTTAGAATATTGACAGAGACCCCTTTCCCTCCTGACGATTTTTGTTATTATGAAATAGGGTTCCAAACTCTGGGAGAGCTCCTTTGAGAGGCTTGCACCCCCTTTCCCCGCCTCCCCAACTCCCACCCCCACTCCCCATGTGCTGCAGCCTGAATCCTGACAGGTTGTAGGGTCCCAATTGCATTCCTTTCCTCTTTCAGCCCTGGGGCTACTGGTGGAAAGTCACTGAGTGTGAAAAGTTTTCCTTCTGCTGTTTACACCCAGGCAGGAAAGGTTATCTCTAGCGCATTGTCTCTTCAGGTTCAGGTCAATAGGAGCATTTCATGGGTACATACCAAGCTGAGTAGCTTTTGAGCTCCGGCTGGGAAATCGTGTGCTTCTGTTTAACTCTGAGAGTGCTGTGTGCTGAATGAAAGAGTCTGAGTGGAGCCCAGGAAACGGCCTGGTACAGAAATGCCACTTATCAAGTGTGACTTTGTAAGAGACAGGAGGGCAGAATGGGAGACTCGGGGGAGAGAGGCGTCCAGCGCAGGCAGGGCCTTCCTTGCTCACAAATAGGGCTTCAATAAATGCTTCTTGAATTGAATTAAGACTCTGATTACTTTTTCTGAACTTAAAGCTACTAATAACTTTTCTTTTGTTTTATAAAGTTCTCACTACTTATAGATCCACCTTTCCCTTTTTCTCTTTGAAGTCTGAGATTTGGGACTCCCTGTTCCCCACAAACCTACGGCCTCGTTCTTCTCTTAGAATTCCTTCACTCCGTGCACACATTGGACAGACAGAGGATCATGGGATTTTGAATTGGAAGGGTCCTTAGAGATGACCTAGCCCAAACCCTGTCCTGTCTTCCCCCCACTTCCCACCCACAGTTATGAGGACCCAGAGAAAAATGTTTTTTCCCAAAGTCACTTAGGTATAGTAAGTAGCAAAGGTGAAATTTGAACCCAGCACTTCAAACCCCAGTCCACTGTCCTGTACACCATAGCTGTCCCTTACTGTACCACAGAAGGTCCTGGCTTGAAGTGAACTGTCCTGTTTTTATTTTAAAAAAAAAAAGCCCAAATCAGGCTTTTCCAAGTCTAATTAGGGGGGCACTGACAAGACAGAATCAAGGTGAGGGAGAAATATAGCCCACCAGCCGCTTGGAGATTGGACACAGCCCTGGGATTCTGGTGGGGTTTTGTGTTTCGTTTGTTTGTTTGTTTTTTGCAGTTGGAAGAACCACAGTTTCTTGGTGAACACCCTAATTGTTTGTTCTAAACATACACAGAGATGGCAGTCCGCTTGCTGCATCTGGTTCCGAACTTTTCGGGTAGAAACAGTAGTCCATTTTTAGACCCACAGAAATTGTAGGCAGGGATGCAAAAAAAAGAAAGGAAAGAGGAAAAAAAAGTTTTGTTTTGTTTTTAAATTGATGCGGCCCTGGAGTCATCCCCTGGAGACAGCTTCAGTCAGAGAGCCAGACGAGTTCACAGGGATATTTCTAAACTTTCTCCTCCCATTCTTTCCCTTCCCCCACTCCAGACCACTAATTATAAAGTGTACTCCCTAAGTCAGCCCTGGGTGAAGAGAAAGCCGGACAAATCCAGGGGGCCAGATGAGGGGTTGTTGAGAGAGTGATTAAAGACTGAATAAACGGCAAGAAATCAAACAGAAAGAGCTGGCCTGGCTTGAGTCCAGAACAGAAAGACACCAAGTTCTCTCTGGCCCACATCTGACTATTACTGGCCTTCGGTGCTGATTTCAGATTGATTGGCTTACCACTGTGTGCCAGTCACTGTCCAGAACCTACCCAAGGGCCAGCCTCTGTCCCCCAGGACCTTCCAAACCCTGGATAGCGTTGGGTAAGACCTGCCACCTTCCTGGGCCTTGAAATGCCTGTCAGAAATGCGAGGCTTCTGCTGGCCTTACAGTCTGGTTATTGAATGAATGAATAGCCTGTTGTGAGCCAAGCACTTTGTAGACCCTAAAAGCAGCATTATCCCCAAATACTCAGGTCAGGAGAGGGGGACCAGTTGTCTACCTAAATAATTTCAACCATCACCAATTTTGTGAGCCAGCTGTCCTCCCAATGTCCTTGTTTTCCACTATTGAGGAGGAACCAAGGAAGTCTTCCCCACATGGGGGCTCTGGTTGTCTGCCCCACATGGGAGCCATTCAGGTTGTGGAGTGAATGTCAGAGTTGTCAGGGACCTTAGAGGTTAACAAGCCCAATCCCTTCATTTTATTTGAAATTTTCTTTTTTTATTGCAAATTTAATCACCAAATATTTTCAGATGCAAAGAAGAGCAAGGGAGATGGTTGTATATGAAACTGTCAAGTTCTGTTATAGACAAGTGTGTTTTAAAACCAAGAGACACACACACATGCACACCTGTGCATGTACCCCCAAAAATCTTAGGACGATTTTTCTGAAAGTAAAACTTCACTAAGTCTTTTAGAATATCCTTTATAATTTAACAAGGTAGTAATGAAGGAAACAGGCCTAGGGTAGAGAGGTGACATCCCAAAGGTAACGGTGAATTCTTGTCAGAGCCAAGATAGAATCCAAGGCTCTCGATTTTCACTAGGTAATACAAAAACCAAACCCAAGAGCTCATAGGCTGGTTTCTGCTCTTATTCAGCATTCATTAACTCTACAAGTGTGGGTAAAATTGGTCCTTGGATTGGAGGCCTTTGTGCAAGGGGTGAAATTGGGAGATATTTCTGTAGTTAAGAATGAATGACTTTCTAGGAAGACTGAATCTCCCTGTCCCAATGACTCACATTGATCCTGATGTAGGAATTCTTATCATTACTTTATCCTGCAAAGGCATCCAGGCATAATGGATAGACACCTGGACTTGAGGTCGGGAAGACAAAGGTTTGATTCCTACCTTAGTCACTAGACATCTGTCAATTGGTCAGTGTGATTTTAGGTAAATTATCTAACCTTTCTCAGTCTCAATTTCCTTAGCTGTAAAATGAAGTTGATAATAAAAGCACTAACTCCCCAATTTCTAACAAAATAATAGATATAAAAGTGCTTTGTGGATCTTAAAGTTAACACTGATATATGTTAGCTGTGGCTATAATAACTGGGGAGACCTAACTCATAGAATGGTATTGTATTGCCAGAGACCCTCCTGGGAAAAGCCTTAAGAATTCTTGGATCCCTTCTCTTCAGCCTGGTTTCTTTGGTTGTGCATAAGTTTCCTGCAAATCTGAATATGCTCATGTTTGGGCCTTGGTTTCTTCACTGATTGATTGAGAAGGTTGGAATTGATGACCTCCAGAGGCCCTCTCAGCTCTGCCATTTTATGATGTATGCAGGGGCTTGGCTCAAGGTGCTTCCTCTGATCTGACCAACTGTGCCCTATGGTTACTTACTAGAGTGAGTCAAGATTTATGCTGGTCAAATAAGTGGTCAGGAATGCTCTCCGGGTCTCCCCAGCAGACTGGTAGAAGTATATGTGTATATTTAATTTCCAAAAATATATTGCATATCTACTATGTACAGAGCACCATGTGAGGGGACAGGAGAGAAGTATAGGACGTAGTTGATATCTGCAAAGAGCTCATAATGTAATTGGGGAGCTAAGACTGTTATATGTGCATCTAAAAAGATAACCTAGCACCACAAATACATGGTAGCTTGTTTTAAGTAAGTGCCTACAAGGCACTCCTTCCCCTAGAAAATCAGAGGAAGGGATGGAGATGGTGACACAGTGCAAAGAATAGTGGATTTGGAGTAAGAGGGCCTGAGTTCAAATTCTGCTTCTGCTCCCTGCTGAAAGGGTTGGATTAAATGGCCTTTCTTTAAAGCTCTGCTCCTACGACAGGTCAGTAAGGGATGTAATAGTCAAGGAAGGCTTTCTGCAAGAAGTGGAACTTGGGCTGAGCCTTAGACTGCATAAGCTCCAAAGAGATGGGGAGGACCTTCTAAGGAGGGGAAATAATGCAAGGGGGCAAAGAGAAGGGTCCTGTGTGATTTAGGGACCCGTGATGATTTGGGCATGCTGGCTGGCTTGCCTTAGATCAGGGGTATCAGCCCGTTCAACTGGCCACACTCAAAGTAGAACCTAGGTGATGTTGATATGTGGCCCACCAGGATCCTTATGTACAGAGTAGTGCCCCGCCTTTTTCTGTTTCAGTTTAACATCACTGCCTTACATTTGTAAGAAACTAGAGGACAAGCTTTGAGTCATTCCTTTTTTTATCCTTGGCACAATGCTAAATACTGAAAATGGTGCCAGTGAACGTAGTGCCTTGGGGTTTGATTTATAAAGGGTCTTAGTCCCAAAGACTCAAGACTGGACTCAGACTTTTGGGATACCCTGTATTCTCTGCTGGCACTTATGATTGGTAAAGATCTTGTGGGGAGAGGGTATGGCTGTCAGTGTTTGTAAAATGTGTTTGTTGAGTTGAATTGAACGCGATTGTTCCTGGAACATTGACTAGAAGCTGAGCCAGGGCAAAGATTGGGACCAAGGGTAATAATGCCAACTAGAAGTGATTTAGACTTGATGTTGGTAGCCAGGGAGTGATCGATACCTTTATATGATCTGCCTACTTTGGGCAAAGGCCCAGGAATCATAAGGTGTCAGCACCTGAAGGAACCTGAGATCCTCTAGGCAGCCACCCTCATCTTACAGATTAAGTAACTGAGACCCAGAAAGGATAAGTGACTTTTCTAAGGTCACACTGTAAGTTAGAAACAGCTAGATAGAGCATTGGGCCCAGAGTCAGGAAGACCTGATTTCCAATCCAGTCCAGTTCCAATCTGATCCAAACCTGATTTCCAATGGATTGAGAATTTACTAGCTGTGTGACTCTGAGCAAGTCACTTAAGCACTGTTTGCCTTAATTTTCTCAACTGTAAAATGGGGATACTGATAATACTAGCACATACCTCCCAGGGTTATTGTGACTGTCAAATTAGATAATATTTATAAAAATATTTACCCTGGTACATAGTGGGTACTATATAAATTGTTATCCTCCCTCACCCAAGGGTAGAGCTATAGGCCTAGAATATGTCCCCCCAGGGCAGGGACAGTTGTGTTGTTGTATCTGTAATACCAGCTGGGAGTGCAGTGCTGGGCACACAGAAGGTGCTTAAGAAATGCTTGTGGATCAATAGTACCCAAGCCTCCTACCCTTTAGACTAAAATGTTCCCATACCTCATTGCCACCCCTGGCACAAGGCAGTCAATGATCAGGTGCTTAGTGAGGGACTGAACCCCAGGAAGAGCCTGTCTTTATTTGGTACCGTGTTGGGAATAGCCTGGGAAGGCAAAAATATTTCCTTGTCTCAGGTGAGAATCCAACCTTCTGGGCTATCACAGACTTTGAATTCCCAATGAAACGGAATGGGTGGAAGTTGTGGCATCAAGCTGGGAAATAGCCTGAGCCTGTGGGAGTGTAGCGGACACGTTGTTAGTAACTCATGATCTTTGGAACACCCAGGCAAGGTTGATGCAACAAAAATGTATTAAGCACCTACTGCATGCACAGTACCGTGAGGTGCTAGGGATAAATGCAGCCAAAAGCAAAGCAAGGGGTTTACCTTCTCCTGTCCCAGCTAGGAGGGCATAGAAATGGAATTCTAGAATGTTAGAGCTACAAGAAGTTGGATAATAGAGAAAGCCCTGGTCTGGGTTTGAGTTCAGGCCCTCACAGTTACTAGATATAATACCACAAGCAAGGTCACTTAAATTCTCTTGCTTCACTTTTTAAACTCTAATACCTGTATTACCTATATCGAGGTGTTGTTGCAAGATTGTTTTGTCAGCCTAACAGGGCTACAGAGACGTAAGTTACTGTCAATCAGTAAACTTTTAGTAAGCACCTACTATGTGCCAGGTAATTTGCTAAGCTCTGGGGAAAACAAAGAAAGCCATAAGACTGTCTCTGCCTCAGAGACTGTAGGCACATTCTGGGAAGATGAGGAGTAGAAGGAACCTGGAGGGTAGTGAAGGTGTTTCCATTTGCAGGTAAGGAAATAAAATCAGTAGCTGTGTGACCCTGGGCAAGTCACTTCACCCTCTTTGCCTCAGTTTCCTCATCTGTAAAATGAGCTGGAGAAGGAAATGGCACAAACTGCTCCAGTATCTTTGCCAAGAAACCCCCAGTGGGATCAGAAGAGTTAGACATGACTGAAATGAGTGAATAACCACAAAATCTAGAAGAGGGAATTGACTTGATGTGGCTCCTTAGGGGCAGATCTGAGACTTGACTGAAGATCAGTGGTTCTTCACATGTAGAACTGATGACCAGGATGTAGATAACTTCCTTGGCTACACCATCTGGACAAAGTAGCCAAGCTGGACGAGTGAACCTCCTCTTCTTCCCTGTGCCTGGAGCTAAAAATGCCCTTCCTGGGATGTTTGCGTTGCTTCTCCTGGTGTCTCTTCTCGGTATGTTTATTTTCTCTCCATAGGAACATTCAGCTGCCCAGGAGTATCACTACAGGGAGGGAGAGATTCATTTATGACCATGGTTTCTACCTTTCCATCCCCTCCCAGCCCCACCTCACAGCAGGCAGCTCATGTGGGCACTCCTCCAGAACCTCAGTTTTCCTTCTTTGCCAGAACCTGTTTTTTTTTGTTGTTGTTATTTGTTTTCTGCACACCTACCTGCCCTGGTAACTTCAGACTGACTCTTAAGTGATCACCCTGCCAGACCCAGCCAGTTGTGTGACTGGCAAGCTGGGTGGAAGGAGGGGTGAGCAGGGATGGTTGATCAGGCTGAGTTTGAGAGGTTCAGGGAAAGACCCTGCCTTTGTCAAGGAGGCAGCCTGTAGGCGGGACTGGATAGTGAGCTGGAATCAGAAACACCTAGATTCCACTCTCTACCTAGACACATACTAGCTGTATACCCCAGAGGACTTCCTTAATCTCTGCTTACTCATCTGTCAGAGATCTGACCTTAAAGCCAGGTAGAGCTAGAGTCAGGTCCCTGTGACACATCCATACCAGCTGACTGCCTCTGCACTGGGCCCTTGTCCTCTTAGTGCCTCCAAGAAATTCTCTTAAGGCCATCACTTGTGGAGCTAAATTGGTAGAAGTGGTTCCTTACCTCAGTGAGATCCCTGGTCTGCATCTAAAAATGCAGGTGATAATAAACAGCTGGAATACTTAGCTCATAGGGTCAGTGTGGGAATCAAATGAGGTATTGAGGCAGCGATGTGTCTGGGTAGAGAATTGAGAAGACCTGAATTCAGATCCTGCCTCAGACACTTAGCAGCTGTGTGACCTGGGGCAAATCAATTAACCTGTTTTGCATGATAGGTTTCCGAAAACAAGGTTAATAATAGTGCCTACTACTAATGAAGGTGATGATAGAACCTACCTCCCAGTATTGTTGTGAGAATTAACTAAGATAACATTTGTAAGGGCCTTAGCAAACCTTAAAGGGATACACACACACACACACACACACACACACACACACACACACACACACACACCATCTATCATAATAATAACAACTTCAGGGTACTTTTCTGTGAGTTTTCAGGCCTTTTACATCCATTTGATCATCATAGCAACCCTGAGAGATAGGTAGGGTGAGTATTATTCTGGCCATATTACAGATGAGCTAGTTAAGGGCAGAGCTCAGGACCAGAACTTATGTCTCTAGGAAGGAATGCCATCTCTGGACCTGTCCTACCAGCCCCTCCTGCTGTGTTGTGACCAAGCTGAGATAACCACTTGTTCCAGTGACTTCTGCCTAGTCTGAGGAGCTGTGACTGGCTCCCCGTATACCACGGTGTTCACTGGAGATGGAGTGAAGCTGCCCTGCTGCCCCACCAATTCTATCAAGAACACACCAAAACTGGGCCATTCCCACAAGGGTGGGAGGGCGTGATAGCTCTATCAGAAGGGTACAGTTGCCTCTGTTGCCATTCTGCCCCACACAGAACAGGGGCATTCAGAAACTGAGAAGGCGTCTAATAAGCAATGAACTGAGGCCTACCCTCTTTGGCCTCATCTCTCTTAGCAGTAGCTGCTTTGCTTTGCAAGGTGTGTCCCTGGATGTACAGCCAAGGATAGTCACATCCTGAGAAAATAAGTGCACTTTCTCACCAATTTTTCTTGAAAGAGGTAGTGAGCTCCCCATCCCTGGGAGTGCCCCAATAGAGAATGGATGATCATCAGTCAGGGAGGCTACAGAAATTATACTAGATGGTTGGTTTTTTGTTTTTAATTTTTTTGTTTGTTTTGCCTCTCTGCATGCTCACCTGCCTGGTAACTTCAGATTGATGTTTAAAGGGATCACCCTGCCAGACCAAGCCAGTTGTGTGACTGTGGCAGGCTGGGTGGATGGAGGAGTGAGTGGAGATGGTTGATCAAAGCCAGATTTGAGAGGGCCGGGGACAGAGCCTGCCTTTGTGAAGGAGGCTGCTTGGAGGGAGTGGATAGTGACTTAGATAAAAAGCTTTCTGACTGATGTTTGAGTCTAGAATTGATTCTTCCAGCCCGGTGCTAGGTTTGGCCAGACCCCCATCTGGTGGTTTCATTTAATGTGGACTACCTTTTAAGCACCAGCCTGATTTTGCTCCATTCTGTATTTATGATGGTCAAGGGGTCATCGATATTTTTTCTCAGTTGGGAAAGGACCGACTTTCCTGAAACACCTAGGTGGCCCTGGGCCTAGAATCACAAAGACCTGAATTCAAATGCAGCCTTAGACACTTCCTAGCTGTGTGATCCTGGACAAGTAAGTGATTTAACCTCTGCCTCAGTTTCCTCAAATGTAAAATGGGGATAATAATAGCACCTGCCTCCCAGGATTGTTGAGAAGATCAAAAGATAATCCAGTTGTAAAGTACTTAACACAGTGCCTCCCATGTCAGAGGGTTAACAGATGCTTATTTCCTACCTTCTTGAGCCCTTTTCCCTGGAGAGAAGAGGATGTGACATCAGGGAGGTGATACTGTGAATCATATTTAAGTGAGGGAGGGCTGTGCAGAGTCACCAGCCTCACTTTTTCCTCTGGAGCCATCTGGGCCCAATGGCCAGATATAGATCAAGACCATTGGAGGTGGCCCAGCTCTGGGGAGCTATAAGATTTGCCTAAATGTATTCCTTATAGCCCAGTGAAATAAGGAGGCACTATAAGAACTGATAAGAAGAGGGTCTATTAACCAATCTGTGAGGATGCTTACAGATCTAGAACCACATGAAGGTATCACATAGTTGGGGAAGGGGGTGGGGAATGCAAAAGTATAGCATGATCTAGACGAATTTAGGATCAGGACACCTTGAGTCTAGACCCAACTTTGCCCTTGTGACCTTGGGGAAGTCCCTTTATTTCTCTAAGTCTAGGTTTGCTTATTTGAAAATGGGTATAATACAGTTTCCACTACTTACCTCAACAGGGTTGATATAAAGAAAACATTTTGTAAATTGCAATGTTTCAGTATTTCAAGGATTGATTGTGTATAGGTAGTTCCTCCACCAATACAGATTACAACCCCTTGTCACCTTTTAGTAGATGACCATTGTGAATGTTGTGGCCCATAAAGAAAGATTCATTGTGAATATCTGTGTCTGAAAACTGTAAATACTGTAGAAATCTGAGCTTGTTTTATTTAGAGCTTTAAGGCCAGGGGTGTGTTGGAGTGACCTCAAAGAGAAGAGCTGACCGTTAAATTTTTAGCATGAGCTTTTATACCCTGGGAATGAGCAAATCAGAACTTGAGGTATTGTTTTGTTGGCTGTCTGGACTTAGGAAATTGTTGGAGAAAATGTTTGCAATGCAGATTAAACTCCCAAGTGTGTTGTTTGTACATTTTTTTCTTTGGGAGATCTGATTGTTAAACATCAGCATGCCGCTGCTTTAAGGTATGGTCCTTGCCCTTCAGTCTAATGGTGGGTAGGAAACATAGAAAAGACAAAAAGAAGAAAAAAATATAAAATATTGGAGAAACCCGGTTCTATTGCATTTTGTTCCAAAAGAGCAAGGAGCAGCAATTACCCGAGCCCTTGGAAACTGCCTGATCATTTGATTGTGTAGGAATTTTGTGGCCAGCTTTGTTGCCCCATGTGGAGCTAGTAGCTGCCGAAGGCTGGGCCAGGCTGCTCCATGAGGGCCCTGAAATAGCCTCCTGTGTCCTTTCTCAGCACAGACTGTGTGTGCCTAATTAAACCCCTAACAGGTGGCTGGCTAGTCATTGAGACTCAGCCAGCACTCTGCTCCCTCCCAGGGGATGGAGAAAAGGGCTAAACCAGACCTTCTGTTGACTGCTGGACCTAGAAGCAGAAAAATCTGACGTCTGGGCCTGTCTCTGATGCTTACTAACAGTATGGACCATGGACGAATCATTTCCCAAGTTAGTTTCTTCATCTGCAAAATGGGGTAAGACTTGAAGTACTGAGGTTTCTGGGCTGTGAGATAATTGATCTAAAGTACTTTACAAATAGGCAGCTAGGTGTCAAAATGTATGGAGCATTGGACTTGGAATTAGGAAGACTTGTCTTTCTGAGTTCAAATGCATCTTAGATATTTACGAGCAGTGTGACCCTGGGCTAATCCCTTGACTTTGGTTGCCTCAGTTTCCTCAACTGTAAAATTAGCTGGAGAAGTAAATGGCAAACCACTCCAGTATCTTTGCCAAGAAAACCCTAACTGGGGTCACATTGTTGAAAACAACAGAACAACAGCTTTACAAACTTTCAAATTATCATCAGTCCCTCTCTCTCTGGTACCTTAGGCAGAGCTGCTAAATCTAATGCTGGGGAGAGCATTAGGTAATCTGGTAATCTGGCCTATTAAGGGACTGATAGTAATTAACATTAGGATGTACAGATGGAAAGAGGACTTGAAAGGCATACGGTCTGACCACCTGCCCTCAAACAGGACTAGATAAATTTGGTGGTGTCATGGATATAGACTGCTTCGCTTGGAGCCTGGAAGACCCTACTTTGTGTGTCGTCTGGTACTAACTAGCTGTGTGGTCCTAGGCAAGTCGCTCAACCACTCCCTGCCTCACTTTCTTCAAATGTAAACTGGGGGTAATAACATCTGAAGGGCAGCTAGGTGGCATATTGCATAGAGCCCTGGGCCTGGGGTAAGGAAGACTCATCTTCCTGATTTCATATCTAGCCTCACACACTTACTAGCTATGTGACATTGGACAAGTCACTTAACCCTTTTTGCCTCAGTTTCTTCATCTGTAAAATTAGCTAGAGAAGGAAATGGCAAACCACTCCAGTGTCTTTGCCAAGAAAACCCCAAATGGGGTCATAGAGAATCAGACTTTATTGAAAAATGACCGAAGAACAAATGGTGGTCTTGGGCAAGTCACTCTGAAAACTCAGTTTCATCACCTTTAAAATGGGAGTAATGAAAGCACCTGTCTCATAAGATTGTTGTGAAGATCAAATGAGATATTTGTAAGGTGCTTGGCACAATGCCTGGCACTTAGTAGGTGCTTAATAAATGCTTATTTCCTTCCTATTCTCATAAGGTTGTTATTAGGATCATAGGAATTAACATGTTGCATGTAAAGTACTTTGTAAAATTTAAAACCTTCTCTAAATGCTAGCTATTGTGATTATTAGAAAAAAAATTTCTAACAAGCAATGCATTTTCTTTTAGGTTATTGGTGGAAGAGTTCCACTGTGTTCTTGACAATCCATTCTCTTTTGCTCTTTTGCCTAGGAAGTATTGGCCCCTTTCTCCCCTAGGCCAAACTCTCACAGCTTGACCTGTGCCTCTCATACATCAGCCTACTTGCTGTTGCTTATCATCCAAAGTATGGAGATGTCCAAGGTGTGTGTTAAAGTCCTGGCTTTCTTCGCTGTCTTTGGGCAGAAGAAAGATGTACTGAGTGTGTGAGCCTGTGTATTCAGGGAGCGTGGTGGTATGATGAGAAGAACCCTTGATGTAGAGTTAGCAGACCAGGATTGAAGTCTCACCTCTGATATTTACCAGCCTTCTGGCTGTGGGTGAGTGATCCACTTGACAAAACTCCCTGTATGTTTTCTCATCTGTAAGGAAAAAAGACAATGCTTGTACTGCCTAACACACAGAAATGTTGTCAGCATCAGATGAGATGGTGCATCCTAAAAAAAATAGAAAAATGTGTGAGCCATGAATAGTAATAATAGTTCACACATATGTGTGTGTGTGTGTGTATGTATGTTTCACTTAACTTGGCAAAGCTCTTTACTTACCTCACTGGATCCTCACAATCTTGCGTGAGAGATGTTTTCATCACCCCTACTTTGCTGTTATCTGTTATATTTATGTTTATAATTCTGGGTGACTTCAATGCTACAGTAGACTCAGACTACCAGACTTGGCAGGGTGTCCTAGGGAGGAATGGAGTTGGAAACAGTAACAGTCATTTACTGCTGAAGACTTGTACATCACACGACCTTCTCATCACCAACACTGTCTTACGTTTACTTAAACACAGTAAAATTTCATGGATGCAACCTCGCAGCCAACACTGGCATCTAATAGATTATGTGAGTGTAAGGAGAAGACACAGACAAGATGTGAGAGTGACAAAGGGAATGTGTGGTGCAGAGTGTTGGACTGATCATAGACTTATCCTGTCCAAGCTAAATATTTGCATTCATCAGAAGTGCCGCCCCCAAGGCAAAATGACTACCAGAAGAATTAATCTCAACAAATTAGAGCTCTTCTCTGAGTGTGAACAGTTTACTGCTGACTTGGAGGGAAAGTTGAGCCAACACATAGTTGGCAACCATGGAGCAGAAAAGAAGTGGGCAGCTTTCAGAGATTTGGTGTACAGCACTGCATTTGCTCATCTGGGTCAGAACACTTGCAAACACCAAGACTGATTTGATGAAAATGATGGGAAAATTCGGAAGCTACTAAACGAAAAACAAGAACTCCACAGGATTCACCAGCAGGATAGTTCATCCACCTCTAAGAAGGCAGCATTTAGCTCCATCAAAAGCAAAGTACAAGCAAAGCTTAGAGACATGCAGGATTCCTGGCTCAATAAGAAGACAGATGAAATTCAGTTTTATGCTGATAGTAACAATCCAAAGCACTTTTATAATTCCCTGAGAACTATTTATGGACCAAAAATCTATGGTGCATTACAACTACTCAGTCCTGATGGAGCCACATTGATTAGTGATAAGGACATTATCCTAGAGAGATGGGCTGAGCACTTCCATAGTGTTCTCAACGGACCATCATCAATCAATGCTGAGCCCATTGACCATTTACCTCAGATTGAAGTCAATCCCTCCTTGGCTTTGAAGAAGAGGGTTTGAGAGCCATTAGGCTCCTTTCATGTGGCAAAGCACCTGGTGCTGATTCTCTTCCAGCTGAGATTTACAAGGTAGGGAGACCATTGCTCATATAAAAGCTGACTGAAATTTTCCACGTTATATGGCAAGAGGAGGTTATCCCCCAGGAGTTCAAGGATACCTCCATTGTCCATCTCTATAAAGGTAAAGGGAATAGTTTGTCATGCAACCATCACAGCAGGATCTCTCTCTTAATCATTGCTGGCAGAATTCTTGCTAGAGTCCTCCTTAATAGTCTGATTCTTCACCTGGAAGATGGTCATATACCTGAGAGCAGCTAGGTGGTGCAGAGGATAGAGCACCAGTGCAGGAGTCAGGAGGACCCGAGTTCAAATCTCACCTCAGACACTTGACACTCACTAGCTGTGTGACCTTGGGCAAATCAGTTAACTCCAATTGCCTCATCCTGGGCCATCTCTAGTCATCCTGATGAATATCTGGTCACTGGATTCAGATGGCTCTGGAGGAGAAATGAGGCTAGTGACCTGCACAGCCCTCCTTCACTCAAAACAAAGTCAAATGCAAGTCATGTCATTACTTCTCTGATGGCATGGTCTTCTTCCGGCAATAAAGGACAAACACACACATATACCTGAGAGCCAGTGTGGCTTCAGAAAGGGCTGAGGAACAGTCGATATGGTATTTGCTGCCCAACAACTCCAGGAAAAATGCCAGGAGCAGAACAAAGGTCTGTAAAAATGTTTGTAGATTTGACCAAGGCCCTTGGCACTGTTAGTCCTGAGGGCTTATGGAAAATTATGTCAAAATTTGGTTGCCCAGAGAAGTTCATCAATATTGTATGTCAATTTCATGATGGTATGTTTGCCTGGGTTCTGGATAATGGACAATGCTCTTGTGCCTTCCCAGTCACCAGTGGAGTGATACAGGACTGTGTGCTTGCTCCCATGCTTTTTAGTTTGATGTTTTCAGCCATGTTGACAAATGCTTTCAATGCAGATAAATAAGGAATTAAGGTCAGCTACCATACTGATGGCAAGTTCTTCAATTTGGAAAGGCTACAAGCCAAGACCAAAGTGGAGGGAGTGTTGGTGCATGATTTTCTGTTTACAGATGATTGTGTACTCAATACAACTTCTGAAGCTGAGATGCATTAAAGTATGGATCAATTCTCTGCTGCCTGTGCTCATTTTGGCCTAATAATTAACACCAAGAAAACACAGGTGCTCCATCAGCCACCACCACACCATCATCCTTACATGGAACCATCAGTTACAACAAATGGAGAAATTTTGAAAGCTGTGGATAAGTTCACTTACCTTGGTGTAGTGTACTTTCCAGGGATGTACACATTGACAATGAGGTTAATGCACACATTGCCAGTGCTAGCTCAGTGTTTGGGAGGCTCTGAAGAAAAGTTTGGGAGAGAAGAGGTATTAGACTGACTACCAAACTGAAGGTCCACTGAGGTGTTGTGCTGACCTCATTGTTGTATGCCTGTGAAACATGGATAGTCTACCAGCGCCATGCCAGGAAACTGAATAGCTTCCATTTGAACTGTCTTAGGAAGACTCTGAGGATCACCTGGCAGGAAAGGGTACCAGACACTGAAGTCCTTGCTCAAGCTGAACTGCCAAGTATTCAAACTATGCTTCAGAGAGCTCAATTCTGATGGGCTGGCCATGTTGTGCGAACGCAAAATGTACACTTGCCAAAAAGCCTATTTTATGAAGAACTCACTTGAGACAAGCAATCACATGGTGATCAGAAGAAGTGATACAAGGACACTCTCAAGACCTCTCTCAAGAACTTTGGATTTGACTATGCAACATGAGAGACACTGACACAGGACTGCTCAGTATGGCGTGCCCACATCAGAAAGGGTGCTGTGCTGTTTGAGCAAAGCAGAATTGAGACAGCACAGAATAAACACAGGATGTGCAAATTTGGGATATCCACCCCAAATATTCACATGGACTATCTGCGTCCAAGCTGTGGTAGAGCATTCTGAGCTCGTATTGGTCTGATCAGCCACAATTGGACACGCTGAAATTTTACTTTATCATGATAATGTCATTTTGGTCCTCTTTGAAGACGAAGGACAACAACCACCACCACTATTTGTTGTGTGTTTTTCGTGTATATGTGTGTGTGTTATTATAGTTGTTCAGTTGTTTCTGTTGTGTCTTGACTTTTTGTGACCCCATTTGGGGTTTTCTTGGCAAAGATAGGGGAGTATGCCATTTCCTTCTGCAGATCGTTTTACAGATGAGGAAACTGAGACAAACAAGGTTACATGACTTGCCCGGGGTCACATAAAAAGTAAGTATCTGAGGTCAGATTTGAATTCAGGTCTTCCTGATTTCAGGCTTGGCATTCTATCCACTGTTTACCCAACTGCTGCTTATTATTATTAATTATTATCAGTTAATATTATTACGGTTGATAACTCACATTTGTGTAGCACTCTGCGGAGCAGTGTGGCATGCTGGATAGAAGGTTGGTCTTGGAATCTGGAAGACTTCAGTTCAGTTACTTCTTCTGACACGTTTTGGCTGTATGACCATAACTTCTCAATGCCCCTGGCAGCTGTGTAAGACTCTAAAACTTTGTATTGGTGGAGGGAGTTTTTAGAGGGGGAGTTCCGCACACTGGTGAAATCACAGGTTGGAACTCCTCCCTTGTCCGATAGTACCTGGTGAGGTTCTGCTTCTTAAGGTTTACAAAGAGCTTTTTTCACAACAACCCTCTTAAGGATGACACAGTGTAAGAGTTAGGATCTCTCCTCCTTTGTAGATGAGAACACAAGCTTAGAGAATTCACTGACTTGCCCAGGTAACACACAGTAAGCTTTAAACCTGGGCCCCCTGATTCTAAGTCTACTTCTCTTTACCTTTACCTGTGTAGCCTCTCTAGCTGCATCCTCAGGGCTGTACAAAAAGCCCTTTGAGAGAGAGACTAGAGAAGATGTATTTGTTACCATTTAAGCTGTGGATTGCTGTGGATTGAGGTAAAGTGAGTGGGTTCCCCTGCACAAAAGCTTTGGGTCTGATGCCCATGTCAAGCAGGCACCCAGATTTTGGGTTTCTTGGACCTATAGCAGTGGGTGGTTTGTTTGTTTTTGGAAAGACGTCCCACTCATAGTGACAGTTGCAGGTACATTCCTTGGTAGTATCCTGGTCCTGTCAGGAAAATGCATTTTAGATAGGAAATTTGATTTTGATGTTATTTTTTCTAGCTCTACAAAATAATTATCTGATAGCTTAATTGATATGGCACTGAATAAGTAAATTAATTTGGGTAGAACTGTCATTTTTATTATATTGGCTCAGCCCACCCACGAGCAGCTGATGCTTTTCCACTTACTTGGAAATTTGATTTTGAAAAAAAAGTTTTTAATTCCCAACTTTGACAATAAAAAAGATGCAGCAGGATATAAAGAGATTCTATATGAAACTACGAAATTCTCGTTAATAATGCTTGCCTTTTTTTAAAGTATGTGATAAATTCTGTACATTGCTTTCAAATCTGTCCTCTTTGTCCTTGTTCTTTCTAAACTTTCTGTTCTGTCATGTCATTTTTTAAAAATGTTACAATGGCCCTTTTTGGGGGGGAGGGGGAGGCATAACTATTGCTACCTTTCCTCCAATAAAAAAAAAAAGGGAAAAAAAAAAAACCTGACAAATAAGCAAAGTCAAGCAAACAAATCTACACAGTAGCCATGTCCAGAAATATATGTGTCTGTATCTTGAGTTCATCACCTCTCTGTCAGGAGAAGGGGTAACAAAGGGCCTCAGGAGACATGATTGTTCATGGCATTGGTCAGAGTTTTCATATCTTTCAAAATCGATTTTTCTCTATAGAATTGCTACCTTTGTAAAAATTCTTCTTTTGACTCTGCTTATTTTATTATACATCAATTTATACTGATCAGGATTCTCTGAAATAATTTTTTTTTAATTTTTCATTTTTAACACAGTTCATATCACATAAAACAATTCCAACTTTTGGTCAGGTGATACTTCTTTTTAAAGCATATACAATATAGACCACAAAAGAATTTTTTTTTTAAACATTAACCATCCAAGGCTGGGCTGGGCTCTGTTCCCGTCTGGTGCGACAGACCTTTCCCGTCGATCTTTCAGGTCACTCCTGAAATCTCCTCCACTCCATTGTTCTGTGACTTCTGCTGCTCTAGAATTTGTTGAGAGTCCTTCTTTACAGGTGTTTTGCGGGCAGTGGGGGAAGAAATAGTGTATGTTCATTTTTCTACTCTACCATCTTGGCTCCACCCAAAATAGTTTCTTATATAATTTTTATGACAAAATAATATTTCCTTATAGTCATATGCCACAATTTGTTCAGCCATTCCCTAATGGTCTAAGAATCAATCTTAGGTACCCCTTCAGTTCTGGTTATTTGCTTTTCTTTCCTCCCCACCTTCACTCTTGTAATCCACACTGTAGGGTCAACAAGTTTTGTTTTAGTTGTAATTGTTCTTTCCCTGGTATTTTCCTCTCTCTTAACCACTCCCCCATTCCTATTTCTGTCTCAAGTTAAGTGTGATATAGTTCTATACCAAAGTCTGTGTTCAACCATCCTTTGTCCATTTCAGATAAGAATGAGATTCATCAGATGCTTTAAAAAAAAATCTTGATTTTTCAATTCAATGACTCTTAAAGTATCTCTCCATGACCTATTTTTTCAGGTCAGTTATTTTTTCATATCAGATATTTTACAATTCCTTCTGTTTTTTTTTCTCCCCAATCTTTTGATTTTTGACCTAGTTTTTCTTGCTGTCTCATAGTCATTTGGCCATTTTATAATTTACACGGAGTCCATTTCTTGGGTAAGGTTTTCCTTCCAATTCTTTCCTCTAGAGTGTTCATTTCACTTTTTATCTCTTGCTTCATTTCTTCTGTGTATTCATGTAGTCCTTGCAGAAAATGCATCTTTTGACTATTGTGGAATGATTTTCTCTTTTGGGGTTAAGCCCTGCTAGATCTTTGGTTCATTGGACTGGAAACTTGAGGTCCCCCTCTGGTATCTGAGGACAGAGTGCTCAGTGCTTTGGAGGTCTGGGTGCCTAGGCTGTCCTGATCCAGGATAGTCAGCCCTGAGCTTTGGCACTTCCAAAATCCTTGCCCTGGGGCTTTTCCCCACTCTGGGAGCTCTCTGCTTATGGTACTTAGAACTATCCAGGCTACACATATCCTGTCTCAGGTCTCTATGGTGCTTGCTTTGTTAAAAGAGCCCTCTTGCCTTTGGACTTCTGGCTGGTATATTGTGCAGTTCTGGAGTGAAAGAAGTCACATACTTTAGATTTACATTAGATTTCTTGCATTATTCAGTCCAATGTGAATTTTAGGGTTTGGCAAGAAGTCCCCTGCTGCTTTGGAATTTTCTAACATTGGGTCTTCCCTTATATCAGACCTTCTCTCCCCCTCCACCCTGCTCCACCTTTCCAAAGTCAAGGTAAGAAAAAACCATCAATCACCCGAACAGTGCCAAGAGATATATGGAAAGTTTCTTCCATCTGGTGCAGGAGGTCTCCTAAGAGGAAAACAAATCCTGGCCAAAAAAGATAGAATTATATTTTTAGGGGATTTTATTCTTTTTTATTTCCCAATGTCCTACCTAAATCACTTGAGATTATAGGATCCGAGTTGAACTTCACTTTAGGGGTCATTTACTCCAACATTTTCCTTTTGAAAAGGAAGAAACTGGGTCCCAAAGAGTGGCTTACCCAACAAAGTTAGGATTTGTGACCAGGTAGTGCTCTGACTTGTGAGAGAGTATGTTTTTCCCACTTAGAGGCTACTGTCAGCCTGCTGTACTCACCTGACCGTCAGCCTTTCTTTGACTCTTGCTTAAAGTTTTATTTTTTAAGACAGAAACAAAATGAACATAAATTCAAATTAGAGTGTGATATTTTAGCATTAGAATTCTTTGCTTTGTTGAAAATTTTGCCATGGGGTACCTGACAAGCTTCTTTTACTGTATTCTTGATTTATGTGAGGTTTTTTTTCCTAGAATCTCTCTATGCGATGAAGTGAGGTCCACAGGAGTTCACTGGCCTAGGAGTTAGACCAGTAGTTATATCATTAGCTCCTTGAGGGCAGGGACTCTCTTTTACCTCTTTTTGTACCCTCCCCACTCCCCCTCACCCCCCCCCCCCGCCACACACACACACACACACACACACACACACACACACACACACACACACACACACACACACGATGTGCTCAGTGTGTAACTTGATAAATGTTGACTGACTGACTGATTGACCTACTACTAGCTCACCTGCGCTCTCTGGGCCTCAGTTTCTGCATTTGCTTACCAAACAAAGGAAGGATAAACAACTTCAGTAGTTCAGTTCACAGGAATATTGGGGAAATGAATGAGTTCACATGTGCAGAAATACTTTGGAGGGAAGGAACACACACACTCTCTAAAGCCATTCTATTGGCGGTGGCATTATTTCTTTCCTTTTCATTCAATGCCATTGAACTTCAGCCATTCCGGATCGCCTGGGAAAAGAGTCAGCTTGTTTACAAGAACTGAATTAGCAGGAAGTTGAATTTATGAATGAAAATACCCGAGTGCTGGGTGCAGTCTGTCAGATTAAAAAACAGAAACATCATTCCTGACCTTAAAATTCTCTCAGAGATAATCTCCTCTTGGACAGAGGTTCCTAACCTTCTTTGTGTATCATGGATTCCTTTGGTTAGAATAGGAAAGCCCATAGATCCCTCAGAATAACATTTTAAAATACACAGGATTACAAAGGAAACCAATTATATCAGTTATCAAAATATTTCTTTTATGTTTTTAAATTTATTTTTAAATATTTTCCAATTACATGTAAAAAATGTTACAATCATTTGTTAAAATTTTGAGTTCTGAATTCCCTCCCTACACATGAAGTCATATCAAAATATTTCTTTTTTAAAAAGACCCCAGGTTAAGAATCCTTGCTCTGGGATCTTTTCCGGGACAATATGATGTATAGGCAGTTAATATGTTTATAGCAACATCTTCCCTGCATTAGCTGTTTGACTAGAGGCAAAGGGAGGCTCAGCCCTTTGAGGTGAATGAGTATAAGTCAAGTGTGATCTCTGGTGGCAGAGTTGGGGGTAAGGGGAGGGAGGGAGAGGAGAATGGGAGAAAAAAATGTTGCTTGTAGAGAGATTAACTTTAAAAACACCAGCAGCAAACAGCTTTAATAATGTTGATTGCTTAACTCTCCAGCATTTTCTGGAGAAAATTGTCATGATTTATCAGTTCCCTTCCACAAACCTCATACCCTCTCCCTTTACCCCAGGTTCTTGAAGTAGCTATGATCGTCCAAGGAAAAACCCAGCCTGGATCTTCTCCCCTCTCCTCTTGTGTTTTTCCAGACCTTTTCCTAAGAGATTAGTCATCTCTTAGTACAGGAATTGGCTGATGAAAGAGATAAGGAGACCCTTGCTGACTGCCAGGCTGTCTCCCTCTGTGCCTTAGCCTTTGGCAGTGCTGGCTTTGAGGAGGTTACCTTGTCTGAGTCGGTGGTGACGTATGCCCCAAATTGATTCTAAAAGAGACCCTTGTCAGACAGTGACACAATTGGACAGCTTGGATTTCTCCTGTACCTTTCCTCCAAGAAGCTCAGTTTCTTATCTGTTGTGCCTGAATGTCATAGGTTGAAGTCAGTCCATTTTGCAGATGGGGGAAGACTGAGGGCCAGAGAGACGAGGAAAATAGATTAGGGTTAGGGTTAGAGTTGGGGTGCATGGGGAAAGTGGGGTGAAATGAAATTTCTGTTTTCTGCCTCTCAGTCTCGATTTGTAACTAACTGATCAGTGAACGGTGTCCAAACTTTTTGTTTTTAAGTTTTATTTTATTCCGAATTTACTAAATAAAACGGACATTTCTAAGACACGGTAGAACAGAAAAAGGAGATGGCAAATGAACCTGTGAGTCTCTAGCTTGCTTTTCTTTTAGATATATGATAAATTCAACATGTAGGTTTGACATCTTACTTGTTTATGATTCTTTTTGGCCTCCTTCCTTTTCTGTTCCTTTTTTCAGTGACCTTTTTTCTTTTTTTTTTTGTTTTGTTACCCTCTCCCTATATCCCTCTCTCTAATCCCTACCCCAAACCTCCCAGCAGAAAACAAAAAAAACCAAAATTCTTTTAATCAAAATCCATAGTCAAGCAAATGTTATCATCCTCACTTTACAGGTGAGGAAAACTGAGCCTCAGAGAGTTGCCCAAGGTGACCCAACCAGTTTAAGTGTCAGAGCTGGGATCTGAGCCCAGGTCTCTCCTGATTTCAAGTCCAGCATGCTTCCAATTGCTCTACTTTGCACATTGAAAGGAATAAGTGTCTAAGAGGTAAGAGTGAGCAGCAGCGGCAGAATTTGCAGAGGTGGGTGAGGAATGAGGGGATAAAAGTCACTGGATTTAGCATTTTTGAGACCATTGATATCCTAGGGGGGAGAGCATTTGCAGTAGCCTGGTAATTGCTGAAAGGTGATGAAAAATAAAAATGGGTGTGGGGGGGAAGGAGGCAGGAAGGATAAGCAGCTCTTTCTAGGAACATGGCAGCAAAGGGGAAGGGAGAGTTAGGATGATATCCTGTTGGAACGTCAGAATCAAGTGGAGTATTTTTAAAGGATGGAAATATTGGGCAATAGGGCAGCTCGGTGACGCCATAGTGCACAGTGCTGAGCCTACAGTCAGGAAGAATGAGTTCAAATCTAGCCTCCGACACTTACTAAGTATGTGACCCTGGGCAAATGACTTCACCCTGTTTGCCTCAGTTTTCTCCTCTGTAAAATGAGCTGGAGAAGGAAATGGCCAACCACACCAGTATCTTTGCCAAGAAAACCCCAAAAGGAGTCATGAACAGTCAGACATGACTGAAAACAGTTACTGAACAACAAACAGTATGGTCTTAACAATGGAGGCAGCCAATCTACATAATCTCTAAGGTCTTTTCAGTCACTAAAGTTCAGTGATTCTGGATTGGGTTTAGCCATGTGCACAGTGGGAAGGGAGCACAAGTTAGGCTCACTGAATATGGCCCAGGCAGATTCTTCCCCACAGCAGGGAAGCAGGGAAGAGAATATTTTTAAGCAGGGGAAGTCCTGAAGAATGAACTGTGCTATTTTCCTCATTAAATCAGCCAAACTTGTAGAATAATTCTAGAAGAGCCCAAGAGCTGAGACAAGGAAAAGTTTCTGGCAACTGTGCAGCCCCACAACGACAAAGTTCAGAATATTTGCCCTTTCTCTCTTTTTACATGTTGAATTTATTATATATCCAAAAGAAAAGCAAGCTAGAGACTCACAGGTTCATTTACCATCTCGTTTTTCTGTTCTACCGTGTCTGTAGAAATGTCCGTTTTATTTAGTAAATTTGAAATAAAATAAAGCTTAAAAAAAAAGTTTGGACACTGTTCACTGATCAGTTAGTTATGAATCTAGACTGAGAGGCAGAAAACGGGAAAATTTGGACTTGTACCTGGCTGTAGGAGAGGAAGCCAGAAGGATGTGTGTGTGTATATATAGTGTATATGTATTGTCCCCAGAGGCCTGCATGGGTTAGAAAGGTTAATCCTGCCTCCTCTTCAGAGAATGGATCAGAGGAGGAGGGGACAGAAGGGGTAGAGATTTAGAAGGGATCGAGGTGTGGAGGTGGACAGAGCTCAGAACAGCTGGCTTCCGTTTTTGAAATCCAGCCAGGGTTGGGGCCTGCCTGCTGAGGAAGAGGACAGGGAGGTGACAGTTGAGGCTTGAGGACAGAAGAGACTTGACACAAACGCTTTTGGCGAGAGTGATAGCCAGTCAGGGAAGGAGAAAAGATTTCTGTGTAGCAGTGAGGGCCCAAGTGCAAGTCAGATAACCCAAGTTTTGTAGGAGACCAGTGGGACACAACAGTGTCACTAATTTTGAGGCGTTCAGTTGTAATCAGACAGAAGCAGAGAAAGCAATTTAGATATTTTTTGTCCATGTTTTAACAATAAGCATGTATTTAGCTCCTGCTGTGTGCTAGAACCAGGATGAAGTATAGAGTTTGATATGACATGGTACCTGCCTTCCAGGAGTTTACAATCAAGTAGGATAACACACCGCCCCAGAGAGCTGTCACATACGTGACATGCTGCGTTGGACAGCAGAAAACAAAAATGAAATCTGAGGTTAAAGATTTTATCGACTGAGGACAATTGGGAAGGCTTCCTGAAAGAGGTGGCATTTAAGATGAGGTTTAAAGAATGAATAGAGGTGTGGGGGTAGGGAGGCAGGCATTCCAGAAATAAGAAATAGGGTGAACAAAGACAGACCAGAGAGCTTGTGAATGAGCAAACAGAGGAGGGTAATGTGTTGTCTGTATTGGTTGGGGTGTAAAAATGATAAACCACAGGAAAAATAGGATATCATTATATAACTATATGTTAATGTGTTAATATAGTTAATATAGCTTTATTAACATTATTATTAATAATATTAATTAATTAGATTATAATTAATATGTTAATATAAATAATTAATATTACCATATAGCTATGTATTCTATATTTATTATGTGCCATTGTTTGTATTATATATTCTGCTGTACATACTAATGCATGTTATATGTATGTATAATATTATACAGCTTCATGCTAGTAGTTGCCCCATAGTGTTTTAAAGTTTGCAAAGCTTTTTTTTCTCACAACAGCTCTGTAAGGTAGCTCTGGCAGATGTTGTTGTTCTCACTTTACAAATGAGGAAATTAAGGCCCAGAGAGGTGCCTGATGATACACCCAGCATGTGTCAAGGGCTGAGAGTGGAACCTCAGGCTCTGACTTCCAGGTGCAGCCTACTTTCATCCACTCCACATTGCCTGTTAAAGGGGATAATATGAAATAAGTGTGGAAAGGCAGCATTGCATCAGTTTTGTGGAGGGCTTGGAATACCAGCACGATAAGTTTGAACCTTATTCAGTTCACTGGTCTGCTCCAAAGTTTGGGTTACCTCGGGCACCCTTGGGCCCTCACTGCTCCAGATTTCTATGCAGAGGAAATGGAAAGTTCAGGTCTACACATAGCAAAGATTTTTCTGGCCTCTATAAGAAAGATGGATTAGGGGCAACCAGATGGTGCAGTGAGTAGAGCACTGGTCCTGGAGTCAGGTGGACCTGAGTTCAAATTCGGCCTCAAACATTTGACACTTGCTAGCTGTGTGACCTTGGGCAAGTCACTTAATCCCAATTGCCTTGCCTTCCCCCTTCTCAAAGCCAAATAAATAAATAAATAAAGATGGATTAGCAAATTGCTCACTGTCTTGGAAGTAGGGAAGGGAGGGAGGTGGAGAAAATTTAAAACTCAAAAGCTTGTGAAACTGAATGTTGAAAACTAAAAATAAATTAATTTTTTAAAAAAAAGAAAGATGGATTAAAGGGGAGAGAGTAGAGGTGGGAATTATAATAATTAACATTTATAGACTGCTTACTATGAGCCAAGGCTCTGTGCTAAGTGCTTTACAATTATCTCATTTGATTCTCACAACAACCCTGAGAGGTAGGAGCTCTTATCCTCATTATACAGATACGGAAACTGGGATGAGCAGAGCTTAAGTGACTTGCCCAAGGCCATACATTTTGTCACGATAGGATAATAGCTGGGGTGAGGCAGAGGGGTCATGTGGGTCTCTGCTGGGGTGGGAGTGGGGGATTGGGGGAAGGGAAGGGGAAGGTGGGAAGGGAAAAGAAGGGATGGAGGGAGAACAACATTTCGTGAAGAGAGAGATGGGCCAGGGCTGATCAGGGTCCTGAAGAGTATCCAAGGCCAGCCAAGCTGAGAACTATGTAGAGATGAAAACCAAATGAAGGAAGGTTTTGGGGCAGGAACAGCAAGGCTTGTTTATATTGTGCAACCTATTATCCATATACCCACCACTGCTGCCATTTTGGAACTGTGAGTGTTAAAGGGAAAAATGAGATTGTTATCATTTAGGAGAGACAGAGACAGAAAGAGAGCAAGTGCGCACGCGCGTGTGTGTGTGTGTGTGTGTGTGTGATGATCATTTCCTTACTATTTTACTATTTATCCTGATGAAATGTTTTACTTATTCAATGCTGTCTTTTCCCCGAGGACCTTTATTATAGTACACAGCTGAATAGCTAGACCATCATGATTTATTTAGAAGACCCCAGTCTCAAACTGGGTTCAAGCAAATGAGCCAGATAAAGCAAATCACCATCTACAGTTTGAACCCTGATTCATGTGAAGTCATGGATGAGTGAAATACTTGTTACATTCTGGTTCAGGTGGGTCGTAATGAAGGCTTGTACTAGGGGGTGAAGAAGGTATAGTGGGCATTGGAAGGTGGGAATAAATTCTAGAGCTGGAACTGCAGGAATTGGTAACTGCTTGATTGAATATGGTAAGTGAAGGAGAAAAGGTTTGCTATAACCTCCAAAATTACAAATATGAATAAGCCATTGAATGGTGATGCCACCAAGAGAATAGTAAAGTCTAAAGGAAGAACGGGTTTAGGGAGAAAGTTCATGAATTAGCTCAGTTTGGGGCATTGAAATTGAAATGAAACAGGCAGAAAAAGCTGTATAGGAATTACTTAAGGAGGAGGATTTGACAGGCAGTGATAGAGGGAGTTGGTAAGGTTGTGGCTAATGAGGTCAAGGATGGGTATGCTATGGAGATAATGAAGACAAGATGGGAGAGATGGAGACTAGGGATGAGTCAGAGGACTCAAAGGTCACTAATAAGGATAGAGTAGACTTAATGTGAGTGAGAGAATAGGACAGTTTGGATAGAAAGCTGTTGGAGACTCTTATCTCCAGGAGGTCATTGTGGTGTAGGGGATAGTGCTAGACTTAGAGTCACAAAATTCTAGGTTCAAATCCTGTTGTAGGTACTTGCTAACTGTAAGTTGGACTTGTGTTCAAATCTTACCTCTAACACTAACTGACTGTAGGACCACAAACAAATCACTTTATCTCTCTCAGTTTCTAGGCAATTCTCTGGGACCATAAGTTGCCAGCCTACAATTGTTAGAGAGAATTTCCTCCCTTGGGATTTCCTATCCCCATGAAATCACAGGTCTAGCCTTCGTCATATTGCTGTGTTATTTAAGTCAAGTCCTTATGATCTCATTAGCTTTTTGGCTTTTATGTAATAGTCTTGACTCATGTTAAACTTGCTATCTTGAAAAGCCTCCAGTCTTCCCCCCAATTTGAACTACTGCAGTGTTGTTCCTTGTCCAGTCCCAGCTTCCAAACATCTTCCTCTAAGGGCTAGTTCTCCACTTCTTTGGTCTCCACCCACTGCTCCTAGTATCAGTCTGGACTAAGATCTGACCTTGCAAAGGAGTCTGCCTACTTCCTAGAACCAGAAAGGCCACAAGTAGGCAGGACCCCGGCTGAGAATCACGGGGTCATCACCTATCACCAAATCATAGGTTATCCAAGTTGGAAGGGACGTTTCAGGATCATCTAACCTAGTCTTCCCCTGCCTTGAGGAAACGGAGGTACAGAGAATTGAAATGAATTGCCCCTCATCACACACCTTAAAAGTCTAGTTGGGATTAGTTTAACTTGAGCTTAAAAGGGTCAACCAAAACTAGGAAGATGCCAGGAAAGGGAAAAGAGTAGATGGACGCCAAAGACAAATCTGTCTCAATTAATTATTTAGTTCTGTACACCCAGTAAGCATAAGACTTCATGCTAGGAGCTATGGGAAGGTAACACAGTCCACAACACCAATTTATAATCTAGTAAGGGAGAGGATGAGAGCAACATCAGTGTTTGTGCAGTTTTTGTTGACTTGTGTAAGTTGTGTCTGACTCTTTGTGACCTTATTTTAGGTTTTCCTTTGTAGAGATACTAGAGTGGTTTGTCATTTTCTTTTCCAGTTCATTTTACAGATGAGGAAACTGAGGCAAACAGGGTCAAGTGCCCAGGGTCACACCGCTAATAAGTGACTGAGGCAGGATTTGAATTCATGAAGATGAATCTTCCTGATTCCAAGCGCAGTGCACTATCCACTGCACCACCCAGCTGCTTCTAGTAGTGCTTTACAATGGTTATTTCATTTTGATCCTTACAACAACCTGGAGAGGTAAATGCTATTATTATCCCCATGAGGAAACAGAGAGGTTAAGTGACTTACCCAGATCACATAGCCAGTTCTGAGTCAGAGTTAGGACTTGAACACAGGTCTTCCTGGCTTCATGCCCCATCCTCTATCTTTCATACCCCTGTGTGTCTCAGCAATGGGATATTAGGCTGCATTAAAGGCACTGCAGAATATTCCCAATGTGCCCTGCCCTGGGGAGGCTGGAATTTGGAGCATTGTGTTTGGTTCTGGGGCATTGAGAGGCTGAGTCCTAGGCTAGGAAGGAGGGCAACCTGCATGCTGAGAAGACTGGAAACTGCATGGAGGATTGGTTGAAGCAGTTACTTCACTCATCATCAGTTCATATAAGTCTTTACAGGTTTTTCTGAAGTCTGCCTGCTCATCCTTTCTTATGGAACAATATTCCACTGTATTCATATACCACAACTTGTTCAGTCATTCCCTGTTGATGGTCATCCCTTCAGTTTCCTGTTCTTGGCCACCACCAAAGAGCTTGCCTCTTTAAAAGCTTCCATGCTGTTTTGATCTGTAGTTCCTGGACTGTCCTCACATGGCCTTTTTTAAAAGAACTTTGCCACCTGCTGGGATGGCTGAGAGGCAACATGGACCAGTGCTTAAAATATTAGGATGTTATCACTAAGGAGGGAGAGGGACCTTGTGACTGGATATAATAAATCATGAATAGAAGTCTAGAGTGTTTTCCTCAGTCCCATTTCTGCCTAACGACTGAGTTTGCAGCCCCCTTCCCTTAAAGTTTGAGTTTGCTAGGATCTTAAGTATAACTTTCTCCAGCTCTGTTAAATAGGGGGGTTGGGACAGTTCCTTGGAGGAACAAGACCAAAAAGAAGAAGTGTAAAGGATGGAGCCCGCAGCCACATGCTTCCCCAGACTGAAAAGCAGGCAATGTAATGGATGGAAGACTGCCCTGAACTTGAAATTTAACAACAAAATCAAATTCCTGATTTTTTAAAAATGGAATCATTTCATTTGTTTTCAGTGTTCAACAATCACTTCCATATATCTTGGATTTTTTTCCATTCCCTCCTCCCTCATTCTCCCCTCCCTCTCCACTCCCTCTCTGAGCTGGCATACAGTCTTACATAGGTTCTACACGTACATTCCTATTAAATGAATGTTGCGTAGGAGAATTAAAATGAATGAGAGAAACCATAAAGCAGAACAAAGCATAATACAAAAGAAAATCAAATTCCTGATTTTACTTCCAGCCCTGGCACTAACCAGCTTTGTGACCTTAGACAAATTACTTTTCCTGTCTGGGCTTCTACTTCATCTCTAAAGTAAAGAAGCTGAACTAGAGCATGGACTCTTAACCTTTTTTGTATCATGGACCCCGCCTCAGCGTCATGTTTTTTAATGCATAAAATAGATAAGATTACAGAGAAAATTAATTCTTTTGAAATAATTAGGAAACTTAAAAAAAAAAACCCACAAGATTCATGGACCCCTGGTTAAGAACCTCTGGACCTGATGAGCTCTTAAGGGCCCTTCCATTCATTTATTTTTTTTTTTCATTCATTTATTGGGAGGGGGGGAAGGAGGCAATTGGGGTTAAGTGATTTTCCTAGAGTCACAATTTTAGTAATTGTCTGAGGCTGTATTTGAACTTAGGTCCTCCTGACTCCAGAAATGGTGATTAACTGTTAATCTTAACATTAAATACTTTTTGGCTACATGACCCTGGACAGATCACTACCTCTCTCAACCTCAGTTTCCTCATCTCTAAAATGGGGCCAATAATACTTATATTCCCTACCTCACAGGGTTATTGTAAAGAAAGTACTTTATAAGGACTCATGATGAAAAATGCTCTCCACCTCCAGAAAAAGAAAGGATGGAGTCTAAATGCAAAGCATATTTTTTTTCCACTTTTTTCCTTTGGGGGGGATGATCTGTATTTTCTTTTTGTAACATGACCATTATGAAAATATGTTTTGTGTAACTCCACATATATAATCTATATAAAATTGTTTGCCAACTTAGGGAGGGGAAAGGGGGAGAATTTAGAACTTAATATTAAAAAAATGTTAAAAAATTGTTTTTATGTGTAATTGGAAAAAAATATATATTATTCCCCCCAAAAAAGTGCTTTATAAGCCTTACAGCATCTTAGAAATCTGAGGTATTATTATTACATAAGCACAAATAGCTCACCTAGCATCATTAATTGGTTCCACAAAAAATAAGATGTTAGAAAAAATGATATTACAGGCAGCAAGAATTTGATAGAAACAAAGTCATCAGTGGGCATTTGACTTAATGATGTGGCATTGAGTTTTCCCATTTTTCAAGGGAGATTTTTTGATTCTAGTGACTGGGTGGTGGTCCTGGAGTCAGAAGAAACCGAGTTCAAATTCACTTCAATTCAGTTATTAGCTGGGTGACGCTGGGCAAGTCACTTAACCCCAGTTGCCTCTTAAATAAAATGTGATCCTAATGACTGAACAAGGTTACCCTGAAATGGCTGGTCAGGGTAGTGTTACTCGACCGGCAGTGTTGATTGCTACGTGCCAGGCACTGTGTTGGGGAAACAGAGACAATGACAGGAGACAGCGTGTATAAACATGTACCAAATGAAAACAAGATACTTTTCAAGTGGGGAGAGTACACTAAACAGCTGGAGGCTGGTTGGCACTGGATCAAGACAGTCTTCTACAAGGAGGGGCATTTCAGCTGTATTTTGAAGGGAACTAGGGATTCCAAAAGATGGAGGGAAGTGCATTCCAGGTGTAGGGGGACAACCAGTGTAAAAGTATAGAGTCTCTGGAGAGAATATTAGTTATTTGTAAAAGCATAGGTACAGAGTTGGTTCCATGTTAGGCCAGGCTGGGCCAGCATCTAATCATTGAATTGTCAACTCCTAGTTGACCCCATTTGGGGTATCCTTGGCAGAGATACTACAGTGGTTTGCCATTTCCTTCTGCAAGCCCATTTACAGAGGAAGAAACCGAGACAAACAGAATTCAGTGACTTGCCCAGGGTTGTATAGTTAGTAGTGTGTGAGGCCAGATTTGAACTCAGGAGAATGAGTCTTCCTGACTCCAGACTTGGCCCTCTGTGCACTATGGCATCACCTCGTGACCCCAGCTCCTGGTCGCCAACCTCAAAGCTCTGGCGTCTGTGTCTCTCTAGTCAGTGTTCATCCCAGGTAGATGGAAAACTGCCTGCCCTAGGGCTTTAGCCCAGACCCCTCTCAGGGACTGCTCTCCAACAGGTCATTTAAACCCTGTCAGCCTCAATTTCCTCAGCTGTGAGATGGGAATGATAATAATGCACCTGTCTCATTTGTAAGGATTAAATGAGGTAATGTTTGTAAAGCACATAGCACGTGGTTGCCTTGTTCCCTTGCCCTGCTTCATTGTTCCATCTGAACTAAGCAATCGTGTCTCAGCCCTCTGGAATCATCTAGGGCTCAGACTCAAGGTCTCTCAGTGAGGAGAGTCCAGCACCACAGCCCCTAACATCAGCACCGATAAGGAGGCAGGATGCACTTTGCCATGTGCAGGGCATCATCCCAGTGCCTGATCCAGTCTCTTTGCTCTCTCTGCCCTCATCCTTAATGTTTGAGTTTAATGACATGGGGGCAGTAGCACATTCATCTTCCTGAGTTCAAATCTGGCCTCCCATGTTTCCTAGCTGGGTGATCCTGGGCAAGTCACTTCACCCTATTTGTCTCATTTTTCTCATCTGTAAAAATGAGCTGGAGAGGAAAATGACAGTATCTTTGTCAAGAAAATCTCAAATGGAGTCACAAAGGGTCCAACATGACTGAAAAATGACTGAATAGCAATAGTCTGTCATAATAAAACCCCGGAGTCTGAGAGTTCTAGTCAGTAGTATGTCCACTAATCCAATGGCTAGCAAATTCCTGAGGCTTCCTCTGATCCCTGTAATTCAGTCACCATGTGCTGAATCACAAAAAATATCAACCCTCTCCTGTTGTTACCTACTTCATCCTTACACCTCCCTAAGCCATCTGCTCCTTTGCTCACCCCTTCCACTGTGCTCTCTGGAGCTTCCCTTCCTACTAGAACTCCTTTCCTCTATCTTGCATTTTATGGAAACCTGGCTCCCTGTAGGAGACCCTGAATTATTGGCTTCCCTCTCCAGTACAGTTTCTTTTCTCATTCCACCCAACACACTGAGCCTGGAGGATAAAGAAGCAGCAGCCTTCTTGCTCTTCTTTTCCATATCCTGAGTGCCCCTTTGCCATCATCACTCAGCTCTGAGGTTCATTCTATCTCTCTATGTCACCCTGTCCAATTCAACTTTATCCCAGTCAATTTCCTAGGTTCCAGGTTATTTCTTCCTACTGAAAGAAGTTCAGTATCTGCCTCATAATCTTCTGCCTCAATGCTCTAGAACAAGGCTTCTTAAATTTTTTCTACTCGTGACCCCTCTTCACTTCAGAAATTTTTTACATGACCCTAGGTAGAACGTAAGTATACAAATCAAACATTTACTGATCATAAATCATAAAGAAATTTATTTTAAAACAATTCTTTGGTATACATATAATTTTACCATTTATTAAAGATGAAAGCAGATTTGCATACCGGTGAGAGGGATGTACTTGTTTATTTTCATTAAATCTTGGCAGAATATTAGATGCTACAGGATCTAGAGCATCTTCAACATTTTCAGAGTGGATTGATATTTTGATTTTGTAATCGTCAGTGCTGAGAACACCACTCTACATAAATACCTACTACAAAATGGCAGAAGTATATTTAGGGCTATTTCAGAAATTGTTGGAAATCCTGTTCTAATCCCAAGCCGAAATTCATTTAATGATTTTTGTACGTACCGTAAAAACACTGCAATTCATGATATACAGTAGCCTTGAATTTGAGCCGAAGTGTTTCTGGTGGCGTTCACTGGCATTGCGTAGTGTGACAGCATGAGCAGTGCAAAGTTTATGTGTTGTGTGTTCAGAACCAAAGCTGCAGTGAAGTCACGTGATCCAGCACGGGCAAGCGTTGTCAGAAACACCTCGGATTTATTACACATTTGATTTTGAATTAATTTTTGGTCATTGTGCCTTCAGAAACATTTTACTGTTACCAAATTTTTTGGGACTCCCCATATTCAGTTATGTGACCCCCATATGGGGTTGTGACAATGCTGTTCTAGAACTTCAATGTAGTTAGATCTGGATTAGTGTGAATAATAAATCCTCTGAAGCGGTTCCATTATTAGTTTGCACTGCATATTTCCATTGGGCTAGGATTACCACGTTTTACATAATTAAAACTTCAAATAATGGGAATTTAAATTCATAACCCCTTCTGGGGATTTGAACCACTGGAGTGGTTTGCCATTTCCTTCTCCAGCTCATTTTACAGATAAGGAAACTGAGGCAAATGGGGGTAACTCACCAGGGTCACAGAGCTGGTTGTTGTCCTTCATTTTCAAAGGAGACCAAAATGACATAACTGTGTTAGTCAAGTCAGTGTGTCTGACTGTGGCTGATCAGACCAATATAATCTTGGAATGCTCTACCACAGGTTGGACACAAATAGTCCATGTGAACATTTGGGATGGATCTGTGCATCTTGCATTTTTGTTTGGGTTTTTTTGTTGGTTTGGGGTTGTTTTTTTCTTTAGCTACTTCAGTTCTGCTTTACATGCCATGCTGGACAGTCCTGTGTCTTCTCTTCCCTTCCCACCTTCCCTTTCCCTCCCCTTTCCCCCCACTCCCACCTCAGCAGAGACCCCATGATCCCTCCGCCTCACCCCAGCTATTATCCTATCATGACACAATGTATGACCTTGGGCAAGTCACTTAAGCTCTGCTTATCTCAGTTTCCCTATCTGTATAATGAGGATAAGAGCTCCTACCTCTTAAGGTTGTTATGAGATCAAATGAGATAATGTCACACAAACAGTTCCAAAGTTCTTAGTGTCATAGGAAGATGAGTCTTCCTGATTCCAAGCCCAGTGCTCTGTCCACTGTGCTACCTAGCTGCTCACCTATGAAGACAGTGTCTTCCTGCATTAGAATATGAGCTCCTTGAGGGCAAGAATTGTCCTTTCAGCTTGTCTTTATATTCTTAGTGTTTAGCATGATACCCAGCACCCTATAAATGCTTAATAAATGGTTGTTGTTTATTGACTTCAAACAAATACACCAAGAAGTCTAGGGACTTGCTCAGACTCACATGGCTAGTAAAGATTTAGGGTGAGATTTGAATTAGGTCCTCCTGGCTCCATGTTCAATGCACTATCCATCACACCTGTTGTGGTCAACGGGCATCAGGCTCAAATGGAAATGTATCCCCATGGGCTGCAGGTTGACTTGAAAAAGTACAAATTAACATTGTCTTATATTTTTATCTATTTTGTTAAACATTTCCCAGTTATATTTTGACTTTGTTCGCGTCATACTCTGGAGTTTTATGGGCTTGTGAGTTTGACATCCCTTTGTACTTATGGCTTCACTTCCTTTTTAAGAGTCTTAACTGTAGCTGGCCTGATCAGAGAGCTAATATACCCTCATTCTGCTCTCTTTCCCCTCTGCTGTCTCTTCTGATGTCCTTGTTTTGTCCCTGCTTCCTACAGATATGTAAAGGTCCCTCTCCATCCTTTTTTTTAATGAATTGATATTTTTATTCTGAATCTAACACAGTAAATAGAATGGGCATTTGCATCAACATAGTAAAACAGAAAAAGAGGATTGTACCTGAGACTGCAGATCTCCATTATGTACAGCTTGGGATTCCTCCAGTCTTTGCCTTCACTTAACTTTCCACCCCTCAGGATACTGTCCTATGACTATTCACCTTTTTGTAGTCCATACCCTAGACAAAATCTGGTACATTTGTTAACTTCCATTTTCTTATTTCCCTACTTGATTCATCATCCCTTACAACCAGGCTTCCAACCTCACCTGTTGGAACTGTTCTCAGCTAGGTTACCAGTAATATCTTGACTGCTGAGTCCAATGGCCTTTTCTCCGATTCCATCTTATTTAACCTCTCTACAAATTTTGGTTCTGTAATCCAGCCTCTCCTTCTGGATCCTTTCTCCTCCCTGGGCTTCAAACTTCTCTTGGCTTCACCCTCTCTCCTGGTCTTCCTACTGCCTGTCTGACCAGTCCTTCTCCATCTCTTACTGAATCATCATGTATCTTCTACCCACTAACCAGACATGTCTCCCAAGTCTCAATTCTGGACCATCTTCTTCCTTTTCCCTACATTTTCTCTCTTGTTGACATGAACAAGTTTCTCTGGATCTTATTATGATCTAAGCAGATAAAACAGATCTCTATATATGTGTATCTGTGCATACACATATATAGGGAGTGTATGTGTGTGTGTGCATACACCTAGAGCTAGAAAGGAGGTCATATATATGTATATGTGTGTATAGTCAAACAGGCAATCACATCATGAGACTTATGTGAAAACCAGTTTTATTGAGAAATGAACATGCTTGTAGAAGCCAAAGACTTCACAATCCATACAGATGTTTGCACATTTATGTCAGCAAGACAGAGGAAGGATGAGATACCAGGAAGGGGCATGGCATGGAAGGGAAAAGGGTACAGTAAAGATGGGAAAAGGACATAACCCCTCCTGAAAGGGAGGAGCAAGGGGATGGCAAAAGCCACATTTTTTCCCATTGGGAGCTGCTAGACTGTGAAGATAGAATGGTCTGCATATCTACCGCGTCCTGGATGCACCAGCAAATTTTCCAGCCTGCCACAGAATGACTGGCGCCTGTCTTGGCTCCCAAGGACACACAGGGAGTCCAGTTTGGGATGCAAACAACAAATTATGCCCGTTGTGGGGGTGGAGGTTCGTCCTTGGCACATTCAGGGTCTTCTGCATGCTCTGGGTTCAGTGTTTCTGGAAAGTGTGGCAACTCAAAAAGACAAGTTCAGGGGACCTTTTAACAGCCCTTAACTATTTGTATGTATATATGTAAGTAGATAGATAATTATGTACATGGTAGCGAGGTGGTTCATTGGATAGAGGGCAGGTAGCCTGGAGTCAGAAAGATCTGAGTTTAAATCAGGTCTCCAACACTATAAGTAAGTACTGTATAAATTCTGTCATTGGTTCGTATATCTTGGCCTTAATCCTTCTCAGGAATACCATCAAACTGCCTTCATCTCTAGGATTCTCATAAGCGTCTCAAATTCAGCATGTCCAGAATGGAATTCATTATCTTTTCTCCCCATTCCCATCTGTACCTCCCAACCCTGCACCCTGCTCAGACTTATCCCTCATTCATACTTTCTCTTCAGGTCACCACATTCCATGCTTCTAGTGTTCCAGGTTCACAGCCTTGGACTTCTCTATGACTCTTCCCTCTATCTTGATCCCCATAGCTAATTAAATCAAAAGTATTAATTCCACCTCCTTAGTGTCTTTTGAATCTGTCACCACTGCCTTTTCATTTCAATATGGCAGCCTTTCCTATACTTCAAGATGCTAATATTCCCCACCTCATCCTCCATCTCTTCTCCAGGTGAAACATCCCCAGTTCCCTTAATTATCTTCACATGGCAGATGAACCAGATGCCCTTTACTCCTCCGTGTTCTCCTAGGGGGCATAGATTTAGACCTGGAAAAGACCTTGGAGGTCATCTCCTACCACCCTCTTGTTTTACACAGGAGGAAACTAAGATCTGGGGAGGAATAAGGGATTTGTCCAAAGTTACACAAATAATAAGTAAGAAGCAGAATCAATTTATCAGTTCAGGTCCCCTGACTATTGACGTGTTTCTCCATGCTACCTTAAGTCTAGACAATCAACAAAGCAGGAAATTAAGCCGTGATCTGTAGTGCGTGCTTATTTCCAGGGTGTAAATGCTCACACTGAAAATTTAACCATTTGACTTTGGCTGACCTTGAGTTTCTTAAGTCATGTAGCTTTTCCTAGACTTGGTTTTTCTTATCTGTGAAACAGACTTTAAGCTTAGTGCTAATGTAGGTCCCTTGCAGCCCTAAAATCATGATCCTGTAATCTTCTGATTAGGAAAAGAGGATTTGAATTTACAGACTTTAGTTATGAGGGAGAGAAGTTACCTATGTAAAATCAAATTTTAAATATTTCCTTCAAAACTCCCATGATTTTGTCAGTATAGGTATCTTCTCCACCAGTGCAGATGACAATCCCTCTGTAACAGTAAAATGGTTTTCAAGAGTCATACTTGGCAGAAAATCCCTCATCCTCCAACCAACCTGGGGATGAATGGCTCTGTCTGCAGGCCCTCAGGTATGACCTCTAGTCACCCAGCCTGGATTAGAAACCTTTCTGTCCTGGCAGACCCAGCCCAAGTCTGCACTCTGCTGATAGAGCCCTTGAGAGGCTAAAGTCACCTCCATACCACAGTGAGGTTTTTTAGATTAAGATTTGAAATCTATTCAAGGAATTAACTATGTAAGACAAAGAACATTCCTGCAGAACAGCCCTTCCATCTCCCGTAATCATGGATCGGCTTAAAATGAGATTTGTTTTGCAACCCACAATGAAGGCTCTGTGGTCAAGGGTCCTTACCCTGGAGTCTGTCAACTTGTTTGGGTTTTTTTAAATATATTTTTATTTGTTTCATTAAATATTTACCAATTATATTTTTCAAAAATTTAGCATTCATTTTTTTTTAATTTTGAGTTCCAAGGCAAGCAATGTATCAATTATACAATAAGTGTGTATTTGGCTTTTTTTTTAATTTTGGTAACTATACTTCAATAGAATTTGTTTCTTTTGTAAACAGTTTTCATCTTATGCATTTAAAAACCTCATTCTACTGGGCATCATGACCACAGACCTGTAATTCCTGATTCAAGGGACACTGAGACCAGTGGATCTCTTGTGAGCTCAGTGGTCTGGGCCAGGTGGGCATCCCACAACGTTGCGCATTAATTTGTTGAACCCTGAGAAGTAGAGGGCCACCAGCTTGCCTAAGGAGGGTCAAAGTGGTGTAGGTGAGAAATAGAGCTGTAGAGGGTCTAAGCTGTAATGTGGGATCAGGGCAGTGACTCACTTTTAAACCTAGCAGAGTTTTAGAGACCTAATCTTTAAAAAACAAAACAAGACTATAGAACACTGAAAACAAATAAAATAATTATTTTTAAAAAATACTCGAACCCCCCCCCAAAAAAGCTATTCTGAGAAAAGATCCATAGGCTTTCACCAAATTGCCAAGGGTGCCAGGACACATGGTGAATCTATGTTGTTGTACCTGATTTTTGAGGTGGTTTCACTGCAGACTTTCCCTCTGCTCTCCTTTCACCACTAACTCACTCACTCTGGCCAGGTTCTTATTGGAAAGGATTAGACAGAATAGAAGCTCTTTGAAAGCAGACAGTTTCATTTTTGTCAGTGTATCTTCTGCCTGGCAGGTAGTAGACATTTAAATGCTTGTTGCTGGACAGAATATTTCATCCTCTACCAGTATTCTGATCTTCCAAATCTCTTCAGCATTTTTTGGGTTTTCTTTAGCTAGCTGTTGACTTGTTTTTCATGATTTTCTTGCATCACTGTTATTTCTCTTCCCAATTTTTCCTCTACTTCTCTTACTTGATTTTCAGAATCCTTCTTGAGCTCTTCCATGGCCTGAGACCAATTCCTATTTTTCTTGGAGGTTTTGGATGCAGAAGTTTTGGTTTTGTTGTCTTCTTCTCGTTATATGTTTTGATCTTCCTCATCACAGATGATGTAAGAAAATACCTGAAGAGGTATTTTTGAGAAATTGAGAAAGTAAGAATCTATAGTCTGTTTCTTTTCCCCCCCATTTGCTGATTTTCCCAGTCAATTACCTGCCTTTTGAGCTCTTTGCTAAGTGAAGGGCTCCAGAAGCATCTTCCACTTCAGCAGTGGTTGCCGCCACCCTGGGGCTGGGGCTGGACCATGCTCCCCTCTCAGCCAGGTGACAGACCCTTCCCACTAACCTTCAAAGCTGTCTGGTGTTTGTGGGTTGAGAAGTCTGGAAACTGCAGCTGCCACCAGCGATTCAGTCTGCTAAGGCCCGCTCCAGCTCCATCCCTGCTGTTGCAACCCATGCTGAACTGCACTCCACTCCCAGACTGGTGCAATAGACCCTTCCTGTTGACTTTCCAGATTGTCTTAGGCATAAAATTTGCTTCAGTCTGTCATTTTGTGGCTCCTGCTACTCTAGAATTTCTTGAGTCATTTTTTTACATGTTTTTTGAGGGGTTTGGGGGTAGAGCTCTATCAGACTCTGCTTTTGCTCTCGCCTCCCCACCCAAATCTCAAGCTGCTCTCATTGCCCCTACCCTGACTTCCTCCTGACTGGTCTCCTTCCTAGCATCTTTGCTGCCTGATTTCTGTAGTTGTCTTGATGAGCTCCCAGCAAACAGAACCAGCAAATTGATGCCGTATAGTTTGTATTAGCTTTCATACCCCTTAGTTCCAGAGAAAGAATGTATATAAAGAGGTTTGACAATTTTAAAACGTACGAATTTTTAGTAAGCACTGTTACCTTTGTTTTGAGGGGATTTGTTAGTTCTCGGTACAAATGGAGAAAAACTAAGGCACGCTGGGTTGATGTTGGGGCTTGGATATGTACTTTTCGATCCAGTGACCTCCTGGCCGTTCCATGAACAAGCCAATTCATCTCTCAGTTCTGAGTCTTCTCTCTGGCTGTCCCCCATGCCTGGAATACTCCTCCTGCTTTTCTCCCTGGCTACCTTTGTGTACCAGCTAAAATCTCATCTTTTACTGAAAGCCTTCCCTCTGTTACTGATTTCCTGTTTGCTCTGTGTTGCTTGCTTTGTGTCTGTTTGTATGTTGTCTCCCTCACTAGATCCCCCTCCTTGAGGACAGGGACTGTCTTTTGCCTCTTTGTGGATCCCCAGAGCTTAGCACTGTGCCTGGCACAGTTTGTTGTTCAGTCATGTCCATTTCTTTGTGACCATATATGGAGTTTTCTTGGCAATAGTTTACCATTTCTTTCTCCACTGGATTAAGAGAAACAGAGGTTAAGTGACTTGTCAAGGGTCACACAGCTAGTGAGTGTCTCAGGTCTTCCTTACTCCAGGTCCAGTGTTCTCTATCCACTGAGCCACCTAGCTGCCTTCCTGACGGAAGAGTAGCCATATAATAAATGTTGATTGATTAACTCCTGTACATATGATGGTGTTCCCTCCCACTGCAAAGTCAGAGGTTTAGAGTAGGAAAAGGATCTTGGAGATCCTCTAACCTTTTTCATTTCAAATATGAGAAAAGAGAGACCCAGAGAAGTTAAGCAACTTGCCTAATGAAGGTCCCCCAGCTTCTAAGAGGCACAGTGCAGAGAGTGCTGGACCTGCAGTCAGCAAAACCTGAGTTCAAATCGTGCCCCAGACCCTTATTAGCTGTGTGACTGTAGGCAAACTCATGTAGCCTCTGTCTGCCTCAGTTTCCTCAGCTGTAAAATGGAAATAATAATCGCAGCACCTCCCTCTCAAAATTGATGCGAGGACCAAATTTGTGGAGAACTTTGCAAATCTGTATAAATGCCAGCTAAGGACCTGAGCTTGGATTGGAATTGAGGGCTTTTGGCCCCAGTGTTTTTTCTACCCTACCACACACACTCCCTTTCATACTTACATTTACCAACTCCCTCCCTCCGTCCTGTCTTTCTTCCCACCCCCCCCAGCCCCCCCCCCGCCTCAAAAAAAAAAATCTCCATTTGTCTTAGTTCTTCTGTCTGGGAAGGATGGAATGACTTGGGAAAGACTCCCCATTCTCTCAGGAAGCTTGTTTCTCCACCAGAGCGTTGTATGGTGTATCTTGTTTCCCTCCCCAACAGCCCATAACAATGTAATCTAGTTTTCACTTCTATTTTTCTCATGTACTTTAAGATGTACCCCACCATCCCTCCCGCCTGGGATGTACCATCTCCTTCACAAAGGCGCTTTGTCAGAGAAGACACAGAGTGTTTTCTGATCTCTCTACATCATATGTACTGTATTAAACCAGTCAAGGAGCAAGATCACCCTCTGCTAGCCCCTTCATGTACCATTTGGCATCACCCTACCGTCTCAGATGGATGCTGCCCCATTGGAAGGGCTCAGTGACCCCATAGAGAGCTATTGCCTTCCCAATGAGGGGAGATAATGACTTTCTTCCAGAGTGTTTTGTTTTAGTTTAATTATCATGGAAATACCTCCTTGAGTATTGGTGGAACCATTATCTGGGAACTTGAAGTGCTTCTCGCACAAGCAGCCTCTCCCTTGTGCTCGTGCAGGCTGGGGAGGTAGGCTGGAGAGGGTGGAAGACAGTCTGTGGGTTTGTCAAGGAGACAGCTGGGGCTGCACAGTTTAATAGATTGCCTAAGATGAAGATGAAAACCTAGGTCTTCTCCACCTGTTCCCCATCATTGACACAATTCCAGGAATCTTCCTTGCTTTAGATTGGGTTCTACCCTCTCAAGTTGTTAGTGCTCCCACCTCTAACCTACAACTAATCTGGCTGAGCCCCAAAGGTACT
This sequence comes from Notamacropus eugenii, assembly GCF_028372415.1. Taxonomy (NCBI): domain Eukaryota; kingdom Metazoa; phylum Chordata; class Mammalia; order Diprotodontia; family Macropodidae; genus Notamacropus; species Notamacropus eugenii. The sequence goes on along the minus strand of NC_092874.1, from coordinate 379,066,606 downwards.
AAAGTAGCCTCCTTGTGGGTCAGGAACTGGGTCATTGTACCCCAGGAATAACATGGTGTATAGCTGGTTTAGTAGGTGCTTAATAAATGCTTGTCAAGCGATTGTCTGTTGAGACCATGACCTCAACCTCATGCCACAATGAAGACTTGGATTAAAGGAGTTGAAGAATCTAGGGCCCTAAAAATTTAGGGATGTCATAGAAGGAAGGAAGGAAGGAGGGAGGGAGGGAGAGAGGGAAGAAAGAGGTAAAGGAGGGGGAAAGAAAGGGAGAGGAAAAGGAACATTGGTTCAGACACTTAGCAAAAAAAAAACACACTTTGTATTAGCTTTACATGTATTTCCTATTACCTATGTATGTGTTGTTTCATCCCAATAGAATGTACCATCTCCTTCCCACCAGGGCAGGGACTATTCTGGTTTTTTTGTCTTTGTATCCCCAGTACCAGACCCATAGCAGGTGTTTAATGCTTGTTGAATAAATTTCTGTGGTTGAGCCTCACTGCATGGCACAGTGGGAAAGAATGCTGGATTGGAGTTAGAGTACATTGGTTCGGATCCTGGCTGGTATTGGGCAAAGCACTGTAGAAATACCCCCATCCAGCCCTGTGTAGTTCTGAGCATGGTGCAAGGGGGGTGGGTGGGTGGGTGTGTGTGTGTGTGTGTGTGTGTGTGTGTGTGTGTGTGTGTGTACTCCTTTGGATTTTAAAATCTCTGTTGTCACATGTGGCTAGGGGAAGTTGACCCACTCCATTGATATCTGTCTCTTTCTGTCTCTCTCCAGGTTGTCACGACCGGGCGGTCCTGCTCTACGAGTATGTAGGGAAGAGGATTGTGGATCTACAGCACACAGAAGTCCCCGATGCCTATCGAGGGAGGGGAATAGCCAAACATTTAGCTAAGGTACCACCAACTCTACCTTTCAGACTTCCCTGGGGGCTGATACTGGTGAGGTGGTTTTTTTGGGAGGGGAGAATTTGGAGATGGCTCAGGAGAGGAGACGATAGAATCTCAAGATGTTGGAGATCAAGGAAACCACCAAGGAAGTCAAGATCATCTCCCTTGTTTTACAGATGAGGAAACTGAGCGCTGGAGGAATAAAGTGATTTGCTAGAACAGGAATTCAAACCCTGATTTTTTTTTTCCTAAGCTCAGAGCTCTTGGTGATCTGACTTGTTTTTCCATGCTAGGTTTCACCTCACAAGTTTCCTTTGTTACTCAGAACTTCTCTGGTTTTTTTCTTTTCTTTTTTTTTTTTTTACATTATTTTTTAATGTTTAACAATCACTGCCATACAATTGAGATTTTATCCCCCCCACACCTACCCCCCACTACCCCCCTCCCTCCCCACGACTGCATACAATTCTGTATAGGTTCTACATATACTTTCCTATTGCGTACATTTTCACTATAGTCATGCTATGTAGACGAACTAAAATAAATGGAAGAAATCATATAACAAATCAAAACATGATACACAAACACATACACATACACATACATGATCTGCTACATTCTGCGAATGACTTCCATATTTCTTTCTCTGAGTGTGGAAGGCATTTTGCCTTGAGAACCACCTTTGGGATTTTTTTTTTTTTAAGAAGTTCTTGCGTTATTACGAAATTCCAAGTCTACCAGAAAAAACTCTCGCACACTGTGGTCGTTGCTGTGCACAAAGTTCTCCTGGTTCTGCTCCTTTCACTCAGCATCAGGTCATATAAGTCCTTCCAGGCCTGTCTGAAGTCTTCTTGTTCATCATTTCTTATGGCACAATAGTACTCCATTACATTCATATACCATAATTTATTCAGCCATTCCCCAATTGATGGACATCCCCTTGACTTCCAGTTTTTGGCAACTACAAAGAGTGCTGCTATAAATATTTTTATACATGTGGGACCCTTTCCCATTTTTATGATCTCTTGGGGATACAGTCCTAGTAGCGATATTGCTGGGTCAAAAGGTATGCTCATTTTTGTAGCCCTTTGGGCATAGTTCCAAATTGCCCTCCAGAATGGTTGTATGCACTCGCAGCTCCACCAACAATGAATTAGTGTTCCAACTCTCCCACATCCTCTCCAGCATTTATCATTTTCTTGTTCTGTCATGTTTGCCAATCTTATAGGTGTGATGTGGTACCTCAGAGTTGTTTTGATTTGCATCTCTCTAATCAACAGTGATTTAGAGCATTTTTTCATATGATTATAGATATCTTTAATTTCTTCTTCTGAAAATTGCCTGTTCATATCCTTTGACCATTTATCAATTGGGGAATGACTTGTATGATTATACATTTGAGTCATTTCTCTATATATTCTAGAAATGAGGCCTTTATCCCCAAGCTTAGCTGTAAAAATTCTTTCCCAATTTACTACATCCCTCTGGATTTTGGTTGCATTGGGTTTGGTTGTGCAAAAACTTCTCAGTTTAATGTAATCAAAATTATCCATTTTGCATTTCATAATGCTTTCTATCTCTTCTTTAGTAAAAAATTCTTCCCTTCTCCATGAATCTGATAAATACACTATTCCTTGCTTCTCCAGTTTATTCATGGTATCAATCTTTATACCTAAATCATGTACCCATTTGGACTTTATTCTTGTGTGCGGTGTCAGGTATGGGTCTATGCCTAATTTCCGCCACACTGTTATCCAGTTTTCCCAGCAATTTTTGTCAAACAGTGAGTTCTTATCCCAGAAGCTGGGTCTCTGGTTTTTTTCTGACCCAGGTCTACTTTTAATTTCTATTTAACAAAATAGTTGCTAAAATTATATATTTTGTTTCAAAAAAAAAAGGAGGAGAAAGAAAAGTAGTTCAGCAAAACCAACCAACACATCAGCTGAGTCTGATAGTAGATAGATAGATAAATAGATAGATAGATAGATCTATACTATTCCATAGTCATGGTCCCTCTTCTCTGCAAAGAGGAGAGGAAGACACATTTTTCTCATCTCTTTTCAAGATCCAGCTTCTTGGGGTATAAAATAGTGATTCAAAAAAATTTTTGTCCTTTTGTATTTCACAAAGACTAATATTCAGACTGAAATGGCCACTTCTAAAATCCTCAATCAGAAATAATTGATGAGTGTGAGCAATAATTTTATGCTGTTGCTGGGGGGGAGTGTTTTAAAATAACCATGATATTTTCCATGTGGTTTCTTCTATTTCCTTTTCAGACTAGGTTAGGAAGTCCTATAGGTAAGGGTCAAGGTGGAAAAGAAGAAGGGGGTAAGTTAGATTGGAAGCTCTGAGAGGTGACGGATGATTGTATTTTTTACTTTGTATTCCCAGCATGGAGCACAGTGCCTGGGCCAGAGTAGAAGCTCCAGAAACTACCCCTCACACCTCAGCCTCTGGCCACAGTGAAGCATTATGAGCAGTTGAACAATTTAAGGTCCTAAAGCTTCAGCGATCCCACCCCTAAAAGCACTTAAGAGAAAAACAATAAAATAAAACCAATTTTTAAAAAAGTTCTTGCAGCAATGTCAGAGCCTCAGGGCATTTGTTCCTCAGGTGCTGGAGTACTGAGAGGTACCTAAGAGGAACAGTTACTGGGTCCTAGGGACCATCCTGAAGTTGTGAATGATGGATTGCCTTAACTGGTCTTGGAACCAAATACTATGACCTGAAGGGTTATTTTTTGGAGGCATTCGGGATTAAGTCTCTTGCCCAGGGTCATTAGAAGGTGTCTGAGGCTGGATTTGTACTCAGGTCCTCCTGATTACAGAGCCTATACTGTATCCACTGCACCACCTAGCTGCCCCCTGAAGGATTTATCTGGGAAAATCAGTCTGAGGCAGCCCAACTCATCAGGCCCTGGGGCTCCCGTAGATAAGAGGAATTTTTTGACTAGTTATGAATGACAACAGTGAAGCCAGAACCTTGCCCAAAAGCCCCTCTGACTGGGGCAGCAGAGCTGTTGGACACCCCACAGGCCTTTGAGTTTTGCATAAAGAGTAAATCAGTTAACAAGGCAGTGGCCCAAACTAAGCCATCCAGGTTATATCCAACCTGCCCACATTGAGGGCATCGGTGCCCCATTCTGGGAGAAGCATTTGGCACATTAAGAACTGTACATTGGGGAAGTAGAGCTTTCCTCAGTGATTAGCCAGCCTGTTGCCGTCTGTAGTCCAAAACAAAGCTTGAGTCCTGCTGTAGATGCCCACGCTCCATGAGAAATGAGAGGGAAATCAGGCTACGGAGTGAGTACTTAGAGGCTTTTGCCTCTTTAGAGTGAATAACTTAGAGGTTATCCCTAACCCTAACTCTGTTTGGGGTAGGTGACATGGTGTGGTGGTGGTAACCAGAGCCTGGGTGGTATATTCCCTTCTGTTTGCGAGTCCCTAAGAAGGGGTGGGAATGTATGAAATAAATTTGACTAATCTTCCCCAAATCTTTCTGAGTTCTCTACTATTTCTTATCTCCCTTTAGGTGAGATATTTGCAAATCATTCCACTTAATTTCTTGAGTCCATCTTTCCAATGCCCTCCCATCTTTTTTCTCTCTAAATAGTTTTTCTATTCTCCCTTTTCTCTGTCAAGATAGAATGAATGGATGGATGGATGGATGCATGCATGAAAATGCATTTATTAAGCATTTACTCTATACCAGGCAGTCAGTCAAGAAACATTTGCAAAATCCTGGGGATACAAGTTTAAAAAAAAGAGATGGTTCCTGTCTCAAGGAACTTGCATTCTAATAGGAGGAGAAAACACCCATGGTGTCCAGGAGAGTCACTTTTGGAAGGTTACTAGAGGCAGGGATGGATGAGGAGGCTGCACAGAGGGCAGTAGATTGATACATCTCTTCCAGGAGCAGTGGTAGAATTCATTTAATCATGGCAGAAAGAAGGGTTCTTGAAGGCAAGGTGTTTGGTGAGATTGTCAAAGATCAGAGAGAAAAGTGAAGCATGTCTGAGAGCCAGTTTGAAATAGTGGGTCAGGAAGGCAGTCCCCATTGAGGTTTCAGAGATAAAAGGCTTAAAACCTTCAGGGCATGGTCTCTGATCCAATGTGGCCATGCATATGCAGTTGGAGACATGCTGTTGAGAAGATGGCCAGGGAGGGCAGTGGATATCCTCTCTCTAAATGCAGGTGAAACGAATAAAGCATCAGCTCTGATGTGTAGATTGAAGGGTCAGAGTTTTCTATTTCAGACATCAGATGCAGAGACCTAGTTGCACTGGCCTCTTGGAATTGCAGGTGGGCAGGGGTGGAAAGGACCAGGCATTGATTGACTTGGGTGACACAGCCTAGCTCATGGGCTGAGTCTATGTATGACCTAATGTGACCTCATCCTAGCAACTATCAGAGGCCTTGTGTGTAATCCTATGTTCACGGAGCTATTTGTCATCTTTCTCCACCAAATGCCTGAGACATGAAAGGACACTGGATTTGAAGTCATAAGACCTGGGTTTGAAATCTGACTCCATTGCAAACCAAATTGTGCAGCTATGGATAAGTCACTTAATTGAGTCTTGTGAGATAATGCAAACTTTAAAGTATGAGAGAGATGCTGACTTTATTAAAAAGGAGATAACCCACCTCACAGGGCTACTAAGAAAGTGCTTTCAACCAAGCTAACTATGTACTTGGGATGTGCTTAGCATAGTGCATGGCACATAGTAGGTGTGTAATACGTATTTATTGACTTAATGAATGAATGACTAGTAGTGTTCCTGGTACTGTCACCTCTTTTTTTCTTTCTCCTCCTGGTGGGAAGGGGCCCCTCGGATCTGGGTTGATTTGCTTCATTACTGTAGCTATGCTGGAAGACATCACAGCTTCAGCCCTTTGACTCCTACCTTGAGAGGAGACAGAGACAAACACCCAATGGCTCTTCTCTCTTTGGAGGAAGAGGACTCAACTTTTCTTTAGCCTATAAAGAATTTGCCATGGTGGCTAGAGTAGGGAAGTTCTAGTCCTGACTCTGATGCTTAGGCAAATCACCTAAACGCTTTTGGCCTCAGTTTTGTCATAGGTGAAATGGGGATAATCATACCTGGAGCACACAGGGTAGCTGAGGAGCGCAAATTTGAATGGAGAATGTGTCGGTTATTGCTGAGTATGAATCCAGTCATTACCTGTGTACCATCTTGGTAAGAATGACAGCACCTTCTTGGGTGTCAGTTTCCTCATCTGTAACATGAAGAGATTAGACTAGATGGGCTCTACAGCCCCTTCCAGCTTTCCCTATCTGGAGGCGGTCCCAAAAGTCTAAGTGCAGTGCTAAACTGTTAAAGCTTAAGACCGCTCTCATAATAATCATTATTAATAACACTTATATAGTACTTACTATGTACCTCCCACTTTAAAAAATGTCATCTCAGTTGACTGTAATAACAGTCCTGCCGGGTAGGTGCTATTATTAGCTGCATTTTACAGTTGAAGAAACTGAGGCAGGCAGAGGTAAAGTGACTTGCCCAGAACTCCACAGCTAGTAAGAGACTGTCTTTTGCCTCTTTTTGTATCACCAACATTTAGTACAGTGCCTGGCACATTAATAAATATTGATTGATTGATTGAAGCCAGATTGAAACTTAGAGTAGCAACAGAAAGTCAGCCAGCTCGACAGGGAAAGAGAATTCGTGGTGAGGAGTATAGTAAAGTGTAAGAAGCCTGGAAGATCGACTGGAGCCCGATTTGGAAGGGTTTTAAGCGTCACAGGATTTGATTGGACCATACAGGAATGAGGGAGCCTCAGAGGCTTTCCTGGTGAAGGAGGGATATACTCAGGCCTGTCCTTTAGGGATGACAGTCAGGGATCTGGGTGGGGCATGGGTTGGAGAGGGAAGAGATTGGAGGCAGGAAGCAGTCTGGGCCGTGTGCCCCAGTGCCCTCCCTGCCTACTCACCTCCTCTTGAAATTCCTCACTTCCTTCAGAGTTCCACCCTTGTGCCACCTCCTCCAGCATGGCCTTTTGGGATCACCCTCAATTGCTAGTGCATCCCCCAAGTTACTTTGTATTTACTAATATTCCTGTGTTGTTTTCTACTTATAGTATGTAAACTCCTTGAGAGTTTTTTTCTTTTTCTTCATATTTCCAGCATCTGACAAAGCAGGCAAAGTTAATCCTTGTTGAATGAGTGAGTGAGTGAGTGATTGTTTCCTGATTGCTGGAGTTGCACTTCGCTCACTCACCTTGGTCCTAGGAAACTGGGCAGTAGAAGGGATTTAAATTCTGTAGCTGGGGACTAAGGATGAAAGCTTCTTTCCCTTAAAGTATTCTTTTTCTCTCTGGCTTCTTAATTGCCTTTTCCAGAGACTGATGGTTACAGCAGTGTCTGAGATTTAGGTTGCACTCCAGGCCTGCTGATGGCCCAAGGCTATGTATTGAACATTTACAGCTGGATGTCCCAGAGACATCTCACAGGTTTAGGAATAATTGGAACCCAACTCTCCTGACTCCCAGAGAGGGGACTGATCCATTTTTCTCCTGCCTCTGTCTGCCATTAGTGCGAATGAGCCTGGCTGGTGGTGAAGCCTCCAAGAGCCTTAGTTGCAGTGAGCTGTGGAAATGCAAAGGTCTGCAGTCTGTTGTTCAGTCATTTCAGTCCTGTCTGACTCTTCATAATCCCATTTGGGATTTTCTTGGCAAAGATACTCTGGAGTAATTTGCCATTTCCTTCTCCAGATCATATTACTAATGAGGAAACTGAGGCAAATGGGGTTAAGTGACTTGCCCGAGGTCACACAGCTAGTAAGTGTTTGAGGCTAGATTTGAATTCTGGTCCTCTTGAGTGCAGGGCTGGCACCTAGCTACCCCTTTTTTTCTGTGCCCTCCCTATCTACTCTACTGAGCCATCCCCTCAGGGGGCCTTGGCATCATATCTGGCAATGTTCTTGAAGAATAGGAACCTTCGAAACCACCTTCTTTATCATTTCCAACCTCTTTGCCTTTGCTCTCTGTTTCTGCCACCATTACCCATTGTCTGGCCCCTTTTCAGGTTCCTGGGGTATATTTAATCAATCCCTTCACACTCAGGCCATTAAGTGGTGAGTGACTAACTGAGCTAGAAGTAGGGAAGAGCAGCCTTCATCCAGGGAGGTTCAACCACACAATCTCTGAGATTTGTTGTAGGTAGGCTGCTGCTGGAGTGGGGCTTCTTTTCTGCCCCACATCTCTCTCTGTCTTTGTCTGTCTGTCTCTGTTTCTCTCTCTCTCTCTTTCTCTCTCTCTTTCTTTCTCTCTCTCTCTCTGTCTCTCTCTCTCTCTGTCTCTCTCTGTTTCTTTCTCTGTCTCTTTCTCTGTCTCTGTCTCTCTGTCTATCCACCCTCCCTCCCCTTTCCCAGCCAATATCAGAATTTCCCCCTGAATGACTGGACTCATCCTCTCCCCTTCTGCCCTATAAGGACTCTGCTGGCTGTGAGCAGGAGAGTCCTTGTGGTGACTTTTCAGCCAGCTCATGAAGAACTTGGTATCTTTGCATTTACAGACTATTAAAAGGCTTTTTACAAAGGAATGGCAAGTGCTGAAACCATCGCACCACAGTGGAGTCAATCCAGCATCTGTTGACATTATTGAAGCAATCCACAGCCCTGAAGTAAAACCATTAGCAGAACCATATCAGATCATCATCTGGAAAGGAACTGGGCAAGGGGATGCCAGCTCCCCTGAACCATCTCTGGCTGCCCCGGAGACATTGATCTGGGAGCTGGGGGTGTTCTTGATTAGAAAAATAGCATGGAGATCTGCAGTGAATGCCTCAGCCATGAAGTTTTTTTGTGGGTAGTTGGTAGCATCTTAAAAGCCAATACTGACTAACCTAGCACTCTGGGTAAAGCTCCTACTGGGAATCGCTCAGCTGCTGGAGTCCTCAGTGGTTCAGGATCTTCCTGGGACAAGCAGGACTGCTATCCAGTTGAATTGGGCAGCCTTCTGTAATCATGGTTAAGAACTGGCAGTTTCATAGTAAGTGCCTCCTTTCCTCTGCATTGTGAGCAGTCCCTCACAAATATCAATACTTCATCTCCATTTCACAGCCTGGCCTCAACATACCTTTCTTGCTTATTTCATATAACTTTTCTTCCTGTATGCTATGTTTATTGTTAAGTCGTTTTAGTCATGTGCTACTCCTTCTGGCCCCACTTGGGGTTTTCTTGGCAAAGATATTAGAGGGGTTTGCCATTTTCTTCTCTAGCTTATTTTACAGATGAGGAAACTGATGCAAATAGGGTGAAGTGACTTGCCCAGGGTCATACAGCTAGTAAATGTCTGAGACTGGACTGAACTCAGGAAGTTGAGTCTTTCTGACTTCAGGCCAAGTGCTCACTGCCTGAATACTATGATCTGCCCAGAATGGCTTTCTTACTGTTCTTCATATGAGACACTCTAATCTCCTACCTCCAGACTATTGTACTAGCTATTCCCAGTGCCTGAAATGTAACCGCTGTTCATATCCATCTCTTAGAAGCTTTAATTTCTTTCACTCCCAGTAAGAGAGCTCCTTCATCCTGAATTGTCTGACATATGTTCTCCTATGCATACTTTCTCTGATTTCTGGGTTGTTTTTTTCCTATTGATTTGGATAGATGGATTCCTTTGCGTTTGTGATGATGGTGATGACGACGATACAACAATTTCCTTCAAGGCTTAACTCAAGCAGTACCATCTACACAAACCCTTTCCTGATTTTCCCCTCTCACCTCCACCAGCTGCTACAGCCTTTCCCATAAAATCACCTTGTATCTGTTTTTATCTGTTTGTAAGTTGTCTCTCCTGATAAGAGTGTTTGCTCCTGAAAGGCAGAGATTTTGTCTTTGTATCCCTAGAGCCTGACACAGAGTGGACGCTTGATAAATGCAAGATTAATTGATCAGTATCAAGCAGCCAGCCCCTAGAAAGGGAAGATTGGGAATAGGAAGCTGGTGAACCAAGATCCTGGGAGAAAGGAGAAGAGAGAAGTAGCACTCTTTCTAATTAAATTTTACTGCCTTTGTCTGGAGCTACTAGAAGAAATTTCATTGAAGTGAGTTTGGAAAAAAAAAGTAATTGGAAAGAAAGTAGACTATTTAACACACCGGTTCTCTCCCCTATCCCCTAGTGACATAGCGGAGGTAGCTGACATTGTGCATTGGCTAGGAAGGAGAGAGAGAGAGAGAGAGGTGGGGCAGAAAAGAAGCTGTATTTCAGCTCAAAGATTCTGTGGCTGAATCTCCCTAGTGACAGCTGTAAAAACCTGGCTCCCCCCAATATGGAAGGGATAACTATATGCATATAAGAAGAACAGAGAGCAGAAGTGCATGGTCACAGATGCGATAAGGTGGCACAGTGGTAGGAGGGTATAAAATGAGGGAGTTGGGTTCAGTGGCTTCTCATGTCCCTTCCAGCCTGAAATCTGTGATCCTTTGATCCTAAGTGCAGGGTTGAAAGAACCTAGCAGAATCTTCCTATATTTTAGTGGCGAATGAGGAGAACAGAAAGCTCTCTGTGGCATTTTCATTGGACAGTTTATCTTGCAAAGAGATCCCGGTTTAGTTCCTTAACAAAGATAATGGGTGAAAGATGGACCCTCCAGGTTACAGACTGGATGCATCCCATGAGAACAGATGTGGCCAGATGTGATGCTGAAGATACAGAAGACTGGTCCATTTATCTGGATGAAATGGAAACATGGAGTATGATGCTCATTTCTCATAAAGTAGGAGAAAAAAGCAAGCAGATGGAATGAAAGGGCTTCTTGTACTCCTTCTCGTCTGTCCTCTGCCCACACACCTACTGCCAGTCTCTCATTGAGTCCCTTGACTTCATACACAATGTAAATGGGAACCTTCATTCAAACCATTGACCTCCCCCTCTTCTTTTAAAGTCTTTTTTTCCCCATTTTTCTTAAGCAACAATCATTTCACGATTTGATTTCTCATCCAGTGAACTCTTCCCTGTAATAAAGAAAGACGGTTATACCAAGCAACCAACAAAATGACTCTCTCTGACAGGGTATGTGGCATTCTGCACCTGCTGCCCCCCACCTCTTGACTGAGAGGAGACCAAGCTTTTTCTCTTCTCTGGGCCCAAGATGCTTTTCTTGCTTCATCGTTTTTCTAGACTTCCTTTTCATTCTCTCTAACTTATGCCCTAAAGCGTCTATTCTATATAAACACCAGTTTACAGTTTACAAAGTTATATGCATGTGCATTGAATTTTTAACTTCTCTCTTTGAATATATTATGCCTTTTTCTGTAACATTAGACTTTGCCTTATACTGGCAACAGGCCACAGTGTCCCATTTCATATTTTTGTTTATCCACTATTCTCTCTTGCTTCCCTGCTTCTAGAAAACAGGAATCTTTGCTGGACCAGAAATGATTAAAAGCAATTCCAAGTTCACTTGGTTTTAAAGAGAAGTGGGGGTGGGGAGAGGGCAGAGGATATAGGGAGAGGGTGGAGAGAGAAGACAGCAACCACTTTGGAGGAGGGGAAATATAAAAAGTGGAAAGGGATTTCTAGCATCTGGAAACAGAGTCAGCCCCACTTCAGAGAAAGTCGTGGACATTTCAGCTAGACCTTAGAAACAGTAATATCTTGCCTACCTAGAATGATTAGAGTTTGGGGGTGGCAAGATGAATTTAAATTTAGCCAAGGGAAGTTTGAATACCTTTCGTTTGTTTCAACCTTCATTGAGAATGTCTTATTTCTAAAATACACCGCTATGCTTTCCTGCCTTAGTAATTAGAGTATGTGGAACACCATTGATTTTTTTTTTTAATGGGCCATGGGGTAGGATCTTGGATTGCCTTAAGACCATCATCATGGAGAGCATTACAAACAAGATGTATGGGGAGTTTTTTGAACTTAAGTATGTATCTGTTGAAAATTTATTAAGCACTATATGCAAGCCCTGTTGCCAGATGCTGGAGGGGCAACAGATCATGCAGTCCCTGCCTTCTCGAGTCTATGTGTGTTCTCTTAGATTCCCTCTCTTGCCTTTGTACACTTGATGGCCCCTATACCTAGAATGTTCTCCCTTCCTTACCTCGGCCTCTTGGAGTCCCTCCATTCAAAGCTTAATCTCAAGTGTCCCCTGCCCCTTTAGCAATTATTCCCCTCCCGTTACTTTGTCTATATTTTGCATTATATTATTTGTATATGTATTGTGTCTCCTTGGTAAAATATAAGCCCCTTGAGGGGAGGGAGTGCTTTGGTTTCCTCTCTCCTGCACTCAGCACTGGACCTAGTGGTTGTTGAATTTAACTGAAGAGGTAAAAATTGTTAGGGTTGCATGTATTCTGACCCTAAGATATCACCAGAAGTTACTTTTTTGAAATTGATGTCAGTTCATTTTTCTTATAATCTGTAATTTTCCTGCAAAGCTGTGTTATTCACTCTCTTCTCCCTCCCCCACATTGTCACACACACACGTGTATGCACACACACATGCACGCACACAGACACACATGCGCACGCACGTGCACACACACTGAGAGAGACAGAGAGAGATTACAGTTTTCCAATAAGTTAAGCGTTCTGATTAGTTAGGTTTCATTGAGGTTTGACTATATATAATGAGGAATTGCTTGTTACTAACAGTGTTTCCATATACCGAGATCTTCCATTACTCAGCAGTAAGTTGTGCTGTTCGGAGCCACCCTGATTGTTTTCTGTGGGCTGTGGCTTGTATTTGGGCCTCAAGGGCCCAGGCAGAACCAGTTCATAGAGGCAGCAGGTGGCCCAGTGCTGAGAATGCTGGGCCTAGAGTCAGAAAGGCCGGAGTTCAAATCTATCCTCAGACTCATACTAGCTTTCTCATCTGTAAAATGGGAGTGATAACAGCACCTCCCTCCCAAGGCCAGGTGTGAAGATCAAATTCGCAAATCTATATAAATGCTAGCCAAAGGACTAAGGCTCCACTCCAGTAACTTTGCCAAGAAAACCTCCACTGTAAAATGGAGATAATGACACCACCTGCCTTGGTGGTTGCGAAGATCAAATGAGATCATATTTTTAAAATTGCCTAGCACAGGGCCTGGCACATAGTAGGTGCTATATAAATGCTTAGTCCTCTTTATCTGGAGTTTTATCTGGAAATGGTCATGATATTTTTTTAAGTTAGAAAAATGTACTGTTTTTAAAAATATCATAGCCATTTCCAGATATAACTGAGCTACCACCCCCATCCGTGAAGGTTTCCTTGTAACAAAAACCAAAACTGACTCGTGACTGCATTTGATGAGTTGTATACATTGTCCTGTTCCCATATTCCCCCACCTCTTAATCAAGAAGAAGATATATTTCCTTACGTGTTTTCTGAGACCCACACCAGTCCTTACAAGTACTTACAGTATAGTTTCCTTTTAGCATGTAACAGTTATTTCTGCTCTAGCGAGAGTCCCCATCCTCACTCTGTTTACTACCTATGTGATCCTGGCTCTCTGAACCTCAGTTTCCTCATCTAAAAAACGACAGTATTGTGGGATATTCCGTCTAGTTCTAAATCAACGAACCTATTATGATCAACCCTGAGTGTCAACTGGGTCTCCAGTGGTGGACCAGACCACCCAACAATTCCCTTCTTTTGTTTTTAAAGTTAGGACATTTATTAAGTGCTTATGGTGTGCCAGGAACTGTACTAAGGATTTGGGATTCAGATACAAACAATTGTGAGAGAGCCCTGTTCTGAAGGAGCTTATGTTCTGATTGGAGGGGATGGATGTGGTAAGATAATACATAAAGAAGTGGGAGGGGATGAGGAATGGTCCTATAAAGGACCAGTGAGGATTCTGGGAAGAAGCTAGACATAAGTGATGTAGAGCATGGCTTTACCTAAAATGGCGGTGCTGAGGAGAGAGTCACAGTGAAGAAAGGAGGGTCTCAGGGTGGCAATGTGGAAGAGCAAGAAGAGGAGGACTCTGTAACAAATGGGGACTCTATGGGGAAGGAGGGGTGGATTTATTGATACTGGGAAATAGCATGCATCACATTTCGAAGGGAAATCAGGGTGTAAGGCAAATAAGAATCAAAGTTTAAAAACACCCATCTTTGAACCACTACTTCCCAACAGTAGATCTGCCCTAAACATTTTGGTCTGTCCCACTTTGTCATTGCTTGGAGACTCACGGTCAGTGTGGGAAAGGGGCTAAGTGAGCGGTAAGATAGGTTCAAAATATCTCTGAGACAACAGGTAGGGTGGGAAGTAGCCCAAAACTGCCTCCATTATCGGCTGAGACGTAAACAGAGGCAGCCAGGTGGTGCAGTGGATAGAGCACCAGCCTGGAGGATAAAATGAGCAAATATTGGCAAAGTACTTTGCCAACTTTAAGGTGCTATGTGAAATGCCAGCTATCGTCATAATTCACGTTCTTGTCCGTTAGCAATAATGTTAAGTGTGTTCAATAAAATCATGCTTCATTGTTAATATTGTTGGGTGCTGATGATGTATCTTCCATTTTGTTTTGTTTTCTCTCCCCTCGGATTCCAAGGCTGCCCTGGACTTTGTAGTGGAGGAGGACCTGAAAGCCCACCTGACCTGCTGGTACATTCAGAAGTATGTCAAGGAAAACCCATTGCCCCAGTACCTGGAACGTTTGCAGCCTTAGTCCCATCCCCGACAGAGCCTGGGACGCCTGCTTCTTCAGCTCCCTCTCTCTTTCTTTGTCTCACCAGCACACTCTGTTCCTGACTGTTCAGTGCGGCCTTTGCTTCCGTATGGTCTCAGGAAACATCTTCCCCGCCAGGGAACAGACTCAGAATTATTTTTCTAAGGATGCTTGAACACCTCATAGGGACGCTGCCCCTCCTCATGCTGTGGGGACCAACTGTGGCTGCCATGGGGTTTTCTCCCATGTCCCTCCTTTTACCCGTCTCATCTCTGCCACATCCCCACGAAGGGTCGTGGAAACTAGGGAGAGGTAGCATTCCTGTTTGGATCTTACTGCCTCCTTGGTCCTACCCAGGGAGGCACCTGGAGAAAATATTTGGGGCAGTTCTTTGGTTTGTTGGATTTTTTTCCCCTCCCATCCTTCATCGGCTCCTGAGCTTTACTTAAGGACCATCACTCCCTCCCTTTTTAGGGCTGCAAGCAAAATGTTTGTCAACCACTGGATTTTTACCAGGGCAAGGGAGGGCAAGTTTAACCCTCCTCCCTCTACTTTCCCTTTGTTGCTACAAAGGGAAACAGGGCAGAAGATGGGAGGGGTAGGAAAAGGAGTCAGAGAGGGAGAGACAGTGCTCTTCCTTCCCATCCCTCAGGAATAAAGGCCACCAGCTGTCAAGGGAATATACCAGGAATGGATTCGTCAAAGCAGGTTCTAGCCCGCATCTTGTCTGAGTGGGAGGAGAACATGGCTATCTTACTGGCTTACAGCAATGAGCCACAAGAATCAGGTGCATGCCTGCCTCCCTGCCTGTAATAATCAAAGACCCCAGGCTCCACATGATACTGCTGTGGTTTGATGAGCTCAAGACTGACATGGGGGAAATCGAGGTGGAGCTAAGAGGGTACAAGGAGAAGAGGAAGGGAATTTATCTGTGACCGTCTTTAGAGCCAACTTGGCCCTCTAGGAGTGATGCACTTCTCCCAGTCTTTTGGGTGGGGGTTTTCCCCAGTCAGGGGGCAGGAAGTTAACTTGACTGTCTTCAGATGGAAGGACAATTCTTGGTCCACTCTTCCATGTTCATTTGAGTCCCCATCTTTTTTTTTTTTTTATCTCCCTTTGAATATGGTGGCTTGAATCTAGGAGCAATAAGCATTATTAGTGATTGAGGGTCCCTCTCCATTGGCCTTGGTGCGCCAAATCCCAGATGCCACCCTCACACACCCCTTCCCCCCACACCCCTTCACACTTCCTTCTCTAGCCATCTCAGAGGCCAAAGGTGGGTGAAGTACAAGAGGTCATTTCTCTTTTCAGGATGATGCACAGAGCCTGTTTGATTAAAAAAAAAGATTGTGTCAGCTGAAGTTTAAGACTCTCTATCCTGCATTATCAACCAAACATGCACATAAGTGCACACCTGTGTAAGCAGGTTGGGTAGATGCTTCAGAAGAACATCCCTTGTATGTTCCTACTATGGGTTCTTACAAGGGTCCTACTATGGTGGCCATGGAATTCTCTGCATGGAGACAATTTCTATTCAGTTGATCTTGGTGCCAGCTCCTCTTTGTCTACCTTCCTTCTCTCCAGTCCTAAAATATGTCATGCTCCCTGCCCTTTCCCCTGTTAAAAGTGCAGCTGCTGAGCAGTTGTCATCCAGCTGTGTGCTACAACCCCATCCAAGCTAGCCTGGCAGCAGACTGTTGGTATCACACATCCTGGGCCTAAGCAATCAGTTCTTGCTGAGAGACCAAGCTCAGCATCTTTGTGACCTCTGTCTTCCACAAAGCATTATTTTGCCTGCTTAAAAGATGGGCTTTGGGGTGGGACTTCATGCTGATGGCTTGGAAGTAGTTTGAGTGGAGATGGGAGAAGTGTCAGAGTCTTGGCATCTTAGCCCCCGTTGCTAGAATCTCACTCCCAAAGGACATTTTCTTTGTGTCTTGAGACATCAATAATCTCTGTTAATGGACAGAGCTGAGTTTCTGTCTGTCCCTCTACAACCCAGGTGGGTTCTTTATTTAAACAGTGTTTCTGGTCAGAAAGGAATAGCCAACTCATTCCATTCCCCATCCCTAGTCACCTAGTGCACTCATGCAGAGATCAAATCTTCTCATTTTAAACTCTTCCTCCTCTCACACGTCTTTCATTCACTGGCTCAGTATTATGTCTTTGCCTTTCTCCTGGTCTTTGGCAGAAGAGGCAGCTACCTTAGAAGAAACACTGACAAGGATGGGGTGGGGGAATGGTGCTTATCTGAGAGATCCTCTCTCCATGCAGTGTCCTCTGGGGATTGTTCATGAGCATCTCCCAGAGGAAGGACCTTGGGGGCTTTGAGCCCTAGCTAAGTGACTTCCTTATTCTTCCTCTGACAGAGATCAGACTCTTGATTCCCCAAGATGAAGGGGATGATGGGCCTGAAATATTCTGTAGTACTGGGTGAGAAGCTCACCAGTATTAAATGCTATCAAATTGAGACTTCCTGTGGGTGTTGCATTGGCAAGTGTGCAAGGAAAGCAACCTGGTGCCCAGTGGGCCAAGGCTGGCCTCTGTGTGTGTATATATTAGTGGTTGGTGGGAGCTTTATTGCCCTAATCTGGAGTGCTGGGAAGTGGGGGGAGGGGAGGGGGGGAGCACAAGGCAGAAGAGGCCAGGGGAAGGATGCTTGGTGATTTTTGTTTTAACAAGCCTTCCACCCTTGCTGTGCCAGGACTTAGGTCAGAAGAGTTGGTGCTGGGGTGGGGTGGAGGGAATGCACAGACCCGGCCTCAGGTTTCAGCACTAATGCTTCCTTTGTTTGGTCTCTGTTTAGATGAAAAGGCAGGCTTGCAGAGTCATATTTTCCGTTGCCGAGGTCCTGCCTTCACTAGTCTGGCACTTCAGGGCTACCTCCCTCTCAACTCTCAACCCTGTGCTCCTGGTCTTCCATACAGAAACCGCCCCCTGCCTCTATTCTCCAGGGCCCCTGAAAGGAGACACCGGGACATTGGTCCTGGAGCTCATCAGAGGCTCCATGCTCAGTGCTGATGGGCTGGTGATGTAAACTGAGGTTTCCCCAAAGTAGAAGCATCATGCTGCAGCTGGTTGTGATGGACACCTTTGCAGGCCTTGTGGCAAGGGTACCATACTCCTAACTAACTGCTGCCCCCCCTTACATACCTTTCTAGAAGAAATCCTCCCAAGACATGTTCTCCTTGTCTCCAGCCTTCCAGGAGGTTGCCAACAATGAGGCCACAGTGACACCCTATGCCTTTCTTACCCAGTTCTGCCCTCCACATACCTCTGCAGGTCATGACATGTCACTGCCTTTCATGGGACAGACTGGGTACCACCAGTGGGGTGTCCTTCCAGCAGGATAGGTTAGAGCCAGTCAGGGAAAACAGGAAAGCCCCTGGAATTTTAAGCTGTGTTTAAATGCTTTGAGTTTATCAGGGAGGAAAGAGAGTGGTGTGGATAAGGACTGACCGATTGAAAATGGAGTTGGATGCTGGGATACCTTCCTTTCCCTCCCTGTGCAAACACATACACAAATACACACAGTTTAAAGAAATGGTGCTTTCCAGGCTCAGCATCGAAGGGAGTGTCAGGTTCACTTCCTCCGATCAAGCCGATGCCTTGGGGGTCAGAAAGATTAAGTAGGAAGCCGATTCCCCAGGAATCTCCCTGGCAGGGAGACCTAGGGTGAAAGGATGGTCAAGCAGGTACTAGTGGACCCCCCTCTTCCCTAAAACATCCTCCCTGAGCCCCGTCCCCACCCCATCCCCTCTAGTCTCGTCTTTTGTAATGATCGGCAGCATCATGAAAACCATTCTTTCTCCCCGTGACAAATCAAAGGGAGTCAGGAGGAGGTTATGGACTGGCATGGAATGTTGGTGTATACTATTTGCAGGGCCTTGCCCTGAGCATCCGCTCCATCTACAGGTTGGTCAGGAGTCCCAGGACAGATGTGACCTGTTGACATGGCATGACCAAGGGACCGGTAATAAGGTTGGCCATGAATCCTTGGCATTTAATCCACGTTCTTTGATAACTTGAACCTAAGCTGACAGCCCTGTGTGTTAACAGTGACTCTGTGCTTTTAAAATACATATATATAAACAATTAAAAAAACAAAAACCCTTAGTACTTGAATAGATACAGGGGCACCTTGTCTTCTGCCCATGAGGACTAAGTCCTGAGGCACTCTGGTCCCCAACCTGCAGGATGTTGAAGGGCACCGTCAAGATTTTCTTCATAGATGGCTTTTTCCTTGAAGCCTTCAGCTTTCCTACTGGCCAAGTTCAAGGAGGGCCCCCTACCTTAAAGCCACCATGGCATATATTCCTGGCATCTGCCCAGCACTGCTATGGCTATCTCATGCCAAGAGAGCCTAAAACGGGAGTGCCCAAACCTGAGCGCTGCCACCTTTCAAGGAGGGGATCCTTCCCAAATTTAGCTCTTAAGAGTTGCAGCTGATTTTGCAAATGTCTGCAGGCTGACATACTAACAGTCGGGTAAATTCCAACAAATTTCTCAAAACACCAAAGGGAGAGCTGGGGAGAAAAGACTGAACTGTCTGTCTGATCACCCCTGAGCCTAGAGGTCCTCTCTTCCCTTGGAGAGACCTTCCATACCAACTCACTCCCTTCTGGGGTGTGGCTTTCCTTTTAACTGGTGTGGCCACCTTGAAGGGAAAAGGAGGGGGAAAAAAAGCTGCCCACTTCTGCTGCCACTCATCCACTCATCTCTGTGGCTACTGGGTCGTGTTTATTAGGAGTATTTTCCCAAGGATTATTCTCCCTTCCTCAAATAAAATCATCTCTAATAAATGTGTAGCCGCAAACCTCCAGTCACCTTGTACTGGCAAAATCCAAATTGAGTTGATAAAACCTCCATACTTTAAATGTCTTCTGGGTTTGTCCCCTTTCCTTCCAGCCTCCTACCATGCATTCTAATAAGCAGTTAGCCTTTGACCACTGGCAGGTTTTAATACACTTTGACAAGTGCACAATTTTTTTTTAAAGTACCACTTTGAAGAGATAATTCTAAATGCAGACAGTTGAATCTGCTGCAGGGAGGGGCTCTTTTACTGCCCCACCCCTCTCCCTCCTCCGTTGGGAAGTCTAGAAGCATACGTACTATTTGCTGAACACAAGGAGTAGATGAAGACCCTGGGGGTATCTCACCAGGGACCACTTCCCTTGCCCTCCCCTCAGTGGTTATCACCAGGCCTCAGGATTGTCCTCTGGGAGAAGTGAACTGCTTCCTGGATCCAAGGCTGGAATATCAGAGCAAGGGCTCCCTGGACCCCAGTTTGTCTCACCTTCTAGGAGCAGTCACTTCATTCTCCCCAAACCAGTGAGAATAGAATGATGCTTCCGTCCAGACAGAAGCTCCAGTTCCCCCTTGCCTCGTTGGCCTCCAGAAAGGGATGAGCCACTTCGAGGCACTGAATCTTTCTTGACATATGACTTTTTTGCTTAAATCTGCCTCACCTTTCAGGGCCAGAGTCCAGCACCCACTCCTCTAAGCACAGAAATTTCCAAAAGGAGAGGCTGGTTCCTATCAAAAGGGCATCCAAACACACACCTGAGGATCTTCCTGTCTGAGCCCCTTCCCCATTTTACATTTAGGTCAACAGATAGAAGGGGAAAGTGGGGAAAGAAAGGTTTTGTAGGCAAGAAATACGCACAAATGGGATACAGGGACCTCCTCAGGCTTTTCTCCTTGCTGCCCCTGGACCACTTCCTTCCCCTTCCTCCACTTGGAAGCCCAAAGTAGGTGAACCTACCTCACCTCACAAACCCTAGTAATTACTAATGCTGGAAATCCTCACCACCCCTGCTCCTTGGGGCTGCCCCTTGGGGCCCTGCCTAAAGCTTGCAAATCTCTGGTGCTGAATTCTTCTCTGCCTTTGCCACTTGTCCCTAAGGAGTTCTGTACAGGGACTCTTTAGGAGACTTAAGGAGTCCTGGGGGGGAAAGGGGGGAGGATTGGAGCTGAGCTCCCCAAATACTTGTAAACATTTTTTATCAGTCTTAGGTTGAAGGTCAGGTAAGGTCAGACTCCCTTGTAGGTCAAGGATCAAAGCTGACTCAGCTCAGAATGAGATGAAAGGGGAAAATTATAGGGGGGAAAACAAGAGTTATCCCCCTAAAGTTTTTTTCCAAGTCAAACTCACTTGAAATTTTCTTTTTTTTCAGTGTCTCGACCTGGTGTATTTCCCTTTGTGCCCTGGTTTCTTTTGTTCTTTTTAATTAAATGGTCAATCATGTGCCTTTCCTACTCAGGACCTGTGACCCATGACCTTTTGGCTACGATTGGTCTTTTGCCCTCCCCTTTTGTCATTATTAAAAGTGATGAGCGTTATTGCATGGAATACAGTTTAATAAAAAGGTGTGTTTTAATTGTCTGCAGTTCTGGTGATGACTTCCAGAAAAATACTTTTCATCCATTGATGCCAGAAGGTCCCTTGGGGATGAAAGACTCATTTATCCTTAATATGAGCTCAGAATCAAGGGGTCTGTAACGTCCTTAGGATGCAAACTTCTTCTACCTGGGTAGATGGGCACCTGTCTACAATTGGCATTCTTAAAGAGTTGTTTGAGGCACAGTTAAGTTGAATGAATAAAATGTAAAAATTTATTTAGTGCTGACCCATATGCAAAACTGGTACCAAGTACCTTGATACAAATAGAAAAGCTGAGACATTTTCCTTGCCCTCTAATGACTGACGACACTGGTATAGGAGGTCTCACCTCATGCCTGGATTATTACAATAGCCTGGTTAATATGTTTGCCACAAGTCTCTCCCCACTCCAGCCTATGCTCTATTTAGCTGTCAAAATGATCTTCCTAAAGCGTAGGTCTGACCAGGTCACACACATCTCCCTCCCACCCCTACATCCATTCAATAAACTGTAGAGACTTCCTATGGCTCCCAAGATTAAATATAAAATCTGTTTGAATTTTAAAACTCTTTCTAACCTGACTCCACCCCAAACCTGCATCTCCAGTCTTCTTAAACCCTACTGTCCTCTAAGATTGAGTGACTCTGGCCTCCTTGTCTACTGAGGCATTCTCACTGGCTCTTCTCCATACTTGGAATGTCCTCCCTCCTCATCTCTGCTTCCTGGCTTTCTTCAAGTCCCAGCTAAGATCCCATCTTCTACCGGTAGATCCTTCTTAATTCTAAGGCCTTCCCCCTGTTGATTATTCCCAGTTTATCCTGTACATAGCTGGTTTCCACTTTAGCGTACTGTCTCCTCCATTAGATTGTAAACTCAAAGGCAGAGACTGTGTTTTGTTTTACGTTGTATTTCCTTAGCTTAGAGTAGAGCCTGGTACACAGTAGACATCTAATAAATGTTTACTGACTGGCTGCTAAAAGACCTAAATTACAAATAGAATAGTAAGACAATTCTTCTCAAGGAGCTCACTTTCTCATGGAGGAGACAGCACCTAGGGAAGGTTTCATCTGTCAGTCAGATGGAAAAGTCCCATGGATCTCAGGGTGCAGCAGCAATGCAGATCTTAATGTCTCTTCAAGTCATTTACACTGAGAAAATTATTTCTAGTATTGAGACGGTTGGCAATGCCAAGGACTTTGGTGGTGAGAACTTTCTTTTTCAGGACTTTGGCAGTTAGATGCTAAAGAGGTAGGGGCCTTGACCCCCTGTAGCGGTTGACAAGTTGTATAAATGACTAGTTCATTTGTGAAACCAGTGAGTGCCAAAAGTGAACCCAGTTCTTTCCAACTCCTTCTTTTATGCCAGCCAGTTTAGGACCCCAAAATCTGTTTTATGCCTATTTTCTATTGTTTTCCATTTTTAACAGTCAGAGCTAGGTTCCCTTGGGGGAAAATAAGAGCCAAAAGTGTCAAGAAAGAGACAAAGATTGTTGCCATTTACGTGCCGTATTTGGTGTGTACTGATCCCTCCATAGACCTTTCCCTACTTTAGCTTTCTCCTCTACCATTGGACATAAGAAGCCCTTGGACCTCAAGAATTTCTCGTCTTTGTAAGAATTTTTGGCCCTCACAAACCTGGTTCCTGGACCTTAGCTCTCTCCCATCTGTGTATGAACATTAAAATGCCTGAAACGACTATCCCATTTCACCAATAGATGCCGCTATCTAGTGCTTCTGTACTGGATCTTCAAAAATCCCTCACTTGGAGGCTTCTGGTTCTATCAGATGGAACTGGTGAATTTATTAATCCTGAAATGATGGGGAAAAATATGTAAAAGGAAGAGGATTTAAAGGACAAACCCATGTAGGTATAATAGTAATTTGGATTCTTCACTGTGCCAGGGCCCTTGGGAGAAAGTACAAAGAGTATTGTTTGGACTCAGTCAGTTCCCTATCAGTGAAGTACACTCACTGCCAGCCCTGTTTCTCCACAGGCATCCCATGTTCTTTGTTTTTTCTCTTAAAGACCAAATCACTCTGGTCTTAGACCAAGCCCCACTTGGTCACTGTTTGAGCCCTGATTGGCTCAGAATGACTGTAAATAACAATTGTTTCTGTTTTGGCCAGAAATTCTGAGGGGCTTCCCCTCCCAAATCTATTTTTTTAAGAGGCCATTCTTTGCCTCATTTTTTATTTAGCCTTAATCACTGGATGGCCGCTGCCTCAGTCAAACTGAGACCTCTTAAAGACCTTAGCTTGAAAAGTCCAAGGTCTCCCACTGCATCCTGGGCCATCTCCAGTCATCCTGATCTATATCTGTTCCCTGGACCCAGATGGCTCCACTTGCATGTCATGGTATCACCTCCCTGAAGTCATGGTCCTCTTCCAGAAGGAAGGACAAACAGTAACAATGTTCTCTGCCTCAATCCCTCCAAGCTGGGTGGAGATGGCTGATTTCTGCATTGAGATGCTGGCTCTTAAACTCTTACCCAAAGGATATTACACATATACACTGTAAGTGCAGTTTCAAACTTTAATAGGGAGGGTGGAACTCTCCATTATTTCTAATTTGTTTCTTTATACAGGGTATCCCAAAAGTCTTAGTACAGTTTAAACTTAATAAGCTCAAAGCTTTGGGGACACCTTATATGATTACACTTTTCCATTCTAGATGACAAGTGGCTTGAGAAAGCAAGCAGGTGATATTTTCACAACCCCACCCACATGACAGGAGACAAAGGGAGGCATTGAGACTGTACTAAAGTACGTTCTAATCTGATAGAAGCACGTTTATAATTAAGAAACAGATTTTCCATAGAATTTAAAGTGCACTCTCAAGTTGTGCTCATGATGAGCAAAATGCTGCCCCTTTAAGGAGTTTGGAAATGTGACAGACAACATCTTGGGGAATCTCCCTCCCCCAAGTCTGATCACAACCACTAAACAAGTGGTAAGGAGTTACCTGAGGCACCTAAAGGTTTAAGTGACCATCCCAAGGTCAGGTAGCTATTACCATCTGCAGTGGGATATAAACCCAGATCTTCCTGGGTCCCAGCCTCAAACTATCCACTGTACTCTGCTATATCCAAAACAATTTCAAGTGAAGGGATGGAAACTTTAAGGCTTCATATTAAGATCAGTGTTTCTGAAAATTCTACTCTGTGAATTTGACTTTCTAGCAGTTATGGCTATCTAACAATGGAAGGAAAAACTATTTTGCAAAGTAGCATGTTTTGCAAAGCAGTTAAGTGAGGTAGTAGATAGTATGCCAGGAGGAGAGTCAGAAAGGTTCATCTTTCTGAGTTCAAATCTGACCTCAGACATATATCTGTGAACCTGAGCAAGTTACTAAACCCTGTTTGCCTCAGTTTTCTCATCTGTAAAATGAGCTGGAGAAGTAAATGGCAAACCAGTCCAGTATCTTTGCCAAGAAAACCCCAAATGGGGTCACGAAGAGTCTGGCGTGACTAAAAAATAACTGAGAGTTCCTCTCCCTGAAAGTCATTGCCTCAGAGGCTGAACTGGCTAGTTGATCTCTAAGAACCTTTATGAGATTCTATGAAAGAAGGGAAAGAAGAACCAGATAAGATAAAAATTGGAGCAGCTTTTATGTAGTTTGTAAAGATCCATTCCCTGGTTGAGACAGACCTATTACAGGATTCTAGGCATTCAACCAACTGTTCACTGTTATTGGAAAATATGGCACTGATATTACAAATAGCTGACAGAAGGGAATTGACTAAGGTCTTTATCGTTGCTCAGTCATGTCCATTTGGGGTTTTCTTTGCAAAGATACTTGGAGTAATTTTCCATTTCCTCCTACAGCTCACTTTACAGATGAGGAAACTGAGTTAACAGGGCTAAGTGACTTACCTAGGGTCACACAGCTAATAAGTGTCTAAGGCTGGATTACAACTAAAGAAGATAAGTCTTCCACACTCTAGGCGTAGCGCTCTGTGCACTGCGCCAGCTGGCTGCCCAATATTGTTCAGTCATTTCAGTGATTCAGATCTAAACAATGGAAATTAGAAGGTGTGGGTCAATATGGAATCTAGAAAAAGGCGATTAGGGGAGTAAACATTTTTCAGTTTTTTTACTTTGCTACCTACCAGCCATTGTTTAAGAGACAGAATGGTCTGATTGTAGATAAGTCCTGACTAGACCTATGATTTCATGCATATAGGGAATTTCCAGTGTGGAAACTACCCCCCCCCCCTCCAATAATATAGATTGGCAATCCATGTGTTGCCATGATCTTGGAGAGTTGCTGGAGCAATTACAAGTTATGACTTATCCATAGTATATATCAAAGGCAAGACTTTAACAACCAAGTCCTTCTGGCTCCAAGGCCTATTGCTCCATCAACATGCCCATCCAATTTCTAAGTCTATTTCTTATGAACTTGGTTAGAGTGAACCTTCCCTTATAAAAACAAGCAAAGCTTAAACACCCAAGATGCAAGGCTGGCTAACCACATAATGGTCTAGCAGTGAATACACCAGAGGCAGGAAAATCCAAGAAACTCCCCCTAACAACATTCATTCATTTGATCATTGAAGACTGTGCTGACGAAGATGAATGGAAAATAAATTGAAGACATAGTTATTTCCCTCTGGCAACTTACAATCGAGCTACACCTGAAACAAGTAACACTTCAGTATAGTACATGATTAAATTTGAATAATATAGAGAAGACCGGTAGTGGAGAAGAGTGGATAGAGAGCTGAATTTGGAGTCAGAAAGACTGGGTTCAATCCTACCTCTAACACTTGCTATGTAACCCTAGATAAGCTGCTTAAACTTGATGTACTTGTGCAACTTATTGGAACTTATCTACTAAATCATAAGCTAGGCGATAAAAGGAGTTTCCAAACTGGTAGTTCCCCATTCTCAGGAAATAATAGGTGTAACCCTATTTCTACCCAAGTCTGGGGTGGCTTTGTGTGTTGCTGCAGAAAATTTGACTCCTGGTTGGCTGAGAATGCTGAGCATAATGCAGTGTACCTGTTATAAGGGATACTTTAGTTTCCACCAGTCTTGGAAGAGACGCATGAAGAAAAGGGCCTCCTGGGAGGTGGTGAAGATAAAAATATTTGTATGGTGCTTTGAGCCTTGGGCCAGTGTGGGAGTTGACCCCATAAAATTTCTGACCATCAATGCCTACAATTCTTTTTTTTTTTTTTTATTTTGTAATGTTTAACAATCACTGCCATACAATTGCGATTTTATCCCTCCCCACCTACTCCCCACTACCCCCCTCCCTCCCCACGACTGCATACAATTCTGTATAGATTCTACATATACTTTCCTATTGAGTATATTTTCACTATAGTCATGCTATGTAGTCAGACTAAGATAAATGAAAGAAATCGTATAACAAATCAGAACATGATACACAAACACATACACATACACAAACATGATCTGCTACAATATGTGAGTGACTTCCATATTTCTCTCTCTGAGTGTGGCAGGCATTTTGCCTTGAGATCCTCCATTGGGATTTTTTTTTTTTTTTTGGTAAGAAATTCTTGTGTTATTACAAAAATCTAAGTCTACCAGAAAAAACTCTCACACACTGTGGTTGTTGCTGTGCATAAAGTTCTCCTGGTTCTGCTCCTTTCACTCAGCATCAGGTCATATAAGTCCTTCCAGGCCTCTCTGAAGTCTTCTTGTTCATCATTTCTTATGGCACAATAGTACTCCATTACATTCATATACCATAATTTATTCAGCCATTCCCCAATTGATGGACATCCCCTTGACTTCCAGTTTTTCAATGCCTACAATTCTAAAGACTATTGAGTGGGATCATTTTTTGGCAACTGGTCTAAGCAAAGCTCTTAAGTCCAGCAAAATATCATATTTACACTTGAAACACTCCTCACCCCACCCCTTCCCACCATTGTTCAGCTTAAGTGGTTTGGGTAGAGATGGATCCTTTTGTCCAGAGTGCTACAGGCTGAGTCCCATAATCAAGTCAAGTACTCAACAGGAAGAGCTGAAGACTTTTAGCCCATCTCTTCATTAATACGTCCACACTCTCATTTATTGTCCACCCATTTAAGGAGAATGCCCAGGGCAGCAATCTCATGATTTCCCACCCAAGTGCTTAGCTTCTTGATGCCCTGCCAGGTACCATTTGTCCTCCCTCTCTTCCCTCTTCAAAAACTGTTTATGTATTGAGATGGCTCAGGAGGGGAAAACAAGGCTGGTGACCTTGCACAGCTCTCCCTCACTCAAAGTCAACTGCGTCATGTCATCATTTCTCTGATGTCATGGTTTTCTTCAACAAAACGAAAGAGGAACACAAACCTGTGAGTAAACCAAGCTGCCTGAATGGGGACCCAGCTAGCTGGGTAACTCAGTTCATCCTCTCCCTTCTGTCCCCCTCTCCCCACCTCCCCTTCTTCTCCTCTCCAAAGGAAGGTAAATTTGGATGGCCAAAGGATGTCCAATTAACTGGATAGATTTCTTTCTTTCCTTCCTTCCTTCCTTTCTTTCTTCCTTCCTTGTCTTTTCCAAAACCTTAAACCCAATGCATTCTGAAGCTCACTTGGTTGTTGTCCTTCATTTTTGAAAAGGACTAAAATGACATCATTACGATAAAGTGAAGTTTCAGTGTGCTTGTGGCTGATCAGACCATTACAAAGCTCGGAATGTTCTACCACAGGTTGGGCACAGATAGACGATATGAATTTTTGGGGTGGATACTCCAAATTTGTGCATCCTATATTTCCTTTGCGCTATCTCAATTCTGCTTTGCTTCTAGAGCACAGCGCCTTTTCTGATGTGGGCTTGTCATGCTCAGCAGTTCTGTGTCAGTGTCTCCCATGTTATATAGTCAAATCCAAAGTTCTTGAGAGAGACCTTGAGAGTGTCCTTGTATCATTTCTTCTGACCACCATGTGATCATCTACCCCATGTGAGTTCTCCATAAAATAGTCTTTTTGGCAAGAGTATAGTTTGCATTCAAATAACAGTGGCCAGCCCATCAGAGTTGTGCTCTCTGAAGCATAGTTTGAATGCTTGGCAGTTCAGCTCGAGCAAAGACTTCAGTGTCTGGGACCTTATCCTGCCAGTTGATCAGATTGCACACCAATAGGTCCCTGACCAAACTCCACTTAACGGCTGTTTTCTGGACCCTCCTGGCTTAAGAGTGATTATCAATAGTAACTGTTGTTCTCTCCCTCCCAGCTTCATTTACTTATTTTTCTTTCTTTTGCTCATTAAAAGGACCATTCCCTTTACTTCTTAAAGAGGGCTATTACCTGAATGGGCGTCACCTCACTCTAAGTGAGTACCTGAATATGGCTTAGCCAAAAAAGGCCAAGTTCTCCCATTGCATCCTGGGCCATCTCCAGTCATCCTGATGAATATCTGGTCACTGGATCCAGATGGCTCAGGAGGAAAAGTGAGGCTGGTGACCTTGCAAAGCCGTCCCTCACGCAAAACAAAGTCAAGTGCAAGTCATGTCATTATTTCTCTGATGTCATGGTCTTCTTTGAAAATGAAGGATGAACATAAATAGATTGTTCACCAATCAGGGTTGATCTCTGCCTGCCAGGGGTGTGTTTTCTTATAAATATCTAATCTGTAAAATTTCTCCTATACCCATGGGTTGTTTCCCTCAGATAAATGAGTTTATTTGCTGTTTCGTATCTGTGACAGTTCTTTGTATCATTAGAGAGGCTAGGCTGGTGAGTATAAACTAAGAGTTACCCAACCCCTTAAGGGAATAGAGGAAAGAGGTTTTCTCTCATATTCCTTCTGAATTGAGATTTATATCCCTAGACCAAAGGTATTTGAGGAAGAACTGAATAGCTATAATTCTAGCCCAATACCTTGGAGATCAGAGGAGAGATTGTCCAGCCTCAACTGTTCCAGACTTTGCACTACTTTTCCACAGGTATCATACTTTTCCACAGACATGGTCCTTCTATTTTCTGCAAAGATGGATCAGATCTCAGATCATATCTACCCATGCCATTCATGATCTATGTCTGTATATTAAACAACCCACACACATATCTGGCACAACTATTTTAGGTATTCCATATTATACACTTAACAGCAGTTGGGAGTTGGAGATGTTTGGCTGAGAACTAGCCACTCTCTTTCTTTGACCCTTACCCTTTTGTTAGGATTTGACTTTTCCCTTAGTCAAAATCCTCCTCTTCCTTGGGGATGCTTGGGGTTCATTAAACCTGCCAGAGATAATAGAGGAAAATTTGCCTGAGGCCACTGACTCAGAAGAGCTTTCCCCCACTTTTAGTTAGCAGGCTTCCCCCCACCAAAACACTACCAGCTCACTGTTCAAGTCTGGACTCACTTAATCTTTTCTCTGCTTTGAAGGAATTATAATAATGTGTGTCAATAAAAACTCTTTTGTTCAGCCCATGCCCTCTTCTGGGGAAAAAAAACAGTGATTAGAAAATTCTCTGTCTGTCCCTCCCTCTGTCTTCTCCCTCTCCCCTCTTCTCACCCTCTCTCCCTCCCTCCTTGCCTCTCTCTCTGTCCTTCCCCTTCTTTCTTCTCCCTCTCCCTTCTCTGTTCTCCTTTTCCCCTCTTCTTTCCCTCCCTCTTTGTCTCTCTCTTCCTCCCCTCTCTCTTCTCCCTCTCCCCTCTTCTCTCCCTCCCTCTTTGTCTCTCTCTCCCTTCCTCCTTCCTTCCCTCTCTCTTTCTCCTTCTCCTCTCCCTCCAACTCCCCCCCTCAATAGGGCCTTTCCTTCTGCTGCTTTTAATCCTTTCAAGGACACAAACACTGATACACATGCACATGTACACATATTGACTATCTTAGAGACACCAGTTTTTCTTGAAAATATATGGCAAATACAGAAAACAAATCCTTTAAGAAACAAAGATTGGCATATAGCCTCAGCACAAGAGCCAGAGTGATATAAAGTACAAGGAAGTAAAAATAGCATATGGTTATTTTTGGCAAACAGGAACAGCTCCAGTCTTTCCCAACATCTCACATGGCTGGGTTAGGATGGATAGCAATGGTAGCAGTCCCAGGGGTGCTGCGTGGCCCTGGGTGTCCTCCTAGTCCGACTCTCATTGTCTCCCTGGTCATGTTGCCTACTGTTAGAAATAAGCAAGAATTCTATCTGGCCATGAGTGAATTTAGAAAAAAAGATTTTTATTTCATGTCTTTTACACTTAGGTGACCTCCAAGCCCCTGTGAAGGAGAAACTGGGCACAAGCACACATTAAGCTAATTATATAAGGCCCTTTATAAGTCATCCAGATTTGAATTTTGAACCTTGAACTCCACTGGCCGGCATTCCAGGGTTCACTAAACCCTATCCCTTGATGATACCTTCACTTACTTTATTCTTTATTTAATACAGGAATACTCTTAGTTCTCTCACCTTTTGTCTACATCCGATAGCATGATAGAGGAGTTTTCAGTTGCTAACAGAATTGACCAAGCACGAGTCAGAAGATTCGAAGTTAGGATATCAATAATAAAGATGAGTTTATGGCCTTCATCCTTGTCCTTTGTGAATGAGACCTAGCCTGGCAGTTCTTTTTTGATATAATGAAAGAGGCCTTTTCAGAACAAAGAAAAGTAGTACATATGCTGATTTTCGGGCAGCCAACCTCACACACACTGCTCTCTCTACAAATAGTTTTTGCCTCTGACATTAGCCATCAGCATGAATTATAATTCTGTTTTTACATAATTCCTGTGGAAATGAAATTCAATCACACCTTCCAGTACCTTTCCCTAAGTCCCTTTCCTTTCCCACATCCCACATCTCCTACTTCTTTTGACCTTTTATGTGCCCTCCTCAAGGAAGCAGAATTACATTTTCTCAATAATAGCCACAAGTCCTTGGGATTAGACATCAAGAATTTCTATCCTATCCTGCAGGCACTCACCTCAGTTATAGTCCAGTTTCTTGAATAAGAGAATATTCCTTCCTGGGGTCAAGAATTTTGCAATCCCTTGACTATGGTGCACATGATATATGCAATTATATATCAGAGCATGAAAATAACATCTGTACCTAACAGAATAAGGACAATTAACCCAGAATTCCAATAGTTAAGAATAGTTAACAGAGGAATCACTAATGCATATGCAATGCATTCAAGATACTAATGTTGAGGTTTGGAGTTCTGGAGACCCCAAAATGCCAACACACTGGGTCTTGCTTGAATGAATTTGACTCGTCTTCTTTAAACCAAAGAAAAACAAAGTATATTAAAGATTCGCCATATTGGGTTGACTCTTGAGGAGCCTAAACATTTGTAACACTTGTATTGACAAGTGGGCCAGATACAATCTCAGCTAGACTGAATCAGAGCTGGACTGAATCTGAGTGCCTTCATGAAGGTAAGATGGAACTTGAATACAGAAAGTCCATGGGAAAGATCTAGAGGTAGTCTTGATGAGACTGGGGTAACTAGTGATGTAATCAATGATGGGAAACAGCTAGAGGCAATTGGGAGGTATAGGGTTTGGGTGGGAAGCAAGTGGGACCATGCAGAGATAACAGACAATGGAGGGCCAGGCTAGATTAAGGGTAACAGATTTGAGTATGAAAGGCCAGGTTAAGTGGGAAGATTCAAGGGGTGTTCGGAGAGATTCCCAGAGTCTGAACCACATCACTAACACACACACACACAAAAAAAATTACAATAGTAAAACAGAGGCATACTCAAAACTGGCATTAATTAATGTGTCAATGAACAAACACCATTATATTCAAGGCAAAAAAGCATAGGTAAACAATACTGTCATCTGGCTACACATGTCAGAATTTCTCCAGTTTCCCCTTTAAACATAGTAAGTTAGTCTAATCACTGACTGAATACACCTAACTCTCCTATGACTTGCTGACCTATCTTCTAGTATCAGATGGTCAAATTCCTCATTGCCATCATTGTCCCATATCCCTAAATTTGAATTTGTGGAGGGCGCAGCATAGCTAGCAGGGCTACTACACTCCATCTTAGCGGGGTTTCTGGCTGAAGTTTGATGTAAAAGAGTTAATCCAGTGAAATGAAGGGAAGGCCCCATCTGCTTCTGGCAGGTTATCTGATACAAGTCTCAAATTTTCATCTGTTTTCTGCTGTTTGTAACCAATTTCCCTGGGGATTCTATACAACTTTCCCTTCTTTGGAACATAAGAGCTTCAGTGTTACTTGTCTCTGGGACAAGGCATCTACAGCTTTAAGTCTTCCTTGACTGGTAGTGAGTCCGGTCCTTTTACTTGGCCGATGCTGCTGCCTGTCTCTAACAAGCAGTGTCTGACTTGCTGCTTCGCTCATAGGTTGGTGCTTGTTAGATGTAGCATTCTATAGATCCTCAGTTTGAAGAAGAGGTTTTCAGCCGCACAGAGATACCTACCAAACCCAAAGAGCAAGATAGCAACGCACATGTAAGTAAAATGTTTTCCATGATTTGGAGGGGCTGCTTTTCCCATTCACTGAGTCACTAATGGTGTGGATACAAACTGTGCCCTAAGAGTTAAAAATAATATTAATGGGGGCGGAGCCAAGATGGCGGAGTGGAAAGACGCACATACACATAGCTCCGAACCCACAACCCACAGAACGGCTAGAGGGGATCAACTCACGGTAAATTCTGCACCCAGAGGCCACGGAATATTGGAGCGAGGGAGATTTCTGTTCCGGAGAGAACTGCAAACCTCTCGCGGGGGGTCCTTCGCACTGCGGACTGGGCGCCGGGACTGGGAGCTGAGTGCAGCCCTGCAGCGGCCGCGACACCGTGAGGAAAAGATCCGAGCGGGCTACGGGGACGGGATCTCCAGCGGCCACGCGGGTCCCTCCACCCACAGAGGGACCTGCAAACCTCTCGCAAAAGGTCCGTCGCGCTGCAGACGCGGAGCCCAGCCCAGACCTGCAGCGGCCGGGGCTCTGAGAGATACGGATCTGAGCAGGCTTCAGGGATGGGATCTCCAGTGGCGGCACAAGCCCCTCCACCCACAGGTGACGGGGGTCGGTGAGAGAGTCCCTTTGGCGGGTCAAGAGGGGAGTGGGGTGCCCCCATGGCTCGGGCCCCCCCCCGGGAGATAGAAGCTGAGAGGCGGCTGCAGACTGGGGCTCCCCAAGCGGGCGGGAGCCTGGATCCATTGTGGAAGGTCTGTACATAAACCCCCTGAGGGAACTGGGCCTGAGAGGTGGCCCTGCCCTGACCTGACCATCTGAACTTAATTCTCACACTGAATAGCAGCCCTGCCCCCGCCAAAAGCCCTAAGGCGGGAAGCAGCATTTGAATCCCAGTCCCCAAACCCTGGCTGGGAGGACCAGGAGGCGAGGTGGGTGTGAGGAGAATATTCAGAGGTCAAGTCACTGGCTGGGGAGAATGCCCAGAAAAGGGAAAAGAAATAAAACTATTGATGGCTACTTTCTTGGAGAAAAGACATTTCCTCCCTACCTTGCTGATGAGGAAGAACAATGCTTACCATCAGACAAAGACACAGAAATCAAGGATTCTGTGTCCCAGCCCACCCAATGGGCTCAGGCCATGGAAGAGCTCAAAAAGAATTTTGAAAATCAAGTTAGAGAGGTGGAGGAAAAACTGGGAAGAGAAATGAGAGGGGTGAAAGAGAAGCATGAAAAGCAGATCAGCTCCCTGCTAAAGGAGAACCAAAAAAATGTTGAAGAAATTAACACCTTGAAAACTAGCCTAACTCAATTGGCAAAAGAGGTTCAAAAAGCCAATGAGGAGAAGAATGCTTTCAAAAGCAGAATTAGCCAAATGGAAAAGGAGATTCAAAAGCTCACTGAAGAAAATAGATCTTTCAAAACTAGAATGGCACAGATGGACGCTAAGGACTTTATGAGAAAGACAGATATCACAGAACATAGCGAGAAGATTGGAAAAATGGAAGATGTGAAATATCTTATTGGAAAAACAACTGACCTGGAAAATAGAATCAGGAGAGACAATGTAAAAATTCTGGGACTACCTGAAAACCATGATCAAAAGAAGAGCCTAGACATCATCTTCCATGAAATTATCAAGGAAAACTGCCCTGAGATTCTAGAACCAGAGGGCAAAATAAATATTCAAGGAATCCACAGAACACCGCATGAAAGAGATCCAAAAAGAGAAACTCCTAGGAACATTGTGGCCAAATTCCAGAATTCCCAGGTGAAAGAGAAAATATTGCAAGCAGCTAGAAAGAAACAATTCAAGTATTGTGGGAATACAATCAGGATAACACAAGATCTAGCACCCTCTACATTAAGGGATCGAAGGGAATGGAATAGGATATTCCAGAAGTCAAAGGAACTAGGACTAAAACCAAGAATCAGCTACCCAGCAAAACTGAGTATAATACTTCAGGAGAAAAAATGGTCTTTCAATGAAATGGAGGATTTTCAGGTTTTCTTGATGAAAAGACCAGAGCTGAAAAGAAAATTTGACTTTCAAACACAAGAATGAAGAGAACCATGAAAAGGTGAACAGCAAAGAGAAGTCATAAGGGACTTACTAAAGTTGAACTGTTTACATTCCTACATGGAAAGACAATATTTGTAACTCTTGAAACATTTCAGTATCTGGGTACTGGGTGGGAGTACACACACACACATGCACACACGCACACATACATAGAGACAGAGTGCACAGAGTGAATTGAAGAGGATGGGATCATATCTTAAAAAAAAAATGAAATCAAGCAGTGAGAGAGAAATATTGGGAGGAGAAAGGGAGAAATTGAATGGGGCAAATTATCTCTCATAAAAGAGGCAAGCAAAGACTTATTAGTGGAGGGATAAAGAGGGGAGGCGAGAGAAAATCATGAGGTCTACTCTCATCACATTCCACTAAAGGAAAGAACAAAATGCACACTCATTTTGATAGGAAAATCTATCTCACAATACAGGAGAGTGGGGGACAAGGGCACAAGTAGGGTGGGGGGGAGGATAGAGGGGAGGGCATGGGGAGTAGAATGCAATCCGAGGTCGACACTCATGGGGAGGGAAAGGATCATAAGATAATAGAAGCAATGGGGGACAGGATAGGATGGAGGGAAATATAGTTAGTCCTATACAACACAACTAGTATGGAAATCATTTGCAAAACTACACAGATTTGGCCTATATTGAATTGCCTGTCCTCCAAAGGGAAGGGGTGGAGAGGGAGGGAGCTAAAGAAGTTAGAACTCAAAGTGTTAGGATCAACTGTAATGTTCTTACCACTAGGAAATAAGAAATACAGGTAAAGGGGTATAGAAAGCTATCTGGCCCTACAGGACAAAAGAGAAGATGGAGACAAGGGCAGAGAGGGAGGATAGAAGAGAGAGCAGATTGGTCACAGGGGCAATTAGAATGCTTGGTGTTTGGGAGGGGGGGATAAAAGGGGAGAAAATTTGTAACCCAAAACTTTGTGAAAATAAATGTTAAAAGTTAAATAAAAAAAAAATAATAATATTAAGGATTGACTTTGTGAAGCCTCTGGTTTATTTTCTAACCTGAAGGTGCCCTCAAATCTCTCCTAACCACAAAACTTCCCCTTATCTTGGACCATAAAATTCCTTCCCCTTCCCTCATCCTGAGGAATGGGATTTCCTTATCTCCCTTGAGTCATTCACTATCTTCATCTTATCTCTTTATATTGCAAGACTTACCCTAATTCTCCAGTCCCCACAAGGAAACCCTAAAACCATCCGATATAAGTCTGGTCCTTTTCCTATATCACTGCCTTTGTTTAGCTCCTTGCTAAATCTCACAGCTGCTGCTTTTGTGTCAATAAAGCTCCCAAAGGCTACAGAGGAGGTCCAAGTGAATTCATTCATATTTTGAACCAACTCTTCCACATCTCTTTTCAACACTAATAATTCAGTCTCTACAAGTGCATGTATATTTCTTGTCATCACAAAATGACATCACAAAATCTTTACGTAATAGAATCACTACATTTTACCACCTGCACTATCATATCTACTGAGGAAAATGCCATCATTTTTCTAATTACACATATGATGATTCAATTCAATAAACGTTCATTGAGCATTTAAAAAAATAAATCTCCAATGACCATGCTCTTCAAAGAAGAGAACTCCAGCCTGTGCTTGGGTTACAGAGTTGCACTGTCATTAAGGTTTCTGCTGGCAAATGTACCTTATTTCTGGGGCCCACCACTCTCTCAGTACAGGGCTAATCCCAAACCCTCTAAGCCAGGATCTGTATTTGGGAGAAAAGAATTGCTGGGATCTGCATAAGGAATAGATACCTACATTTGTGTGGCAGTTGACTGAGTCTTTGAAAGCTGGTTCACATCCATTGGTTTCTGAAGAGCTTCAGAGGATTTCAGACAACTTTGCATTTCTAGCTTTTCTACTTCTGGGTCCCTTTAACCATATATGTATAAGGGAACTCATTTAGTGGTTTACCAGAAGGAGCAAAGTGTTTAACAAATTCATGGTAACAACTCACCAAATCCTAGAAAAGTTCTGAGATCACAAAGGTTCCATGGACATGGACAAATAAATCTCCTTCACATCATTTCTCAAACCTTGCTGAGACTGTATGTGACCTACTCACTTGTGGATTAAAAGAATTTTCCTCTAGCCAATCCAACACTATTAGTTTCGCCTCATGTTCTCCAGGAGTCTTCTCAAAGACAATGAAGTCATCAAGGTACACCAACACTTGAAGGAGGTTTTTGTCTTTAACTGCTCTCTCCATCAGGAAGGTAGAAAGCAACTCTGAAATTTCTTGGAGCATCCACTTAAAAGAGGTAAAAATCAATGTGGGCAAATAAAAGCTGTCTTCCTCTGCCATAGGAACCTGGTAGAATCCACTGCCTAAGACCAATCCTGAGAACCAGTGACTTCTGAACAGATGGTACAGGGCATCATGAACTTGGCATGGTGTATTGGCTGCCCTTTGGTCCTCTTGTTCAAAGTTTGCTAATACATTTCTAGTACATCTTTCCTTTGTTCAATCCCACTGATGAGGTTAATGGTGAGGGGAACCCCAAAATACCGACGGTCCGGGTCGTGCTCGAATGAATTCGACTCAAGCCTTCTTAAAGCCAAAGAAAAACAAAGTTTATTAAGGATTCGCCTAATTGGGTTGCCTCTTAAGGAGCCTAAGCACTTGTAACGCTTGTATTCACAAGCGGGCCAGACACAATCCCAGCTAGACAGAGTCTGAGCTGGATTGCATCTGAGCACCTTCATGGAGGCAAGGTGGGACTTAAATACAGAAAAGAGTATGGGAGGGATCTTGGGGGTGGTCTGGTGGTCCAGGGTGATGGGAGGAGGGGTTTAGGAAGGGTCTTGAGGAGAAGTCCAAGGAGGGTTAAAGGCTGGAAACAGCTGGAGGCTATCAGGAGATATCAGACTAGGGAGGGTTTGGTTGGGAAGCAGGTGAGGCAATCCAGAGATCTAGATAGGGGCAGTATGGGTATGGGGTTGATGGGATCAAGGGTGGGGAGTGCAACAGAGACCTGAAATGATAATGAAAAGCCCATGGGCTTCCTGAGACTGCCTGAACAAATGGGAAGATTAGATTTGAGTAAGAAAGGCCAGATTAAGTGGGAAGATTCAAGGGGAGCTCAAGGAGGCTCCCAGAGTCTGAACCTCATCATTCCCCCCTCAAACAGATTGAACCCAAATTCTTTTGGGGTAAAGGGCGAAGGTCTCAGCTTCTGAAACTTCTTCCTGCTGGCAAGGGGCGTAGAGCTGTCCCTGACTTGATGGGTCCTGTTCAAGGGGTCAGACTTCAGAACCTGGGTGGTGCCACATCCAGTGGGCTGGAGACCTTGGATTCAGAGGGAGATTGGTATACAGCCTGAGCTGTCATCTGGAAGTTGATGGCTTGCACTCTGGAAAAGACAAACCTGGCAAGGAGGTTAGGCAAACACACACCAAACAGGTACAAAAGGAGTATAAAGAAAAGACAATTTCCCTGGCATAAAAGATAATTTCTCTGGAGAGAATTAAAGATGACTGTGGCAAGGCCAAAACATAGAAGGGCATGCTTTGATAGGGGAGTTTTTTGCTGTCAGATATCCCCTTTCTTTCCAGATTGCTCCATAGGTATGTAGAACAAGGAAAGCATATTTTGAGTAAATAAAAACATCAACTGGCCTGGGATCAGGTTCTAAGGAGTGGGTTAAGACTCCCAAAGCCTGTCCTCTCCTTTCATCAATGTACAGAGGGAAAGGTTTTCCCAGATTGGGTAGGTCTAGTGATGGGGTGGTGGTCAAATTAGTTTTCAGAGTCTCAAAAACTTTAGCCTGGTCTGAGTCAATGCCCTGAGTAGAGTCATAAAGAGGTTTAGCAATAAAACCAAAATTAGGAATCCAGAGTCTACAAAATGCAGTCATTTCCAAAAACACTCGAACTTGCTTCTTACTGTCTGGACCAAGGATAGACAGGATTGTCCTTTTTCTCTCAGAGGTTAAGGAGAGAGAGGTGGGTGTGAGTTCATGGCCCAGATACCTTATGGACTGGCATGCTATCTGGACTTTGTTCAAAGAGACCCTATAGCCTCGAATGCCTAAGAAATTAAGGGCTTCTGTGGCAGCAGCCAAAGAACCTGCCTGTGTGGGGCTACAAATAAGAATATCATGCACATACTGAATTAAGCTACTGCCTGCTAGTTTCGGGTGCCTTAAATCCCTTCCCAAAGCCTGGCCAAATAAATGAGGGTTATCTCGAAAGGTTTGGGGCAAGACTGTCCGTGTTAGCTGATATGGACTTGATTCCCCAGGACAAGTACATTCAAAAGCAAAAATAAATTGTGAGTATTCTCCATTAGGCCTTTTTGTGGGAAGGGTTGCAGTGTTGCATGGACATAAACAAGAAACAAGGATTTTATACTTAAGGAATTTTTCAGTTAAAGGTTGCAGTCCTTCCCAGGCCTCAGGCTTAATCAGGCTGAGATGGGGGAGCACTTTAGAGTCTGCGAGACTAACAATGGCTCAAGTGGCAGAAGTAGCTCTCTCTGGAATTCCAGGGTCCCAGATACTTGGCCTGACTGTCTCCCACACTCTCAAGCAAACCTGGGAAGATATAGTGAACATCGGCAAAAGGGAGATGGGAGGTTTAACTAGAGAAAATTGACTTCCCAATTTCACCATCAGGTCCCTTCCCAACAAGGAGGCAGGGTCAGAGGAGGGCATAAGGAAGGAGCGTTTAAACAACAGATTCTTGAGCAGGCTGGGGAGGGGATATGTCTGGAGACATTCCTTAGTTTCCCCTTTAATGCCTATGACCCGAGGGGGTCAAGGGACAGAGCCAGAGTGACTGGTTAAAGCAGAGAATTTAGCCATGTTAAAGTGGGTAACCTTACCTTCAGCCTTCGTTTTTGCCCAGGGCTTGGTGAGGGAGGTAGAGAAAGTGGGAGCACTACCAGCACCCAGGTTTTCCTGTCGTTCCAAGTCTTGAGAAGACTGGAGGATGGGGTACAGGGGGGCGGCTCCACCACTTTTCCAACCTTGGGGACAATCCTTCCTCTAATGTCCCTTCTGGTCACATGGGCACGATTCCACAGGCGTTGGTTCCTGGGGCTCCCTCTGGGGGGGGCGCCCTGGAGGGGCACTCCTTGGACCAGTGACCCTCTCCTTGTGGCAACGAAAGCAGGTTTCCCCACTGCCCAAGTAGCCAGCCTTCCTCCAAGGGGGTGCCCTGGAGGGGTGCTCCCTGGGTCTCTTCCTGGCCAAGGCAGCAGCCAGGAATCGAGCATGCTCCCTGGCCCTTCTCCTTCGTTCTCTTTCCTCTGCTTCACCGAGGTCTCTGTTGTTAAAGACTCCAAAGGCCATCTCCAGTAACTGGGCCTGAGGTGTTTGGGGTCCTATTGCCAATTTCTGCAGTTTCCTCCTAATATCTGGAGCAGACTGATTAATAAAATACATGCTAAGGATCATTGCCCGTTCCACAGAGTCAGGATCCAAATTTGTATGCTTTTTAATAGCTTCTACTAGCCAGTTTTGAAAAAGGGCTGGGTTTTCCTTTTCTTCCTGAGTAATTGCCCTAATTTTTTGAAAATTTACTTGTTTTTGAAATGCAGTTTTTAGGCCTTCTTTCAGGCAAATTACCAGAAAGTCTCTCTTTTCCCTGTCCTCACTCTTTTGATAGTCCCATCTGGGGTCACTCATGGGAACAGCAGCTGCTCCTGGGGGGTATTTTATGGGATTATTGCTAGCCATACAATCCCCAAACTTTTGGGCATGTTCCCAAATTCTCCCCTTCTCCTCAAAGGTACAACAGACAGAGAAAAGAATATGCAGATCCTTCCAAGAAAGTTCAAACTGTAGGCATATGTCCCTAAAACCCTCAGTAAACCTAGTGGGGTCTTCCGAGTATCTCCCCAGTTTCTCTTTAATCTGGGGGAGATCTGAAAGAGAGAACGGAGGAAGATAGGAAGTCCCACTTCTTGTGAGGGTGGGGTTAGGGAATGCCTGCTGAACTGGATTAGGCTGCAGGGCCAGGGGATCTGGCTGGCAAGGGGAAAGATCCACTGGTACCTGAGGAAGAGTAGGGATCAAAGGGGGAGATGCCCCAGAGAATGTCACGGGAGTGGGGCCTAAGGCCTGAGTGAATATTGCCCCAGAGAGAGGGGCTGCAGAGGGAGGCACCCCAGCAAGACCCATAGTTGGGGACTGAGGTAGGGTCCCCAACGAGGGGTGGGTTACAGGCAGTGATACTGTAGAGACTGCCGTGGGGGTAGGGCCTGAGACCTGAGTGAGTGTTGCCCCAGTGAGAGGGGCTGCAGAAGGAGGCACCGCAGCAAGCCCAGTGGCTGGGAACTGATCAGGGGTTACCGGGATGGAGGGAGGCACGGGAGGAGATACAGGACAGGCAAATGAAGCAGGAATTGGGGGGGGTTGGGGAAAAGGAAAGGTTGGGGTAGAGGTGACTGAGGGGGAGGTGGAAGGACTCAGGGAGAGTGGGGGAGCAGTAGGCGGTTGGGGAGCTGGAGTAGAGCTCAGGAGGGGTTGTGGAGGGGTAGGGGAAAGGGGTACCGAAGGGGGGGGAGGCACGGGAGGAGGTATAGCATCAGGAATTGGGGAGGATTAGGGCAAAGGAAAGGTTGGGGTAGAGGTAGCTGACGGGGGGGGGGGGGTGGAAGGACTCATGGGGGGTGGGGAAGCAGTAGGAGGTTGGGGAGCTGGAGGAGGACTCGGGAGGGGGTTGGGATGGCGGTAACGGAAGGTAGAGAAGGAGGTGAGGTCAAGATCCCAGGAACCATAAACAGGGGATCGTCCAAAACATCCAATTCACCCCCACTTCCCTTTTGTGGGACGACTTTAGCTACAAGCATCTTACAATCTGTTCTGAGAATGGGGTCCTGAGAGAGTTCCACGAAGGCCCTTACATAAGCCATTTCTATCCATTTTCCCTTTTGGAGGCAATATAATTGTAATTTTAAAAGGATATCACTTTGTAAGGTCCCAAATATGGGCCACACTTCGTTGTCCTTCAGGTGATACTGAGGCCAAAGTGTGTTGCAAAAGAATACCAACTTTTTCTTTTTAAGGTCTTTAGAGCAGTTAAATTTTTTCCAATTTTGTAAAAGACAGCCCAAAGGCGAATTCCTTGGAATTGATGAATTTTGACCCATTTTTTTTTTTCCCTTTGGGACTGGAAGTCCCCCCCCCTCCTTAAAAGAGGACGTGGAAGTAAGCCTTGAGAAAAAAACACAAGAGGACAAAAAATAACCGAGCTTTCCCTGATTTCCTTGCGCCCAGGAAATCCAGAGAATTGGGCACTCCCTTAACTGACGTTTCTCTAACCTTCTAGAGCCCAGAAAGTTCAGAGAATTGTGCTTTGGAGGGTATGCCCAGGTCCATGACCTCAAACACAGCCAATGAACCAACAACCTGAGTCTCTAACTCTCTAGCGCCCAGAAAGTTCAGAGACTTAGGCACACACAAGAAAAGTAACCAAGTTTTCCCCGATTTCCTTGCGCCCAGGAAATCCAGAGAATTCCCAGGTCCACTGCCTAACCAATGGACCGA
The DNA here is from genome assembly GCF_028372415.1 of Notamacropus eugenii. NCBI lineage: Eukaryota > Metazoa > Chordata > Mammalia > Diprotodontia > Macropodidae > Notamacropus > Notamacropus eugenii. Next base: position 379,024,737 of record NC_092874.1, on the reverse strand, counting down.
CAACCTGAGTCTCTAACTCTCTAGAGCCCAGAGAGTTCAGAGACTTTGCCTGCTACTGGGACCTAAAGCCAGGTCCGAAAAACCGCTTCCAAGGTGCTTGGAGAGCAAGTAGGGGATAGAGAGAGGGGGAGGCTTACATACCTTCCAGTTTGAGCAGAAGAACTTGAGATTAGCAGGTATCTGGATCAGGGAACCAAAAATGATAAGGTTAATGGTGAGGGGAACCCCAAAATACCGACGGTCCGGGTCGTGCTCGAATGAATTCGACTCAAGCCTTCTTAAAGCCAAAGAAAACAAAGTTTATTAAGGATTCGCCTAATTGGGTTGCCTCTTAAGGAGCCTAAGCACTTGTAACGCTTGTATTCACAAGCGGGCCAGACACAATCCCAGCTAGACAGAATCTGAGCTGGATTGCATCTGAGCACCTTCATGGAGGCAAGGTGGGACTTAAATACAGAAAAGAGTATAGGAGGGATCTTGGGGGTGGTCTGGTGGTCCAGGGTGATGGGAGGAGGGGTTTAGGAAGGGTCTTGAGGAGAAGTCCAAGGAGGGTTAAAGGCTGGAAACAGCTGGAGGCTATCAGGAGATATCAGACTAGGGAGGATTTGGGTGGGAAGCAGGTGGGGCAATCCAGAGATCTTGATAGGGGCAGTATGGGTATGGGGTTGATGGGATCAAGGGTGGGGAGTGCAACAGAGACCTGAAATGATAATGAAAAGCCCATGGGCTTCCTGAGACTGCCTGAACAAATGGGAAGATTAGATTTGAGTAAGAAAGGCCAGATTAAGTGGGAAGATTCTAGGGGAGCTCAAGGAGGCTCCCAGAGTCTGAACCTCATCACCACCAGTATGGGAGATGCATATGGGCTGCTGGATACTGAAGCTGCCATTGAGCAGCAGGTGCCTGCAAAGGTTTCTATCACAGAAAAAGGAGTTTTCTCAGACCATTGTGGAAACTGTTGGGCATCAGTGATTTGCATCTTTCGTATTGGTCCTCAGGTACTGTCCACATCCCAGGTGTGTTCTCTTGCCAAACTTTTGCTTCAACCTCTTCTGTTCTTCCTTCCAGTATTGGGGAAACACCAAAGGCAAATTTCTTGAGATCTCTTTCTGAGGCAGAAAAAAGTGTTCTTGTGACATACGCTGTTACTATTTGCCTTTGTTTTCCTGTAAATCTCTGCATGGACTGCAAGGGTAATCAAAGGGCGCAGGTATTGAGTTCTAGATGGCTGTTTGCTGTTGATCAAAACAACTGTTTTACAATTTATAGTCTGAGATTTGTCCCGAGTCAGAGAGAGGTGAGAAAATATACCTGCCTCCTTTCATGGAAAAGATGAGGGACAATGAGTGGGGAATATTGTGAATACTCTCAAAGTTGGTTGATCAGTTTGTCCCCTCCCCATTACTTTACTATTACTCTTGGGGGCACCACCATCTTTCTGGTTACACAGGCTCACAACTTGAATGTTGTCCTCTACTCCTAACTCACACACCCTCCATAACCAATCTGTTGCTAAGTCCTATCAATTCAACCTTCAAAATATCGCTTATTTATGCCCCCTTCTTTCTTCTCCACATGGGGAAGGTCCTCATCACCTCACATTGCAATAGCCTGCTGGTTGGTCAGTCTGTCTCAAGTCTCTCCCCATTCCAATCCAATCTTCCACTCTGCTATCACACTGATCTTCCTAAGGTGCAAGTCATCTGTACCTATTCAGTAAACTCTAGTGACTCTCTTATTACCTCCAGGATCAAATATCAAATGCTCTGATTGGTTTTTAAAGCCCTTCATTCTTCCTCCTCTTCCACTCTTGTCATATCATATCATATCATATTTCTTCAAGTCTCAGCTAAAATTCCACCTTCTACAAGAAACCTTTTCTGATACCCCTTAATGCTAGTAGTTTCCTCCTTTCAGTATCTCCAATTTCTCTTTTATATATCTTGTTTATTCATACCTGTTTGTATGTTGTGTCTCCCATTAAGACTTGAAAGTAGGGACCATCTTATCTTTCCTTGTATCCCCAGTGACTAGACATACTGTAGGAGCTTACTAAGTGCTTGTTGACTTGAATTTCTTTTTTCTTTTATCTTCTTTCATGGAGGGATTGTATATTTAAAAATGAAGGTGATAAAAAAAACAAATGTCAATAAAAAGCAATTAAAAAAGAGAGAGATTGCCTGGGGTACTGGATTAAGTGACTTGCCCAGGGTCATGAAGTATGTACCAGAGGCTGTACTGGAATTGAGGTCTTCCTGATTCTAAGCCAGGCCTGATTTCTATCACAGTACTGCCTTTCACAATTTATGAATTAAAAGCCTTGTAAATAGAAGGAGTTTCCACACTGAAATTTCCCAGCTACTGTTGATGTTGCAGATTCTTTGGCCTGTGACTGTAAAGTACTTTGGTCTGCAAGCAATTATTAGTCTGATCAAATAAATTCAGTTTAACCAATAAACATTCATTAAGGACCTACCATGTGCCAGGCAATAAGCCAAGTACTATGGATGCCAAAGGAGGCAAAAGATAATGTGTGCCTTCAAGGAGCTTACAATCCAATGGAAGAGATGATATATAAACAAATATATTAAAAGCAAGCTATATGCAGGATAAATAGGAAATGAAATATTTATCTGTTTAAGGCAGCTAGGTGGCACAGTGGATAGAGTGCCTGGCCTGGAGTCAGGAAGACTCATCTTCCTGAGTTCAAATCTAGCCTCAGACACTTCGTAGTTGTGTGACCCTGGACAAGGCACTTAACCCAATTTGCCTCAGTTTCCTCATCTGTAAAAAAATGTGCAGAAGATGGAAATGGCAAGTCACTCCAGAGGCTATAGAAAGAACTAACCTTTAGGGTTCTTTGCAATCACTCACTTTACAGAGACAAAAACAGAGGCTCAGGGAAGGGGAGGGAAAGGACTGGTATAAGTTCACACATCCAAAATTAGTATCTAGACCTCTTGAATCCTGGCCTAGTTCTATTTTCAGTGCTCACTTTGAAGGAGTTGGAAAAGAGGGCACCAAATCCAGCAGGTGTTCATTCAACACACATTTTTGTGGAAGGCGCTGTTCTAGGTGCTGAAGGAGCTACAATGTACAGCCCCCACATTCTCAGTCCAGTAGGGGAGAATTGATTTCTTCATGAGCCCCTAGAAAGCCGATGAATTCAACAAATATTTATATAAGCATTTATAATAGCCCCTACCTCCCAGGATTATTGTGGGGATAAAATGAGATAATATTTGCAAAGCACTTAGCACAGGACCTGGCACATAGTAGACACTTAATATATATTAGCTATCATTATTAGCAACACTGTGCAGGCTGGAACATACAAAAATAATGAGTGAATAAATGAACAAATGACCATTTAAGACATATTACATGCCAGACATTTGTGCTAAGCCTTAGCAATATCAAATCAAGACAAATCAAGACAGTTCCTGCCTGAGAGAAGCCTACATCATCTTTAAAATATCATCAATCATTTATTTTGACACAAATGTTCCAAGTGTTCACTGATTCTGATCAGCTGCAACAGAAAGACAATGATCTTGCTTTCTCAGCTTTTAGGCCATAACATTTGCTTGACTACGTTGTTTTAGTAAACACAAAATTCACAGTTAGCACATTTCAATGAGGTTGTTTGAGAAGGAAGCACTTATTTATCTTGTATGTAGCTTCCTTTATATATATTTGTTGGTATGTTGTCTCCCTTATTGGATTATAAGCTTCTTGTGGGTAGGAACTGTCTTTTGCCTCTTTTTGTGTCTTCAGCACTCAGTCTAGTACTTATAGACACTTAATACATATTTATTGAAGTATCAGAAATCAGTCTTCTTCTGAATCAGTCCTGGATTCTGTTGAAACATAGAGATACGCACATAAAAATACAAATACCCAGGCATAGGCAGTGAGTGTAGTGAGCAAAGAGTAGAAGGGGTTTACGTTCAGATAGAAGGAAGCCACCCACATTAGGGAGTAGTGGCTGCTGAAGGGAGTTTTGGTGTGAAGGTCATGTGACCGTTGATTGTCACATTCTTTCCAGGATCAATAGTAATATTGATTTGATTTGTGCTCAGAACAAGAGGTGAAGGAGAACGGGAGCAGGGAACTCTCCAGAGTAGGGCAGTGAATTTGTGCTCACTCACTCAGTCACCAATTTCAAAAGCTCAACTCTAGGATTGGAGTACCCAAACTAAATGAATCCATTTCCCCCTGGCATGATGACTAGAGGTCTCCTCTAGGATGATATTCTAGAAACGAGACAACAGCGAGATGGCCCAGGTGGAAGGCCAGACAGGAAAGATGAAACAAAAAATAAAATAGTCCCTGTCCTTAAGGAACTTAGATTCTACTACATTTGGAATGTGATCTTCTTGCTACTAAAGACTGATTCATACCTTGTCTTTGGATCCCCAACACCGACTACAGAGCCTGGTACATAGTAGGTGCTTAGTAAGTGCTTGTTGGACGATTGATTGATTGATATTGGGAAAGACTCATAGACCTAATGGTCTTTGGAGTTTATAATGTGGGGTTAGAATGTTTCTATGCATACTTTTTCTTTTCCCAAAAAATGTTTGCAATTCTTTCCAATCAGCCACTCACATATCTGTATCACACATCTGGCTAGAGAGGATACACCAATAGCCACACCGGCTATTCCCTCCTCTTCTGAAGTTCAAGTAACAAATGTTTTCTTTGTGCTTTCAAGACGTCAGGCAACCACTAGGGAGCGAGAGTGTTGTGTGAATAGTCAACTGTACTCCTGGCTGTCAGCAGCATCCCAAACCAGTATAGGCCCGAGCTACTTTCTCCAAGAGATGCTGCCAAAAAAAAGAAAGAAAGAAAAAATAACCCAGGTGTTGCAGACTTCTGTCTGGCTTCAGAGAGAGCACAGAACCATTCAGGACAGTAGCCAAGGCCTGTGTGCATTTGGAATTGAGCTCAAGCAAATAAAGTCTCCAGCCTGAGTTAGACCAACATAAACAGCAAAAGTGGCACTCCTACCAAGCACCCCAAGATCTCCCTTAGGAAGAGAGCTAGCCAGGGGGATGGGGGATGAAATGAGCAGGATGCACAGCATTTATGGGCCCCAAAGGGGTCCCCCCACCATGTCAACAGCCTGGGAAAGTCAGATGATCCCCAAAAGCAGAAATGTTTCCCACTGAGGCTTGTGTTTAAAAACACTGCAATCTAAGGGATGGAACCAAGTAGTTACTAGAACTTAATCTCTTCCCCCCCCTCACCTTTACCTTCAATTAATTGTACAATGAGATGCACACTGGCTCTGGAGTTAAAGGAGCTGGGTTCAATATTGCCTCTGGTGCTTTATTTCTAGTGTGACCTTAGGTAAGCTTCTCAGGACCTCAGTTCCCTTGTCTGTAAAATGAAGAGGTTCAGTAGATGCACAAAGCACACAACTTTCTAGATCGACATTTACGTAAGACATAGTAGAGACAAGAGAACTTCAAAGACAGAAGGGAACTTAGGGGTTGTGTGTTTTCTTCTCCATACTTTCCAAAGGACTATAACCAAAGCCCAGAGAGAAGTATTTGACCAATGTCATCCAGATTATTTATGACAGAACTGAGATTGAATTCATCTCTCCACTACATGGGTCTTATCCCAACTCTGATTTGTACCAGGATGTATAAAATTGGAACCATTCTACAAATGGCAGCAGCACCCTTGGGATCAGTTTAGGTAAGAATAGTCTGCCCATGTAAGGGAGTTCAAATTTTGAGCAGGGCCATGTTCATGAGGAGATCAAGTTATTCAGTCATTTTATTTTGTTTTTTTGTGAATATCAGCAAGAACATGTTTGAATATTCCAACAGCACACAAAAGCAAAAATGGTCAGAAATAAAACCAAAAATCTCCATGATTTACCTTTTATTTTAAAATTGTATCTTTCCCCCCAATTTGGACCTGTTGTATCATCAAGATAGGGAATTCCCTAAGTGGAAGGCCCCTCCACAGTACAGAGTAGCAACTCCTCCATAATTTAGTCTTAAAGAGTTACCTAAGACACTCATTGAAAGGTTAAGTGTTATGGTCATGGTTAGGAAGACATGTATATCAAAGGCAGAATTTAAACCTAGGTCTTCCTGGTTTAAAGGCCAGCCTTCTCCCTACTATGTCATGATACCACACACAAATACATACACACACACACACACACACACTCTCTCTCTCTCTCTCTCTCTCTCTCTCACACACACATATACTCAAAATTAACTTGAATAAGATAATAAGAAACATGTCCTATTTAATTTTTTTAAATTCCTTTTTGGAGTCTGTTTTTGGCTGTTTTTATTTTTACTGATTTTTGTTAACACTGATTTCTAATTAAGTCTTGACCTTCCCAATGAGCTAGCCCTTCTAACAAAGATTTTAAAAGGAAGAAAAAGGCAGAGGATCTTTTTTTTATGTGTATTTTTTTTCAGATTTTCTTGTTGCTGTTCTTTTATTTTATTCATTTTATGTCTCTTTTGTTTTTATATCATCTTTCTTTCCAAATATATCTTCCCTCCCTTCCCTACCTATCAAGCTATCCCTTGTTACAGAAAAGAAAAAAGAAAGAAGAGTTCAGCAAAGTCAACCAATGTAACGTTGTAAATGCAACAATCTACGTGAAGTCCTCAAAGAAGACGGGAAGGTACATATTCTCTGAGGCTATAATTCTGAATATATGTCTACAGACAGGACATCGAATGATTCTTCACTCCGTAATTTTATATGTCTTAATGAATTTATTTGTTTAATGTTAGTTTATTTTTATCTTTCACAGTTGCCATTTTTAGGGCATACTCACATCCCTTTAATATCATATGTTTCAAGTAGTTTAGCTACCCTTCAAATATTCCATTTTAATCCTAAAATAGGAATTATCCCTATTTAACAGAATTTTTTGCTATTACAAATACGCTGCTGAGAATTTGTTCATACTGTTGTTCAGTCGCTTCAGTCATGATCAACTCTTCATGACCCCATTTGGGGTTTTCTTGCCAGATACTTAAGTGGTTTTCTATTTCCTTTTCTACCTTATTTTACAGATGAGGTACTGAGACAAATAGGGTTAAGGTGAATTGCCCACAGTCATACAACTAGTAAGTATCTGAGGTCAGATTTGAATTCAGGAAGATGAGTCTTCCTGACTTCAGGCCTGGCACTCTAGGCAAACAGGGTTAAGTGACTTGCCCAGAGTCACACAGCTAGTAGGTATCTGAGGTCAGATCTGAACTCATCAACTTCCTGATTGCAAGCCCAGTGCTCTGTCCATTGATCCATCTAGCTGTCCATGTTTGTACTGGTAGGTCCTTTCCTTCTCCCAACAGCAGTTCCAACAGTGGCCTTAGTGAATCAACAGCTATTCGTTGCAGCTTAGCTTTCCAAAAAACATTGCAACAAAATTTACAGCTCCACCAATCAGGTAATTTATAATGTACCTGTTTCTTTACAGCCAGGTGGGGGAAAATTAACTATATATTAAAGGGACCAGTTCTTCTCCCTTCAGAGGCCATGTGGCCCTGAGAAATAAGCTTTGGTCCTTGACCTTTTCATTTACTGTGTTCCATTCTACATGAAAAGAGTGGAGTTTCACAACTTAATGAGGTTGAAGGGTCATTGTGCCACCTACCTGGCATGACAGAGCCTAGGTTCTAGGACAAGAGTTGCAGCCAACTCAGCAGTGAGGTTCTGAGGAGCAAAAAGTGACCTCTTTGGATCCAAGCTAGCAAAAGCCAAGGTGAAGATTTATCCAGCAGTCATACCTCATCTGGACTTGAACTTGGTGGGACCAATGCCATAAGCCAACTGAAAGAAGTTTTGAGCCCACTTCCCCAGAAACTGAAGCAGCTGGGGGAAGAGTATGTCTTCTGAGGGGTTGGGGGTGAAGGGGTGGGAATGTTTATTTCTTAAAGAATTAAGGAATTGTCCTTAAATTTAAGATTTTATTTTTTTTCCCAGTTACAAACTACGAGTATGTAATTTGGAAGAGAGGAAGACTTAGAAGGAGACAGAATAATCATCTTGGACTACTGAAGAGCTATCCAAAGGAAAAGGGATTCAATTTATTCTACTTTGCCCCAGAAAGTAGAAATGAGCCTTGAATGTAAGTTGCTGAGAGGCAACAGATCCCACAGATTCACAGAATCTCAGAACTGGAAGAGACCTTTAAGGTCATCTAATCCAACTTGAATCCTGTTCCTGAACAGGAGCCTGTCTATATCCCTAACACGTGGTTGCCCCTCCACAAGTAACTAGGTGGTACAGTGGCTAGATGTGGAGTCAAGAAGACCAGAGTTCAAATAAAGCTTCAGACACTGACTAGCTGTGGAACCCTGGGCAAGTCACTTAAACTTTTGCCTGCCTCAGTTTCCTAAACTGTAAAATGAGGATCATAATAGCACCTAAATCTGTAGCGGGAATGCCACTAGCGGCTACTGTGGGGGTGTAAAACCAATAACACCAGCACATGGGAGGGCTGCTAACACAGGTTCTTGACAGCTTCAAAGAGGGTAGTAATCTTACTTTAATTAAACAATGGGAAAAATATATAAGTAGAGAGAAGTGAGTATTCAAGAAAGAATTCAATAGACAGGGCTCCAATTGTCTAAACAAAGTAATAGATACATAATCCCCAGACCAGGGAGCATCTGGATTCACAAAGCTGGGGCGGGGGGCGGCCTTTAACAGTGGCCACTCAGAATCTTGTCTGGCCAAATCACAAAGAAACATTTTTCCCATGAGTGAGTCTCCAAAATAAAATACCAGCTTCCCAGTATATATAGTTTTCAACAAATAGACTTAGAGCCAGAAGGCATCACAACCCGTATGACTCAGTGCCAAAAGGTATGACAGCCTAGAGTGTATCACAGCTGTGAACTGGGCTGGAGTTCAAAGCAGCAAGACATCTGTGATGGAAATACCTGTGTACCTTTAGACCTGGGAACACAGTCCCTGTTCCAAGGAAAAAAAGGGTCACACAGGCCCATAAATGGACAGGGAAGATCTTAGATTCCCTTAATCCTTCAACATCATAGGATTGCTGTGAGGATCCAGAGTGCTTGGCACTTTGTAGGCACTTAATAAATGCTTGTTTCCTTCCTTGCATAGCGAAAAATGGACTACTACCTCTGGAGTCATACCTTTCTACTTTAGGATAGCTCTCACTGATAGGTTTTTAGGACTAGCTGTGCTCTCTCTCTCTGCAGCTATCAACCACTCCTGGTTCTGACTTTTAGATATTTGAGAATAACTGTTGTATCTCCCCCTAAATCTTCTTTTCTCTAACTTTATTTGTTAGTTTCCTTACTATCCTGATTGTCCTTCCCAGCACACCCTCCAGTTTGTTAATGATCTTCGTGATAAATAGTACCCAGAATAGAACACAATACTCCAGATATAGTCTGCCCATGGTGCAATCTTTTGCCCTTCCTTGTATAAACAGAACTTATAGAACAGTGCCTGGTACACAGTAAGTGCTTAATAAATGCTTCTTGGACTATGTCCAAAGAGCTATAAAAATGTGCATACCCTTTGACCCAGCAATACCACTTCTAAGGCTGTATCCCAAAGAGATCATAAAAATGGGAAAAGGACCCATATGTACAAAAATATTTATAGAAGCTCTTTTTGTGGTGGCCAAGAACTGGAAATCGCGAGAATGCCCATCAATTGGGGAACTGCCTAACAAGCTGTGGTATATGAATGAAATGGAATATTATTGTGCTAGAAGAAACAATGAGCAGGCGGACTCCAGAAAAACCTGAACTGGATGCTGAGGGAAATGAGCAGAACCAGGAGAACGTTGTACACAGTAATAGCCACAGTATGGAAGGACTGATTTTGATAGACTTAGCCCTTCTCAGCAATGCAAGGACCTAAAACATTTCCAGAGAAAGAACTATGGAATTGGAACACAGAATGAAGCAGACTATTTTCTCTTTTGTTTGGTTTGGTTTGGTTTGGTTTGGTTTGGTTTTTCTCATGGTTTCTCCCGTTGGTTTTAATTCTTCTATGCAACATGAATAATGTGAAAATGTGTTTAATAAGAATGTATGTGTAGAGCCCATATAAGACTGCATGCAGTCTTGGGGAAGGAGGGGGGAAAGAGGGGGAGAAAACTTAAAAAATTTTTTTATTTTTAATTTTTCATTTTTAACACAGTTTATAACAGATAAAACAATTCAAACTTTTGGTCAGGTGATACTTCTTTTTAAAGCATTTACAATATGGACCGCAAAAGAATTTTATTTTTTAAACATTAACCAACTGAGACACAAATAATATTTATGTTGCTAACTTCACAAGCTCTGGACCTAATTGTCTCCACAGTATTACTAAGAATTAAAGGACCCTACCTTATTGTTGTTGGTCTAAAGTCCTACGCCTAATAGCTTGATTTTAGACTTAACCTTGGATGCTCCCCTACCAATAATCTGTAATTGAATAGATCTGGTATTAAGCTTACAAACCTTTTGACTATAGGAAATTTCCACCAAGAGTAGGGACATTGCAGGGATACAATATCTCCCCAACTTCATGTCAGTTCCAGGCAGGATTAGATTGTCCACTTGCATTCATTCAGGCTTAAAGTCTGCCAGGTGTCAGTGGGGAAATTGAGTCAGGAGAATCCTACCTCAGCCCAGGCTGAACAGCTGCTCTCCTACCCTTCCCATGAGATCACCTTTTGCAATTCATACCAGCATCTCATCAGCTTACTGGCATCATGGATTGGAGGCTCAGATCGTCTTTCTTACTACCCATACCTAGAGTTAGACTCAGAAGAACAGTCACTTAATAGTCCCATAGCATCTAAAAATGGAAAGTTCCAATAACCAGGTTTCAAATTTGATTATTATTTCACTTTGGCTAAGGAACATCTTTTGAGGCAAGTCTAAGTGCCTTACATGCCTTTCTATACATGTTCTAGTTCCTGATTAAATAACAATCATAAAATCATTAAAACCTTAACTTTTCCATCAATGCCAAATTTTACCCGAGGTTACCTTCCTGTAGGAAATTTATTCTGAAATTCTTTTCTCCAAATTAAAGATGTCATTGATTTATTCTCAGTAATTAATTCAGTCAATTGTTTTTATACTAATTGCTTTTACCTCACTTTGTAACATGTCCAATTTTTCTCCCCATCACTTCCCTCCCCCTGCTTCCTAATACCTTGCATTCTGATTACTCCTTCCCTCAGTGTACCCTCCCTTCTATCACACCCCACCCTTCCCTTATTCCCATCTTCTCTCTTTTCTTGTAGGGCAAGATAAACTTTTATACCCCATTCCCTGTAGTTCTTATTTCCTGATTATATGCAATAAAAATTCTCAACATTCGTTTCTAATACTTTGAATTCCAACTTCTCTTCCTCCCCCTCTCCCCAGCCCCTCTGAGAAGGGAAGCAATTCACTACAGACTAAATATGTGTTCTTCTGCAAAAGACTTCCATAATAATCATGTTGTGTAATACTAATTATATTGCCCTCTGTCCTACTCTATCCCCCCTTATTTTTTTCCCCACAGTTGACCTTGTCCCTTCTCAAAAGTGTTTATTTCTAGTGACTCCCTTCTCCTATTTACCCTCCCTACTAACATTCCCCTCACCCCACTTGTTGCCTCCTCTCCTACTTTCCTGTGGTGTGATATAAATTTTCATATCAAATTTAGTGAGCATGTTATTCCCTGCTTCAGCCACATATGGAGAGAGTAGCTTCATTTTTCCCCTCTCCTGTTCTCCCTTTTCTCCTCCATTGAATAAAATATTTCTTATCTCTTTTATGAGTTATAGCCTGCTCTGTTCCATTTCTCCCTTTTTCTTCCCGGAATTTTCCTTCTTCACCCCTTAATTTTTATTTTATTTTATTTTTGTGTGTGTGGATATCATCTCTTCTGATATAACACACCCTGTACTCTCTATCTATATGTGTGTGTGTATATGTACAATCTCTCCATCTACCCAAATACTGAGAAAAGATTCAAGAGTTAAAACTATTTTCTTTCCATGTAGTAATGTAAACAGTTCAGCTCTAGAGAATCTTTTATGATTTTTCTTTCCTGTTTACCTTTTCATGCTTCTCTTGATTCTTGTCTTGGGAAGTCAAATTTTTCTATACAGATCTGGTCTTTTCCTCAATATGAATGATTGAAAGTTGTCTATAACATCGAATGACCATTTTTTCCCTTGAAGTATTATACTCAGATTTGCTGGGTAGGTGATTCTTGGTTTTAATCCCAGTCCCTTTGACCTCTGAAATATCCCATTCTAAGCCCTTCAATCTCTTAATGTTGAAGCTGCCAGATCCTGTGTTATCCTGATTGTATTTCCACAGTACTCAAATTGTTTCCTTCTAGCTGCTTGCAGTATTTTCTCCTTGATCTGGGAACTCTGAAATTTGGCCACAATATTCCTAGGAGTTCCTCTGTTCAGGTCTCTTTCAGGAGGAGATGGGTGAATTCTTTCAATATTTATTTTGCCCTCTGATTCTAGAACATCAGGACAGTTTTCCTTGATAATTTCATGGAAGATAATGTCTAGGCTCTTTTTTGATCATGGCTTTCAAGTAGTCCCATAATTTTTAAATTATTCCTCCTGGATCTATTTTCCAGGTCAGTTGTTTTTCCAATGAGATGTTTCACATTATCTTCTATTTTTTCAAATTTTTGGTTTTGTTTACTAACTGCTTGGTTTAACTCAAAGTCATTTATTTCCCTGAACTCAGTTCTCTCTTTCAACGAGTTATTTTGTTCAGTGAGCTTTTGAACCTTCTCCTCCATTTGGCTAATTCTGCTTTTTAAAACCTCTTTCTCCTCATTGGCTTTTTGGACCTCTTTTTCCAATAGCCTCTTTTTTAAAGGTGTTATTTTCCTCAGCATTTTTTTGGTTCTCCTTTAGTAAGCTGCTAACTTGTATTTTAAGGTCTTCTATTGCCTGGGCCCAGTTTAAGTTCCCTTTGGAGGCCCTGGAGGCAGAGGCCTTGAATTTCTCTGACAGTATGCCTTGTTCTTCCTCATCTGAAAGGATGCGGGGAGACACCTGTTCTCCAAGAAAGTAACCTTCTATGATCTTATTTTTTTTTCCCTTTTTTGGGCATTTTCCTAGACAGTTACTTGACTTCTGAGTTTCCTCTCCACAACCACTTTGCCTCCAGTTCTGCCAAGTCAGCACTGGGGGCTGAGATTCAGATGAGCTGCTTCAAAGGCTCAGGAGTTTTAGGCAGGGGCAGGGCCACTATTCAATGTGAGATTAAGATCAGCTGCTCAGGAGGGGGCAGGGCTGCCACATAGGACTCAGTTCCCTCAGGGGATTTGCAATGAGACCTTCAACAATGGATGCAGGCTACTGCTTGCTTTGGGAGCCCTGTCCGCTGCTGCCTCTGCTGCTGCCTCCTGAGGAGGCCTGAGTTATGGGGACACCCGGCTCCCCTCTCGGCCAGCTGAAAAGACCCTCTCACCGACTTTTGGCATCTGTAGGGTGAGGGATCTGCGCTGCCTCTGGAGATTCTGTCCCTGAAGCCTGCTCGGATCTGCTCCTTTCAGTGTGTGGCCAAGGCAGGGCTGGGCTCTGCTCTACATCTGGTGCATGACAGACCTTTCCTGTGGGTCTTTCAGGTCTTTCTGGGATAGAAATCTCTTCCCTTCTGTTGTTCTGTGGCTTCTGCTGCTCTAGAATTTGTTGAGAGTCCTTCTTTACAGGTGTTTTATGGGCTGTGGAGTAAGAGCTAGCATATGTGCGTCTTTCTACTCCACCATCTTGGCTTCTCCCCCCAAAATTTTAAAATTAAACAAGTAATTGTTGAAAATGGAAAACAAATAAATAAATTTAGGGAAGAAAATAAATGCTTGTTGGCTGACCAACTAGAAAGAACAGAATCTCTAGTGTCAGAAGACCTGGGTTCAAATCCCATATCTGACTCTTAATACCTGTGTGACTTTGGGCAGGTACATTAACCAACTTGGGTCTTGGTCTTATCTGTAAAAGGTGAGCTGGACTAGATGACCTTTTTAGATTTCCTTCCACAATGTTAATAATGAAGATTAAACTTAAAAGTGTATCATATATACTCTCCCCCCTCCCCGAGGATCAGTTAGTTGTTAAACATTTACCAGAACACCGCATGTAGCTGCCTTGGAACTAGTGCAAGGAATAGGCCAAGCTTGTCCTAATTTCTGAAGAATATTTCAGAAATAAAGGAGAAATGGAACTAAGGCCATATTCTCTTAAGGTACTATATTTCCCTGGGTAAATTCCCCTCTGGGATCTACCCTACATGATTCCTTACCAAAGTGACTGAAAGGAGGAACCCTCTCTTTCCCTTAGATTCTCCCTCAGAGATTCATTAGAAACCTTGGCCTTCTTATTTAATTACAGTATAAGGGCCTCCTAATTTTTATGTTTGGCTAAGTGCACGGTCAAACTATCCCAGAGAGAAAACTACAAGCATGCAGCCCAGTAGTTTTCCCTAATCCTTAAAGAAACAATGTTACCACTATCTACAAGTCCATTTCCTTCCCCAATATTAAGATAAAGCCCCTGTGCAAATCCTTTTCATATTTCTAAATTCTGAAAATTCACCATCCCCTCAAGTGATTCCAAGTGAGTACTGGGGAAATACAATCAGGATAACCCAGGATCTGGCAACTTCAACATTAAGGCATCAAAGGGCTTGGAATTTTCACTCTGATTTATTTTTCTATACCCACAGTAACTTACAATGAATTTAGAGTCTCAGATATTATTTGGAGTATCTATCTCAGGTTTCCCATCCCTGAATATCATAGCTCCTGGTGGCAGGGGCAGCCAGGTGGTGCAGTGGATAGAGCACCAGTGCAGGAGTCAGGAGGACCTGAGTTCAAATCTCACCTCAGACACTTGACACTCACTAGCTGTGTGACCTTGGGCAAGTCACTTAACCCCAACTGCCTCATCCTGGGTCATCTCCAGTCATCCTGATGAATATCTGGTCACTGGATTCAGAGGGCTCTGGAGGAAAAGTGAGGCTGGTGACTTGCACAGCCCTCCCTCACTCAAAGTCAAGTACAAGTCATGTCACCATTTCTCTGATGGCATGGTCTTCTTCAGCAACAAAGGACAAACACACACATACGTGAGCTAATGAACTGTCCTGAAATAAGACTCTCATCTCCTTCATCCCATACTCTATACTTTTCTCAATGTGACCTATGATTACACTAGTATTTTTGGCTGCCATGTCATACTGTGGATGGATACGACCAAAGGATCACAGATCTGGAGTTGGAAGGGACCTTGGAAGCCATCTAGTCCACTCCTTTATTTTCCAGATCAGGAAACTTAAGAAAAACAGAAGTTAAGTGACTTGCTTAGGGACACACAATTAGTATCCAGAGGTGGAATTTGAACCCAGGGCTTCCTGACTCCAAGCCCAGTATTTTGATTCACTCTGCCGCAATGATGAAGTCTTCAGTTATTAATCCTCTAAACCATATAGATCTTTTTCACATGGACTGTCTTCTAGTTGTGCCTTCTCCAAGCTGATTTTTTAAATGCAAATGTACTACCTTACATTAATCTCAATTAAATTTCATTCTAGCCTGTCAAAATTTCTGCTTATTATTATTGGTGGAGTTGTGAACTAATCCAACCATTCTGGAGAGCAATTTGGAAATAAGTCCAAAGGGTAATCAAATTGTGCACATTCTTTGACCCAGCAATTCCACTACTAGGTTATAAAAAAGGGAAAAGGACCTACATGTACACAAATATTTATAGCAACTCTTTTTGTGATGGCAAAGAATTGGAAATTGAGGGAATGCCCATCATTTGGGGAAAGACTGAACAAGTTGTGGTATCTGAATATGATGGAACACAGCATCCAGAGAAAGGACTATGGAGTCTGAATGCAGATTGAAGTATACTTTGTTCTATTTTTGGTTTGTTTTTTCTTTCTCATGGTTTTTCCCTTTTGTTCTGATTCTTCTCTCACAATGTGGAAATATGTTTAATATGAACATACATATATAGCTTATATCTGATTATATGCCATTTGGGGGAGGGGAAGGAGGGAGAAAAATTTAGAACACAAAATCTTATAAAAGTGAAAATTGAAAACTAAAAATAAATTAATTAATCTAATAAAGAGAAAGAAATGCCAAACAGGTGGATTTCAGAAAAACCTGGAAAGAAAGACTTAAGTGAGCAGAACCAGGAGAACACTGTATACAGTAACAGCAACATTGTGTGATGATCAACTATGATTGAACTTACCTCTTCTCAACAACACAATGATCTAAGACAGTTCCAAAAGACTCAAAGTGGAAAATGCTATCCACATGCAGAGAACTGTAGAATCTAAATGCAGATCAAATAATATTATTTTCACTTTTTTGCTTTTTTTTGTAGCTTTTCCCTCTTGTTCTATTTCTTCTTTCGCAACATGACTAAGCACAGCCCTCCTTCACTCAAAACAAAGTCAAGTGTAAGTCAAATCATCATTTCTCTGAAGGCGTGGTCATCTTCAGCAAGTCTTACTGGTCTTAATGTGGAGATATGTTTACCATGATTATACATATACAACCTACATCAGATTGATTGCCATATTGGGGAGGAGAGGGCAGAGGGAGGGAAGGAGAAAAATTTGGAACTCAAAATTGTATAAAAAATGAAAACTCTCTTTGCATGTAATTGGAAAAAATAAAATACTATTTACATAAATTTCTGCTCATTATAAGATAAAATATCCTAATGCAGATATAGAATGGGCTGCCCCAAGAGCTGGTGAATTTGCCTGTCATGGGTGATCTACCAGCCAAACATGGATAACCACATGTGAGGAATGCTGTTGAGGAGGTTTCTGCTCAAATACACCCCTTAGATTCTGAGGACCTTTTCAGCTCTGAGATGCTATGATTCTTTTCCTTTCTCTCTACTCATGCTCCTACCACTCTTGTTCAGAACCTTATCACCTCCGCCCAACCTAACCTGTCAAAGTTTCTGCTCATTATTGTTGGTGGAATTGTGAACTAATCCAACAATTCTGAAAAGCAATTTGGAACTATGCCCGAAGGGCAATCAAACTGTGCATATCCTTTCATCCAGTAATACCACTACTAGGTCTATATCCCAAAGAGATCATAAAAAAGGGGAAAGGACCCACATGTACAAAAATATTTATAACAGCTCTGTGTGATGGCAAAGAATTGGAAACTGAGGCTTTCTGCTTGGTTTTTGGTATATGTAGAGGCTCAATTAATATTCCTAAATAACAAGTCTGACCATATCTCTACCCTGCTCAAAAATCTTGAGTGTCTCCCTATTACCTGGAGGATAACATAAAATGCATATCCTCAGCTTGGTATTTAAAGTTATCCACAATATGATTCACAGCTACCTTTCCAGTTATTTAATATTACTCTCCTTATTGTCCTCTACATTCCTTCCAGCCAGGCTGGCCTATTTACTGTACCCCAAACTTGGTATTCCACTGCCTGTCCCTGTGCCCTTGAACAGGCTATCATTCCTACTAGGAATGCTCTCCCTCCTCATTTCTATCTTTTGGGATTCTTAACTTCCTTCAAGACTCAGCTTGGGTTCCACCTTCTATGTCAAGTACTTTCCTGATTCCTCCAAGCATTATTACCTTCTCCTTCTTCAAATTACCTCGTTCTAACATCTTTGTCCACATAGAAGATGTATTTTCTTAGGAAAAGAGGGTAGGCACTGCTTAATTTCCTCATCTTTTTGTCACTAGCACCTAGCACATTTAATAAACAGCACTTAATAAATGTGTGTTGAGATACATTAAACACTCTTGGTGGAGGGGGGAGCTGGTCCAAATACTTGGAATGCCAGTCAATTCTGTTATTAGGTGACATATGCATTCCTGTTATGTTATGCAAAATTGTGTACAGTAATGTATGGGCATTGCTGTGTTTTGCCCATGTTGGTTATTGTGTCCACATGGGTCTGTAATAGATATATCCAGAATCTCCTTCCCTTACCTTTTACGAGACACTTCAATTTCCACCAGGAAGGGAAGCAGGAAGTTGGGTAGGAAGACTGGCCACTCTGCTCTCTTCAAAGAAAGGGGCTACCAGACTAGAATTATAGCACACTGCTCCCTTAAACAATGTTAGTCTAGGGGAAATAATTCTTAGTCTCACGCCATGCTCCTGATTGCTGTCCCTTAATGGGGAAGGAGTGCCTAAGCTATGTAGGCAAGGCTTAACCTTTTTCCTACCAGATGTCAGTGCCTCAATGAATACACCTAGTGAATAGCAAATAAAATCATTTATCCAAATAGATAACAAACTGAAATTAGAGAAAGTATACATATGAGAATACACACCAAGTAATACACGGAGTAAATGAGGTCTCCCACTGGGAACAAGATAACTCAGCTCAACCAAGAGAAAGTCTCAGATCCCACCCAAGGGACCATTCCCTGAAGTCTCTAGTGTACTAAGCTAGAAAAAGGGATGTGGTTAAAGTACTGGCTTCCCTACATTCTTCCCTATAGGTAGAAATGAAAATTGATATCCCACTTTATTTTTATATTATTGATTTTCTAGCATTAAAGATCACATAACTATGTGTTAGTAATTCTCTCTTGATACATGAACTTGAACTCCCTCCGAATTCCATAAACCTGAAACTGTTAATTCCCTATTTTGCAATACAAACCACTCTCCCTCCACCCACTGTTTCCTTTCTCAGGAGTTTCCAGCTACAATATTCTCAGTTTTATTCTAATCTGCTAGAACCTGCTAGCATGTAAACCACAAGTGATCTGTTCCACCCCAGAAATTGCCAATCACGGGGAATTCCCAGAGGATGTTTAGTCTGCCTGGTGATAAATTGACATAAATTGTGGTTAAGTGACTTAGAACTAACCAGTCAGAAGTAAGATATACCTCAATTGTACCAGACTGATGTCACTATTTTCCTCTGTATAAAAGAACTGCCTTGATTGTCAGATGAATCCTTAGCTACTGAGAAGCTTTTTATTGGCAATTGCTAGCCTTGCTAATTAAGTGATCATACTCAGAACTCTGTGCCTCAGTTTCTTTTTATTGCAGATTTTTATCACAAATCTTTCTTTCTTTACGGATCTCAACAAAATCTAGAACCACAAGTCATCTTTCTCAAAGTTGGAAGCTAGGAGTCCAGGATCTCCAACTTGACCTCTTTCACAGTCTGGAATGTTGAGTAATAGATCTCCACCAATGAGGAGAGTCTTATGCAAATGGTTCTGTGAGCCAAGAATTACAGATGCAATAAAAATAAATTTATCAATAAACATTTATTAAATGCCTACCATGTGCCATACACTGTGCTAAGCAGTGAGGATATAAAAGAGGCAAAAGAGAGTCCCAGCTCTCAAAGAGCTTACAACCTCACAGGACTTATGTAAAATATAGAGTGGAAGAGGGCTGTTCTTCACTCCTCTTTCAGTCATGTCTGACTCTTTATGAACCCTGTTCATGGGGTTTTCTTGGCAAAGATACTAGTGTGGTTTTCCATGTCCTTCATCTTGCGAAGTGACTTGTCCAGGGTCACACAGCTAGGAGTTATCTGAGGCTGGATTTGAATTCGGGTCTTCCTGACTCCAGGCTGAGTGCTCTATCCACTGAACCACAAGCTGCCTTAGTGGACAGTGTCCAAAAACTTTGTCTGTGACACATTAAAGGGGTAGGAGCTTAATAAAAATGGTAGCATAGTTTTATATCTATTAAATGGCTAAGAAATATATAACTACAACAATAAATGGTGACAACATCCCCAGCCTTGGGCTGCTGCTCAGCTTGTAAGGTCCTTCCAACACAAAATCAAAGGCTAGCTACCTTTCAAGACAGAGGTCTCAGTCCAAAGATGTCAAAGGGGTAGAATTCATTCATGACTACAATAACGTAAATGGAGGAAACCTTGAAAAATAGCAGAATTTAGATTAAGCATAATGACTGTAAGGTGGATTTTAGCATGTGTAAAGTGGATTTTTGTTATTATTTCTGAGAGTTCAGTTTCCCAGGATCCATAGCCACAACAATCTCTTGTTCCCAGGTATTAGATATGAGTTCTCACAATTATGGCTCAAAACATCTCTACCACACTTGTGCAGTGTAATAGAATAATAAATAATATAAGCATCCACTGCAACTACACAGTGAGATACAGGGATAAGGTGATGTAAATTTGTGAGGCTATCGCTGGCAAGATGCCTTCTTTGTCTGTTGCCCTATAAAGGAAGTGGGCACTGGTCAAGGGATGGGGAACCTTAGGGTTAAATGCACAAATGCTATACGTGCCTTGATCGGCCCCCTTCAAGGCTTGGGGGGGAATCTGTGTTGGCCTCAACTGTCCCCCATTGAGGCTTGAGGGGATTTAGGGGAGCCATAAATTATGCCTGTCTCCATTGATCCCATCAATATGGAGGGGTAGTTGTCCCCGCTTCTCACCCCTATGAGAAGGGTGATTAGGGAATACTGTAGGTATTGTGCTCCTGTCATCAGAAATCCTCTTCTGGGAAAACTAGACTAGAATAAAGTAAGATTATTAACCCCTTATTACTGTCTTTCCTGTCTGACCAGATCAAGAGTGAACCTGTACTAGCAGCCCTCCTGAGTGCTGTGTTTATCTATCTTACAATAACCAACAAGAAAAATATGGACTGACTTAATTAATTAAGTAGAACTAGAAGAACATAATATCTGTAGAACACAGACCCAAGGATGAGTTGGGGGTGGGGATGAACCATCCTGACTCCAACTCACCCTCTACATCTCCTCAGCAGGGTTCTGAGGGGACTTCTGAGGAGCTGCAGGAGCTTACTAATGCTTTTGGCTCAAGTCCCCATTCCAGTATGTTCCCCAACATCATTCGCTAGTGCTGATTAGTATCTCTCCTATATCATTGATTGACCCAAGGATGGGTGCCCCCAATATTAACCAACCAATTAACATCAATTAACTTTTGCATTCGATTATTCACTGAGAATACTAGAAAAGAAATACAAATATCCCTTTCTGAACTGGGGGAGACTTTCCCTTTTTCTACCCTGGTCCCTGGGGAGAGAGGATTCACAATTAAAGTAGCTGGTACAATGTGTTTGCCTCAGTAAGTTCACTTCCACATGCGGCATAGCTTCTGGATGATTTGTTCCCTTGCTATGTAGGACACAGTATCTTGGCTACCAGGTAGATTCCCAGTTGGGCTGGACCTCATAGCTCACTCCTCTGGGCTGCATTGACTATAGAAGCTGTCAAACTCTGCAGGCTCTTCTAAACTTTTAAAGCTCACAAGGTGGTAGTTGTCTGTCCCATCTCCAACATCCCACTGAAGATCAGGAAAGAATAGACACTGCAGGGACAGAAGTGACAACAGGACCTTGTATCTGTGGGATGCATGGCAGCAGTGCAGGTGGGGAAATAAAGGCCTAGTTCTGAGGCTTCTCTCTGCCCAGCCAGAGCCTTACCACACCTCATCTTCCTTTCAAGCAGAGCAAGAGACAGAGACGGAGAGAGCCCAATTTGACTGCCTAATGTCTTGGTAAGAATAAGGTATGCTTGAATTTTGTTTCCACAGAAATTATATGAAACATGATTTGAAGCCATACTGGTGGCTAATGTAATGGGGGGGGGGGGGCAGTGGGGGATGCTGGCCACCTGAAAATCAGCATACCTACTGCTTTTCTTTGTTCTGAGAAGGCCTCTTACTGTAAGTCAAAAGAACTGCCAGCCAGGTCTCATTCACAAAGGATGAGGATGAAGTCTATTAACCCAGACCTCTTAGATAATTGGATTTTTGTCATTGATATCCTGAGTTTGAATCTTCAGACTCACAGCTTTGGTCAATTCCTTGAGCAATTGAAAATTCCTCTCTCATGATATCTGAAGCAATCAAATAGACTAAAAGTTGAAAGAACAGAGTATTTGAAAAGGGAGGGGAGGGACTGAAATGTGGAAATAAGAAGATGTAATCAAGGGGTGGGGTTTAGTGAACCCTGGAATGCAGACCAGTAGGGTTCAAGGCTTGAAATTCAAATCTGGATGAATTATAAAAGGGCTTTTGTAATTATCTCAAGGTAAACTTGCTCATGGCCTTCTTCACAAGGGGTTAGAGGCCCATCCTAGTATAATCCTTTTAACCACCCTTTCCTTTTGGTCATTGTCTGCATCTGGCCCCACGCACCCCCAGTTACTTCCCTGCTCCTTAATTCCATCTAGATCCTTTCTGTTACCTCCCAGTCACTCCAAACTTTTAGCCACTCCTAGATCCCATCCAGATCCTCCAGTCTTTCTGTTATATAAGTGTCCATCTAGCCCCCATTAAATTTCCCAAATTCCTTAAGAGTTCGGCCCACTTGTTATTGGCATCACAAATAGTTCAGATTCTTAAACTCTGGCCAATAGTGCAAACTCACTAAGAATCTCACCCACCCTAACCTGTGTTTTAATAAACCTTGTCTCTGTCTGAAAGAAGGCTTCAGTCGAATTCTTTCCAGGCAGAACTCGCATCATTTGCCCTTGAATTTTAGGTTTCCCAGCACCCCTAGATCACAACATAAACAATTATGAAAAATTTGCATAAGATTCAAAGCAAAGAGCAGGATCTTTCCATGCCATGTTACCATGAGTTTCCAGAGGCAGGCTCACTCCTAATCTCCAGTTGGGAAATGGTATCAGGCAGTGTATAATCCTAGGATTGGGCTATTATTGGCCAGTGTCCTATTATGTATACTACAACCACAGGAATGTAAATTAAACAGTCACTAAAAAGGCAGACACATTGTGAGTAACTGAAAAATAAACAACAATGGTTGCAGAGAACAAATATGAAGCAATTCTCCCTCTGCTCTGAAAAGAAGCAGAGGTGATGAAATCATCCTATTTTATTTTTTGCTTAATTTCTTTGCTTTATTACAAGAGAGGTTTCGACCAGGGGAAGAGGGAATTCTCAAAATAGCTGTGATAAAAAACAGAAGGCATCAATAAAACTTATTTTTTAAAAATACAGTGACCATTATTAGTTCTAGATAACTAATATTGACATGCTTACTTCCCCACTATTAACAAATAGTAAACTATTAAGTGTGGAAAATTACATGGTCTATAGATTACAATTATTATATGAGACAATGGTCCAATACTGACAAAAGTTGAACTTGTTTTTCTTAAGGAAGGTACTATGGGGACGTGAACAGTTCTTATTGGAAAATGGCTATTAAGCCAAAACAAAGTACATACCTTAAAAATAAAAAATTTTAGAGTGTTGAATTGATTCTATGGGTCATGAAAATAATAAATTCCTAGAGGGGCTTCTTTATCAATATTCACACCCTATTTTTTGTAAACAACTTGATCCAAATATTTAAAGGAATAGCAAAAGAGATAGAGTTTTAGAAGAACATTAGAGATCATCCCTTTGCTTTAGTGATGAGGCAGCTGTAGTCCAGAGATACTAATCCACTCAAGATCACACAGTAAATGGTAGAAGTAGGACCAGAAGTCTGATCTGCCACTTCCCACATCAGTGTCGTTTCCTCTATATTCAGACTCCAGTCTCTTCAAAATTCTGTACATTTTGATATCTCTAAAATATCTGACTTACTTTTTTCCTCCCCTGTGCCTTGTTAATTTCTTTCTTTTCCTTCCTTCTTTCCCTCCTTCCTTCCTTCCTTCCTTCCTTCCTTCCTTCCTTCCTTCCTTCCTTCCTTCCTTCCTCCTCCCTCCCTCCCTTCCCTCCTTCCTTCCTTCCTTCCATTCCTTTCTATTGCCTCAACACTTTGTGCATCTTGATTCATTGCTAACACAGAAGAGTAGATCTGGCATAGCACATGAATCCAGAACAAGGGGCAGCAGATGGTAGCAAGATCATATTGTTTTACAATGTCGGGGGGAAAAATCTGGAGGGTTCCCAGGTAGACTAAGAAAGAAATTTATTTCCAAACGATCACCTTTTTCACTCAAATCAGTGCTGGGTTGTTTAATTTTTTTTGGGGGGGGGGGGAGATGAGGGGAAGACATTGGGTGATGAAAGGCTAAGGGAAAATGAAGGAACTATAACAATCCCCTTCTCCCCCTGGCAAAAAAGAACCAACCTGCTTTGGGGGAAAAAAGATGGATTGGATATAGATATCTAGCGTTCACATTCCCAAGCTGAAGTTTGTCCTTTACCAAGAACATTTTTTCTGACTGAAATATGACACAAATGCTACAGGAACAAGACACATAGTCCAAGATGAAAACATCTAGATAAATGAACAATAATATAGGAAGTGAGTGAGAAAACTTGGCAGTCGCCCTAGAGTCCACTTCTGTGCTCCATGAATTATTCCCAGGGAATCAGTATTTTCAGTTATTTCCCTATAATTTTGAATCTAACATTTATATAACACTTGGGCAACTAGATGGTACAGTGCATAGAGAGCCAGGCCTGGAGTTAGGAAGACTCTTCCTGAGTTCAAATCCAGTCTCAAACCCTTACTAGCTGTGTGACCCTGGGCAAGTCACTTAACCCTGTTTACCTCACTTTCCTCATCTGTAAAATGAGCTGGAGAAGGAAATGACAAACCACTCCACACTATCCTTGCCAAGAAAACCCTAAATGAGGTCACAAAGAGTCAGATATAACTGAAACAACTGAACAGCAACTACAAATAAACCCAAATGCCTTGCAATTAGTTAAATTTTGAAGTAGGCGGCAAGTAGGCTGCCTATCACCCAGTGGCTTTTGCTTTCCAACTCCCGCAGTCTTGATACCTTTGATCCAGAGTGATTCCCAGTAGAGGAAGGTAGCTGATTATCTTACTCTGGTGTACCTCAACCACATATCAACAGAATGCAGTGGAAATAATGCTGCAGTAGGGCTCCATATACTTGAGTTCTCATCCTTCCTCTGCCATCTAGGGCTAATTACTTAATTTCTCTAAATCTCTGTTTTCTTACCTATGTAGCAGTGGTGTGTTGTTTTACCCATTCTGCCAGTGATTCACTACCTATGTAAGGCAATTGCCTATATAAATCAATCCCTCCACCCCCCACTTAGCCTAGATATCTTTATCAAGTGAGAACACATCCCTTGGGAAATACAGGTGTGAACTAGGTGTGAACAAGTCTTTGACTCTCTTCAGGATTGAATCAATCAATCAGAGGAATTACAACTGTTACCATAGGAAATCTGTTCAAATTGGTTGAGGATTTGGTCACATTCTGTAGGATTTCTACAAAACCCGTCAAGCTAGTTTTCAGCCCTAAGCCAGAAACAGTACCTTGGAAAGCTTCTAACTGTTACTCTGGAGAAGGTTCTCCAATCAATTGGCTTTTAATTTCCCATAAATGAGAGCAGAGTAGCAGGGCTTGTGGTAAAGTGTTTATAAAGTAAACATTTAAAGCAAAGGGGGTAAATAGATTTCCCAGAAGGAAAGGTTTCAGACTTCCCCTAAAGCAGGAGAAAGTAGATTAAGGACTACTTGTCTTAGTCTATAACCAGAAGATAGTTTCAGTAATTCAGCATCTTTTCTAATATCAGTCATTCGCTATCCCATTTAGGGTTTTCTTGGCAAAGATATTGGAGAGGTTTGCCACTTTCTTCTCCAGGTCATTTTACAGATGAGGAAACTGAGGCAAACAGGGTTAAGTGACTTGTCCAGGATCACATATCTGAGGTCAGATTTGAACTCAGGATGAGTCTTCCTGACTTCAGGCCTAGTAATCTATCCATTGCACCACCTCACTGCTCAACTGTGCTCCATTAGCCCAAACAGCCTTGATTTTGCCAGAGGCAGCTGTATCTCTTCTTCTTGCCTCCTTCCATTCTCCTAGCTCTATGGGGCTTCCTGGCTTTCCTTTTCCCAGATCCCTGTATCATTTTATAGGTGTTGGTAGGATTTGGATTCCTCTTCTAGTCTTCTTCCTGAATTCACTGAGCTGAATTAAGTTTAACCCTTCTGATAGAATGGCTTAGTAGTGTTAACAGAATTTTAAACACATTCTGGACTGGACCTGTCTCTAACCTGGAAATAGTTGGAGGAATTGATGGGTATGTCAGGAACTAAGTAGTGGTTTAATTAATTAATTTCAGAGGGAGGAATGCAAGTTTGCAAACCTGAAGTTCTCCTGAGAGGGGGCATTTCCAATTGTCCTGATCTATACCTGGCCACTGGTCCCAGATGTCTCCAAAGGAGAAAGTGAGGCTGGTGACTTTGCACAGCCCTCCCTCCCTTAAATCCAACTCATTTGCAAGTCATGGTATCACCTTCCCGATGTCATGGAACTCTTTGAGAATGAAGGAAGGAGGAACAACACTCTCCTGAGGAGAGCTCATCATGCTGCAGTAAAGGCAAAGATTATATGCATAAATCACAAGGGGGATGGGGGGTGGGGAGAAGATGGATTAAAACTCAATCACTTCTGGGGCTTGAGCACGCCCATGAGATTAGGACGATACAGGTGTTCTTGAGTCCTGGGGGAACAGTTCTCCAGTCTTGGGGGTCATGATTACTTGGTGAAACTCAGGTTCAGAGTTCTGTGAGGGAACAGGATTCATAGTCTTTGATTCGCTTCATTTAAGGTACACAGACACAAGAATGTGGGAACCATCAGTTAACTGATAACTTTAAGGTGCATCGTGAGTCTCTTGACTCCCAAGCAAGAAACTGCTGGTGAAATGGTACTTCTGAAAAATCTAAACTATTAGCATATGAAAATCATAAATCCCTTTACATTAGATAGAAAAGTGATCTTAGAACCAATACCCCCCTGGATTCAAGTCTTGCTTCTCACACATTCTCACTGCTTTAGAATCAGGGATCTAGAGGACTCTCAAAGACAAGTCTCAGAGAAGGTGTCATTCAGTCATTTCAGCTCTGTCTGACTCTTTGTGACCCCATTTGGGATGAGTTGGGTTTTTTTTTCAAGAATACTGGAGTAATTTACCATTTCCCTCTCATTACAGTTCATTTTACAGAAGAGGAAACTGAGGCAGACAGTTATAAGGACTTACCCAAGGTAACACAGCTAATAAGTGTCTGACACCAGATGAACTTGACTCCAGGTCAGGTACTCTATCCACTTCACCACCTCACTGCCCAGGGAAGGCCCTACCTGCATCGAGGGAGGGAGTGTCGTATACCAATAAAGTGACCTGTCAAAGTCCTGGCCCTTTCTGACTCACTGAAGGGATTTATTCACATTTTATAAAGGGCCAACCTGGTTTGGTTCATTTTTACAGTTAGTTTAGCACCTCCTTTTCCTGTTCCTTTCCTGTGATTGTCATGAAACATCACTCTTTTAGTACTTGCAAAATGGAGTTCCTCCTCTCCACATCCAAGGTTCTTTCCACTTTAGACTGTGCCCAGCGCTAGACTGATTTGGAAGGTAAGGGTAGGGGCATAAACATAATCTTTCTGCTTGGTAAAATGAAATAACAGCCATTTAAGCAGCAAAAAAAAATCTGGGTTTGAAATGTAGCTATGTTCTTGTGTGACCTTGAGAAAGTCACTTCCCCTCTCTGGGCTTCAGTTTCCTCGTTTGTAAAACAAGGAGGTTTGGAATCAGTAGGTGATCTCTAAGATTTCTTCTAGTTTTAAATCTGATGATTCAACTTGCTCTCTCCCTCCCCAAATTAAGAGGGGAGGTGAGACTCTTAACTCACTAATCAGTGCTGTAAGCACAGCTCCTGCCCTTCAGGAAACATCTGACAAAGCCACAAAGTGATGGGGTAAGGGCGGGAGTGGGGTATGGAGTTTCCCAATACCACTGTACAAGCGAAAACTGTAAGTATACAGTAATAGTTAGGAAATAATTGCCCTCAGGAAGAGCCAGTTCAGAAGAGAAATGAGGTGAAAAGGGGGCACTAGGGAGAGAAGTAGGTGTGGCTAAGTTGGAGACAAATAGAACAACTGGTTTCCTGGGGAGGGTAGAATTCAACCCATCTTCTCAACCTCTGGTTGTTCGTACTTGTGAACAGTACCCACTTAAGAGACCACAGGTCTACTGAGATATCAAAGTGAAGGCCTGAAAGCCCTTTTAAGCCACAGAACTCCACAGTGAGACCGAAGACATGTTAAAATGCAATTGGGAAATGATTAACAAAATAAATAAAAGTACAAATTAACCTAGGTAATGTTAATTTGAGGTTTTTGAAGTCAATATGCAGCCTACAGGGCTCCATTGCTATTAGAGTTTAGACACCACTGGTCCAGATGTTCTATTTCCCTCCCAAATCCTCAATCCTTTGGTTCCTAAAAGTGTTCTTTGTTTTTGAAGAGGATGAATGACATAGTGGGGGAGGGGGGAGGCAGGTAAAGTCTAGACTCCTCTGTGAATTGGATTTATCATCAGCCTTACTTTCTCTTCCATAGTCATTACAATCCAGTGGCAAAACAGAAGTCAAGACAGCTGGCAATGGCTTGTCTTCAGTGTCCGACCATTCTCTAAGCCTCCACGGCCTTGGCTTTAGCCACTTTCACTGCTATTGGAACAAACTGTTCTGATCTGTCCATTCCATCAGTGAAGTCTTATACAGGACCATTCAGGTCACTTCCTTGGTTAAGAAACATTTTGAGAACCAGAGAACTAAGAGCAGCAGAATAGAAAATAGCAGTCATTTAGAGGAGGAGGGTGGAGAAAGTGGAGCTTGGAGGTGGAAGAAACAAAGGGAGAAGAAATAAATGCCTAAGGGTATTCTGTAGCAGAAAAAGTTGGGAGTAAATTTTACTCCAAAACATAGGTGCTTTCTCTTTTACACCAAGCAAGGTAATGCCCATTCTTGAGCAAGTTTCCTGCCCAGTTGCTGAGATAATTTGCTCAAATGCCTCATCTTCAAAGGCTATGGAAATGCCATGGTTCACCACACCCTGGTTAAGCATGCTGAGTCCTGTAGCCCCAGGAGTAAGGTAACTACAGGATGATATACAGAGAGAAACTGAGGTAAGGAAAGAGCTGGAGAGACATGCCCAGGCCCTGCCTGAAATACCCCATGGTAAGGAAACTGTGAGAAATCATGGCGAGTCTTGGCCCAGGTATCCATATGTGGGGAGGGGTGTGATTCTTTTAAAGAGAGACATTTTCCCTCCCTGCCTGAGGCAGGTGTATGGGAGATTCAAAAAGGGGCAAGACCATCCAATTGCTGGGTGGGGTAGAGGGAGGGGGCAGTCATGAGGACTATTGTGGGAAGCAGTAGACCCTTGGCTTCCACAGTAGTACCCTCGGACCAAAGCTGCAATTGTCTTGTTTTAGTTAGTTCTATGGGCATACAAGCGGATGGATCAATCAATCAAATAAGTACTTATCAAGTTCCAGCTATGTGCTAGGCCCTGTGGGATACGAAGACAAAAATGAAATAGTCTTTGCCTTCAAGGGCACGTTCTATGCAGAGAGACATGAACACATATAAGTCTATACAAAATAAAGACAAGATAATTAGACAGAAGTAATCGAGGGAGTGGGGGGTGATCAACAAGAACTTATGAAGTTCTTCCTATATGCCAGGCACCGTGTTAAGAAATAGAGCATACAAAGAAAAATTTTAAATGGTCCCTTCAACAATAGAAGTCACATTCTAATGAAGGTGATAACAGATGTTGTCATTCAGTCATTTTTCAGCTTTTCAGTCATGTCTGACTCTTCCTGACCCCATTTAGAATTTTCTTGGCAGAGATACTAAAGTGGCCTGCCACTTTCTTTTCCAGCTCATTTTACAAATGAGGAAACTGAGGAAAACAGGTACATGATTTCCCTGGGATCACACAGCTAGCAAATGTCTGAGGCTGGATTTGAACTCAGTTTTCTTGACTCCAGGCTCAGCTCTCTGTTCACTGGGCTGTCTAGCTGCTGTGATAACATATATAAGCTATAACAACAACAACAAAAAAGACAAGTGAAGACATGGCACCTGAGTTCAGTCTTAACAGAAACCAGAAATTCTTAGAGGTTGAGAGGGAGAACATCCCTGGGGAAAAGCCAATGAAAAGGCATGGAAACAGATGGACTATCGTGTTCAAGGAAAAGCAAGCAGGACAGGGTGGCTGGATCACAGCGATTATGGAGGGGAGTAGAACAGAAGTAGACTGGAAAGGTAGGAAAACCCCAGGTGTGAGGTGCTTTAAAAGTCAAACCAAGAATTTTATTTGATCCTGAAGGGATTAGGGAATCACTGGAGCCTGCTGAGCTGGGAGGTGATATGGTCAGACATTTACTTTAAGAAAAGTGGGAAGGGCACTTCAGGCCGGACAATCGATTAGGAGGTCATTTCAGTAGTGCAGGTTAAGAGATGACTGATATAGGCCTGAACTAGGGTGGTGATTGCTTGGGTGGAAAGGACAGATGAAAAGAGATGTGTAGGTAGAATTGACAAGATTTGGCAAATAGTTGGACATGTAGGGTAAGGATAAGTAATGAAAGGGAACAGATTTAGTGAAGACTTCTCAGTAGTATGGAGACTCCTCCCTAGAGTAGAAGAGACCTTAGGCCCAGGTTTGGATTCCTCCAGAGTAAGGTGATTTCCATATAAGGCTATACAGTGCATTAGGATCAATGATTAGCTACAGTTCACTAACTCCTCAATACCTAATTTGCATATGCTCACACAGGCTGCAGTCCTCACTCTGGTAACCTCACTCACCTAACTTGCATAAGTTCTCCATGCCCAATTTGCATGAATGGTCAATGCTTCATTTGCATATGATGACATGTATTTTCAAGGGTTCTGTAATGGACCAGGGAGCGGAAATTTGAACCGGGTTCCAAAAGGGATTGGTTAGATTTCACACCTAGAATGCAAGACCATGCTTCTCAGCCAATGAGAATAATGATCAGTGGTGGGAGGGGTACTTCCGAGTCAGAATCTATATAAGTTGCCATTCTGCTTCTGTAAGGCGCCTGCGACTCCAGCTTTACTGGTGAAGGGATCGCCTGCTTCTTGCGAGAACTGAATAAAGGAGATTTTGTTTTTACTTTGAGATGCCTCTCAGCAGTCAATTTGAGTAAGAGGAGGGGTCGTGCTTTCCCCCACACACACAGTAAGGAGTCAAGATTAAGTCTAAACTTGTAAATCTGGGAGATTAGAAGGACGGTGTTGACCTCCCCAGATCTAGGGAAGTTATGGGGGAAAGATGCATTTGCAGGGGAGAGATGAGTTCTGTTTAAGACATGTCTTGTGGGAATCCTATTTGAAATGTCCTAGGGACAGTTGATACTATACTAGACTGTCCCTCTTAAGACTAGGAATGGATGGGTAGATTTGGGAATCATCTGCATAAAGATGATAATTATACCCAAGGGAACAATGGATTTACTAACCGAGTCCAGAGAGATAAGAAGGCCTTGGACAGAACCTTGGGGTACATTCACTTTTGTTCTTGTTCAGCTTGTCTGACCCTTCATGACCATATTAGGGGTTTTCCTGGCAAAGACACTGGAGTTGTTTGTCATTTAGTTGCCCTGTCATCCACTGTTAGGGGTCAGAATATGGCTGAGGATACAACAAAGAAAATTCAACAGTGGTCAGAAAATGTAAGAGAACCAAAAGAGAGCAATATGACCGAGAGATGACACGCTAGGTCAAGAAGGAAAAGAGTGGGTGAAGTGATGTGCTTATGGGACCTGGACCCCTATAAGGAAAAGACCACCTTTGAAAGCAACCTAGTCCCTGGATTTTTCCATACACTTCAGCAGCTCAGATCACTGGGTGACAGGCCCCACACATCTGGCCCAACCCAGCCCACCTAGATACTCAACTGTCCTTTCACTGTCCTCTACACGCCCCCCCCCCACTACTTAATAGTCCTTTCACTTTGCACCTGGGCCACCCCAGGCTATTTATCATTTCTTAATACCATCCTGATCTCACAGTTTTTTGTTTTTTGTTTTTTTGTTTTTTATAAGTATCAGTCTCACACTCATTAAAAAGATTCTTTAGGAATCTACCTTCATTGGTGTTACAATAAACCTGGCCACTTTGAGCTTGAGTGCTTGAATTCTTTCTGGGCAGACTCTCCCTGTACCTTGACATTTCAGGATTTCCAGCAACCCCAAACCACATCAGCTGGATGGGAGGATGGTTGGTAAGGTAGATAGGGAATTGAAAGTTTAAAACTGAAAATTGATTTTAATTCTATTTTTAAGGCTTCATCAAGCTGGCATAGATTTAATCTTTTCCCACAAAGTGAGAGTCTAACCTCCTTACCCTAGTAACTTTATCCTTTACTCACATTCTGGAGAAACTTGCCCAAAGGTCAATCAAGCTTTTGTAATTACCTCCACCCTTTACTCAGGTAGCCTCCAGTCACAGGAGTTTCAATTCTATTATTTTACTTTGTATCTCCACCCTATTATTCTCCAGCTTTGTAGAGATGACACCACTTGAATTTCTCCCCACTAATCCTATCACCAAAGGATTACTCCCATCTACCAAGAGAAAGTAATGGAGAAGAGCTGAGTACTCTCAAGTCACTTCCTCATTAAAATGTCCACCAATTAGGAGATTTTTGCCAAAAGGGGGATCCAAATGATATACTGTCAGACACACTTAGGTTTAACCCTTTCAAAGACCCTGTTTGCCCTCACTCAGGGTTTTTGGTCATTGTAAAAGGCTGATTTATTGGTTACTTGCCAGCCTAATTAATGCAGCTAGGTGGCACAGTGGATAGAGCAGTGAGTTCAAATCTGTCTTCAGACACTAGCTGTGTGACCCTGGGCAAGTCATTTAACCCTGTTTGCCTCAGTTTCCTCTTCTGTAAAATGAATTGGAGAAGGAAATGCAAACCACTCCAGGAGCTTTGCCAAGAAAACCCCAAATGGGGTCAAGAAGAGTTGGACAGAACTGAGTAACAAGAAGAGGCCTAATTAATAAACTGATCATGATCAGAACCACTGCCTCTCAGTTTACTTTAATTTTTTAAAATGGTATTCTATTGTTTCCAATTACATGTAAAGACCAATTTGAACATTCATCTTTTAAAAACCGTAGCTTTAAATTTTCTTCTTCCTTTACCTCCTCCCTTGGTAAGATGGTAAGCAATCTGATGTAGGTTATATATGTGTAATGATGTAAAACATATTAGTCATGTAATGAAAGAAGAGACAGATCAAAAGAATAAAATCCACACACACAATAAAAGTGAAAATAGTACGTGTCCACCTACATTCAGATTCCATCAGTTCTTTCCCTGGATGTGAGTAGCACTTTTCCTCATGAGTCCTTTGGAATTGTCTTGGATCACTGTGTTGCTGAGAATAAGTGATTCATAATTGATCATCACACAACGCTGCTGTTACTGTGTACAATGTTCTCCCAGTTCTACTTCAGTTCATAAAAGTCTTTCCACTTTACCTTAATTTTCAAACATAACAAAAGGAGGGATGATGAGGGATGTATGACTGGGAGGAAAGATGATTTTTTTTTCTCTTTCTATACTACTTCACTTGGTGATATTAGCTCCCATGGATTTCATTACCATTTCTAGGTTAAGGATTCTCAAATCTACCTATCCTGCCCCAAATTCTCTGTTAACTCTCAATCTTGAATCTCCAACCACTTTTCAGACATCTTGAACTGGATGTCCAGTAGACATCTTAAACTCCAGATACCAAAAGAGAATCACTTTTTCCAAACACCTGTTACTGTTAAGGAAAATGCCATCCTCCCAGTCCCCTAGGCTTGAAATTTATGTCTCCTCCTCAACTCTTCACAGTCTCTTACACACCTTGGTATCCCATCTCTTGCCAAGGTCTGTCGATTTTGACTTTGCAAAATCTCTCCAATGTACGCCTGTCTATCCTCTGACACTGCTGCCACCACCACCCTGGTACCAGGTCTCATTCTCATTACCTCACTTTTGGAAAATTACAATAGCTTGCTGGTGTGTCTGCCCACCTGGAGTCTCTCCCCACTCTAATCCATCCTTCATTCAACTGTCAAAATGATTTTCCTAAAGTGCAGGTCTAACCAAGTCACCCCCTTACTCAATAAATTCCAATGGCTTCCTATCACCTTTAGGATCAAATAGAAATTCTTCTGTCATTCAAAGCTCTTCATAATCTAACCTACCCCCTTAATTTTCACCATTGACAAAATTGTTAATATAATCAATGTAATAACAGAAAATTGTTAAGGCTAATTGTAATATGGACTGCCTAAACCTCTTAGTCATCATGACTATGTTAAAATTTCAGTAATGTCTTTACATTTCTACCCTTAAGATAACAAGATTAGGTTGAGCTGACCCATATCCTAGGTCCCCTCCGCCCTGGGATGTTGCCTTTTTGGGAGCCCAGCTCAAGCTGGATCTCAGCTTCTAGTGTGCAGGCCCCATTCCATTGGAATTCGTGGTATGAGGAGCAAAACAGCTAGAATAAAATGGCTTTCCTTGTCTGGATTGCCAAGGGCCACTGGGGTCTTGGGACCAGCCCTTGCTACCTCTTCCTAAAACTACAAAAACTTTTTCATGGGTCTCTTTGGTTGGGAAAATCCACTGGACATCCTACCAGGTGGTAAGTTCACTACCCTGTTATCTCAATTAAAGACATTTTATTCCTTAACTCCTGATGATTTCAGGACTTGACCCCATATACTCTTCCTTCAATCCAGGGACACTAGCCTTCTTGCTTTTTCAGAAACAACAAAGCACTCTCTAGAGGGAAGGAAAAGATGGTGGTTGTGATGAGGGCTGGAAGGGGAGGGGGGAGACCCCCACAGAGACCAGAGTACCAGGGGCAGTTGCCTAGATGGAATTTGAGGATTTGAGCATTGCTGAGGTCAAGGTAAAGATTTATTACGCTTTTCAAGGGACAGGAATTCTTAGGGAACTTGCAACCTTAGAGGGGTACAGGGAAAGTTTATATAGGATAGTGTATAGTATCACTTGTGCCAAATATGCTAACTAGGTGTTTTGGGGTGGGATTAGGGAGTGGTTAAGGAGTGGTCAGTTCTTAAAGGAACATGCACTTTTGGTATCTACTGCACAGGTATTTTACCCAGAGTTCATCAGGAAATAGCCCAAGGAGGGGTGGTTTTAGACCTGAAATGTCCCTAAGTCAACTCAACAGTCAGGGCTGGCTCAGAAAGACCTGGTTGCTCTCATCAGTGTCTTGTTAGACAAGGTAAATGTAAGGGAGTATACATAGGATACAAATGATTGGTCAGGGAGTAGTAAATGTCATCATGACCCGGTGCACAGCCAGCTCAGCCCAGTGCACGGCCAGCTCCTCAGCCAGTGCACAGCCAGCTCCTCAGCCAGTGCACAGCCAGCTCCTCAGCCAGTGCACGGCCAGCTCAGCCCAGTGCACGGCCAGCTCAGCCAGCGCAGAGCCAGCTCCTCAGCCAGTGCACGGCCAGCTCCTCAGCCAGTGCACGGCCAGCTCAGCCCAGTGCACGGCCAGCTCAGCCAGCGCAGAGCCAGCTCCTCAGCCAGTGCACGGCCAGCTCAGCCCAGTGCACGGCCAGCTCAGCCAGTGCACAGCCAGCTCCTCAGCCAGTGCACAGCTGGCTCAGACTAATAAATTCTACAGGTGCAGCTGGCTACTGTATCAACAAGGGTGATGACAGTTGTTACCAGGGCAGGCTGTGTCCTGGACCCAGAAACTGCCTGGGGTAGTGCTTTGAGGCTAGGGAGAAATGGGATTTTAGAGTTGGGGCCCAAGCACCCCACCAGGTGGGTGAGCGAGGGGACCGTGTCCCCATGCCCAGACCCACGCTTGTCTCCTCCAGGGACTCCCAAGCTTTCTCTAGGGACACAACCGACCTGGTGAACCCCAGACGCATCCTTAGCACCCTGATGGAATCCCTGCTCCCCTCCTTGGATACCCCAGCACGAGCTGTGTGGCAGCGTCTGAAGCTGCAGCTCTCTCGTGGGGATGAAAGACCTCAGCTCTGCTATACTGGCTCTTTTCTCTGGAATCCAGGTTGTCGAGAGAGATGGCAGAATGGATGAAGGAGTGGAGGGAAGGGGAGATGGCCAACGTCCGGGGGAGAAGAGAGTGGAGAGACGGAGGGGGGCTGGATACGTGGAGGGAGGGCAGATGGATGAATGAATGGCGGAGGGCGGGGCGGGCGGCGGGAGGCAGCCTCCCTCCTCTCCATGACCTTAGCACGTAAAGGAGCCCGTGAAGGACAGAGCCTCGCTCGGAAAGGGCCCGCCTGGCCCGCCTCCGGGGGAGGGGGCGACGGAGAGGTCGGACCCTTAGCGGAGCCGCGGCGGGCAGGGAAGGAGCAGGAAGGGGCGGGGCGCTCGTCCCCGGTCCGCCGCTGTGAGCAGCTGCCAGGCCTAGTCTGGAGAAGGCGCCGAGGCTGCGGCGTGGAAGCAGGAGAGGCGGGAGACCGAGGGGGGCGGGGAAGGAGGAACGCCTTCCCAACAGCATTCTGGGAAGTATAGGCTCTCCCCGCGGGTCTCTTCAGCTTCTCTTTCTCGGGGCCACTGGCATGCTAACGTTTGCTGGACCTCTGCATCTGAACTCTTTGGGGGGCTCCCCTCGAGAAGGGATGACTTGGCCAAACCACACTGGATACAAGAGATACTTTTCCTCTTCTTGTCGCCTTCCTCCCTCAGGATCCAGACTACATTTCCCAGGCGACTTGCGAGAAGGCAGCTTGGAGAGGTGGCGCGGTGCACTGTGGAGGTTGTAGTTCCTATTTGATTCAGGCTTCCGCACCTCGGGCTATCCCGGTGCCGAGAGCCGGACTACATTTCCCTTCAGTCCTCCCGATTCCCCTCGGCCGCCTTGGCGGAGACATTTGCGAACGGAGTGTCTCCAAGATGGCTGCTTGGGGAAGGAGGCGCCTTGGCCCGGGCAGCAGTGGCGGCAGTGCCCGAGAGAGGTGAGCCTGGGAGAGCCGCGGTTCCTCCCGGGCCAGTGGCGGAGGGCGTGGGAAGCCAAAGGGAACCAGGCGGCGCTGCGGCGGCGGCCCTGGCGCCGGACTCTTCTCCCGCCCTCCCCTCAGTTCTTTGGGCTCCTCCTTCCCCCCGCCCGCTCGGTCCCCCTGCCTGCCCTCCGAGGGGCGCCTGGAATCTGGGCTCGAGGAGAGAAGCCGGGGGAGGGAGGGCGGAGAGGAGCGGAGCCGCGAGGGTCGGCCTGGGGCACCTCTCGCGGGGTCCGGGGAGCGCCGCCGCGGCGGGGAGGGGTGGGCGCGTCTGCAGGGAAGTGTGGTCCCAGTCCGGGCCGCGGAGAGCCCGGATCGTGCGGGAGGACCTAGGGCGAGGCGCCGGCGTCCCACCTGGGCCCGAGGGCCGGCGTGGCCGGACCCCCGCCCATCCCCCACGTGGGCGCGGAGGGGGCGCCCGGCGGGGGGCGTGCGTGTGAGTGCGTTCGCGCGCGTGAGTGCGCATGTGGGTCTGTTAGTCTGGGGGTGGGGAGGCCGGAGGAGAGCAGCCAGTAGTGACAGAAGCAGGTCAGCCGCGGGAAGGTCAGTGCGAGCGTGCACGTTTCCCGGGCCAGGCCCTTTCCAGATGTGGATCCCGCCCGGACAGAGGTGCCCGCCACCCCCCACCCCCACCCCCGGCCCGGGGTGCTCGGCCCTTGGCGGGGGCGTCCTTCCTAGTGACCTTTCCCTCCCCTCCCGGGGCTCGGGTGGGCAGGCAGAAGAAAGGTCTCTCCAGAACGATCCGGGAGGATCCTTCCTGTTCTTGGTGCTCGGGTTAATGGAGCAGTTCTGGCTCGGGGAACACTGTCAGAACTTTTTAGTTGTGTCTGTGTGTCTGTGTGTGTGTCCGTCCCCCGCCAGTCTGCTCGTCTCGTTGGGCTGACAGTTGATCTGGAAAGGAGAGGAGATATTTGGGTTGCTTTAAAGTTAGATCGGAAGAACGGGCTGGTTTGTGCTCCCTCATCACTGAAGTGGGGTTGGGGGGACAGGACGCGAAGTGTTAGGTTCTGACGTTGTTTACTGGTGCTGCTAAGATCAGGCGAAGTCATGGAGCTATTTTGATATCCAGATGGCATTAGAAATCGAAGTATTCAGATCCCCTGGACTTGGTGCCGTATGCATCAGTTTAGAAAAAGGGAATCAGTGAAAAACTGCACCCTCAGTAAATACGCGATCCTGTGTTCGGATGTCCCATCGTCTGGATTTTAAACTCTTGACTGATCCCTGGAGGTGTCGCCAAAATGTAGAAAATGGTTTGTGCCTTGGGATGATGGTCAAGAAGCTAGGGAAAAACCCATTCAAACCGATGGCTCAGTTGTAACAGAATACGGTATGCCTCCTAGAAGCAGGGCTTCTGATTTTCTGGTTTCATTTAGTGCCTTTCTCAACTCTTTCAATATAACTTGTTTTGGCTGAAGGTTACCTATTTATTTTCCTTTTAGCTAGGTTTTTGTTTGGGTAGTAGCTTGCCACATCTCAGCTTCCCTAAAGATCCACTTCCCACTCAAAAAGCAGGAGGTGGAAACATAACCCTGCCATGTAGATCCAGCTTGTCAGCTGCTTTCTGTGGCACACCTACAGATCTTGCTTGGCAGGTGGGGAGACTACTCTGAGGGCAGGGTAGATTAATTGATTACACACCACCATAAAGTATAATGGCTGCATGTTATTGGGTCTTATGACTGAAGTAGACTGTTTATGGCACTTTTAAATGACTTTGTTCCATGTCCAGTTTGCACTGATTAAAATTAAAGCTCTACATTTCTCATTCACTTTTTTTAAAACCACTACTGCATTTACCTGACTGGCATCTGGTTTGTGGTGGAATTCTTAAACATTGCCTAGTATGTGGGGCGTGGAGACTGGGAAAACCTAATGCATTAACTAGTAGTTGGAAACACGGACATTTGCCTTAAAATGGAAGGGCCAGACTTTCCATATATGGTAGCGCTATTAGAGATTCTATAAATTCAACAGGGTACACCAAAGAGAAGCTATTTAAGTCACATTTACAATGACTGTAGATTCTGCTATAGAGGGGAAAGAGAGGGGTGGAAATAGGGAAATGATAGCTATTTGCATGTTGCTTTGTTCTCCTTTCCAGTTGGACTCTTAATAATTCCTTCTTACATATTCCATTAAATCTAGGGATTCAACCATGTTTATAATGAAGAACAGCAGACTCTGAGCTGTAACCTGAGTTCTTGTCTAAAATTCAGCACACTGGCTGCAAGAGCACCAAACAGAATGCCACTTGTTCCTTCCGGAGTCTTTGAGACAAACTTGCACACCTAGGACAGAACAGTGCAGGTATCTGTGTGTTCTGCAATACATGGGCCAACTTGGAACAGATCACAGCTCTACTTTCCCCTATGTTTGCTGCTTAGACTTACGCAGGGGCCTTAAGAGTTTGCTTCCATCAGTGATGGTTTGAATGTGAGTATAGTCATTTGTTTGGGGTTTCTTTATAGTTGACCAAAAATGGATTTTCTTTGCACCCTGTTGTTTTTTGCTGCTGTTGCAGCTACTTCATATAATGAGCCTTCAAAGGCCAGCAGTATTACATAGATTTGTAGGTAAATGGGGCTCCAGGGTGGTTTCAGTTTTTATTTTTCCAGGGTTAAAGTCATTTCCTTACTAAGCCAGAGGTGCCTCTTAAAACAAAAACCTCTCCCAATATAT
Organism: Notamacropus eugenii; assembly: GCF_028372415.1. Classification (NCBI taxonomy): domain Eukaryota; kingdom Metazoa; phylum Chordata; class Mammalia; order Diprotodontia; family Macropodidae; genus Notamacropus; species Notamacropus eugenii. The sequence continues at coordinate 378,985,208 of NC_092874.1, read as the reverse complement.
ACTCTCTCCTGCCTTAGGGTTCCATGTTATAGAAGCATCCTTTAGGAAGCAAGATTTGGATGGCACTCCTTTCAGGTCTTTCAGGATTACACCTTATTTTGCTGGAACTTTTAATTTTTTTTTCCAGTGGAGTCCACAGACTGACTCAGCTATCTGATTTGACTTGGATTTTGATGGCGAAATGGTAGTTATAGGTTATTACTCTTGTTGAACAGATTGGCCATTTAATCCCCATGTTGGCAGGACCTAGGAAAGTTGTCTTATGCTCCTTTGTTAGTGTACTTTCTGTCCTGATTGGCCATCCTTCATTTTAGATGAGTAGATTTGAAAGCTGGAAGGCACCTTTGGAGATCTGACATCTCTAGCCTGGCCACTCTTCAGAAAGACTCTTGAACTTCTACAAGTGGCTTTGTGGTAGAACTTTTTCCATGACTGATTTGGAAAAGACCACCAAGTGTATTTTTTGCTCGTGACTATAGAGGATTAAATCCCAAGCCTTTAGACGTTTTGTGTTCTGCTTAGCAAGCCAAACAAAGGATAGATTCATACTTCACTGAAGTAGGCACCCAGTTGCTGTATTCAGATTCCTGGAGTTGGATGTGTCAGTTAGGATATGCTTGGGTTCATTTTAGTTCAAGGTTGGAATTAAGGTGCCTTACTAGTTTTTGAGATGAAAATTTATCTTAATTCATTCTGACAAACTACTACCTGGTGTAAAACATTGCTTTCTTCTTGTAAGTACATTAACTGTCCAGTATCTAACCAAAAAAATCATTTTTTTAATGTATAATCAGTTTTATGAAATGGGAATGGTCACCTAATTGCCTGTTTTGATGCTCAGGAGGCTGAAAATGAAATAAGTGAAGAACCTGGATACTAGAGGTCAGGCTTAATTTAGGTTTATGACCAGTCAGCTTATATGAAGGCATTGCTTCTCAATTAAAATAATTTTTAAAAAGAATGAGTAAAGGAACAAGATGGGGTGGAACCTTCCCTTTCAGGCGGTGTTCTGTGATTAGATAAATACCCAGCTGCCTCACTGTGTCACCTTCCCAGTTTCACCTGTGATGTATGGTGACATTATTGTCTTTAGCTAGCGGAGATTTGTGACATCTTAATAATATGTGCCCGGAGAGGAAAGGTCATGATCAAAAGAAGCCTTAGTCTCTAGTTCTGGGGAACTAATAGTCCCTCTCCTGACCTACCAGAGCTTGGAGTTCTCTGGAATATTGCCAGTGTACAGCACTCTGACATTCCCTCCTCCCAGTCCTCTTCATTTCCCAACATCTGCTCATGTTTCAGTAGCATGTAAGTTGCCATGCATGTTTTGGTCACAGCAGTTGCCAATGGAAAGAACAGGAAGATATTTTTCTGTACCCTTTCCTTTAAAGGGTGGAAGGTTGGAATATTTGGATTAATGTAACAGTTCCTAGGAATTTTTGAATTGTTAATATTTTAGGCTTCATACCACACAACTTCCTGGTCTTTCATTTTGCAGTACATAACATGTGAATACTTACTTTGATCATTGGTTTGTTAGTGCCCCAGAAGGAACAGTTTTCAGTGTAAGTTTAGGTTTGGCTTAAAATGACTCTTTGGTCTCTTAATTTTTCAGGACACTAATTGATTAGTAACGCTGCTCTCAGTAATATTTTATTCATATTACAGTTTTATGTAGTAGATACTTGTAAATACTTGAGTTTTATTTGATTGGATGTATTGGATCCTTGGGGAGTTTACAGGGTGTGGAAAAGAGTTTTGCCCTGAAGCTTACAGTTAAGAGAGTAGATGAATTGGACATACGTACCACACAAACATTTGTGTGCAAAGAAAAACTCAGTTCTACATCTACAGGTATTTTTCTCTGACCTTTATATGAATTACATACATTGTAGGTTACCTTGGAAATTTTCATTTCCAAGTTGATACTACCCTAAGCCCAATTCAACTAAGTCTCTTTAACTGCCATTGTTTGAATTGGACTCATAATAACTATAGTTAGTGTTCAGGAAATGCAAAAGGATTTCAGAATTAACCAGCTATTGTTAGAAACTGTACAAAGTGTTTGAAAGCTTTACATGTAAATTACCCTCATCTCAGTAGTGGAGAAAATTAAGAATTTAACAACAAACAGTGACGGTAGCAGAAATGAATTGAACTGAGTGTCCACCTTCAATTTTCTCCATAAAAGCTACATGGAAGAGGTTAATTTGAATTGAATTTTGAAAGGCATAATAGTGTAGCAGGGAGGCTCCCAGGGTGTGTGAAAGAAAGGTAGCAAAGGCCTTTAGTGGTGAAAGGACCAAAGAGATCACAGACCTGACTAGAGTGGGGAGTTTACTCAAAACAATTTTGGTTGCTCTGAGGTGAACTGCTGAAGGCTGAGGTTCTTGTCTTGACAGGTGTTTGGTTTCTTGTTAATGGATATTTCCACTTCTGTATTTGTAGTAGATGATTAAGAAATGAAAAATCCTGGGGGGGCGGTGGGCACAAGAGTGGTCATGTGTATTTTAGTTAATGTTAATTCTTAATACACATTTAATACCTGCAGTGAAAAAAATCACTATTTAGAGAATATCTCAACCAGCAATGGGGAACCTTCAGCCTCAAGGTCACATGTGGCCCTCTAAGTCCTCCTTTGATTGAATCCAAACTTCATAGAACAGTCCCCTTAAATGGATTTGTTATGTAAAACTTGGATCAAAAGGCTGCACCCGAGGACCTAGAAGGACATTCTGACCTCAGAGGCCACAGATTCCCCACGCCTGAACTGTGAAAGATAGTTGTTTTTTGTCAGCCTAAAGCCCGCCCAGAGATACAAGCTTTTTATTCGCCCCTCTCCAAGCATACTTATTGCATGTTACATGTTTTACTGCAGACTCGTGATTGGTTTGGGAGGAAGTTGACCAGTAGTGCTCAGAAAGTGTAAAGCAATGTTTTAACCACATCTTTTGTTTGGCCATTCATTTAGATTATGTGTGTTTTAGAAGAATGCTAGTGTGTAGTGTTGGGTGATGGCTAGAAATTAGAAATAGCTTCCTCAGTGGAGCAGTGGAACTCTTACATTTAACTAAAGCAGAATGAAAAATCAGCATCAGCAGTTCAAAGCTGAACCAACAAACAGCATGATCTTGGCAGTCTTTGCAGCCTTAATGATCCATGTTAGTAGTGACAGAGAATTTTAAAAATGTAGGCTTAATGGGTGGTTACATGCACTGTCTATCCTGATCTTAATGAGTTCTGACAGAATATTTGTTCTCTTTGGTTTTAATATGTTGACTTATCTTTACTTGTCTCTTCTGGGAAGCCAGTTAATTCATCAAACAGTGTCTCCAAGAAGGAGACAGGGGCACAAAGACAGTCTGCCCTGAAGGATTCCTGGGAGGGGATAGGGGTAGCAGGAGATCAGCATGGTAGACAAGCTGGACAGGCTGTTAAAGTAGATACAAAGTACATATAAAGCAAGGTAGAATAATTTCAAGAGATTATATAACTGTCACTAACAGTTATTGGGGATCAGGAGGAGGTGTGACCTGAGTTGTGCCTGAAGGCAGATACTCTTGGAGGCAGAGGTGAGTGTATCCACGAAAGGCAAGGAACAACAGTGTCTTGTGCGGGAGAAGAGTTTGTGTGCCAATAAACCTACAGAATCAGTCACAGAACTGCAGAACTTCTGGGTATTTGGAGGGCTTCACAAGCCTGGTGACAGATTGTATGCCTGTTTGTGGACTGGCCAAAGAGGATTTGGTAGTACATCTCTGGCAGAGAGGCCGGGGATGAAATCTCTTCCTTCCCAGGCAGGTCTAGGTTAATTCTCAGCAGGTATTCCACAGCTCTTTTCACACCCTGTGTGGTGGCTGCCATTGCCTGTCATGTCCCAAGCACTGCTGGTGTCATTTGTCGGGGCGCACCCTCCTTGACTTGGGGAATTTTTTTCTTTTCAAATAGAAACATCAGTAAACAAGGCAACCAGGATGAGGATCTTGAAACCATGACATATTAGAATTGGTTGAAGAATTTAGTGATTAACCTTGAGAAAAGATGGCATGGGGTGGCAGTTGACTGGTAACTGTCATCAGGTATTTGAAAGGCAGTCAGGTCAAAAAAGAATTAGACTTGATTTGTGGCAGTGTTATCAGAAAGCAGAAGTAGGAACAATGGGGTAGAAATTCAAAAAGATAAAATTTAGACCTGGTTGAAGAGGAAAATGTCCTTATGGGAACATGGAATAGGCTGCCCTCAGGAGGTGAGTTCCTTCTTTGACTAGACACCATTGTTGTGGTATGGGCTAGATAGATTTTGTTCTATGCAAACAGGGATCAAATTGTCTTAGTAGTGGATCCCTTAATGCTTTTGAGGGACTCAAATTTAAAGTATTTATACTACCTAATAAATATAGTAATTATATTATACACACATATACACTAATAGAAATTGGCTTTACCTTCACTCTTGTAATTTTTATTTGCCTGTAGGTAGCATACCAGAGACTACACATTTTATTTTCATGTATAGAATGTAACTTTACTATAGGATAGCCTAGTAGGACAAGTTAGTACTTACATATTACTTCCTGATAAAAAGAGCCTGCCATATGGCAAAACTCCCATAAAATTGCATGATAGTTCAGGGGGATAGATTGTCCTGGGATGGAAAACTTTCCAGTTGTAAAGAGCTGATGCCTATTAGCTGTTTCATCAATTTCAGCAATAACTAGTTTTAAACTAGCTCTTGAAAAGATCAGAATGGAAAACGTTGGCTTGTTTGCTTCTCCCTGGTCTTTTCACATGTTGAGCCCTGGGGAAATAAACTAAGAAAAGTGGTTGTCACATGTGAAACCATAATGGTAGAGTGCTCACGAGCAATAGAAAAGAATGGCAGGGAACTCAGAATTAGGGCAATGGCATTGGGCTGGGGGCTGACTGCCCAAAGATGTGTATTTGTAAGAGATCTTTTCAGGTTCCCTGGTTTTGATCTGTAGTCTTAGGAAAAGTAAACCATGTTTCTCATCACATCCAGAACAACTATCAAGACCCAGACCTTAAGGGCTTCTTAACCTGCTCTCCATGGGCATATTTTTAAAAAAAATTTTGATAACTATTTCAATGTCATTTGGTTTCTCTGTAATCTTAAATTTTGTGCATTTAAGAATATTATTCTGAGACCTATAGGCTTCAGTAGACTGTCCACTTCACTTTTCTGCCTTGGGGGAAGAAACAGACTTCATTAGGAAAAGTGGAGGTATTGGTCAAAACATCTAAACCTATTTGGGGGATTTGTTTCTTGAGTACAGAGACTTCTGAATCAAAGAGGTTCTTTGGGGGATAGTGTTTAGGATTTCTTTTTCTCAGCCTTTAAATCATTTGAGTCCCAGGACTTTGAACATTGATATTCTTTTTTTTATTTTTTTATTTTTTAATGTTTAACAATCACTGCCATACAATTGAGATTTTATCCCCCCCACATCTAGAACATTGATATTCTTAAGTGGATCAGTCACATAACTAAATTTGAAGCAACTTAGCCTTTATAAAGTACTTTTACCTCTTCACTTTCTGATCCCTTTTCTCCAGTCTACCCTTATCATGGAAAAGAAAAAAAGCTGATGCATTTGAAAATCCAGAGAATATCTAGGGGATTCCCATGAACTTAGTTTTTGTATATGTCTCTTCAGAATTAATATCTATTTATGCAAAATTCTATTCCAGGTTTCTACCTGCTTCTTAAAACTATTAATTTACCCCTCAAGAAGGAACTGATAATGATAGATTTAGACTGCTATTTTTGCACTGTGGACAAGCTGTTTTGGCAACACATTGTTGGAAGCATTATAACAACTGATCATATTTATGCATCCCAACTGCCTTTAGGGAACTAATTTGTCCTCAAAGCACAGCAGTTAGCTTACCACCTGGTTAATTCCCATGATTGCCATCTTTAAAGTATACAAAATTGAGTTATAACACACAATTTAATTAGAATGGACTAGTCTATTTTAGCCAAAATTAATTATCAGTTTCATTCCCTGGGATAAAAAGAGTTATTTCTAGGTTCTCTTACACTCAAATCAAACCTGCTGCTTATTGTAATGGGCCAGCTCTCTACCTTTTACTCCCCTACCCTGTCTAATAGTTTACATCCTGTGACAGCTTTATCTCCTAGGAGTTTTAGAAGCAGTTGTCAGTCCATTAATAACTAGTTTTTCATTCTGATGTGAGCATGTGGGAGAGCTAATCAGTTGTTTACCCTAATTAGCTTTTAAGTAGACTAAAACTAAATTTTGCCTCAGGCTAATTTCTACCTTAAAGTTGATTTAACCTGAGAGTAACATTTGAAATCTATTTCAATAAATCACAAGTACCTGCCCTTTTTCTTTGTAGTCTGACATTCCCAGTTTACATACCATGTAATTTTAGACTAATTGCTTTCTTATTGATGGAGGGAACAAATTCCCTTAAATGAAGTGATTTTGGGGTAACTAAAGAGCAAACCAGATTCATTGTTATAAGGGATGGCTCACTGGAAAGGGTTGGGTGGTAAGGTATACAGGGGGAAATTTGGACAGTGTAAATTTAAAACTAAATAGCAGACTTTGAGTTTGAATCAAGATCTGTTTGAGTCAGATCTGTTTGTCTTCATAACATAGCTAATATAATAATATTCTAGATCTTTTGGTGTAGTTTAAGGGATATATTCCAATGAGCTTTTTATTTGTTATTCAGGGTAGCATCTCTTGCAAATAGTATCTAGCTTAGCAAAGATCAATCTTTTAGCATGTAGAAAATACCAGGAGCTCTTTCCTTGGTAGGGGGTCTGTAGTGCCATCTCCAGTGTCCTGATTTCAGGACCCAGATGACTTTGGAGAAGTAAGTGAGGCTGGTAACTTGGTACAGCCCTCCCTCACTTAAATCCAGTTCACTTCCAAGAACAAAGGACAAACAGACAAACATCAGGAAACTGTTGTAAATAGCATTGTCTTGTTTCTGCAAGGTGTTTGGCAAAGTCTCTCGTAGTATTATGGACAAGATGGAGAAATGGGCAGAGTTTTAGTACTAGCATAAGCTAGATTGAAAATTGGATTGTACCAGGGTAGTCAAGATGTCTTAAGTTGCTTGTTTCTGTGTTCTGTAGCCAACATTTTTCTTGGCTGATGAAAGTAGGCTTATCAAATTTAGAGAGGTAATAATGAAAAACTGAGAAGAAACAGTGACCATTGGTTAGTAGAAACAAGACAACGTCTTAAGACTTTAACTACACTTCATAGTATTTTCAAATTACATGTGAAGATAGCTTTTCAATGTTCACTTTTATGAGATTGAATTCCAAATTCCTCCCCCCCCCTCCATTTCCCCCAAACTGCAAGCAATCTGATATATATGTTATACATGTACAATCATACTACTTATACTTCCACATTAAAGACTTTAAAAGATCTTGATGAGCTGGAGTGATGAGCTTTAAAACAAGTGAAATCAAATAGACAAACGTGAAGTCCTTAGATTAAACAAAATCTGTATATGTGCCAAATGAGGGAAATAGAAGCTCATACTAAACAGACCAGGACTAGGTTGGCCTGGATAAATGTGACTTTAACTCCCAGAAAGGCTTATCTAATTGTGTATCAAAATGAAAAAGGTAGTTCCCAGAACAAAGAAGGTAGTAAGGACTCTCTGGGTTGATCAGATCACACCGTTACCATGGACAGATCACCATGTTCAGTTTTGGAAAATGTGATCTGAATAGGACAGTTTAACCCCTAATGGATTGGTGGAGGGGAGGTAAGGGAGATGCAGCAAACATGATATCTGTCTTTGGTTTAAGGCCTGTCGTGGTAAAGAGGAGTAAATTTAGTCTTCTTAGTGTCTGTTTTGAAGTGCTAAGACTAATGAGTAGAAGTTGTAAGACAGCAACTTTTTGCTTAGCATATGGAAGAACTTTGTAAATATTAGAGTTGCCTAGCAGTGCCCATCATTCGGTGTTCAGTCAGAGGCTGGATGTTTCTGTGCGTAGTGTTGTCGTCATGAAGACATGAGTTTGAATTCTACCTTAGATGGTCCCATAATTTCAGCTTCAATTACCCACCTCACAGTGTTGCTGTGGCTACCAAGTGAAATAAGATTTAAAGTGCTTTGTAAGCCTTAAAGCACTTATATAAGTGTCAGGTATTATATCCTTAGTGATTTCACAGCAAGACTTTCAAAAAATAACACGTGGGTGATTTGATGTCTCCTTTCTCCATCAGATAAATTCTTATCTTGGAATTTCCTTTGAAGCTAATGTGCTCTGTTTGATGCTTGCTGTACACAATTGAATACAGTAGAGAATTTCCTGCAGTGGACTGAAGATGAATTAAAAAATCATTGTTTTCCAGTTTCAGTGATTCTGAAATGCCCCATAAGTGGTGGTTGCTGATCATAGCTAATGGGACATATACTGGGGTCTTAATTATATGTAATGAGTAACTGGCTAATTTCTATTAAATTTGGTAACATCTTTTTTTCACATTTTGATATATGTAGTCAGTAGGCCAAAACATTCAAGTTAAGTCTATTTCCAGAAAGAAGTCTGTATTTCTCAGAGGCAGTTTGAAACACAAGATGAAATTTGTAGTAATTACCTTTTCCATTGCTCCAGAAGGTTCTGCTATCCTCATTAGTAACAAGCCTTCTTTACTATCCCTGAAACTACAGAGCAGGTATTTGGGCAGACTTTGAAAGGAGACAGTAGGGCTGTTGTTTACAGATAGCTTTTGAGGAGTTCTGGCCATTTGGTCTGACATCCGTGCCAAGAGGCTGCTTTGTGCTCAATCACTAAAGACTAAATTGTACTATTGTACCCTTTGTTGTTAGAGACAAAGATGACTTCCTTGGGCACGTGAGGGCAGGGTGTTATAACATTACCTTTTATCAATGTGTATTGACTCTCAACATAGAACTTGTTTCAGGGTAATGGCTTAGATAATAATAAATTAAAATTTGTGCACTTTTAAGTATGTTAAAAGGTCTGCAGAGATACAACTCTCCCCTTTTGTCTTCTCCCCCAGCTTTTTAACTGAACCCCAATTTTTATCTGTTATAGCAGGATAGAACTAGATCTATCATAAACTGCAGTAGGAAGTTTTCCTAGACTTTGGGGTCTCCCTCTTTGGCACTGATTCTAAATTAAGTTCTTTCTAGAGTATTCCTGTGATGGAATTCTAAGAAGCTGCTCCCTAGCCCCAATATTCTAACTTCCTTATGGGTCTCATTGAGCAACAGGCATGTCCTGATTTAACCACACAGCCCCCAGACTCAATCCTAAGTCTCATTGAACAGCAGGCCCACTGCCCCTACCTAGCCACTGCTCCCCACCCCCCAACATCCTAATTAGATGCCTCACTAGAACAGGAGTGTCCATGTAATCAAATGCTAGCCACTGCCCCCAGACCCATGTGTTTCCCACAGAAACAACAGGTGTGTCCATGTACTCAACCACAACCATATCCATCTGATCTCAGGACTACACTAGCCAGCCAATCAGAAAGCACCACCAGAAGACCCAAGCAGGATGTGGATCTCAAAATAATGGAAAGAACTTGAAAAGAAAAAGAAAAGTAGGCACCTGCGCAGTCATAGCAAAAGCTGTCTTTTAGGGGAACTCTCTCTGATGTATTATCATACATGCATGCCCCCCAGAAGGGTTTTTCTGTATTTATCGTGGGTAAATAAATAACATGCACAATTCCACCTAAGGGAGGATCCCTCCCCTATTACCTAAGTAATCCCCTTGACAAACCTCTCTTGCCTTAATATTTATAATTCCTATTGTGTAATCAGCATCATTACACTACATACATATCATATACTGTAAAATTACCTGTCTTGTATTCCTGAAGCTGTCAGTTCTTCTTGGAACTCAGCCTGCTAGAGATCTGTCATCCTCAATAAATGCCTTTGATTGGACTGAAGGTGGTCTGTGTCTGAAGTCTTTGAGATGGACCCCCACATCCCACCAGGAAACCAAAGACCTTGGCTTGTTCAAAGTGTTGGATCTTTTCACATTTAAACAGAACTTCACCCTCCAATGCCAAAGCTGGCATTGTTGAAATTAAACAAACCAAGTTCTTTGTTTAATTGTCTCATCCGTTCTCTCCTTAACAGGGTAACCTTGTCTGCCACAGAGTGTTACATCGTTCATGAAATCTACAATGGAGAGAATGCCCAAGACCAGTTTGAGTATGAATTGGAGCAGGCTCTGGAGGCGCAATACAAATACATAGTTATAGAGCCCACCCGAATTGGTGATGAGACTGCCCGATGGATCACTGTTGGGAACTGCCTGCACAAGACAGCCGTGCTGGCAGGCAGTGCCTGCCTCTTCACCCCGTTGGCACTTCCCTTAGATTATTCCCATTACATCTCCCTGCCTGCTGGCGTGCTGAGCATGGCCTGTTGCACCCTCTACGGAATCTCCTGGCAGTTTGACCCCTGCTGCAAGTATCAAGTGGAGTATGATGCCTATAAACTTTCTCGACTGCCTCTGCATACACTCACTTCCTCCACTCCTGTGGTGCTGGTGAGGAAGGATGACCTGCACAGAAAGAGACTGCATAATACAATAGCACTCGCTGCCCTGGTGTACTGTGTAAAGAAGATTTACGAGCTTTATGCTGTATGATTTCAGTAGAAACGGGAGAGAGAAAAAAAACACCCACAAAAGACAACAATGTATTAAGATTTCCACAGTAACATTTTTTTTTCCTCTGAAATGCAGTGGAGACTGGGAAGGTGTTTGGTTTAATATTTGTTATTTTTCAGAGTAAGACAAATCACTGCTACACCAAGGGATTTTCAGCTCATTACACTAATATGTGGATCTGCAGTGACTCAAGACATTCTAGGCTGTGGAAGTCTGAGCAGTGGAATGTTGATGGAAGCAAACTATATCAAGGGGGGGTGTGAAATGCTTTTTGGGGGGAGGTGGGAACCTTTCAAGTATATTGTTTAACTGTACCATCCAGAGCCAGCCAGAAGCTATTGACCATTAAAATAATGAGCATTTCAAGTGTTTTCTCTCTCCCTGCTTTTATATGTACCTACTTTTTAAGCTTTAGAATTGGTGGCTTACAGCTGAGAGTAATAAGGTTAATCTGAGGGACAAATTGTGTTTTTGTTCTTACTTACAAACAAAATTTGCATCTTTATTAGAAGCATATTGAGAGGTGCCTTAGGTACCACAGTGAAATCCATTTGAATGGGGTCAACTAAGGGTCCTTATCCAGTAGATTACAAAGCTTTACTTGGTCACTTCGACATTTCACTGGCTGAGTTGGTCTGGGTGGCAAAATGGTGTTGAGGATTTTTGAGTGTAAAAGTGAAGTTTTGCAGGTGATTTGCCACTAGTCAGAGAAAGCAATCCCCAATAAATCCTTACTTGATTCTGCAGAGCTAATTGAAATCCTGTTATAATGAAGATCTCTCTCAGGGATCTAGAAACTTGTTACCTACTTAGAAATCCTGTTTTGCTTGAATGACAAATGTTTATGTAACAGGGCCTAACTTGGGAAGGGAGCCACTTGCCCTTTTTGGAAACGTTCTGCCTGTAAATCAGATTTCAGGTGGTGCGGTGGCCTTCACTTGAGCAATGGAAGATCACTGTTGCCAACTGAGGAGGTGTTAGGCAGAAGCTCTTGCCCTTGAAATAGAAGCTGTGTAAACAGGTGTACTTGTTTTATCACTACTTCCCAAGCAGTATTTAACAGGGTATGTTTTGTTAAGAGAATAACCCAAATTCTGAAACACCATTCTATTATACATTTTCTGTAGCCAAGCAGACTTTGTCACTTTTGTGAACAAGAAGACAGGAAGTTTTAATCTTTGGTGTCTATACAAGGTAAAGGACCTTGTCGATAAGGAAACTTAAAACATCTTATTCTGGCATTTGCTATCCTAGACCGTAGCAAATTCTGTTCCCTAATATGAGGGTTAACCATTTTATCTCATCCTCATTGAGGATAAACGGACAGTTATTAATTTGTAGTGTTTTTTATTTCTAGAGATATGCAGCACAGCATAATGCCATGCCCTATAAAACTAAAGTATTGTACCAATCCAGTGCTAGTTTTAGACAGTGGTAACATAAATTTTACATGTAAAATTTTTGCATTTTGGGGAGAATGGATCATAGACAACATCACTGAGGAAACTAAAGGCACAAATTAAAGATTTATTCAAGGTCATCTAGTAACTAGTGAAGGTTGGTGTTGTGAGAAGAATGAAAACCTTCCTGCTTTTTGCATGTAAATGTTCATCTGAACTAACCTGAACCTTTTGCAAGTCTCTGAACACGTGGCAGCTACCAGTGATGGGAGGGAAATCCATTATCTCCTGAAGCAGCATGTGGCACTTATGACTCATAATTAAGATGGTTTTTTTTTCCTTACATTGAGAAATTTTCCTTTTTGAGGCTTCCACCCATTGCTTCTAACTTAATCTGATGGGGTCAAGCAAAGCAAATCTAATTCCTCTTTCACAAGACAGCTCTTGTGAACACTTGAAGACAACTTTCATTCTCTATCACTTTACTCCCCCCTCCAAGTGTTCTCTTTTCAAATTAACGTTAGTTCCTTTAGCCAAACATAGTATGGCATGGTACTCAGTCTCGTCATCCTCCTCTGGACCTATTCCAGCTTTGTCCCTGACAAATTTTCCAGCCTCAGTTTCACTTTATATCATCATTCACTGAACAAACATTAATTGAATATACTGAACATAGTATATAATAAATTAGCATACAATAAAATAATATACTCAACTACGTAAGACTTCAGACTAGATATGAAGAATGAGACAGAACTTACTAGGAGTCATTTACTGTTGCTGATAGCTAGTAAAATTTCATGTATGATTTTCAGTGCTGCAGTAAGTTTATAGATTTGCTGCAGTTAAACTGCTGGAGAAGGAAAATGAGTAGGTCTTGGAAAGAAAAACATGTAAAACTTACTTGAACTTGATTGAGTACGTACATTTTATAAATTCTTAATGCTTTTTAAAAGTTTTTTTGGTGGAAATTTGTGGAAGAGTTCTTAAATCGTCTTATAATCCAGAGAATAGTAGGATGGTTTGATTGTGAAGTCAGAACCATGCTGTTGTGTTGGACAGAAGTAACATCAACTTCTTCTACTGTTCGCAAGTTAATAGTATTTAAGTGTTCATTTAGGGAAAAAACAGTTCAATCCCAGGAGCATGGAACTTTTTAATGTGAATGATGAGCCATAAACAATTAAAAAACACTTATGGGCAGCAGCCCATCTGAGCTTACGCCTTCTAAAGATAATGGCAAAGGGTTTTGTCTATTTGAAAAGTCCTGTTACAGTTAACATCTGATTTAACACCCATGAAAACGTTAAAAGAAGCACAATAGAGAAGCTTTTGAATTATCCTATCTTATCCTAAAGTAATTAGTCATGAGTAAGTCTGGGCTCAGCTTCCTCCCCATTTAATTTCAGGCTTGAATGATTAAGTGCCTATATTATGTGCCAGGTACTGTGCTAAGAGCTGGGGATACAAAAACTGGCAAAAGACAGTATCTGCCGTTCAAGGAGCCTGAAGTCTAATGGGGGAGACAAGGCAACATGCAAATGAATTTATACAAAATAAGCTACATATAGGACAAATAGGAAACAAGGAACTGGAATTGAGGTGGGGAAGGCTTCCTGTAGAAAATGGAATTTTATTTGGGACTTGAAGGCAGTAGACCACTGAGGCCTGGTGGGCCCAAAGCTGAGAGCTGGAGTTCATAGAATGGTCAGGAGGCCAGTGTTACTAAGAAGACTGGGAAGGTAGAAGGGGACTAGATTATCATGAAAGGCTTTGAATGCCAAACAAAGCATTTTATCTTAGATCCTGGGGACGACTGGGAGTTGATTGGGTAGGGGAGTGGTCATGGTTGGACCTGCACTAATTTAAGAAAATCATTTAAATGCCTGGAGAGAATGGGTTGGAGTGAGGAGAGACTTGGGGCAGGCAGACTCACTAGCAGGCTACTGCAGTATGACAGGATGGGGGCCTGCATTAAATTGGTGGCAGTGTTAGGAGAGATGGGGGCATATTTGAGATGTTGCAAAGGTAAAATTAACAGGCCTTGGCAACAGACTGGATATGGGGGTTGAGAGTGGAGTCCAGGGTTTTTTCCTAGGTTGTGAGCCTGAGGGACTTGAGAGGATGATGTTGCCTTCTACAGAAATAGGGAAGGTAGGAGGAGAGGAGGGTTTGGGATCGGGGTGGAGTAGGAAAGATGAGTTCAATTCCAGTTTGAATGTCTAAAAGGCAATTTGAAATACAGTAAGAGGTCAGTAGAGAGGCTGGGGCAGGAAAGGCAGACTTGGGAGTCACATGGAGCCAGTATTTAAACCTAAGGGAGCTGATGTGATCACCAAGTGCAGTAGTATTGTGGAAGAAGAGAAGAAAGCCTGGGATAGAACTCTTGAGGGACACCTACAATTAGAAGGTGTGACCTGGAGGAGGAGCCAGCTAAGGAGACTAAGGAATGGCCTGATGGAAGGAGAACCAGGAGAGAGGGAAGGGAAGGGTATCTCAAAAGCCTAGAGAAAAAAGTATCAAGGAAATAGTGATCAACATTGTCAAGGACTTTAGAGAGGTCACAGAGACTAAATACTGAGAAAAGGCGCTTGGATTTGTCAACTAGGATAACTTTGGACAGAGCAGTTCTGGTGAGTGGAAATGACAGAGAGTCAGGAGATGGGATGGGATGGGATCACTTGTGTAAGGAAGAGGCCTTGAGAAGGAGTAAGCAAGATTTACCTCTTCATATGAGATGGGTGAAAGAAACGATAGTGGCAGAAGTGATAGAAGGGCAGAAGAGGGAACTCACAGCGTTAAGGTATGGCAGGAAGAACTGTTACAAGGTGGCAGGTCAGGCTGCTTGTAAACCCATCTCCAATTAAACCTGAGTAGTGGAGTGCAGTGCTATTTTGATACTTCCATCTTTACCCTTTTTCTCAGAGCTCAGTGTTCCAATAAATATCTATAGATAAGGACTAGATGGACCTTACCAGTCCTGGCTTGCCTTAAAACACTCCCAAACATACACTTTCTTTGCTATCACCAGTATTCTGAGCAGAGCATGGAACTTTAAACATTGATGAAAAAAAGCACTTCCCACTACTTGTCAATGTCCTTATTTAATACTGCACCCATACAGGACAATGCAATAATATGGTCACATTCACCATTAGTGAGAGGAAAGAAAATTACAGGAAATTTTTATTTGGTTTAGAATTGGGGATCAGGAATCATAACTGTCTTGGTTTGTTTCACTTATCCACCAGTCTCATCCTTTGCTGAGAAGAAAACTTACAAAGTTCTCCCTCCTGTGATAAGGGCCTAAGTGGCTGCAAATATTCTGGGTTAGGGAGAGGACCACTTCCCATCTTACCTGCTTTCTAACACAATCAAGAATCCCTGGAATGGCCAGGATACCTTGGGTTGGGAGAGGTAGGAAAACAAACAAAACCCAAATTCTCTTCCTTTCCAGGAAATGTAACTACGTTACATTTACATAGCCCTTACCCAAAATGGAATGTGGCTAATTTTGCAAATACTCAGTGTTGGCTGGATCCTCCTAAGGACTAGACATTGCTTCCTTTCAGATTTATTCCCTTACCAAACTATTTCTGAATTCTTGCTTTTGGATTGTAGTTGAGCCAGGCATTGTTGACAGCAGCTAATACTCAATTTCTATTAATATATTCTCAATTTTTGCCACCTTATATTCATTATGGTATCATGTTAGGTGGTGATGAATCTGACATTTCTCTGAAATTCCAATTTTTATAAAACCTAGGATATGTCAGAAGCTCCTAAGTCCAGGGACAGTACATGATAGAGGTTAAATGCTAAGACACAAGTGTCGAATGAGAAGCAGCATCATATTGAGCACCTTGGCTGACTTTGGAATCAGAAGACCTGAGTTCTAGTCCTGCTTCTGATATACACTGACATGGACAAGTTACTTCAGCTTCTCAGGACCCATGGCAACTGTCTTAGTAAGTTGCCTGATCAGTGGAAGGAATCTCCACACCTTGAGCTCCTTACATCCCAGAACCAAAAACAGCTGAACAATTCTGTAGAACAGACAGAAGAAATAGTTTTTCAAATGTATAGAGCCTTCCATGAGGGATTAGGGATGAGTTGTATGCTGAAGATTAATAGGTTAAGTAATTTTTGATAGGCCAAGGCTTGTCAAATTGCTGGAACAAGAAATCCTGATAGTTCTTCTGACTCGAAGGATTGACAGGAGAGAGCAAAACTGGCAACCTGGAAGTGCCAGAAGTTCTCCAGCAGGTACATATTGAACCCATCAGACTCTGGCTAGTCCCGTTCATTTTTTTCTTTTTTTTCTTCACAATTAAAGACATGCATGTGAGCTCAGCATAATTTCCTTAGTTCCTTTTCCTTGCCACAAGAGGCTACCATATGACCTGGAGCAAACAGCTCTATCACCTTCCCCACTGGTTAGACCCTTTAATGTTTCCATTAGCTCAACTGTTACACATGCTACTACCAAACCAAGATTGGGGGCATGTGCTTGGTCTTGAATGGAGCCTCTCTGAAGTAGGACTAAGAGTCCTTTGCTTTCCTTTCCTTTCTGGCTCTCATTGCCATGAGATAGAAGAAGAGCCGAGGAGACAGAGTTCTCAGGGAGATGGCCAAACTAGGCAGCAGGTCTGCCACCATCACTTCCTTCTTCTTTTTCCCCACAGCTGTGAGAACTGCCTGAGCCACCTCTGCAGGGCTTCTGCCATTGGCTGTAGTCTTGTCCATAACTAAAAGATAAAGTTAGAAATCCTAGTATGTAAAGCTTTAAATCTACTTGAAGAAAGAAAAAGAAAGCTGGTTAAATTTCCTATGAGGAGGCTACTTGTGCCTCAGAAGGTGGCCACCCACTGGTAACGCCCAGAGGGTGGTTACCACTGTTCTGTGGTTCTTTAGGCTACATGCTACATGTAAGGAAGCTGGTCGACAACCCTACAGGAAAGAGTCTACTGAAGTTTAATCTGTATTTGGTTTATGCTTTCACCACTGCCTTAATTTACCTTTGTGACCCTGGGCAGGTCACAAGATTCCGTCCAGAACAAATATTCTATAATTTTTCTTTCCTTATTTAAAAAAAAAAAAGGTTCAGATGTTCACCAGACTATCCTATAGAGTCTACAGTAATCTAAGAAAGTCCTCAACTGACTAAAAATATGTCCCCTAAGCAGGTTGGTTCTAATCTCATTTAACAATTTATTGATAACAACAATAACAACCTTTATATAAAGCAGGCACTGTGCTAAGCACTTTACAATTATTATCTCATTTGATTCTCACAACAGCTTTGTGAAGTAAGTGTTATTATCCCCATTTTACAAATAAGGAGACCAAGGGGAAGAAAGAGTAAGTGACTTGCCCAGGGCCACACAGCTGGTAAGTGTCCGAGGTCACATGTGAACTCGGGTCTTCTAGCTGCCTATTGGATTACTATATGTTCTAGTAGAATGAAATCTATTCAGTCTCAAGAAAGAGAATAATGTTCCACAAGAGCTGCTGCCATTTAATGTTTTCATCACTGGCATGAATGAGGAAAGTAAAAGCATCTTTATTGGGGTTTGTAGCTGAAACCATCTAGAGAGGTATGACTAGCACCCTGGGAGAGAAAAACAAAATTCATAGTGCCCTTTGTAAGTGGTATCTGTGGAAGAAAAACAATTTACCCAAATTTAAGATCAGAAAGGATCAATTACATACAAATATGACTTAAAAAGACAAAAGGATCACTATGGAAAACAAACTGACTACAATTGGTAATACAGAACTGTAATTTTGAAAGTCAGTATAATACTGGATGGGAGTCAACAAATAACACAGACTTTCATTTTTCATAACAGTATTGTCAAACCCTATGTATCACAACTAAATACGCACACTCGAGTAGTTACTACAATATAGAGCTGGCAACATGTTTGTTCATGCTTCCTATTTTAGAAATCTGCTTGAATTCACATTACTAATTCTTCTTTGTATTCTGGTGGAATAGTGATAGTTACTGTCTTATACTCAGAACTATACCAGGATAATAAGTTCTAGTTTATGCTCTATATCAAAAGAGGGATAGATATGGACAACAGAAAATTTAGAAAAGCAAAAAATAAAAAGTGGGGGCAGAAGGCAGGGGAAATGAGGGCTAGAAAATACCTATTTTGGAGGGTTAAGGAAACTGATATTAATCAAAGCCTAGATGAGAAAAGGCCACATTAGGTAATGGCCAGCTGTACTTCAGCCCTAGTGAGGATACAAAGTATAGCACCAAGAAAACTGGTTAACTAGAAGAAGTTCCCATCACTTGGAGCCTGCAGATGACTCAAGTTTATGAATCCAGTCCTAAACTCTCCCAGGTTCTAGTTCCACATCACAAACTGCCTGGTGGATATCTCCCTCTGTTGGACATGTTGCTGAGGACACCATCATCCTTCCAGTACCCCAGGTTTGAAATCCTGGAGTGACCCTAAGCTCTCTCATACTTCTCTTCACCTTCATTGATACCACCACCTCCACCTCGTCTCTCTTTTCCATCTCCTTCTTTCCACCTCTTCATGTGGTCACCACATCAGTTCAAGGCTTCATCCTGTCCCTTATGGACTACTACAATAACTTCTTAACCAGTCTCCTCTCTTCGGGTCTTTCTTCTCCAAAGAGAAGAAACACAGATAGCAAAATAATCTTTTTAAGGCACAGATCTTGCCATGTGATTTCCCCTTGCTCAAGAACTGTCAGTGGCTTCCTACTGTCTCTGAGATCAAGTTCAAGCTTCTCAGTGTGACATTTAAATCTCTTCACAATCTGGCCCCAGTCTAGCTTTCTAGATAGTTCACCATCACTGCTCTTGCACACACTCTCCATCTCAGCCAGACCAACCTACTTGCTGTTCCTTGAACCTGGTATTCCACTTCCCAGCTCCAGGACTTTGCACAGGCTGTTACTCACATATGGAAGGCTACCCGTCCTTAATTCCAAAACACCTTAGTTTTCTTGAAGGCTCAACTCATGTGCTGTCTCCTATAGAAAGTCTTTCCTTATATGTCCTTTCTTCCTCAAATAATCTGAACATATGTTCACTAAGGGCAGGAATCAGTTTTCATTTTTATCTTTACATCTTCAACATTTAGCAAAGTGTGCTGCAGAGTCATACATGGAATCTCATCTCACACTTCAGCCCTCACTGGCCCTTCCCAAGTATCCAAGACATAAATAATTATCCCAGCCTTCCCTGGGAAGACCTTTGGCCCAGGCAGTCTAGGAGCTAACTTTTAATAATAATGATGATAATAATTTCAGCTAACATTTATATAGCACTGTTACTAATGAGATTCAAATAGACTGGCCAAAGAGAAGCCCACTGTCTCAAGGACCATTTAAAGTCACATTAGGAAATAAAGAGATTTAAGTAGGCTGGTCAATGAAATACCAAAATTAACAGGGGCCCCTCCACTCTGGGCAAATTGGCTCAACTATATGTGGGAAAACTCTGAACTACCACTGCCCCCTTGCCTACAAGTCCTTGGTTGCCTCACCTTCCTGCCCCTATGCTACCTAGTCTCCCACCCATGGCAGATTTTCCTCTATAAGAATTCAGCTCCTCCTGGCTACAGCAGCCTGTCTCTTAAGGAGTTGGCTACCCCTCCCCCCAAACCCCCCAAGATGGGATCTCCCTTAAGGTAACTTCCCTTAAGGAGGAGCCGGCTCGATGTGTTACCCAGAATAAATGCCTTGACTTGATCTGGAGACAGCCTGAGGGAATTCTTTTGAGGTGACCCCACCAGGCACACACCTTGTACTTCATCATTTGCACCCCGAACCTCTTCACTTACTATGTGCGGAAACACTTTAGAATTACTATCTCATTTGATCCTTACCACAAACCTGGTAGGTGCTATTATTATCACCCCCATTTTACAGACGAGGAAACTGAGGAGAGGGAAGTGAATTGCCCAGAGCACACAGCTAGGAAGAGCCTGAGGCCACATTTGAACTCTGGTTCACCCTCTCCCCCCATATCACCACCTTACCACTTAACTTTCTCTTCCTCTTATCTCCTGAAGCAGCCCATTCCATAGGTGGGAAGCTTTAATTACTTACATCAAGCCTAGAACTACACCTTTAACTTTTTCCCATGGCTCCTAGCTCTGGCAGCTACAGTCACATTGAACAGATTAAAGCCCTCTCCCCAGGACAAGCCTTCAAATATTTGAACTTGGTTGGTCCAGTCCGCATTAATGCTTTTCCTCTCCAGGCTAAACATCTCCAGGTCATTCACTGGTTCTCCAGTGTTCCACTAACTGTATGAGCCCCTCTTTAAAATCCTTTGCTAGGGTACAGGAATCCATCTCTCTTACGATTTCTTTGATTTTAAAACAATTACTCAATGGTAGATGCTTAATAAATTGGTTGCTGAATTAACTGATCCAGTAAGGCAATGTATGCAGTGCTTAGTTTAGCAAGTGCTATATAAATGCCCGCTGTCCCTATGGATTCTAGGATTAGTTAGGAAGTAGTGCTTGGGAATGTCTTTGGGAAATCTGAAAACAAAAACAGGCTAGGCAGCCTTCCCTTGCACTTTTCCTAAGCTTTTACAGAACCTGGGAACACTATGGTGTATATGGACTCTCGGGTTAGGTCCTAGGGGTACAAGGATAGAAACAAAATAGTGCTGACCCACCAAAAACTGACATTTGGTTGGAAGGAAAGGAGAAGTACTAATGAGGAGGAGATATAACTTTATGCAAAGTAGTTTCTCAGGGTGGAGAGACAAATAATAGCAGTGGGAGGGGGCATCAGGCAGAAACAGAGACTAGATGAACTCTCAAGGTCACTCCAAACAGTAATTCTGTGAGTCAGTAACAGTCCCTATGTTTTATATGGGGTGTCCTAACTTTGGAAAATGACTAATGGGATGGATTACCAAAGGCACTGAAGTCTCCTTCTGTCTTTTGCTATCTTCAGTCAGTCAGTCAACAAGCATTTATTAAGCAGCTACCAGTGCTAATACAGTGCAAGGTAGTCCCTGCCCTTGGTGAGTGGGGGTATGGTCGAACTGGTGCTGGATTTGGAATCTGAGGATCCAGGTTAGATTCTCAGCTCTGATAATTAAGATCCACATGACCTTAGTCAAGTTACTTAACCTCTTTAGGTCTTGGAAATAAAATAAAACAAGTTGTACTACATGATCTCTAAGGTCCTTTCCAGATTAAAATCTATGATCCTATGACTTTAATTAAATACTGTTCAGAGACATGGGATAGACTCAAAGGCCCCTCAAAGCTCCCTCAACTTGTTCTTAACTTCACTTATTTAACTAAGGGAAGTGATGGGGACTAGACATACGATTCTTCAGTGCAGTGAACTCTCAGGTGAGAAAACTCCCTCTCCCATTACAGGTCAGCACTTTCTCAGCAACTTATTACTCTTACCCAGAAGAGTTGACTATAATAGCTTTCACATGTATATGGCCCCTGCTTTGAAACCTGGAAGTGTAGGTAATGCAATCATTAGTATTCCCAGGTGAGGGAACCAAGGCTCAGAGAAGGGTAATGGAGGGAAGGAAATCCTTTGCAACAATCTAATTTTAACAGTGTATCATACTTTTGGTTAACCATTTTTTTGTATGGTGTCTGACATCTGTGCAAAAATATATAAGTAAATGATTAATAAATGCCTTTTGAACCTAAACCCCCACCCCCCAAACCTTATTATTCTTCTAAGTTGGGTCCTCTGTCCAGGGTCCCCCAGCCAGTCTACATCGGAGGCAGGTTGCCGTGCAGCATCTCTTCCATCTAACCTAAATAGGCCTTAATCTCATCTGTGAGTTAATATCACACACTGATGATGGCCTGGTTCTCAGGCTAATCTAACTAGTAACTAATCAGGAATTCAGGTAGCAACATTTTAAGAATTAGAGGTTATAACTGAGGGCTGTTCTGTTATGGGATCATAGATTTAGAAATCTAAGGGATCTCAGAGGTCATGAAATCTATCCTCTTTCCAGAGGATTGACCTGCCAACAGTCACAAAGCTAGTGTTTGGAGGCAATATTTAAATCTAGGATCAAGAGGGGGCTCAGGATAAAAACATCCTCAGGAGAGGTAATCTCTTGGTTTTCTAAGTGAAGTGTGATTAACTGATAGGAAAATATAGGTAGGAGCACATCTAAAAGACCATGTGTAACTATTATTTGACAGAACTCATTTTTTCACATTCTAGTTCTGTCAGTATAAATAAATGGTAGTGTACTCATTGTGGCTAATTTGAAAATGATCTCAGAACACTATCAAGGCAACAGTTTTGTAAGTATTGATGCTACATACCTCTGAAAGTCATTCTTTATGCAAAAAGAGAGATAAATAAGCCAGCAAAAAAGTTGTGGATCCTGACTGATAACAATCAAGCGTAAGTGTGTGTGCGTACATATATGTGTATACGTTCATATATATGGGTAGATGGATGGATGTTATCATATACTTTGCTTCAGAAGACTGACTTCTATTATTAGGGAACTTTTTGTTTAAGTTTGTATGTTGGAAAAAACCTGTGCCTCAATAACTTCCCAGATTCTGCCAGTCTTACATTTGAATTAGTCACTCCCTCAGTGTCCCAAAAGTACCTCAAACTCTACATGTACAAATCTTAATTTATCTTTTTTCATTTAAAAAAAAAAATTCTCCCAATTTACCTGTTTTTTAAATGACACAACCATCATTCTCCCAGTTATCCTGGCTCAAAATTTCAGAAACCTTTTTAACTCTTTCTTCTTCTTCATCTATAATATCCAGTTAGATCCAAAATCCTGTCGATTCTAGCTCCATGGTCTCTCTTGTCTCATTCGTCTTGTGCTAAGTGGTATAATGGACCTGAAGTCAGGAAGATCTGAATTCAAACTTGGCTCAGATATTCACTAGCTGTGCAACCTGGGCAAGTCACTAACCTTTGCCTGCTTCAGTTTCCTCAAACTGTAATGTGGGCCTGTAATATAATAGTACATTCCTTGCAGGGTTGTTGTGAGGATCCAATGAATATTTGGCACGTAACAGATGCTTAATAAATGTTCGTTCTCTTTCTCCTCTCTTCCCAACCATTACTTATAATATCACCACCTCAGTTTGCATTCTCACTGCTTTTCAACTGCACTACATATTGCAGTGTTCTTCTCACTGCTGTCCCTGTTTCAAATCTTTACTTTCCAAATCATTCTTCTCCACATTACATCCAAGATTATCTTTCTACAACACAGGTCAGACTATGAAAACTCCTCACCTCGAGCGGCTCCCTAATGTTCATAAGAGAAAATACAAAGTGCAGCGTGGTATGTAACAAACTGGATCTAGCCTGTTCTTCTAGTCTCATGGACTCTATTTTCTATCCTCCTACTATTACTGCTGTTCCTATTCTCTATCTCATTTGAGGTTTTCCCACCTCTGTGCATTTGTATATACTCCCCACCAGATCTGGCAGAGATTATCCCACTGATATCCCATCTGCCCACTGAAATCTTTCTCTTCCTTCCAAGGCCAGTTTAAGTACCATGGTGCCTAACTCCCCAGCTCAAAGTGACATCTCCCTTTTCCTCCTCTTTCTCAGAGCACTTTGTCTAGACACTTCCCCTTTTCCTTCATCGGCTTTGAGTCATATCTACTTGTGTCCACATCACATTCCCCCTGCTGAGTGCTTGAGGCCAGAGACTGTGGTGGTTTTCAACTTTATACACCCTACTAAAACACAAATACATGTTTGCCCAGTTGTAGGAGAATGAGTGACAGTGTGTCAGGAGCTGCCAGGAATGGAAGTCAAACTACACAAGAGAAGTCTCTGAGATCTTGTAGACCTAAGAAGACAAAAGGTCAAGGACAGTGAAGACAGGAAAGAGAAGGTGCATACTTCCAGGCCTAGGCAGACAGACATGGTTCAGAGTCAGTAGAAGGCACAGCCGTGCAGGCCTTAAACGCTGATGCTGAGATAGAGGCTAGTTGGTTAGTTTCAACCTTGTTTCTACTACCTGCAGAGGGTAAAGAGGACCTGACATGTTGCTCTTAACTGAAAAAAAGAAAAACTTTAAGGACTGGGAAAAAAAATCTTCTTTCAATGATAGCAGAATTATTTCCAACCATTTGTAACCTCTGTAACAGTAGCAGATTCAGAGGGAGCCATGTGGTGTCACAACATGGAAATTCTCTTTCATTTCCCAAGCATAAAGGGAAAAGCCCCACCTTTAAGGTCATGACAATTTACAGATTCTGTAAACTTCATTAGTTTTAAAGGATTCTCACATCATTTCTGAAGGAGGTCTGGAGAGTTTTCAAGTTAGGGATGAACTGTTGTCAAGGTCCTTAGGCACCACAGAAGCCCTTCTCTAGGGTCAGTGTACCTGACATCACTTTGTTTAAAACCTGACTAGTCAGGAGTCACAAGCTCTTGCTGAGGCACTGGGAAGTGATTCAAGTGTTAGTATCTAAGAACCAATCCTGGGATTGTTTTCATTCTGGGGAATTGAGAAACAAGAATCCCATGGTCAAAGGAAGCAGTACTTTGTGACTTCACATGCCTGCAGCTATCAGTGTTTCTTGTCAGCACAGGGAAATTTGTTTCTTACCTCCGTATTTGGATCCATCTCCAGTAAGGGCATTGAGAGAGAGATTGGTTTGGATATAGCCAGGGCAGATTACAGTCACTTCAATTTCATGCTGTTCCATCTCCGCCCGAAGGCAGTCAAAGAATGCTTGGGTTGCATGCTTGGAGGCTGCATCTGCAAAACACAGCCACATAAGGAACACACAAAGGGGAAGAAACGTTGACCCTAAAACAGATAACTTCATTCTTTATGCATTCCATTTTGCAAACCTTTTTCTCTGGTATATTTTCATTTAGAAATACTGCAGAAATCACTCACCTGCTACAGAAATGTGCTCATCTTGGCTTCTCAAATAAAGTGACTGTGGGGCACTGCTCCAGGGGTACTAGGGAAGAATGTGCCCTAAACAGGGAACTAATATCCCTAAAATATGGTCTTTAAGTATATAAATGAGAGACTCATATGAAATTTGGGGTTCTCTAAAATACAATGTTCTGAGCTTTTAGGTCTAAAGAAAGAAAGAGTTATTTACCAGCCAAGAAGATAGAAATAAAAATGGCTACAAAACTAAGGAAAGATCAGAGAAAGCCAAATGAAGGAAGTTAAAGTTACTTCATTCACTGCCCTGGATTGCACTCCTCAGATCAATTTTTAGATGAATCCTATTCATGGGAAGGCAGCATGGTTTGGTGGAAAGAATGCTGAACTTGGAGTGCTAAACTTGGAGTCTTGGGATCTGAATTCAAATGCCAACTCCGTTACCTTTCTGGTCTTGGGGCACAGTCTCTCTGGATCTATTTACTCATCTATAAAATGAAGAAGCTGTACTGGTGACCTTTAGAATGCTCTCAAGCGCTAGCAGTTTAAGACTGACCTGATCCAAGGTTTTCAGGGGGTATAAGCTAGGGATGGGTGGTGAGGGATTCACTCCTACTGTCAGTGATCCTATGAATTCAGTCTAGTCCTAAGGTTTCTCAAGGGACTGGCTTACTTTTAGGGCTCCTCAAAGACCTGGATTATTTTTCAGCAAGCCTTAAGTGCCAAACCAAAATTAGACACCAAGGCTGTAACCTGTATCCTGCCAAGGGATGCCTCCCTAGAATCTTTGGGCCTGGGATTTTCTGTACATAGTCAGGGTCTTAAAGGGCTGCAGAGTCCTAATGGACAGCATCCTTAAGCCTGGTCAGTTCAACCTAATTATAAGACATTGGTAAGATCTTGACCACATTTAATAATGCAATGGGACACATATATATTTGATTCAATTCTGTATCAGGTGAAAACAAAATCAATGGAATGTGATTAAAAGTAAAAATTTATCAAAATTAAATGACCTAGTTTTGAAGAGATACCATTTCTTCAAGAATGTTCATTCCTATTCTTTGCCTTCCCTTTAGTTGATAAGTTCACAGGTTGGAAGCATGCAAGACTTTGAACAGGACTTATTAAATTTCAATAAAGGATTTGAGGAGATACTTACATGCTGATCTGAAAGGAATACTGATTTTGCCCTGAATGCTGCTAATCACAACAATGTGACCTCGTTTCTTCTCTATCATGGAGGGGAGAATTGCTAAAGAAGGAGAAAAAGCCTTAGAATATAACAGATCACAATCACAGCAGTTAAAAAAGCAAAATGCTCCCCCAAAATAAAGCCATTATGTTAAACAGGCATAGCTCACCAGAGCATTTATATAATCTTAACTGGGCTCTTACTTCAGCAAGGCAATCATTTTCAGATCTCTCTAATCTATTCATGCTCATATTCACCAAGGGCCAGCTGTTTCAAACCTTCTCAAGCCTCTGAAGGCCCCCTCTTCTCCCACCCTTTCAGCTGAGTACCCTGCTTCATACTTCACCAAAGAAATGGAGGACACTTAATCTCTCTATCCTCCTCCTCATCTCATCTCCCTAAAATCATCCTGTATTATCTCCCTCTTTCCTTTCTCATCTGATGGATAAAATGTCCATCCTGCTTGCCAAGGTCAAACCCTCCATACATGCCTAGATCCCATCCCATCTTCTCTAGCACCCTGTCCCCTCCATCATCCTCATTATCTTACCTATCTTCAGTATCTATCAATGTACTAGTTCCTTTCCTGTTGCCTATAAACACAACTATGTCTCCCCCATACTTAAGAAAACCTAATTTGATCCTTCCTAGCTATCTATCATTTTATATCTGCTCAGCAATGGCTAAACTCCTTGAGAAAGCCCATTTCTCCTTTCATTCAATTTAGCTAAAACTGCTCTCTCCAAAGTTAACAAATGCCAAATTTAATGGCCTCAATAACCATTCTTTACTTCTCAGTGATCTTTGGCACCATTTATCATCTTCTTCTGGATACTTTCTCTCCTGTAGATTGCAGACGATTCCCAGATCCTAACCTTTCTCCTGAGCTCGTTGGACATCGGCCTTTGAGATCTTGAACTTGTTTAAAAATGTCCAAAAACCAGAACTCATCTTTCCTACCAAATTCCTCTACTCAACTTCCCTATTACTATCAATTATTCAATAAATATTTATTAAGCACCTATGTGCCAGGCACTGTTACAAAGCACTGGAGATATAAAAAAGAGGCAAAAATAGTCCCAGCTCCCAAATAGCTCACAGTCTAATGGGGAAGATAAATGAACAAATATATACAAACAAGCTAAATACAGGCTCACAACTTTAGTATCATCTTTGACTCATGCCCCACATATGCAGTCTGTTCCAAGGCATGTTTCTACCTTCAAAACATCTCTCTTATATCCCCCTGCTGCCATTAACACAAATGCCAACTTGGTGGATCACTGCAGTAGCTTTCTGGTTTGTCTCCACCCATTCTAATCCATCCTCTACTCAGCTGCTAGAGGGAATTTTCCACAACGTGCAGGTCTGACCACACTGACCCCACCCTCCTCAAAAAACTCTAGTGGCTCCCTATTATTCTCAATCTCTCCCTTCTAAAGCACTTCACAACCTTGCCTCTCCTTCTTCTTACACTTTGTTCACTGCCACATATTCTACAATCCAAGGACTTCCATTCCTAACTCAGTGTCATTTTTCAGACTGTCCCTCAGGTCCAGAATCCTCTGCATCAAAGCTTCTCTGGCTTCCTTTAAGACAACTCAAATTCCATCTTCTGCAGGTGTCCTTTCCCAGACCTCCTCCCTTGCATGACCTCCACTGACCACCACCTCCTCGCCCCCTATGCCAATGCCTTCTCTCCGAGACTAACTTCTGTTTATACTATATATATATATATTTATATATATCTTGGATGTATAATGAGGTGAGGTTTTTTTGACATGCTGTTTTCTCCCATTAGAACATAAGCTTCTTGAAGGCAGGGCCCTTGTTTTTGTCCTTTTTTGATTCTGTTAAAACATATGCAAACCCCCAAAGCAATATTTTGCCTACCACAAGCTTGTTTTTCTCCCTAATAACAAGTCCCTAAAATAGTATTTTGCTCTGACCTCTGGTATACAAATCAGCCAGCTGCAGGGGGGCTGCCCAAAATCAGAGTATAAGAACTCCCCTTTCAGAAGAGCACTTCGGAGTATACCTTCCTTCCTACTGAATGGAGCCCTGCCTCCATGCTCCCCACACAGCGCCTGCTTTACCTGAGTTATACTTGATGTTAGTATATATTTGTGAGTTGTATGTTGTACCTCCTTTTCGTCTCTCCTCTTTCCCCTTTTCTCCATTGCTTGCAATAAAACCAAAGCTTATTATCAGCATCCAAATTCGTTAGGGAGTTGTTTTCCCCAACATCTCTGGTGGGCCCATGGGTCTTTCCTTGGACATAACCTGGGCCCCTGAACAAGGACTTACCCTACTAACAAATGCACCTGCATGGGGGGAGTAGGACACTGTGAGCTAGTTCTAGAAAGCAAGGATCACTAAAGGATCCTTATGTCCATCCTCCCAGAGAGGACTCCCTTATGCTGGAGATTATAAAACAATTTATGGGAATAACATGTAAAACAATGGGAATCAGTTCAATGCAAAACTTTATATCAAGCAATGGGGAAGAAGGGGAAGGGGACAGAAGAAAAACAGGGGAACTATCATGACAGTCTCAAGACCATCAGGTCTAACCTCATAACAGTGATTTCCATGTATAAATTTTATGAGCCATGGTCTCCCCTAAGGGGAGACTACCATGGTGGTCTCCATCCCATCAGGCCCAATCTTCTAATAGTCACTTCATTGCTTAGCACAGTGCATGGTACATAGTAATGCTTAGTGTGTGTGTGTGTGTGTGTGTGTGTGTGTGTGTGTGTGTGTTCATCCTTCGTTGCCAAAGAAGATCATGCTATCAGAGAAATGATGACATGACTTGCACTTGACTTTGTTTTGAGGAAGGGAGGGCTGTGCAGGTCACCAGCCTCACTTCTCCTCCAGAGCCATCTGAATCCAGTGACCAGATATTCATCAGGATGACTGGAGATGACTCAGGATGAGGCAATTGGGGTTAAGGTGACTTGCCCAAGGTCACACAGCTAGTGAGTGTCAAGTGTCTGAGGTGAGATTTGAACTCAGATCCTCCTGACTCCTGCATTGGTGTTCTATCTACTGCACCACCTAGCTGCCCCCAATAGTGCTTAATATATTCATGCTGAATGACTAACAGAACAAATGTGACAACTGTAGCTTCCTAAAGACTGTCTCATTTACTTATGTTTCTCCCAAATAATCCTTTGCTCATAAAAGGCAAAAAGAAAATAGGTGTTCATTGAAAGAATGAATGAATGACAGCTTTACATGGTAAATTCAATGTCCCTTTCCCCCCTTGAATGATATCAGTAGCTAGCACCACTCAAATTAAAAGCTGTGCTTGGTGGGCAGGAAAACCCTATTTCCTGTTCCAAAGGAGATTTTGATCAATAACAATTCACACTGAAAAGGAAAACAATAGTAATGGAATTAAAACCTGGAGGAGTATCTTAAGATGAAGCTATAAACTAGAGATAGCCAAATTTAGACAAATGAAATAACCAGGAAAACAAATGTTCTAATATAAATTATGGGATAGGTAAGAAAGGGAGCCTTGAAAGAGGGTGATTAAACAAGGGGCCAAATTAAGTAAACTTCAAAATGATATTCCTCTATTTAAAAGAAATCCACAGTCATTGTACCTTTTGTCAAGGCAACTGGACCAAAGTAGTTTATCTCCATCACTTTCTTGTCCACCTCCAGGGCAGTATCCGTGACTGTGCCTCGATAGCTGATGCCTGCATTATTGATTAATATGTCCACATGACCAGTATATTTTAGGATTTCATTCGCTGCAGGGACTATAGTGTCAGAATCAGCAAGGTCAAAGATTACAACATGAGGCTTGTGTGTCTGAATTTGAACAAACAAAACAGTAACACAATTCAACTTCTGAGCAAGAATGATTTGATCAACATATTCATGATTTGCAGAGCTATGGGAAACCAGAAAAGAATCTAATGTTTCAAGAACTCCAAATGTAGTCAATCTGATCTTTGACTGAAAAGTTACCTAGGACCTCAGAAGATGTACTGACCTGGCATAAAATTAACCAGGTTATAATCACCCTCATCTTTGTGCCTTTAAAGCATTCCTTGCACAGAATGAGAAGCTTTCAGCTTGCATCACAAATTATTTCTCTCCAAAGGCTATAGTATAGGGAACTTCTTGGCAGCGAACGCAAGCTATTTAATTACTAGTCTATCTTGTAGGTACACTGGCCATCTAGGAATAACTGAGATCTGTTAGTTCTGGTAGGACCAGTAGTCAAACCCAAAAGATATATATTTTGCCATTAAGAACACGTTATAAAGCACCTACAAGTTTCCCCAGAGATTTCTTTTCATTTTCTACTCCTTTATGTTCATCATATTCTGAATCTACTTACTTGGGAGAGGAAATGTTACAATGAATGAAATCAACTTTTAATTAATCAGAGACTAATTATCCAAGTTATAGATTATCTAGGATCTTCGTTTTCAATACCCCCGCCCCCACACTGGTTGGCTGCCTTTTGACCACAGTCATCAGCTCTTTTGCCATTTAAAGAATGGCAAAAGAAAGAAAAAATGGAACTCATGTACATTGATATTTTATTATGGTAAGCGAATGATGAAAAACTAGTATGAAATTATGGATGTAAATGCTCTTTTCAATAGCTGTCTTCTGTTTCCTTGGCTATTTGAGAGCTGGCTATAATACACTAGGGATACAGGTACATGTATGACTAGGCCAAGGTATGTCTTGGACTATACATGTCTAATAGGCAGGTATCAGGTCTGTGTAACACTTTGTATACAAGTAGCAGACACTACACACAATTAGGTACTTAAAAGCTGTTGATGACAATGAAGATGATGATGATAAGACTGACAATAGCTGGAATTAATGTATTTCTACATGTTATGATGGATGATTCAGGAAAGTACAGGATGTGTATCACAGGCAGTAACCTTGTTTTGCTGAAGCATTAGGTTAGGCATTAGTATGAAATTAGCCCACATCGGTAGGTGGCAGATTGTAGAGGTGTTTACAATGCCAGTCCAGGGAGTTTGGACTTTAAAGTGTTGCACTGAGGAATGACATGATCTGGTTTATACAGAAGCAAGAGTAATCTGGTACTAGTACAGAATGAGAAAAGACAAGATGTGAGGAAATCAGTTGAGAAGCTATTGTGACAGGCCGCGTGTGGTAATGTGCACCTATAAAGGGATAATGCCAGCAGAAAGGATCTGACAGTTGTTGAAAGATATTGTGTAAGTAGCACAGACAGAACTTGGTAACTGATTAGATGTAGGAAGGGAAGGAAAGGGAGTAATTAAAGAAAATACTGAAGTTTCAAGCATATGTGACTGCCATTAACAGAAACACAGAAGTGAGAAGAGTAGGATTGGAGAGAAAAAGTTCATACAATAATATTAATAATAATATGGACTGTTTATGCAACAAGGTACAACGTGGGAGGGGACTAAAACAGAGAAGCCTTGCATACATAAATTATTAAGATACTGCACAAGGTGCAGGATGCTGAACAATGCATTCAACATTCAACAAATATTTACTGAAGGCCTAATGTAAACAATGCATGGTTTAAGCAGTAGGAGGGAAGCAAAGATGAATAAAAGGTGTGTGCCTTCAAGGAGGCGCTCCTTTCTCTCAGACACTCCTCTCCAGGAGCCTTCCAGATGAAATTTCCAAACCAGCGATCATGCTCTATGTGAATGTCTCACCGTGTGCGTGCGTGTATGTGTACACACGTGTAGCAGATGTGTGTGTGCATATGTACATATATATATATATATATGTACATATGCTTGCCCTTCATTCTCAAAGAAGACCAAAATGAAATCACTATATTAGAGTCAAGTCACAGTGTGACTGACCGTGGCAGATCACATCCTACGTACAATGTGCTTTACTACAGGTGGAGCACAAATACTCCATGTGAACATCTGGGGCGGATTCTCTAAATCTGCACTTTTGCCTTTTCTTTGAAGCTACTTCAGCTTTGCTTTGCTCATAGAGTACAGCACCCTCTCTGAAGCAGGCATGCCACACTGGGCGGTCCTGTGCCAGGGTCTCCCAATCTCCCAGGTCATGCACTTTATTCTCTCCTTTCTAGCTAAATGCCTTGCCCTCTTTCCTTCTGCCCCTCCCTCCCCTCCTGTTCTAGAACCATGAACCATGATCAGATCAACTCTGTCCCCTGGTGCTGGCTGGTGTCAATATAATCTCAGGTCCCCCTCCCCCCAAGCCATTACTCCTAGATGCTTACTGCTTTTCCCATGAGAATGTAAGCTCTTTGGGGGTCAGGACAATCTTGGTATCCCCAGCACTAAGCTGTAGATTGGCACTTGGAATATGCTTAATTAATGATTTTTCATTCATTCAAGAAGCTTACAATCTATTAGGTACAATGACATATTCAAATAGTTACAATATAAATTAGAATATGAAAGGCCCCTCCATTAAAGACCTCCTCCTAAGGCTCAACATTAACATGGAGGTCACTATGGATTCCAAACGCTAATAAAAAACAGATGGCAAACAGCAGACAAAAAGATAAAACAGGAGCTTTCTAGTTTTTCAAAGTGGAAAGGTAGAAAGGACAGGTCTGGAAGTAGACCGTGTATCTGTTGTCTGAGGACCAGGAAGAAAGGAAAGAAGGGAAGGAAGGAGAAGAGAGGGAGGGTGGGAGGAAGTAAAGAAGGAAGGAAAGGAAAGAAGGAAGGGAGGAAACTCCTCTCAACAATTGTGGGAGGTTGCTACTATTATCCCTTTATTATAGATAAGGAAAAAAGGCACACACAGGTTAAGTGACTTCCGACGGTCACATAGCTAGTAATTAAGGCTAGATTTAAAACTCGGGTCTTTCTGACTCCAGGCCCAGACTTTTACCCTCTATGCCACCTACAAGAAATTCAGGCATAGTCTGACATGCAATCTATATTTTGGGAGAACAAATTTCAAAAAGATTATAAAAGGGATAAGAAAAATCCCATAGCCTAAAATTCCTTGGGGGAACTAAGCCCAGAAATATATGGAAAGTTCTCAATAATGAAATTTTAGAGAAACAAAGAGAAGTAACTAATGTTATAAGAAAAGGTGAGTTTCCTAATGGAACCTGGGTGGAGGTACAGAACTCATAACCAACATAGATGAAAAAAAGAAAAAACATGTACAAAAGGAAGGAGTTCTCAAAACAAAGAAATACAAGCTGTCAATAGCCATATGAAAAATCACTAAAATTAGAGAAATGATAATTAGAACTCTGGGGTTTCTACTGACACTTATCAGATTAGCCAACATGACAAAAAAGAAAAACTGACTATTGTTAGAACAGTTGCTGGAAGACAGGCAAACCGACGCTCTGCTGGTAGAGCATTTTCCTTTGTTTCCCAATATTTATTCATAGGTGCCCGAACTCGTTTACTAGATCTACGGACTATATTTTCTTCAGTTTCAAATGTCTTTCCTGTTAGTTTATCTGATTTTGTTCAAAGTCTCTGAGTTTTCTCCTTCCTGAGATCTTTAGTAATTTCAGTCCTTCCCCCCGCCACACCCCAATTTCCCCCTCTTTACTTTCTGACTCTATACTCCCTGATAGTGATTTTCTTCGGGGCTGGATCTCAGAGTTTCAGCCTCCTTCTATGCTGGGCAATTCACAATTGAGCAGACTAGGCCTCTGCCCCAAGTGACTTGTGGGTGGTCAGAACTGGCCCCAGATGGATGGTGTGTACTTTCCCTCAAGCTGCACAGCACTGCACAGCCTTCCATACACAGTGTCCTGTCATAGTGGTATATCATGCTCCCTCTGTTCTCTGGATGCCATGCTCATGCTCTGGACTGTCCACTCTGGCACCAGCAGGACTGTTGTCTGCCTGGGCACTAGCAGAAATGCTGAGTTGGTGCTGCGGGGTTATCTGCTCCCACACCAGCAGTTGAGAGATTTGCAGGGCTGGTTGCTACTGGGTTATGGCCTCCAATATGATTTTGTTGCTGAAGGGCAGCTGGCTGGCTGCTGCCACCCAAGTAAACCCACACAGCTGAAGCCAGATCTCCACGACAATGGAAAGAGAGAGGGGGGTACTGGTTGTGGGTTTAGATTTTATTTGGACCCACTTGCTGGATCCATGGGTTGGCTAGTGCACCCTCATGAGGTGTTTGGGGTGCTCAGGGAGAACTAGCACCTCTGGTGTAAGGGCTTGTCGAGCCCTCTTTAGGGCTTTGGTGTCCTCTTGATTCATCCAACTCTCATCTGTGGCTCCAAGAAGCGGTAGTATGCACAGTGACTACACCCCAGCAAACCATCATGGCAGATGGCTAAACCAGGCTGACGGATAACTGAGAGGTCTCAAACCTGTTGGTGAGTCAGGGGATGACTGCCTGAACCATGTGAAATGGGTGGATGGCAACAATTAAGGTCATCCACTGGATCCCTGGTCATCACTAATCATCTTGACTTTTTTCCTGCCATTGGACTTTGATGACTAAGGAAGAGAGAGAGAGAAAGGGAAAGGCTGATGACTGTATGCAACTCTGTCTCATTTAAATCCAATTCACACACAAGGTATCACCCTGTGATGTCACCGATCCATTTAAAAAATGAAGGACAAACTGCAGCCTCTCTGCATCAGAGGTTGGGCTAGGGTGCTGAAGGAGCTCAGGATCAGTAAGTGTTAGTTCATGGGTTTTTTGCTTTTTCAAACTTTCTTTTGCATTCTGAGTATCCTAGATGATGGAGAAAGCTGAAGTTGTTTTATCTTTGGTACATTATTTCTGTTTTGGAGAGGTTTGAGAGGTCAAAGGAATCAGAGAAAATATCTAGTCCCCCATCTTTTTGCTCATGCCACCCAGAAGTCACTTGATCTAGACAGTAATTTGGAGCTATACTCACACCAAAGAATTACTAAATTGTATAAGCCTATATCCCAAAAAGATAAAAGAAAAAGAGCTCACATTATACAAAATGTTTATAGTAGCTTTTTTGTGGTAGCAAAAAATTAGAAACAAAGGGAAGGTTTCCATCAGCTGAGGAGTGGCTAAACAAAATGGTATTTGGGTGTCATGGAATAGTTAGATCAAGATTAGATTGAATAACCCAACAATACTGCTTCTAGGGCCGTAACCCAAAGAGATCATAAAAATGAGAAATGGACCCACATGTACAAAAATATAGCAGTTCTTCTTATGGCCAAGAACTAGAAATTGAGGGGATGCCCATCAACTGGGGAATGGCTGAACAAATTGTGGTATATGAATGTAATAAAATACTATTGTGCTATAAGAAATGATTAACAGGTGGACTTCAGAAAAACCTGGAAAGACTTATATGAACTTGGTGCTAAGAGAAGTGAGCAATACACTGTACACAGCAAACAGCCATAGTGTGTGATGAATGACTTTGATAGACTTAGCCCTTCTCAGAAATGCAAAGACCTAAAACAATTCCAAAGGATTCATGATAGAAAATGCCATCCACATCCAGAGAAAGAACTATGGAGTTGGAATGCAGAGCAAAGCAAACTATTTTCATTTTTGTTTTGTGTTTCTCGTTCTTTCTCATAGTTTCCCCCATTTATTATAATTCTTATATGCAGCATGACTAATGTGAAAATGTGTTTAATAGGAATGTGTGTAGAGCCTATATCAGATTGCATACCATCGTGAGGAGGGGAAAGGAAGGGAGGGGGAGAAAATTTAAAACTTATGGAAATGAATGCTGAAAACTAAAAATAAACAAAAACAACAAAAAAGATTAGATTGAATAATGAATCTCCTGAAGTGGTTGCATCATTTGAATTTGTACCGCATATGTCCACTGGGTTGAAACCAACTTTATAAAATATAACTGTGAATATTGCAAATTCTAATACACATGACCACTTCTGGTGATTATCACTTGCACTAATCATGATCTAGCTGTATTACTGTGCCATAAAAAATGAGGAAAGGAAGTTTCAGGGAAACAGAGAAATACTTACATGAAGGGATGCAGAGTGAGATGAAAAGAACCAGAAGAACAATTAAAACAATAACAGCAGTATTTTAATGACAACTTTGAAAGATTTAAGAAATTTGATGAATGAAATGACTAACTGTGATAACTCTAGAAGAGCAGTAATAACGTATGGTACTGACCTGACAGAGGTGTGAGAGACTTAATGTACAGAATGAGGCATGTATTTTTGGACATAGCAAAAATGAGACTTTGCAAATGTGAGCATGTGACTGTTTATCTGTTTCTCTTTTTATTTTGGTAGGGGAAAGAGGAGTAATGATGGGGAAGAAAAGAAAGAAAAGTGCGTTACTAAAGCACTTTTTTTAATGCACAAAGAGAACAGTAGAAAGTACAGAAGGAAATATAAATAAGCAGGACAACTCCAAAAGAAACATGTTGAGTTTATTATATACTTTTTAAAAGAAGCAAGCTATATATAATAGAAAATAGTAATTCTAGTAATTAGTAATATAATTCTTTTTTTCTAGTCTGAATGTTCATTTTTAGATATTTATTAAAAGTTTAAAAATTTAAAAAGAAATATCAATAAAACTTTACTGCAACAAGGAAATAAAACATGTCTCTATCTTTCATAACAAATGGCAATCTAAAACAGGAAATCTAAAGACAGCAAAAAGATTATTTTTTCTTTTAACTATATGAAGGAAAAGAAAGGATGGGCCCATAGCTCAGGTGAATGGGACAATTAAAACTGATGAAGAGAAAACAAAACTAGTCAAACTCTTACTTTGTTTCTGTTTTCTTTTTCAAGGAGAACATTTTTTGGAGTAGGAAGGCTAAAACAAAAATGGCAAATGGGGGGTTGAAAACCAAGGTAAGTAGAGGGACAGTAAAAAGCATCTATCCACTCTTAATAAATTCAAGTCACTAGTCCCAGATGAAGTGTCATCCTGGGGGTACTGAAAGAAATGGCACCACTTTCCGCCAAGATAGCTGTCTGAATGGAAGGCAGACCACCTAGCTCTCATAAACCTAATTCTAGCAAAACCCTGCATTTTCTCTGGATTGACTAACAATCAAGAAATTCAATGAGAAAGTATAGTAAGTGACTTCCTCTATCCTAGAACGACATTAAAAAAGTCAACTAAAAGCCTACAGACAATAGGAAAGGGAACTTTTCAAGTAAAGTGAGTTCCAGTGTAACTAGAGACAAAACATATGTAACCTTTAGGACTCTAGACAGCAAGAGTGGAGGGCTTCCTTGAGGAAGTCAGCATTTATATGAAGATAATCCAGGGCCTCTGAGGTCCCTAATATTCTGTTCTGAGAGGTCTCTGAAGATCCAGTATTCTGAACCTCAAAGATCCATAAAGGCTTAACTCTTGGAGGCAGATCATAGAGGACTCAGTACAAGAATAAG
Source organism: Notamacropus eugenii (assembly GCF_028372415.1). Taxonomy (NCBI): domain Eukaryota; kingdom Metazoa; phylum Chordata; class Mammalia; order Diprotodontia; family Macropodidae; genus Notamacropus; species Notamacropus eugenii. The sequence goes on along the minus strand of NC_092874.1, from coordinate 378,947,681 downwards.
CAGGGTTGATCACCTCCTGCCATCCTCCAAGAGTAGATCAGGAAGTGGGATGTGGCCCTGGCACAAAACCCCAATTCAGGAACTAATACTGGAGGAGATGAGAAAATCAAAGAAAATACCCACCAGAATCAAAATTATTGAAAATCTAATTCCACAACACCTGCAAAGCGGAGACTTAAAGGAAAAAGTAGAGTTTTTCAAAAGGACCAAATGGATACCTAGAAAATACGAAAAGATTAAAAAAAATGAAAATCTCTAGAGAAAAGAATTAGAAGGAGAAAAAGTAGTTCAGAATAGAAATTGGTAATCCTTACCCAAGATACAGAACACCTGAAAGCTAGAATAGACAAAAAGGAAACCAATGACTTCAAAAAACAACAATAATTTTAGAACAAAATGAAAATATTAAAAAAAGGAAGAAAATGTAAGTTGATTTTTTTTAAACTGACCTAGAAAATACATCAAGGAGAGAAAATTTTATAATCTCTGGATTCCTTGAAAACCATCATAAAAAAGGAAGCTTGGATACCATATTTCAAGAAATCACAAATGAAAACTGTCCAGATCCATTAAAATGAGATAGCAAAGATAAAAAGAATCCACCAATTAGTTACTGAAAGGAACCTTAAACTAAAAACATCCAAGAGTGTCTGAGCTCAAATCCAAAGCACCTGCATGAAAGGAAAAATACTACAAACATTCAGAAAGAAACATTTTAAGTGCCAAGAAATAATCAGTGTCACACAAGATCTGGCAGTATCTAATAAAAACCAGAGGAGAGCCTAGAATACAATATCATAAAAGACACAAAAGATAGGCCTACAGTCAAGAATAACTTACCCTGAAGAGCTGAGTCGAATATAATCCTACAGGGAAAAATGGAATCAAGGACTTTCAAGCATTTCTAATTTAAACATTAGAGTTGGAAAAGAACTTTGAAATGCAAATTTGAGTCCAGACAGATGAAGAAAGGTAAAATTATTTGGGGAATTGGAAGAAACTGTAAGGTAATCTAATACTAACATTCTAGTATGGAAAGAAGAAATAACTATCCCATCAGAACCAAAATATCCTTAAAGGGTACTGAGGGAGTTAAGAAAAAACAGTCCTCAGAGTAGAATGGTTTTATTCTGAGGGTTTGAAGAGGGGAAAGAAAAAACAAGGTAAAAGGAGAAATATCACACCAGTACGGTATAAAGAAAGGAAGGGTAGGGGGAAGACAACACTTGCTATTTCTTAGAACTGGAGTTTGTGAAAAGAATATACAAACATGGAGAAAGGGATAAGGAGAGCGGGCATATGATTAACTTCACTTTCATTAAAAAAACAAAGGAGAATTGAACACACACAGAGTTTGATGTACAACTACATCAAACTAAGCAGGGAAACAAGCCGAGATGGGGGTGGGGTGGGAAGAGATGTGAATCTAATCATAAACGGATATTTCAAGATCCAAAGAAAAACAGGAAAAAGAACTATATAAAAACTTACATTTGTCATCTAGTTTTTTTTAAAAAAGAAATACACAATAAATTTAATAAAGTTTTTTCCCTCATTCTATGTATTTAACATGTTTTATTGATGTTCTTTCCCTGCATGTCTATTATTGTTCACTAACTTAGCACAGTGCTTGGCACACAGTAAGTACTTAACAAACTCTCTTTCACTCTCTCTTTCTTCTCCAAATCATTTGATAAAAATCTTAAAACAACACAGCACGAAGGACAGATTTCTAAAACATTCTACTTAAATATTAACTTTCAAATGAATACTGAACCTCTAGTGACTGCTCCTTGGGTCTGCTTATTCAACCAGTTCTGTATCTATCCAGCTGTACTATTGTCTAGCAGAGGTGGGGAACGTCAGCCTCGAGACCACGTGGCCCTCTAGGCCTCAAGTGCAGCCCTTTGACTGAATCCAAACTTCACAGAACAATCCCCTTAATAAAAGGATTTGTTCTGTAAAACTCAGTCAAAAGGCTGCACCCAAGACTCTATCTTTCCATCTTGTCCAGAAGTGATGAAAGAGATACTCAAATGCTTTAAAAATTTTAGGTAACCTATATCACTTCTCCTAATCTACTAGTAAGAACCCTGTATGGCCTGTTCTTGATGAAACAATGCTGGTATTTTTGTGATTGCTACTCCCTTTTCTAGATGTTTATTAACCTTCCAATTATTAATAGATTTCAAAATTTTGCTAGGAATGAGTCAGTCTCATTAGCTTATTGTCTGAAGTTTTCATTCTCTTCCTTTTTTTTTGGAGATTTGGACAGACTTTTGTTCTCTAGTTCTGTCTGGTTTATCACAACCTGCTGATTGACAAATGTTCTGTAATCATACTTGCCTTTTAAAAAAACTGTTTTGATTTTCAATTTAAACACAAAAAAGGGCATTTCTATACATACAACAGAACACAAAAATCAGATTCAATAGAAATTGTGAATCTCCACTTCAAAACACTTTCTTTTAAAAAATATCAGACAATAAATTCTACATACTACTTTCAAAATTGTCCTACTTAACTATACCTCCTATTTCATTAAAGTTTCATTTTTCCTCCTGTCGGGATTATATTCAGTAAGTTACTCTTGGTTGTAAGCCTGTATTCTTTGCCTTCTAGAATATCATATACCAAACTTTCCACTCCTTTATAGTGGTTCCTCGCTAAATCTGTGATTTTGACTGTGACTTCTTGGGACTTGAATTCTTTCTGGCTGTTTGCAGTATATTTTCTTTGACTTGGAAGCTCTAGATTTTGGCTACAGTGTTCCTGAGAGTTTTCATTTTGGGGTGTCTTTTACGTAGTACTAGTAGATTCTTCCTGCGTTCACTCTGTCCTCTGGTTCTAAGAGACCTGAGCAGGTTTTTGTTTTGCTTTGTTTTTAAGATTTTGAAATAGTTTTTTTGATCATGGCTTTTCAGGTAATCCAATGATTCTTAAATTATCTCTCCTTAATCTGTTTTCCAGGTCATTTGTTTTTGCTATCAGGCAACCTTACAGTTTTTTTTTATGTTTTCCCAGTCTTTTGACTTTGTTTTAATTTTTTTTATTTTCTCACAGGAAATAAGCTTCATGAGCTTCAATTTAGTCAATTCTAATTTTCAGGAACTTTGTTTCATAGGCAAAATTTTGTACCTCTTGGGCTAAGCTATTAATTTCCTTCCCAATTCTGTGGCTCTCATTTAGTTTCTAATTATTTTTCCTCAAATGCTCTCATTCATTTACAAAAAACACATATTTTTAGGCTCTTTATTAAACCCTTGCTTCTCTGCGTTCACTCGTTTGGTCTTCAGGGGTTTATATGTTTGCTGATCTTTGTGTCACACACCAACCCTCCAACCTCCTCTGAAATCCTTCAGCTGGAGAGTTTCCACCACTGATCATGAAAATTACTCTCCATGAAAATGGCCAACTGAAAATATGTTTAAGACACTTTCTTCAGTGTTCTTTCCCTTGTCACCTTACAGGAAGGAAAGATGGGTGAGGGATCCATGGTTCAGCAGAGGCATAGGAGATTTGATGATGAGCCAGAGGTAAAGAGGTTGCTTCTACAAATGGGGGGGTGAAGTATATCAATAAATGGTTGTCCAATAATGGCCAGAGGCAAGACAATTTATATTTGTAGAATGTTATATAACTAGCAACAATGAGTAATGTATATGAAAGAATAATGACCAGATCAGTATATAAGTATAGGAGATGTGGGTTTAAGTCATAGCTCTGTCATTTATTAGCATGTGACCATATCTCTCCAAGTCTCAACGTCCTAGCAGTACAATACTTGTTGTCTTGGCATGGCATATATTACGCAGTTGTGAGGAAAGCGATCTGTAAATGGTGAAGTGCTATGCAAATAAAAATTGTTACTGTTGTTCAATGGGATGCAAGCAAGTGGGCAAAATCCACAATACAAAGCCAAAGAAACTGGATGACAGATAGGCAGGTCAAAAGAAAGGTCTCAGACTAAAGTAGAGTTCTGAAAGGTGCTCACTCACTAAGAACAGTGTGCAAATTCTTTTGAGCCAGGTTCTATAGGGCTAGCCAGGGGTGGGAAATCTGCAGCCTCAAGCCAGATGTAGCCTTTTAGGTTCTTGGGTGCCGCCTTCTGAGTCCAAATTTTACAGAACAAATCCTTTTATTAAGGGGATTTGTTCTGTGAAATTTGGATTCAGTCAAAGGGCTGTACTTGGAGACCTAGAGGGTCACATGTGGCTTTGAGGCTGCAGGTTCTCCACCCCTGTGACTTATATAATCCAGTAGGGGATATGGCATTTACATAGATAGTTATAATACAAATGAATATATGATATAAGAAACACAAGCAAAATAAGGTCATATTTGAGGGAGTTTGGGCAAGGCTTATTAGAAGAAAGATATTTGGGGCAGCTTACAAGGATGCGTAAAGTCAACCAGGAAAGAGAGTAGGACATTTCAATTTGGGAATGGAATAAGCAAAAGGACAGAGGTGTGAAAGCGTTCAGTATCTACAGCATATGGCAAGTAATCTAATTTGGCTGGAGCACAGAGTACATGGAAGAGTAAAAGATAAAGTCTAGAAAACTATGGTGATGCTATATTGAGGAGGGTCTTGAAAGCCAAGTAAAGATAAAGGAGTTTAAATTTTGCCAGGCAGGCAATAGAGAACCTTTCCTGGGTTTTGAGTAAAGGACTGACATGACCAGATTTGTGAACACAAAAGACAAGCCTAGTAATCGTATGAAGGATGTTTTGGAGGAAGGAAAGAGGTGAAATGAAAAGAATTGCTAGGGATCTACTGCAAAAATCCAGGTAGGTATGGAGGCAGTGGGAACAGCAAAGAAAAGAAGAGGTACTAGACATATGACACAAGAAAAACTGACAAGATAATGTTACTGCTTTTTTATGTAGTTCATAAACTGGATTTTCTTCTTATCAACAAATGTTCAAGTGCCTATTCAATGTAGGGAACAAGACTAGAAGTAAGAAAAATGTCTGGAACAACAGCAGTATCACTAAAATGAAGCCCTGGCCTCCCAAGATGACTATTTTTGAAGGGCAATACATACTTGCACATGAAAGCTTTGGTTTGTTTTTAAAAGTCTTGTTAATTTTTATTTTATTATGTCATAAGGGAGGAATATAACAACACACATAGTAAAAGCTACTGTTGGGCTCCCCCTGTAACACCAATGTTATCCAGGGGTTCTTTTATACTTCTTTATATTTAATTGACAACTATCTCCTTTCATCTACACAGGGTATTCCTAGTCCTAGTATTAAGGAAATTGAGTATTCTAGAAAGGGTTAAATGGCTCATTAATTCACTCAATAATCATTTATAAGGTATTTATTATATACAAAACACTATGATGGACAATGATAAACCCTTCCTTTTATTAAATTAAAAATTTTTTTGACAAGAATCAAATTAATTATGAGAAGGGGTGTTAGATCTGGTGAAAATTATCTGGGAAGAATATATGAGACTGATTCTTTTCATTTAAAAAAAAGTGACCAATACTATCAGACACAGCTGATATGCTGTTTGGTCTCACTCAATTACTTTTTTCTGCTTTTTTTTTTTATTTGTTGTAAGGGATGACTTGTTGGGTAGAGAAGATGGATGAGGTACTTGGAAAAGAAGATGATATAAACACTATATATATGTAACTATATAGAAACAGATGATATATGCAGAAATATGCATCTGTATATGTATATATGTATGTGTGTGCATATATATACATGCATATATGTGTGTGTGTATATATATATATATATATATATATATATATATATATATATATACATATATATATATATATATATGTAACCATAAGTTTTAAAATGACCAGCTGTTTACTTGAAAATTGGGTACTACATCCATCCATCCCCATGTGGTAGGGAATAAGCAACCATAATAGAAAACTGAAATTTCAGCCAAGTTCCCACTAACTCCAAAGATACATAATTTGCCATCTCTTAACTGAGAAAGCACCAAGTGCTTCTCAGTAAGACTGGGAATGTAGTTCTTTAGTTAGTTTGCCTCTGTTCAGTTCTAATGTGTAACATTTCAGGAGATGTGACTCCCTCCAATTTCAGAATAAGAAGAAGCTTTGAATGTCCAGTCATAACAAGAACACCTCTGTGTTCCCTCAGAAACGCCTGACTTTGCAGGTCTCCATCACTCTGTCCTTACCTTTTTAGAGCGAGCAGCAGACAGCTCTCTGAGGAGCTCTTCTAGCTTCTCTTGGCTTCGTCCACAAAGGATTAACTTAGCACCAGCTGCGTAAAAAACTTTAGCACATTCTAAAGGAAGATACAATAAGAACAGAAGTTTTATAGCCAAAGAGATCCAAATTCATTCTCTATTAATGTAATTAAATGGATACTTACTGAAAATTCAGAAGATCTAAATGACTCAATACTTCCCATCCCCACTCCTACCACCTCCTACCTCTGGGGCCCATGGTCACAAACCTAACTCTCCTTTTCATAATAGAGCCTCACAACTATAGGAGGCAGAGTATGGTCAGGCTCAGGTCATATCCCAAATGCTAATTAGCAACAACTCTGCCATTTATCCTAGACTTGTAGCTAAGTGTGTTAAAAAAAGTAATAGTTCTGTGATATCAAGATTTCCACAGTGGTTCTGGGTGATATGAGTAACAAGGCTCCAGACCATAAAACAGCTTTTTAACATTCAGGATGTAAAAGATACTTTTATCTTAGCATCCATATTTTTAAAGGAGTTCCATGTTGGAGAATTCATGACTTCACTGCCGAGAAGAATGAGGAGGCAGGTATTTGTATTAAAATATATTCTTTCAGTCTAAATCAGGGGTGGGGAACCTGCAGCTTTGAGGCCACATGTGGCCTTCTAGGTCCTTGGGTGTGGCCTTTTGACTGAGTCCAAGTTTTATAGAACAAATTCATTTATTAGGAGGATTTGTTCTATGAAGTTTGGACTCAGTCAAAGGGCCACACTTGAGGACCTAGAGGACTACATGTGATCTTGAGCCCAAGTTTCCCACCCCATCTAAATACTCTTTCCCCAGTACTGTTTCAAACATCTTTGTAACTATAAGAGATCACAGCAGGATGGGATAGAAGTCACAAGACAGTTCTGGATGTAGGGGCTCTCTTTCTTAAGGAAGAAAGTTCATCATTAAGTATTAGCCTAGTTCTACTGTTTTAAGACCCTTCATTTCTCACCAAAAGCCACTCCAAATGGTCTTCCTTCCTATTGCTCAACCTCAGGGCCAAATTTCTCTCATAAATTTTATGCATCTCTATATGTACATTATTTCTGCATGTAAAAAATGTACCTGCATTGAAATCTCTGGGAGAAAGATACTATATCCATTAAACAAGGACATTTTCAATTGTGTTCATACAGGGATAGTCATTAGTTAATTCATTCAGTGGGCCAGGCACATGACTGGCAATAGAATACAAGTTCCTTCGAGACAGGGACTTTGTGTTTTGTCTTTGTATCTCCCTTGCTAAACAAGGGAATCTGGTAATAGAATACTTAAAAATTAAAATGGACTAAAGAGAAGCTAACGATTCTATGAGATGACAAGAAATGGCATATGACAGATGGCAGGTAATTGCTAAATGCTTGTTGAATGAATGCATGAGGCAGGATGCAGGTACAGAAGCTGCTTGAACACCAACTGTGGCCAAATTAAGAACAGGACCCATCATGGTGAAGGGCAGTATACTTTTGTACAGCCTTAGTGGGCACTGTCTTCTAGAGTTAGTGCAGTGTTGCAAGCTCAGGCCATTCCAGCATATGCAATGAGTCAAGTTCCCAGAAGAAGCTGTTAGAGAGATTTCTTTTAAACTCAGATGGCAACATCTTAGAGAAGAGGAATGTTTTCTGACATTCTCTGTCATTCCCAAAGGAATATAAAAACTTTTGATGCAGATTTGATGAAGGAATACAATGAACTACTTTGGAATATGGAAAAGGACACAGAACTAAGAAGAGTAAATCTTAGGAAAGTCAGTATATAAATAGCCTTTGAAAAATGATAACCCAAGCTCTACACTAGATCTGAGAGCAACAAAGCCAAAGTGGGAGGAAATGAACCCTGTACAGAGAGGAACAGAGATACAACCACAGACTGGAAAAGCATTCTGTTTTCAGTCCTTAGGAAAAAAAATATGACGGCAAGATGGGGAGGAGTGACAGTCAGAAAAGAGCTGCTGTCCCCAGAACTATCACTCATCTAGGCTATCATACAGTTCTTCTCTGTTGGAAGATTTCTGGGATTTCCTTCTTAGTAAACATGTTAGTACCTCACACATTTGGGGTGTAGGCTCCCTAAAATGGGAATATAAAAATATGTTGTTTCCTTAGTCAACAATATTATTTTTTTACTCCAACAAAATCGTCCAAAAAGATAGCCATATGGCACATCAAATAGTCCTAAGAAATATCATAGCTCCTAAAAGCTTGAAGGTAGAAGTTAGCAGATTCACCCAAGAAAGTTATAAGCTTTCCTCTCAAAAAAGTCCTCATATGATTTGCTTGTCTTTGACATGAATGAAGAATGAGTCCTTGAATCTGGTAATAGATTACTTGAAAATTAGAATGGACTAAAGAGAAGCTAACGATTCTATGAGATGACAAGAAATATTAAAATAAAGTCAAAAGACTGAAAAAAAAGTATAAATGTCAAAACAACTGACCTGGAAAACAGATCAAGGAGAGATAATTTGAGAGCCATTGTACTACCTGAAAACTATTAACCCCCCCCCCCCAAAAAGCCCAGATATCATATTTCAAGAAATCATTTTTTAAAAACCTCTTGGAACAAGAGGGAAAAGGGAAAACTGAAAAAAAAAAGTTCTGGTCACCTTCTGAAAGAAACCCCAAAATAAGAACTCTCAGAAACATTACAGACAAAATCGAGAGCTTCTAGGTCAAAGAAAGAATTATTTCAAGCAGACAGAAAAAAAAGAGTCACAGTTAAGATCACAGAAGATTTAGCAGTTACAACTATAAAAGAAGTGGAGAGCTCGAAATATAAAACTCCAGAAAGCAGAAACTACAGGCTTACTACCAAGAATAATTTATGCAGCAAAATTGAGTTTAATCCTATAGGAGGAAAATGGACCTTTATTGAAACAGGATTTGTAAGCATTCCTGATGAAAGGACCAGCATTCCAATCTTGGGAGTGAAGAGAAACATAAAAGGATAAATACGAATGAGCAATTATAAGGGATTAAACAAAGATGAACTGATTACATTCCAATATGAAGAGATGATACATGATCCCTCAGAACCCTATTATCACTCTCAAGGATCACAGACATAGTTTAACAAGATAGAGAACCTATTCTGAGGATCTTATGAAAAAAGGAAATAGAAGGGAAAAGGAATTCACTAGGTAGGAAAAGAATAAAAAAGATGAGGGAAATTCTCTTATATAATCTGAGTGAACAAAAAGAAGACTGCACAAAGAGGAAGGTGTAGAAGGAATGGAAGACCCCTGAACTTCACTTTCATGTGAACTAATCAAAGGAAGGAAGACACACACAGTTGGGTATAGAAATTAATTTCACTCCAGGAAAATAGGAGGGAAAGGGCAGGGAGAGCAAATTAAAGGAGGGATCAGTCCCAAAGGAAACAAACTCTATCCACAGAGGGTGAATTGGGAAGAGAAATTTAAAAGTAAAGGACAAGGGCCCTTGAAAGGAGAAAAGGGTCAAGTGAGAAGCAGAAGCATATATTATCAAACTAGTTATTGTGCAGACCTTTGCTCTCACTATTTATTTCTCCTTTGAAAAGGGATAGCAGAAAACTGATCAATGACCAACCACAATTCCAGAAGATTCATGATGAAGTATGCTGCCCACCCTAATGAGAGATGATAAACTCAGGGTCCAGATTGGTGCATACATTTTTTTTTGGTCAACTGGGGAGTTTGTTTTGCTTGACTATGCATATTTGTTACAAAGGTTTTGTTTTTCTTTCTTTCTCAAGGATGGGGAGAGGACAGGAAAAAGAGAAGGTAGATTTTCATCAACTGAAAATAATGAAATTAAGTTAAAAAAAAAGAGGGTCTAGGTTGAATGCCGATAAGGTGAGAAGGGAAACTGGGATTAGGAGGAAAGTTAACTGGAAAAAAAAAATCTTTGCTGCAAGTTTTTCTAAAAAGGCCTCATATATCTAAGATATTTAAGGAACTAACTCAAGTTTATAAAAAATAAGACCTATTCTCCAACTGACAAGTAATCAAAGAATATTAAGAGGCTGTATTTCTTCATCTACACTCTGGGTCTATCACCTGTCAGAAGGTGGGCAGCATGTTTGATCATGAGTCCTCTGGAATTGTGAGTGGTTATTACATTGATCAGAGTTCTCAAGTCTCTCAAAGTTGGTTTCCTTTACATTGTTGCATTCATTGTGTAAATACATACATTTTTAAATAACAAATGTGGGAATTTGCTTAACCATGTATATTTCTTACAAGGATTTTTTTTTCCATAGAGGAATAGGGGAAATGCTTGTAAACTGAATAAAAATTAAATTTAAAAAAGAGATTATGGGTAACTTTGAAGACAGCAGTTTCAGTTGAATGATGAGGTTATAAGTCAGATTGCCAAGAGATGAGAAGTGAGTAAGAGGAGAAGAGAAGGCATTGATTGCAGACAGTTGGTTTTTGTTCCCTCTAGAAGTCTGGCTAAGAAAGAGAGGAAAATACAGGAGAATAGTATTATCAAGTGGGGAATTTTTGTTAATTGAGGAGACCTGGCCAATTTTGTAGATTGTGAGGAAAGAGTCAAAGAAGGAAAGCTAAAGATCAGAGAGGGGAGGAGGAAGACTGTGGGGAACAATATGCTGGAAAAGCTGGTAGGAATGAAACATCAAGGGTATATGTAGAGGTGCTGGCCTTGGCAAGAAGTACCACCTATTCATCAGAGACTTGAGTAAAAAAGGAGAAAATAGGGGGATGATACAAGGTAAAGAAAGAGCTAGTGGTCGATGCCCTTATTTTCTCATTCAAAAGAGTAAGTGGTATAAGATGATAGGGAAGGGAAAAGAAGGTTTGGAACAGCTTTTGTAGGGAGTGAGATAGAAAATCAATTAGGGTGAAGACAAAGGATTAACTTGCTAGACTGAAGATCTAGATTACATAAATTTGATGTGGGTGTAGTCAAAATGTTTGCATGACTTTCTCCATCTCAGTTTAGTAACATGGGAGTAGAACTGAAGAAAGTAGATGGTGGAAGTAATCCAGGGTTGGGATTTGGTAAAATGCGAGCAGTAATGGGACAGGGTCGAAATGGTAAATTAAATGGTCTAGATTAAAAAAAAGAAAGTAATGAGAGAGCAATGCTCAATGGCTCCACAACATAATGAGTAATAGAGGGATTGGCGGTCATAACAAGGATTACGAATAAGTTTAGGAGGAGTGTAGCACAGGGAGAAATGGAATGATAGGATTATGATTGAATAAAGGAATTTCAGAGTTCTTGATTATGGAAGCAGAACAGTTACAGGTTATGTCAAGATCAAAAATGTAATTAACTATCTCTTTCTGTAGGTCAGGTAGAGCAGAAGTGTAGGGCATGAGAGATGAGCAGAGTAAAAACTAGGAGATCAGATTAGGGTACTTGAGGGAACATGAACAGGGATGCTGAAGTTCTCTAGTATAAGAGCAGAAGCTGGGATAGAGAAGTTCTGAGACTATCAACTAGGTACTGAACTCCTATAGAAAGGAGAGAAAATTAGCTGAGAGGCAGAAGATAACAGTCAGCATGGTTTAGACTAGGTGATAAATTTGGATAGAGGGTCAGGGAGAGGTTGCTGAGTAAATGCAGAAGAACAAGAGTCTAGAAATGGCAATGGGGAGAAAGAAATATTCTGACTCCTCTTCATCAGCCAGCAACATACTTAGGAACCCACCTTTCCCCAGTCCAGAGGTTGCCCCTGTAATCACGACTACAGAATCCTGGATGTAGGCCTTCATTCGTATCCACTGCAGCAACCTGAAGAGACCGAAGACTCCCATGCACCCAAAGAGCAGGGGGATGATGGCCATGGAGGTGATATAATCCATCAGTTTCCTCTTCAGTACAATCCTCCTAAGGGTGTCAAGTGCAAAAAACAAGAATGTTTGTGGCATACTAAGTAGAATTAATAATCCTTCTCTTTCTATCTGAGCAATATTCCTGATCTCTTTATTAAACCTAACCTCTGAACCCCAGATAATATGTCTCCTTCCCAAAATAGTATACTAGGTATTTAGCTCCCAAAAAGCTCTTTTCCATTACTTATGTTGATATTAATTTCTCTTCCCTGTGGTTTTGTTTCCATACATATATATTATATATACATATATAATATATATATGTACATATGTTACTTCATACAAACAACTAACATTTGATGTTACTAAAGCTGCATTTATTTACCTTTTTGTATTCACATTTAAGTTGCAGCACTGAATTGTAGATATATTTACCAAAGTAAAACTCATTGGAGCGCAAATCACAGATTTTTGCGGGGGGCGGGGGGAGTGGGTGGGGAGAAAATTCTGTAACTTTCATCTGTGCAGGGAATTTTAGTTACAGAAACTTCTTCCAGCAACTAGTTCAGCTAGGAACTACTTCAGCAACTGGACTCCAAGAAGCTGAGCATGGTTACAGAGCTAGTCCATTTCAGACAGAGGTCTTGACTCCCAGGCTGATTCTTTATCCACCACTCTACTTTCCCTCTCTCATAGATTTTATTTCTAGTTTTTAGAAGCAATGAGATGATTTAGAGTAAACCTAAGGGAAGAGGTGGGAAAGACTGGACAGAGTTCTAGTCTAAAAGTTAGAAGACCTGGGTTCTATTCTTAATCAACCTCTACTCATGGTCTGACCATAGATACAAACCTCTTTGCATCCCAATGCTCTCTTTAACTCCTAAATTGCTAACGATATCTAAGCTCACCTGATTTTCCCCAAGAAACCTAGATTTTTGGAACTGAAATGAGATTCTATTACTAATTTCAGTTCCATGTATTTTAGGAATAAAAAAATCTCAGAACTAAAATGATCTATTAAGAAGTAGTTCAGAAGTGGAAAGAGTATAAGACTTAAATCACCAGACTCAGGTTAAAATCATAGCTCTGCCACTTGCTAGTCATGTGACTTCAGGCAAATCAATTAACTTATCTTGAGCTTAGGTTTCCTCGTGTACTTATAATACTGAAGTCATAGGATGTGAGGAAAGCACTTTGTAAATCTTAGAGCACTACATCAATGTAAGCAATTATTATCAACTTCTCACAAAGGTTAATTAAGAGACCATAAGGTTGGCGCATGACTGTCATAATGATCATTAGATATATTTTATATAAATAGTTCAAGAGGGGCTCAGTGACAACTGAGAAGAGGAATAACTAGGCTGTGGCATTTCTCTAAGCCTGGATGACAGCACAAGCAGTTAAATGCATCTATATGATATTGCTTCAGTATGCGCTAGGATTTCCCTAAGGTCCACAGGAAAGGTGAACACAAAGCCAAGGGAAGGCTAAGGCAACAGTAGTAATCAATTAATCAATAAGCACTTCTTAAGCATGTGCTGAGCATTGTGTGAGTACTGATGATACAAATACAAGGAAACAGTTCCTACTTCCAAGGAATACATCCTTAGGGGAGAGTACGGATAACGATATACCTTTGTTTAGCCCACAGTGCTCTATATCAACAGGAATGAACATGCCTCTAATAAGATCAGTAACATCATTTGTTAATAGGCCAAAGAATCATTGAATTTAGAAGACAATCTATCCTCTACAGTTTACAACTGACTGAAAACATAGTATTGCCTCAATAACCCCATCTAAAAGAAAGGCCAAATTTCCTGCATAGTCAGCCTGTCAGTCAACAAACATTTATTAAGTACCTGTTATATATTTGGCACTGTGCAAAGGGCTCGGAAAACACAAAAAGGTAAAAACACAGTCCTTGCCCTCAAGGAACTTAGAGTTTACTGAGTTAGAAAAACATTCAAACAACCACGTACATCCAACATATATGTAGTATAAATGGGAAGTAATCTCAGACCGTGCATTAGCAGTGGGAACGAGTAGGAAAGGCTGCTTGTAAGAAGTGGGATTGGAACTCAGTCTTAAGGGAAGCCAGGAGGGGGAGGTGAGGACAACATTCCGGTGGAAATGTCAGGAGATGGTGTGTTAGGCATGAAGAGCACCAAGAAGGCTGGCATAAATGGATCTTAAGACTAGATGGGAGAAAATTTTAAGAATACTGGTGTTAGGAATAAAATTTCCAGAGGAAAGACCAAGACTCCTGAGTTAGATGAGGTCAGCTCATTTATGTTATGGTTACTGAAGAAGCAAGTGTGCTGCTAGAACAAATACACACCTATAGAAGAGAGAGCAAACCTTTTTATCCCTGTCCCAGAATGTAAAAGTCCCTCCCTCATTTCCTCATTGGCTGAGTACTCTGAGGTGTACAACTTTCTGGTATGCCAATTTCATGGTTTCCGCTTGATATGCTCCCCCTCCCTTCCTATACTTTGCCTGTGCAAATGAGCTTTGGCTCCTCCCATGGAGGAGAAGTTAATATTCATAAGGTTATTAAGGATGTATATTTTAAGCCTATTTTTACCCTTTGCATTATTCTTGACCACAGACCCAAGTGAGACTGGTGTCACCGCAACCTTTTCCTGCTTTTCTCTTAACTCTAAGTATTTCTGTTGCAGGACAGTTCACTTCCCTATATATGTGTGGAAATATAATCTTTTTATATCTAATACTGGAAAGGTAAGAAGAGACCAGGTTATGAAAGGCTTTAAAAGCCAAATAGAAGATTTTATATTTGATCCTAGAGGTAACAGGAGGCCACCAAAGTTTAATGTTTATGTGTGGGTGGGGGTGAGGTGACCTGGGGGGGATGGAGCTTTAGGAAGATCACTTTTTGTAGCTGAACTCTACTGAAGTGTGTGTGTGGGGGGGGGGGGGGGGGTTTGAAATGAAGCAGAGAAACCCACTAGCAGGCTATTGCAATAGTCCAGGCATCAGGTGATAAGGGCCTGCACCAGGGTGGTAGCAGTATCAGAGGAGGGGGCACATGGAGAGATATTGCAAAGGTAAAACTGACAAATCTTGGCAACAGCTTAGGTATTGGGGGGAGAAGGGGAGGGTGAACTGTGAGAAAAAGTGGGGAGTTAAGAATGACATCAAGGTTGCAAGTTAGAGCAATTGGGAGGATGATAGTACCCTCTACAGTAATAGGGAAATTCAGAAGAAGGAAGGGTTTTGGGGAAAAGATAATGAGTTCTCTTTTGGACTATAGTGAGTTTGAGAAATACATAGGACATCCAGTTTGAAATATCTAATAGTCAGTTGGTGATGACATTAGCGGTCAGGAGAGAAGTTACAGTTGGGACACTAGAGGTCAGGAGAGAAGTTAGAGTTGGATAAACAGATCTCAGAATCACGTGAATAGGGATGAAAAATGAACCCACAGGAGCTTATGAGATCATTAAACAGGATAGTATAGAGTGAGAAGAGGGCCTTGGACAGACCTTTGGAGCACAGTTATGGTTAGCAGAAGGGACCTGGGGAAAGTTCCAGCAAAAGAAAGCATGGTAGTAAATATGTATTATATATATTTATATATATCTCAACCCTATAATATCTTTTGGTGCTGTTGTGTTATCCTGGTCTTTAGAAGAAGAAGACAGATGATCCAGTAAATGAAAATAATTTTTATTGCTTCTAAAATAAAATCTGAGCAAGGACAGAATCACATGCCAAAGGTCTGACCCTGAGAGTAATTGTACACTAGCCTTATATACTTCTGGACTGTCCCAATATCCCAGTCACAAATGTTTTGCAGACTCTACTTTGTTTCCTAACAACAAATAAATTTTATCTCTGCAATGTCACTGAACCAGAATCACTGGGAAACAGCCAGCTGGCTGACTCAGTCTCCTATAACCTACAGAGACTCTTTAAATCCATAATCTTCATTTATTGTGGTGGATTATGTATAAGACATAATGAAAATAAGGATTTGTTCCAGATATCAGGCCAAGTCTATAATGCTGATAAAAGGAATCAGCTCATTATTTGCTCTATCAATTGCATTACTTAAATAATTATTTTATAGTATATATAAATTTCTATCATGCCTTTCAAAATACATTTAGATATTTCACTGTAATGAAAATAATAAACAATCTGTTATTGTTGTTCAGTCATTTCAGCTGTGTCTGACTCCTCATGACCCTATTTGGGACTTTTTTGGTAATACTGAAGTGCTTTGCCATTTTTTTCTCCAACTCATTTTATAGATGAGGAAACTGGGTCAAACAGGGTAAAATGATCTGCCTAGGGTCACAGAGCTAGTAAGTGCCTGAGGCTGGATTTAAACTAAGGAAGATGAGTCTTCCTGACTTCAGGCTCAGGGCTCTATTTACTATACCACCTAATATCTATACATAATTAACTGTAAAAATCATTCCCTTCCATCAATAACCACCGTATTTCTGATAAACACCTATATCCTGCTAAGTGAATATATTTTCCTCTCTCCCTTCATCCTGCCAAACCTAAGCTTGGGCACACTGAGAATGAAAGTGATTTCCAAAGTACAGAGCTCTTTGCCCTGTGTACTATTACGGTTTAGCACTATCTGCAGAGACCACAGGCCAGATGACTATGGCCTATGGGCAGGGTAGTCCCTGACCTACTTTCACAGCTTCTAGGATACTCCTGAGATCCAAGGACAAATAGGTTCCTTAGAGTTCAGCTGGCACTGATGGATCAATAAGGCCATTTCTGTGAAAAGTAGGGGTGTGTGTGTGTGTGTGTGTGTGTGTGTGTGTGTGTGTGTGTGTGTGTGTGTGTGTGTGAGAGAGAGAGAGAGAGAGAGAGAGAGAGAGAGAGAGAGAGAGAGAGAGAGAGAGAGAGGGAGAGAGGGAGAGAGGGAGAGAGGGAGAGAGAGAGAGAGAGAGACAAGATAGACAGAACGCCTGTTTCCTGATTTAGCCTCATCAAGACAACTTCATTTAATGCCTATTAGTTAGACCAATGAAGACAGAGTATGGGTAAACCCTTAGATAACTAAGATTTTGACTTCTTTCATAAAATAACTTTGAGGGACAGTGGGATGGAGGAAGAGGTAAAGAGAAAAAGAAAATCACAAAACACATTTCCTTAAGAAGTAAGGTTAATAACAGTTCTCTTTGTGACCTACATTCCTACTCCCTGATTAGATCAACTCTTTCCCTAGAGATACAGGTACTGGTTAGTGTGTCTAGCAGTCCAAAGCAGCTCCAGTAAGCTTGGTCTGTCCTGAGTCAAAATCAGAATTACCCAAGGCCCTGAATCTCAAAGGCAATCCTAGAACCAAACTTAAGTCTCCCTTGGTTCCTATAGATATGAAATACTCTGTTCTCTCTCCCAAGGTGCTCCATAGACCAGGACTGTCCAGTTCTTTTTCAGTTCACACCTACTACCCTAGAGTTGAATAAAATAAAATGGAACTACAAAGAAGTAGAGAATATGCTGTGAACAAGCTGTCATTCATTTGATTTCATTCTTCTCAATGCTCATTACTCACTTCATGAGGGTTGAAGACTCAGAGAATATCTTAAAAAATGCTCTGGAACAGAATGTGCCCTATAAACAGACTGACTAAGCCAAGAAGACTAGAAGAGACAAACCTCAAGTACTGTTTCACACCTCCAGGGGAGACAGTTTAAAATGAGCCATCTCAGCATGGCTTCTTACTGGAAGAGGAATCCTATGATTTTTATCTTTCATATACTAAGGATACTGAGAATTCAACTAAAGCCCAAAGAGCAAGATATAAAATGTATAAAAGAAAGAGAAACTACAAACCGTCTTATAAATTTCTGCGCCCAAGGAGGAATCTTCCAGGATTCCATGAATACCTGAAACAATACCTTAAGCAATCTGGATCTCCTGGAACCGGAAGACATTTTGCCTCAAGTAAACATGGTGCCAGGTTAACTTAATCCATCTGGTAGTCCTATATGCTGTATTTCTACAGGGAAAGCAGATTCCTGCATTCAATCAAGCCTGTTGTTAAGTACTAAGAATGCAAAACAAGTTTAAAATCAGTTATGGATCTGTCCCAGCTGCCTGGGGAATCAGTTATGGGGGAAAAAAAACAAAACCTATTTAGCAGTCAAATCAATGTGTGCTATTTATTTGGGACAATCAAGTTCAATCTTAGACTAACTCTCCTGATCATTTGAAGGAGAGAGTTTCACAGTGATAATCACTGCTGTTCCAAGACAGTACTTTAGGGGCTCAAAGTTCCATCCTATCTTCACTCCTCTCCTAGAAAATATAAGTAGCAGCAATGAGGGAATTAGAGAAGAGTCCGTGCTATTTGATCTCTTCCATGTACCCAGCTATTATGGGACGTGAGACAAGAGCTGCAATTTCACTAATGTTGGGAGTCTCCCTCTCATCCCCAAGACTGCCAAAACCTGGTCTACAAAACAGGTCAGCATTTTCTCTGCAACTTTCAATCTTAAAAGAGTTGTTGAGAACACAAGAGGACTAAGGGACCTGCTCAGGTTCTCCCACTTAGTGTGTGCCAGAGGCAGGACTTAGAGGCAGGTCATCCTAGCTTGAAACTTGCTTTCTATCTATTACTCACTGCCACCTCTCATGTTCCCATATTATCATTTCCCATTCTCAGTAGTCAGGACTGATTTTGGGGGTACCATCTTCCATCAAAAAAGAGAAGTAAAAGGAAAGGTCCTCAAAATTACACAAAATAATTATGTCTTGGCTGGCATAACCCTCAACCTAGTGGAAAAATGGCCTGTGTAAAGTAGTAAAAGTAAAAAAATATGCATTTTAGTTTTTATTTGGGAGATAACACCTATAAAAGGAATTTTTTTTACATAAATAATTACTTGGTTTTCTATAACAGTAAACTAACTTTACAATTTTAAAAATCCACAACTAATAATTAGATAGGATTTCAGAAACCTAGTGTGTACAATCAGTGACAAGTCTGTTGGAAAGATTCAAATGGGGGAAGTCTTGCTCATATGACTTTCTCTGTTTAAGGATCAGCATGTAGAAAGGAAGGGGGGAACATGTATCAGTATCTTTATGGGTCACTGTGGGAAGTGGGGTCATGGAGAGAAAGAGCTGTTAGGTCTGGAAAATAAGGAATGAATCATTTCTAGGTAACAAGTAACAGACAACTACAGCTAAAAATAAATACTTGGGGCATTACATATAACTTATTTGTGTATGAAAGCAATAAGGTTGTACTATTTCATGGAAAAAAGGCATTAATGTCTATTTTGTATGGCTGATCATTTTACATAGCTGAAAAAACTTTAAGGATATCACTGGTGCATTAAGCCTGTTTGAATTTTATCAACTACACAAAAGTCAGAACCATAGCTATACAAAATTTTACAATTTAAAGTAAAGATGAAAAATCCTCTTAAAGTCAACCACTGGCACTTAAGTCCAGACTCATCCTGAGAGGTCAGGAGATATCACTACTCATTTGGAATTCAACTACTCTAAATTTCCAGAGTGACATTTTTAAAACAGTTCCCAGGACACCAAATAAGAAATGAGACAACACTGTCTTATGGCTGAGATGACCCAGCTCACCCAGGGCACAATCATGCCTTTTAACCCTTTTCTCTATTCCTTCCTCCTTATTAGTAAGAACTTTGTATTACATTTCACAGATGAAGTTTTTCCTTGGAATTCTTTTCTTTTCCCCAGCAGTTTTCAAAAACCCAAAAAACAGAAAAAAAAAAAAAAGACCCATCACCACCTTTACAAATTTTCAATTAGTTCATGTTGGTTACTGGACTTTGTTCAGTTATGACACAGAAATTAAACCATTAATACCCTCCTCTGAGAATAAAAACATGGCTATTTTATAAAAGAAGGTATATTAAAACCCTTTTTAAAGTCAGAAATGGTTGTAGGACAGTCAAAAAGCTTGGATTACATAATAATTCACAATGTTACATACAGGAGAATCAGGTTAAAGGGCAAAGAAGGATTCCAACTGGAAGGAACCCTGAAATTATGAGGCAAGGAGTGGCTTAATATCTTAAAAAGCAATAAGGATCTCTTCCCTGCAAACACATACACACCCGTTCTACTTTCATAATCAAGTACTGTACTAGCTATAATCCAGTCAGTCTATTTAAGGTTACAAGTAGCAGATAAAAATCTGTTTTCAGAAAGTAAGAGTGCTGGTTAAAAGGAAAGTTCCTCTTTTTGTGCCCTAGGATTCTGTTAGCAACAGCATCATGTCCTCAGCTCCAGTTTTTGGACTGAAGAAAGTACAATATCCTACCTTTGAAAGCAGCTCCCTTGCCAGCAGTGGGTCCCAATGCCAGTGTCCTTCCTGGGTCTTCTGACACAAGGGCAGACAGACAAATTGGGAAATGGCAAGGCACCAAACAAATGCTCCACAGCCAACAGCCACTGGTCAGGATTACTGAGAACAGTCTTCCAGAAAAGCAATATGCAAGTTTCCTTCTACGTCCTTTAGAAGAATACAATCCATTGTTCCCCAACCTATCACCAGTTTAAAAAGTTATAGACACATTTGAAAAAACAAAACTTAAAAGAGGGAGTAATATTATTTCTGACTGGGTGACAAGTACCCACAATATCAGAACTAATGGACATTTTACACACATTTCAAATGAACAATATTCTCTGGTAAAACACTCGACACAAGTGGAACAGCGATCATTGAAATATATATTGAAAAATATACTCTGGTATTCTGGCTCTTTTTTTTTTTAAACTAATTTATTTAACTTTTAACATTCATTTTCACAAAACTTTGGGTTCCAAATTTTCTCCCCATTTGTCCCCTCCCCCCGCCCCAAAAACACCAAGCATTCTAATTGCCCCTATCACCAATCTGCTCTCTCTTTTGTCATCCCTCCCTTCCCTTGTCCCCATCTTCTCTTTTGTCCTGTAGGGCCAGATATCTTTCTATACCCCTTTACCTATATTTCTTATTTCCTAGTAGCAAGAACAGTACTCAACAGTTGTTCCTAATACTTTGAGTTCCAACTTCTCTTCATCCCTCCCTTCCCACCCATTCCCTTTGGAAGGCAAGCAATTCAATATAGGCCATATCTGTGTAGTTTTGCAAATGACTTCCATAATAGTTGTGTTGTGTAAGACTAACTATATTTCCCTCCATCCTATCCTGCCCCCCATTGCTTCTATTCTCTCTTTTGATCCTGTCCCTCCCCAAGAGTGCTGACTTCAAACTGCTCCCTCTTCCTATCCTCCCCCCCACCCTGCTTATCCCCTTCTCCCCCACTTTCCTGTATTGTAAGATAGGTTTTCATACTAAAATGAGTGTGCATTTTATTCCTTCCTTTAGTGGAATGTGATGAGAGTAAACTTCATGTTTTTCTCTCACCTCCCTTCTTTTTCCCTCCACTAAAAAGTCTTGCTTGCCTCTTTTATGAGAGATAATTTGCCCCATTCCAGTTCTCCCTTTCTCCTCCCAATATATTTCTCTCTCACCACTTAATTTCATTTTTTTAAGATATGATCCCATCCTATTCAATTCACTCTGTGCTCTCTATCTCTGTGTGTGTGCGTGTAATCTCACCCACTACCCAGATACTGAAAAGTTTCAAGAGTTACAAATATTTCTTTCCATGTAGGAATGTAAACAGTTCAACTTTAGTAAGTCCCTTGTGACTTCTCTTTGCTGTTTACCTTTTCATACTTCTCTTCATTCTTGTGTTTGAAAGTCAAATTTTCTTTTCAGCTCTGGTCTTTTCATCAAGAATGCTTGAAAGCACCCAATTTCATTGAAAGACCATTTTTTCCCCTGAAGTATTATACTCAGTTTTGCTGGGTAGGTGATTCTTGGTTTTAGTCCTAGTTCCTTTGACTTCTGGAATATCCTATTCCATGCCCTTCTATCCCTTAATGTAGAAGCTGCTAGATCTTGTGTTATCCTGATTGTATTTCCACAATACTTGAATTGTTTCTTTCTAGCTGCTTGCAATATTTTCTCCTTGACCAGGGAACTCTGGAATTTGGCCACATTGTTCCTAGGAGTTTCTCTTTTTGGATCTCTTTCAGGTGGTGATCGGTGGATTCCTTCAATGCTTATTTTGCCCTCTGGTTCTAGAATCTCAGGGCAGTTTTCCTTGATAATTTCATGAAAGATGATGTCTAGGCTCTTTTTTTGATCCTGGCTTTCAGGTAGTACCATAATTTTTAAATTGTCTCTCCTGGATCTATTTTCCAGGTCAGTTGTTTTTCCAATGAGATATTTCACATTATCTTCCATTTTTTTCATTCTTTCGGTTTTGTTTTGTGATTTCTTGGTTTCTCATAAAGTCATTAGCCTCCATCTGTTCCATTCTAATTTTGAAAGAACTATTTTCTTCAGTGAGCTTTTGAACCTCCTTTTCCATTTGGTTAATTCTGCTTTTGAAAGCATTCTTCTCCTCACTGGCTTTTTGAACCTCTTTTGCCAATTGAGTTAGCCTATTTTTCAAGGTGTTATTTTCTTCAGCATTTTTTTGAGTCTCCTTTAGCAAGGTGTGGACCTGCTTTTCATGCTTTTCTTTCATCTCTCTCATTTCTCTTCCCAGCTTTTCCTTCACCTCTCTAACTTGATTTTCGAAGTCCTTTTTGAGCTCTTCCATGGCCTGAGCCCATGGTATATTTATTTTAGATGTGTGGGATACAGAAGCCTTGACTTCTGTGTCTCTCCCTGATGGTAAGCATTGTTCTTCCTCATCAGAAAGGAAGGGAGGAATTATCTGTTCACCAAGAAAGTAACCTTCTATAGTCTTATTTTTTTTCCCTTTTCTGGGCATTTTCCCAGCCAGTGACTTGACTTCTGGGTTTTCTTTCTACCCCTACCTCGCCTCCAGATCCACCCAGCCAGCACTTGGGGTCTGAGATTCAAATGCTGCTTCCCAGCCTCAGGGCTTTGGACGGGGGGCAGGGCTGCTATTCAGTGTGAGATTAAGTTCAGGTGCTCAGGTCAGGGCAGGGCCGCCTCACGGGGCTCAGTTCCCTCAGGGGGTTTATGCAGAGACCTTCAACAATGGATCTGAGCTCCTGCCTGGTTGGAGAGCCCCTGTCTGCTGCCGCCCCTGCCGCTGCCTCCGAAGGCGGCCCAAGCCACGGGGATACCCCACCCCCCTGTCGGTCGCCCAAAAAGACTCTCTCACCGACCCCCACCACTTGTGGGTGGAGGGACCTGCGCGGCCGCTGGAGATTCCATCCCTGAAGCCTGCTGGGATCTGCTCCTCTCGGTGCCACACGGCCAAGGCAGGGCTGGGCTCCACTCTGGTCTGGTGTGCTACGAACCTTTTGTGTCAGGTTTTCAGGGCTCTCTGGAACAGAAATCTCCTCTGCTCCGTTGTTCTGTGGCTTCTGCTGCTCCAGAATTTGTTGGGAGTTCTTCTTTACAGATATTTTATGGGCTGTGGGTTCAGAGCTAGCATATGTGTGTCTTTCTACTCCGCCATCTTGGCTCCTCCCCCATATTCTGGCTCTTTAGAAGATTATGATCCAAATATTTATCTAGGAGGAAATTTAGTACAGTAGAAAGAGCACTGGCTCTGCAATTAGGTTCATTTATTGTTCTTTATGCCAATTTCACTCCTACCTCAGACAGTTACCAACTGTGTGACCTTGGGCAAATCACCCTGACCTCTGCTAAACTTAGTTTCTTCATCTGTAAAATGGTTATGATAATAATAATAGTACCTATCTCATAGAGGTGTCATGAGGATTAAATGAGTTAGTTTACACACAGTACCATGAAAATCTTAAAGGGCTATACAGTATAAATACTAGCTATTATTATTATTATTATATAAGTCTGAATCAGAATCTGACGCTGCTTCAGTGTAACCATGGCGATGCAGACTCTTTCCAAAGATCCTACTGGTCAACAAATTCATGATCTGTGGAAAGGTTTTGGGGATTATTTACAGAGATTTGGGGTAAAAGGTCTCTGGAAGGGAATATGGAATGTGGTATGTGGATGGATCTCCCATCATGGGAAAAATAGATTTTTAAAGGTTATTTTATGCTGTGTTATGCATAGGTTTTGAATTTAAATGGGTTCCTACAACAAGCCTTACTTTCTTTTTTGTGAAGCTGGCTGGAATTTTACATCTTTTTTTTTTCCTGGAATTTGTTGAATTTCTTGGTATAAATGTAACTGTGGTCCTTCCTTACCAGGACAGTTTATAAAATCTGGGCATTATTTTAGTTTTTTGGATTCTAATTTGTGTTTTTTGTTTTTGCTTTTGCCTCAGAAAGGGAATTTGACTTCCCACTCTGGAAATTATATTTCATTCTGCAACTTTTCCCATAACGGGCAGACTACTATCCTGTGGCTACTGAACATATTTTTCAACTTTTTCAAATATATTTCCAACATAATTTTATTCTACTTCTTGGTTACATATTAGAATTATTCTACCAGTGATCATTCCAGTAAAGTCTTGTTTAGTCCAAATGTTCTTTTTTTTTAGAAGATGTGACTTATAAGACTTCCAGACTAGCTTGTCTTCCATAGTCTATCTGCTGCTAACATGGATATATTGTTATGTAAAATGTTTATGCTGAACTTCACTTAGATACTTGTGGTTATGAGAACACTTTGAATTCAAATGGTTTACACAATTATTTGCTATATGTTAGTACAAGAAATAGGTTATTGATAGTTTTTTCATGATTCTGAGTTCATACCTATCGATCTGATGATGCTTTACATAATAACCTCATGTTTAAGCAAATAATTTTGTTTGCCGTAATGCTACAATTTTTATTGCTCTAAATATTATTATAGGTGTGTGATTCAAGCAATATCCTAAAAAGATAGGTGCTGACATTAGGCATAGATCCGGATTGTAAGGATAATATTTTAAGAATATTACACAGGGATATGAAATTTAGAATTAAACTCATTAACACAGGACCATAGATTTAGCACTGGAAGGGATCTCAGAAGCCATCTAGTCCAATAACCTCATTTTATCAACATGGAAGGGTTAAATAAATTGTCCAAAGACACACACAAGTGTAAGCAGCAGAGCTAGGACTCAGACATAGATCCTCTGATTCCAAATTCAGTTCCTTTCCACTGTATCATGCCAATGGCAGAAAGAAAAAAGGGGGAGACAGGAAGCTCCAGGGGTGAGGGAAAACAGGAAGAAATAGGAAGAACTGTCTACCAGAAATACCGCAGCCAATGCTGTCACTTGTGGCTACCATGGCAGAAAATGGCTTTATCCTACTTAGCCACTGGAGAGGGGGGTCAGATGTTGTCCCTCATACTGGAAGAGGAAATCATTAAGTCAGGGTCAACGTACAATGCAGCTGATCAGACCAATAGCTCAGAAGATTTTACCACAGGTTGGACACAAATAGCCTGTATGAACATTCAAAATGGAGATAACTCTAAATTTTCACATCTTATGTTTCTTTTGAGCTACTGCAATTCTTCTTTGCTCATTCCACACAGCTTCTTCTTTGATGTGGGCATGCCATGCTGGGCAGGCTATGCCAGTGTCTCCTATGTCTCACAAGAAATATCAAAGTTCTTTACTTTGAGTGTCTTTGTATCACTTCTACTGACCACCATGTAAGTCCTTCATAAAATAGATTTTTAGGCAAACTGTGTTTTGCATTTGATTAATACAGCTAGCATTTGAAGGACACTGGAGTTGTATCCTCTGCAATAGAGTTTGAATGCTTAGCAGGAGAAAAGACCTCAGTGTCCAGCACCTTATCTCACCAGGTGATCCTCAGAATATTTCTAAGACAAATGAAAATGAATGACTCAACAAATGAAAATTCAAATGAAAGTGATTTAATTTTCTGGCATGGCACTGGTACACTGTCCTGGTTTCACAAGCATACAACAATGAGGTCAGCACAACAGCTCTGTCTACCTTCAGTTTCGTAGGCAGCCTAATATCTCTTTTCTCTCATACTTTCCTTCAGAATCTCCCAAACACTGAGCTGGCTCTGGTAACATGTCTGTCAACCTTTTCATCTTTGTATATATCCAGGAAAATATATTGCCAAGGTAAGTAAACATCATAGCATTCAAAATTTCTCCATTTGCTGGCACTGATGGTTCCATATGTGGATGGTGTGGTGCTGGTTGGTGAAGAACCTCTTATTTTCTTTGTGTTGTCAGGTCAAAATTAGCACAAGCAGCAGAACACTGACCCATACTCTATTACATCTCAGCCTCAGAGGCTGAAGTGGGTGCGCAGTCATCTGCCAATAAAAAGTAGCATATCAATTCTCCCTCCACTTTAGTCTTGGCTTGTAGCCTTTTCAAGTTAAATAACATTGTGGCTGCAATCAATACCTTGATACTACTTTCATCCCTGTTGTAGAAAACACCATGCTTAAAAGCATGGGAGCAAGAACACAACCCTGCTTCTTCCCACTGGTGACTGAAAAAGCTTGAGAACATCATCCATTATCCAGAACCCGTGCAATAATGCCATCATGAAACTGGCATAAAATACTAATGATCTTTTCTGGGCAACCAAATTTTGCCATGATCTTCCATAAGCCTTCACAACTAACATTATCAAAGGCCTTGGTTAGATCAATGAACATTGTATACAGGCCTCTGTTCTGCTCTTGGCATTTCTCTTGGAGTTGTTGGGCAGCAAACACCACATCAGTCCTTTCTGAAGCCACACTAGGTCTGGGGTAGATGACCATCTTCCAGGTGAAGGGTCAGAGAGATTCTGGAAAGAACCTTGCCAGCAATGACTAAGAGAGCGAACCCCTCCCTGTGAATGTCACAGGACAACATATTTTCTTTCCTTTATAGAGACAGTCAATGGAAGCATCCTTAATCTCCTAGGGGATAATCTTTTCCCTGGCCATACAAGCCAGAAGACTTGAGTCAGTTTTTGTTTGAGCACTGGACCCCCTGCCTGGTAGATCTCTGCTGGAATGGAATCAGCACTCTAATCTGCTGCCGCTCAGTCTTCTAATAGTCATGTTGCTTGGGGCCACTGCTTCTGTTGAATGTAACTCTGCAGTCACACATCACTTTTGTCACTCTCACATCCTTTCAGTCTCTTCCACTTATAATGACAAAGTCTATTACATGCCAATGTTTGCTGCAAAGGTGCATCCACAAAGTTTAATTGTGTTTAGGTAACTAGAAGACAGAGTTGGTGATGAGAAAGTCATGAGACATAAATCTTCAGTAGTAAGAGTAACAACCTTTGCTGTTGCTATTTCCAACTCCGTTACTCCCAAGGACTCCTTGTCATGTCTGATAGTCGACATCAAAGTCACCCAGAACTTGTCCTCTTTCAGCCCACTGGTGATGAGGGCCTCTAGGTTTTTACAAAATTTTTATTTGACCTCGTCAGGTTTGTCATGGTAGCAGCATACTCAATAATGATGGTAGCATGGCACTTTCCTGCAAGTGGCATTCATCCGTCTCTTAGAGGTAGTCTCCCCAAATGTAGGTCCATGTAGCACACAGCCTCATCATTCCTGATCACCATTTCAGTCATACTACCTTCTGCAATCACTATCAGTTTGATGTCTCTGAATGAATGAAAGAACAGGGTCATCTGGGCTCCACCATTTCATCATATGTTCCCAAGATGGAAGACATGGTCACATGCTGTACCCTGCCTTCTCCTTCATCTCCTGGGGTCTTTTTATCAGAATACTATGCAGATAATCCCAGAAAACTTCACACAGATCATGATCTCAGGGTCAGTGATATCCTGCAAAAGCATCTCCATAGTTACACAGAAGACCAGATTCTGACACATGGTCACACTTTCCATCTGTGTGACCTTGGGCAAGTCACTTAATCACCTTAGATTTCATGCTCCTCATCTATAAAATGAGGAAGTTGGACTAGATAACCTCTGGGTCCTCTTCCAGTTTTAGGTCTATAATCCTATAACTATCATTTTAATTATTATAATAACTAAAGTAATCATCATAATAATGAAGTAGCTTGACAAACAGAAAAGCCTATCTTTATCATGTACTCTACATTACAGTATTTTGTAAATAAGTCAGTGAGAATCCATATGATTGAGTAGTTACTTGCATTAAGTAATTTTTTTCTTTTTTTAATTTAAAATTTCTTTATTAGGAGCTTAAATATTAAGATGAACATTTCAATATTCAAAAAAGAAAAAAGATTATATGAAACTGTGAACTTTATTATTATAGTTTCTAAAGTATATATTAAATTCAGTAGAAAAATAACAAAACTGGCCTCCTTGTTTATATCTTTTTCTGAACTTTCTTCTGGATATTTTTAATGCTTCATTGATGCTCTTTTCTCCCTCCCCCCCTTTTAGTTATCACGATCACTACCTAACAATTCTCTTCCACCCACCATTCTTGCCTTTGCCCCAAATAAAAGCCCTCCTTGGTAACAAATACCAAGCAAAACAAACTGACTCATTGGCAGGGTGTGAGAATACATGTCTCAAACTGTACCCCTGCCTCTGCCATCTCTCTGACAAGAGGTGGGAAGCATGGTTTATTATCAGTCTTCTAAGGTCACTGGTGGGTCATTGCATTGGGTAACTGATTAAGTCTTTCAGAGTTGTTATGCTTTACATTGTTGTAATCTTCCAATTGTTATCATCCCAAGTTTCTCTGAATTTGTCTTTTTCATCATTTCTTGTGGTATAAAAATATTTCATTTTCTAGTTCTTTGTTATAACAAAAAATCCTACTATAAATATTTTGTATATTTGGTTCTTTTCCCTCTGTCTTTGACCTAACCTTTGACTTTTGTTTTATTTCACTGGGACATATGCCTAGTAGTGCTGTTGCTGGGTTAAAGAATATATACATTTTAGTAATTTGGGGAGTATAGTTCCAAATTAAATTAGTTATTTATATCCTTTATTAACCTTTTCCCCAGAGAACACAAAAAGGGTTAGAATTATTGAACATTAGTCAGAAAACCCACATTCCTGCTTTCAGGCCAGCCTCAAGGATGAAAGCATCGTTACAAATAAGTAGAGTTGTACTGAAGTCATACAGGTCAAAAGAAAAAGTTTCTTGATGATGAACAGGAAGACTTCAGAGAGGCCTGGAAAGACTTATATGAAATGATGCTGAGTGAAAGGAGCAGAACCAGGAGTACTTTGTACACAGCAACAACCACAGTGTGCATGGAATTTTTCTGGTAGACTTAGTACTTCATTGCAATGCAAGGACTTAAATAATTCCCAATGGTCTCTTAAGGCAAAATGCCTTCCATATCCAGGGAAAGAACTATGGAACTCGATCGCAGAATGAAGCAGATCATTTTCTTTTGTATTATGTTTTGGTTTGTTTTATGATTTCTCCCATTCATTTTAATTCTTCTATGCAACATGCCTACAGTGAAAATGTATTTAATAGGAATGTATATGTGTAGAACCTATATAAAACTGTATGCTATCTCAGGGAAGGAGTGGGGAGGTAGAAGGGAAGGGGGGAAAAATCTAAGATATATGAAAATGATTGCAGAACACTGAAAACAAATAAAATAAAAAAAGAAAAGAAAAAGTTTTTTGCCCCATAGAAATATATTGTGCAGTACAATGAGGAAGAAGCTCAAATAGCTAGGCTTAAACTAGTACCTGTCTTCAGTCTGTAACTACCAAATAACCATCTATCTTCCTCAGAAAATTGTTTAATCTTTCATACAGACCATTACATTTCTTCTTCATCCTTTAAGTCAATAAACTCATCAGACTGTTTTCCAAGCCCTAGACACTATTGACCGTTATTTTTTATTGCTCTAAAGAAGTCGCTTTACTTCCTTAGCTTTGTAAAAAAGAAAAAGTTACTAAAAACAAGTTTTAAAACAATCAGTCAATGGGAAATACATCTGCAGGAATAACAGTAATACTTATTGGTGGTGGTGATGATGGTAAAGAGACTGATTTTTAAAAAATAATATCAGTATACATCCAAAAAAATAAATATAAATGAATCAAAGTAGAAACTTACTCCACAGACGCAGTGGGCTTCAGACTCTGCAGCACATTCCTTCGAGTATGTTCAGTGTCAACAAACCTTCATCCTTTGAAGGTGAATTTCATTTTTGCAAACAACTAGATTGAAATCAATCTGATAAATAACATAGATGGGACATGTGGATAACTACAATATTAAAAGGGCTGATTTTATGTGGCTTTTAAAAAACTCCAGAGCTTGAAGGTCATCTAGTCTAACTTCTTCATTTGACAGATGAGGAAACAAGAGGCCCAGCTACTTTGAGGGCCTTACTTGACTTCACACGGGTAATAAGAAGTATGGTTAGAATTTGAACTCAGGTCCTGTGAATTCAAGTTTAGCATTCTTTCTACTGCAGCATGCAGGTTCTAACAGAAATCCCTAGAAAGGAATTTTAAACAAATTTTTAATACTGGTATCATCTCTAGAGTAACCTCTTAGCATTACTGCTTGGAGGGACATTCATTGGAACATATGAATTTCTTTGTTTTGGTTTTGGTTTTTTGGAGGTAATCAGGGTTAAGTGACTTGCCCAGAGTCACACAGTTGGTAAGTGTCTGAGGCTGCATTTAAACTCGGGTGCTCCTGACTCCAGGAATGACAGTCTATCTACTTCACCTCCTAGCTGCTCCTATGTTTGTTTTTAAAGAAATAAAAAAGTCATGTTTTTATAGCCATACTTCCTTTATAAGCATGAATTTATAATGAACAATTACACTATAGGTAAAATGAAAATGACTTCAAAAGTTCAAAATCACCCAATTTGCTCTTTTTAAAAATAAAAAAAATCTATTAAAATGTCAACTATAACTACTGTCAATATGAATACAAACAAAAACCAATCTGTTTCAAATTATGAAGCACATCCATTTAAAAGCTATGTCAAGACTAGTACAATAGCAATTTAAACCTACCTATTTAAGGTATTTTCTTCCTTATCATTCTACACAGACATATTTGTATGAAACAAGAAACCTTTCTTTTGATCTCTACCCTTGAATGTTGTCTATTAGGAATCCTGAAAGGACCATAATTTCAGAAACATGAAATTTCATTTATCTAATTACAGATAAAATGAAATGATAAAATACAGTCAGCATAGCACAGATATGCAATATCATTTTAGGGAATGGGGTAGGAGAGGCATTTCATCAGTATAAGGTGCTCCCATATGGAAACTCCTTTCACAAATGTAGACCGGCAACTCACCTGTCACCGAGAGTTTAAATGAATTGTCCTTGGCCCCACTGCTGGCATGTCTGAATCTCTCTGAATCTATGATCAGCCTTCTATCCATGCTGCCTTTCCAATGGTCAATAATAAGAAGGGACATAATTCTGGTTTGATTTTTTTAAAGCCTAAGTTCTAGTTCCTTGAAACAAGGTTCTGTGCTTTTAAACTAAATTATATAACTCATGTAGCATTCAGAACCATTAAATTGGCTTTTTCCCCCCAAATTGCTTAAGAACACACAATTTGTGATGGCAACACTTAATTAGAAGCCTCAACTTGGAGAAGGCCAAGTTTTGGGGGGCACTGTCATATCACCACCATTTCACAAATGATGAGAGCAAATCCAGAGATATTTGAAATACTAAAAGGTACAAAGAAGAAAACAGAAGGAATGAAGTACAGACAAGGAGGCAGTTTTGAAAGTAATACGTGGAATTTATTATACACTTAAAAAAATAAGCAGTATGAAATAGAGATTCAGTTTCATATAAAATTCTCATTTGGGGTTCTGCTATGTATATGGAAATGCTCTTCTTTATGTGTAAATTTGAAATAAAAAACAAACAGAGCAATTGGTGACTAAAATCAATTTTCGTTTCTGTTTTGTTTTTTAAAGAACCTGATATTCGGAGAAGATGTCACAATCACAAAGCAATTTTGTATTCATGGAGAAGAAAGTTTGGCAAAGACTGTAGTGCTTTCAATGTCCCGCCAATGTGGTTAGTGTCCCACAATTTACTTTAGACTAATATCAATAGTCAGAAACTGAAATGAACCCTGTTTTTAATAGTGCCAAGGACACTGTGGTGCTTATTAAGCAAATAATAATAATGATGATGTGATGCAACATGACTAATGTGGAATTGTTTAATATGATCATACATGTATATCCTATATCACAGCATATGTTGTCTTGAGAAGCGGGGGAGTGGCAGTGGGGGGGGGGATTCAGAACTCAAAATTTTATAAAAGCAAATGCTGAAAACTAAAATTAAACAAATAAATAAATTTTTAAAATAATTATGTGATGAAATGGAAAACACTACTTATTATGAGAAGCAATATGGT
This sequence comes from Notamacropus eugenii, assembly GCF_028372415.1. Lineage (NCBI taxonomy): Eukaryota > Metazoa > Chordata > Mammalia > Diprotodontia > Macropodidae > Notamacropus > Notamacropus eugenii. The sequence goes on along the minus strand of NC_092874.1, from coordinate 378,915,353 downwards.
TTTAATGAATAAAGACAAAGAAGACCTGCCTCTGACCCTAGGCAAGTCATTGGATCTCCTGGAGGTCTAGGGCTATTCTCAAGACTATAAATTGCAGAAAAGGTGCTGACCCACGTGGCTGTCGGGAGTTTCCTTTCCCAAGGGTTTCCAATACACATGAAATCACAAGTCAGGTCCCTACATATGCCCCAACCTTAAAGAAGAGATTCACTTATCTCATTTATTATTTGCTTTCCCTGTTCCATGAAAGAACCAAAAATTCTCATGTTTTGTTTTTGACAAGGACACTGAAAATAGGAATAGCTTAAGCAAGGCAAAGGGAGAAACCTAGAGGAGCCAGTAACCAAGTAGAAAGCTAAGAAAGGAAGAATATGGCTGGTACACAAAGGACTGATGGCATATCATATCAAGTATCTAAGTTCAACCTTTCTTATAGCTGAACTCTGGCAGAAGAGTAGGTTTTTATTTTTATTTTTTAATTATTTTGTTTTCAGAGTTCTACAATCACTTCCATATATCTTAGATTTTCCCCTCTCCTCTCCCTCCCCGAGACAGCATGCTATCTTATATAGGATCTACATATACGTTCCTATTAAATACATTTTCACCTTAATCATGTTGGATAGAAGAATTAAAACGACTGGGAGAAACCATAAAACAAAACATAATACAAAAGTAAATGGTCTGCTTCATTCTGCAATCCAATTCCACAGTTCTTTCTCTGGATGTGGAAAGTGTTTTATCTCAAAAGTCCACTGGGAATTTTTTAGGTCCTTGCAGTGCTGTGAAGGACTAAGTCTACCAGAAAAATTCGAAGAGTAGGTTTAAAAAAAATTTTTTTTAATTGTTATCAATTGCAATCTTGATTTCTTTCCTGAACTTAGAGAAACTATTTGTCTACATCTAAATTCTCCCTTTTACTATAATTTAGTTAAGTTGATAAAAGACACTGAATAACAACCCATTTGTAGAATTGAAAATCACAATAATCCCTATCTACCATCCATTTTGTGGAGGGGCCCAGGATGACCAGCCATGTTCCCTTCCTTGGCTCTGTTCCTGACTTTCACATTTCAAAACTATGTTTCAGCTGCTAACATGCCTCACTCTTAAACACTGAATCATCCCTGCAACCTAATCGCTGTGGAAAATCTTCCCCCACCAAGATAGCTCCCTTCTCCCATTGGTGAGTTGGATATCTCACAAGCATTAATGGGTCTGTCAGTGAACAAGCTGAACTGGATTAAGGAACTCAAGATTGTAAATGCTTTTCCCCTCCCCCTTCTTTGGGATGAATGCTTGATTTCTCTGCCCACAGTTGACAGTGTTTTTGGTCAACATATCGTGGCATCCATTATACCATGCTGCCTTTCAAAAACATCACTACAAAACATGTAAACAATGTTCCATTGGAAAAAAGAGTTCTTGAAACTTCTCTTCTTGAAAAACTTAGGGCAGCAACTGATGATCATTTCATGTTAGAAAATACTAAAAGTAAAAAAACCAATCAAAGAATGAACCTTCAGAACACTACAACAGACGGGAGGGAAAGAGAGGGAAAAGAAACGACAATCCTGAGAGGGCTCTCCCATTTCCAACTTCTATACTTACATCTAAAAATAACCCAGCATTATCACTTTCTTTTACAGTGTATCCTGTGAAAATTAAGAGCTTAGGGAATTTATTGGCATTAGTTTTTGGAAGACAGCTTCACTTTCTTTATTGCTGAGGTTTATCACTTCTATTTATAAGACTTCACAAACTGGAAAAACAATGGTAAATTCAGGATCTGTACGATCAAACAGCGAATGACACAATGCCCCTTACCCCTCACTCCTTTCCATGGCCCAGGCCTAGGGTATAATGTCTCCACTGATCTCCTGGGCTCTATTTCAAATAGTGCTATTTCCAAATGCATTTATCCTAAGTTATTACTATTATGAGTATACAGCATGGATTGTTTTGCCCTGCATTAATAACCAGAAAGTCAACATACATTGAAATATATGATTTTTTCACATCTCACAAGCATTAATTGGTCTGTCAGTGAACAAGCTGAATCTGGATTAGGGAACTCAAGATTTTGAAATGTTTTCTCCCCTCCCCTCTTCTTTAGCATGATTGCTTACTTGGTTTGATTTCTATGCCCACAAGTGTTAGTCTTTCTTGTCATTGGTAAAGCTGCTATCCAACAGAAAACGTCAAGGAGACAAACTGACTTTTTAAAAAAGGATGTTCATTGGGTCATCCCAGAATTTCAAGCCAAAATATAGTTAATATAAAATCTCTCCCTATTTAGCATTCTTAACAGAAAACTGAGCCCTATAGTATTTTATCATTATATCCAGCCAAATGCTATGCCCACTACCCCAACTCCAGTGGAGGGCGCTAGATCCCACATCAATTTAAAATTATACGAGAACAAATTGTTCAACCTCAGAGTAAAATAGTTTCTGCATGATATCTATAGAGGCAGGGTGATATAATGGAAAGAATAGTAGACTTGGGAGCTTAAAAAAAATAGGTTCTTGCTCTTGCTCTACAATTAGCTAGCTACTGGCAAATCACTTAATATTTAATCTCACAGAGCCTCATATTTATTTGTAAAATGATTGGAGTCTGACTAGGTCAGGTATGGGGAACAAATCCGCCAAGTTTGGGTGTGGTCACAGGGCTGCACTTGAGGACCTAGACATTCACATGTGACCTCAAGATAGCAGGTTCCCCACCCCTGGACTAGGTGATGTTTAAGTACCCTGCAGCTCTAATATTCTATAGTAATTAGAGTCTGGAACAAACTTCACTATACCAAGTAAAAAAGAATGACAGTTTCTTCAAAATCTTAGAAAATTCATTGTCTGAAATTCTAGACAATGAAAAACTTGAGTGCATATTTAAATGGGAAATAGAAAGGAAATGTAGTGAAGTTAGGCCACATAATGTATCATTTCTACATGGAACCAAACATAAAAAGGGATTTAACATATTGTTAGGAGTAGAAATGGTGATTGCCAGGAAAACATCAAAGAATTTTAGAAGCTGGAGGAAACAAAATGAAATGTAATTTCATAAATGCTATTTCTTTTCTTTTCTTTTTTTTTTTGGAGATAATCAGAGTTAAGACTTGTCCAGGATCACACTTCTAGTACATGTCTGAGGCTGAATTTGAACTCAGGTCCTCCAAAGCTTCACTCAGAGGCAGTATGCTAACTAGCTATTTATTTTCAGAGGATCTAGCCCAGAGGTTCCCAAAGTGGGCAATACCACCTCCTGGGGGGGCACTGGACTGATCCAAGGGGGTGTTAGTAGCCTTGGGTACAGCTGGGAAATGTTGAATAAAAATAAGGGGTGGTGGATGCATAAGGAAAGAAGTGAAGAGAATTTTGAAAAACTGCTCATACATGTTTCATCTGTTGTGTAACAGAGTTAAGGTCATAGTGATTACATTATTTTCTAAATAAACACACAAAATGCAAGTGTGATAAACACTAAAAGTTAGGTTTCCATAAAATGTTGCAGTTTCAAGGTGATATAAGATAACAAGAATTACCAACCAATCAGTTCTCAGGAGAAGCAGCTAGCCTAACCACAAAGTTCCTGATAAAGGGAGCCAGGCCCTAAACTGGCTGGGGTCAACGACTGGGGGAAAGCTTTCTTCAGAGTGCATATTTAATAAGCTTCATGCACATTAACTGACACACCCTGCATAAAATTATTCCTCCATTTTCTGATCATGGAATGTATGATGAAGGAGGGGGGACATGCTTGAATATATTAAGGAGGGCACATAGGATGAGCATAAAAAAGAATGAAGCCTAACAAGGAATGAACCAATGTACTTAAAGGAGGAAAGGATTTGCGCCAGATTAAGAGTATAAAGCTCATCTTGCTTCAGTATTCAGCACTCTCCCTTCCTAAAGAAGGGTTCAGCCAGCTTCTGGCCAGAAACATCCAATTCCTCTGGACTCTTTTTAAATAAATTTTCCTTGAAACCGGAGTTTCAGTGTCAAGCATGTTTCTAAGACAAGTTATAACTGATCAGTGGTCAAGTCCACCAACCAGCAAACACTGGCAAGCAAGCATGTCTCATATTATCGCTAAGTCCTGCATGTATTGGCCAGAATATGTGCATGTAATGACTTGTTTACAATGATACTATATGGTTACATGATATAATATTGCATCACCAGAATTTCAATGCAGGAAAAAACCCACAAATTTACAGTAAGTTACTAAATGTAAGATCTGTCATTTAAAAAAATGTATATATATTATTTTGAAATGATGCAAATTTTTTAAAAAATATTAAAGGATTAAAAATAGTAGATTTCCAGAGGGGAGTAAATGTTTTTTTAAAAGGGGGCAGTAGGCCAAATAAATGTGGGAACCTCTGATCTAGTCCAACTTCCTCAACTTACTAACAGGCAAACAAATCCAGAAGTAAAGCATCTTGAGCAGGTTTACAATGGTAGACAGAAAAACCAGGACCAAAACCAGTACTTCCTTCCAACATACCATTCTGCCTCCACATACTATTACTGAAGATGTCTGGTCATGGTATAAGGTTTTTAATATCTGAGTCATGTTCTTTCTGCCTCATGTGCAACTGCAGTCCCCCCTTTTATAACATCATAGTTATGAATCATTTCATCCCAGTATAGTATGTTCTCATTCTTTCATCATGAATATATTACTCCTAATGGTCACAAGGACCAATGCAGCAGGAAATCTCCTACCATGGCTTTCACAGAGACAGGTCTCTGCACTAGTTTTAAAAAATTAGGCTTGCACTCTAGTTAGTTATGGTAAGTCATAGTAAAGGCAACTTAGGTCACCTTTGTGGTGCTGCCAAGACCTCATTTTTTATAAGATGAGAACAAAAAGGAAAGGAGGCATCACTGTGGAACAAAGGTCTCTTATGTAGGAAGGGGCTTGGTCTACATCCTTCTTTTCTCTAGGATGCTGGGTGCTCTCAGGTTCTAAGACATCTTATTTTCCTGACCTCCAAAGGGTCTCAAGGAGAAATATAGTCACCTGGAGGCAGTGGGGCCATGGTGAGCTTTGGGTAACTGGCTAGGAGTCTTTGACCTCACGACAGGTGACCAATTAGCAAGATGACAAATAATAGGGTGACAACCAAAGATTCTACGAAAGCCTCTTTAAAGAAAAGCAAACCTCAAGCTTAAAAGAATTTTCTTACAAGAAAAAATAAAGCGATCTCTATTTAGATATCCCTAATTCTAGGTCTCCTTGCAATGTCTTCCCTCCCACTATCAAGATCCTTTAAGCCCCAGCTTAGTTCCTTCCTCTTCTAAGAACTCTTTCTTGATTACTATGGTAAAAATGATTTTTCACTCCCTGAAACCTGTTCAGCATTTATTTATATAAAGATTTATAACTAGAAAGGACCTCAGAAGTTATCTAGTCTTTAGAAATCATCTAGAAATCCTTAAAAATCAACTTCCTTATTTTGTAAATGAGGAAATTGAGGTCCAAAGGGGTTAAATAACTTGCCTAAAGTAAACCAGATAGTAAGAGGCAGAGCCATATGTACAATGCTCCCTTGGCATTAATCATATACTGCTTTTTAATGTACTTATCAAACGTGTCTTAAGACCCTAAATGGATTGATTTCCTGGAAAGCAGGGATGTATGCTTCTGTACCCTACATGTACATAGTATGGAGTCAATAAATATTTGTGATGACGGAGTTAGTATCAGCTTGAGAGGGATTAATCTGGTGGCAGTATGTTAGGCTGCAGGGAAGATATCAGAAGCTTTTAGGAGACTACTGCAATAATAACTGGAGGTCTGCAACAGGTGGTAGCAGGGGCACTGAGAAGAAAGGATGAATGCAAGAGATCCTTTAATGGAAAATTAGACAGGATTTGGCATTGGTTGAAAGGTATATGAAAAGGAAGGAACAATCAGAATTTGAGCCTCTCTGGTTCTCAAAAATCTCAAAGTAGGAGAGGAACGAAATGGACAGGGAAGATGACTGTAGATATGCTAAATTTGATGTGATATGAGATATTATACGGGCATCTGGAGCCCAAGCAAAGGGTCAAGATAGTAAAAGATTGAAAAAAAAATTAAGTTGATAGATGAAGTCAGTTTCTAACAGAAAGAAGATAATGATAATAGCTTATAGTTACACAATGCTTTACAGTTACAAAATACTTTATAATAACTAGCTATAGTGCTTCAAGGCTTGCAAAGCACTTTACAAATATCTCATTACATCCTACAACCTTGGGAGGTAGGTACTATTATCCCCATTTTTACAGATGAAGAAACTGAAGCAAAGGGATTAAGTGACTTTACTGGGGTCACACAACTGTTGTCTGAGGATGAATTTGAATTCAAGTCTTCCTGACTCCAGGCCCAGCCCTAGACCTGATGGGGTGCTTGGGGCCCAATTCTAAAATCACATTTCTCTTTAAAAATCACATTTGTCCCTAGCCTCAAAGTACTCTCCCAGGCAGTTTCTCCCTAGCCCAAGGACACAGCCTGCCCCAGCAACAACCGTTATCTCCCTTCCTGCTGTAGTAGCCAGCTGAACCTATAGAACTCCTTAGTCTGAACTAGCTGTGTAATGTTCACTGCGTCATAACAACGTTTGCTACTCAATGACCAATCATTTGTATCCCAGCCTTAGACGTACGTGTACTCCCTTACATTTATCTTGTCTACACTGATGAGAGCAACCAGGTCTTTCTGAGCCAGCCCTGACTGTTGGTTGATTTAGTGACATTTCAGGTCTAAAACCACACCTCCTTGGGCTATTTCCTGATGAACTCTGGGTAAAATACCTGTGCAGTAGATACCAAAAGTGCATGTTCCTTTAAGAACTGACCACTCCTTAACCACTCCCTAATCCCACCCCAAAACACCTCGTTAGTGTATTTGGCACAAGTGATACTATAGACTAACCCTATATAAACTTTCCCTGTACCCCTCTAAGGTTGCAGGTTCCCTAAGAACTCCTGTCTGCTGAAAAGCGTAATAAATGTTTACCCTGACTTCAACAATGCTTCAGTCCGTGAATTCTTCTCCAGATGATCTGCCCCAGGTATCCTGATCTTTGTGGGGGTCTCACACCCCCCTTCCAGCACTCATCATACTCACTGCACCATCTAGTTACCTATTACATCCATTTTCTATCTCACATGATCATGGCAACCACCCTGTAGGGGAAGTCATTGTCCCCTTTTTTTACAGATGAGGCAACAGAGGCTCACATAACTTGAATGATATGTACAGTCATAGAACTGTTTGACACAGATATTAATTGGCAGATGGGTGAAGTCTCAAAGCTTCAACTATCACCTTTCAGTAGATGGCTCCCAAATCCACAGCTCTAACCCTGACCTCTCTCCCAGGCTCCAGTCTAGACCAACAGTTGCAACTACCTGCAGATCACCAGATGGCAAAGTGGAAACAGAATCTAACCGTCATCTCATGAAAAAAACACAAAACATCCAAATGAAAACTCCCAGCAGCATTATAGCCAAAACTCAGAAATTCCAGGTCAAAGAAAAAGGGCCAAGGATGAAACCTTCCCGACTCCAGGCCCAATGTTCTATCCGGTGCCACTTAGTCATCTAGGAAAAAGGAAAAGGCAAAAGGCAGAAAAACAGGAAACCAAAATACTACAAGTACCCCAAAAGACAAAATTTAAATACCAAGGAGTCAGTCAGAATTGCACATGATTTAGCAGCTACCAATAAGAAGAGTGAAAAGTTTGGAATATGATATTTCAGAAGGTTAAGGATATAGGCTTATAACCAAAAATATGCTATCGGTAACAAATGGATCTCTAATGAAATCAGAAGACTTTCAAGGATTCCTAATGAAAAAAACAGAGCTGTGTAGAAACCAAATGCAGAATGAGACATATTTTTTGGACATGGCCAACATGGAAATTTGATTTGCTTGACTGTAACAAGAGCTTTGTTTTAATTTTGTTCTCATTTGGGATGGTGGCATGGAATAGGAGAGAAGATGGATTTTTCCTGATTGAAAAAATATATATATATAATAAACTTCATTTTTCTTTATTATTTATTCAGTTATAATATTAATAGAACTGTCCTTAGTATTTCTTAATAAGATCCTTCTGTGTTTATAATGTCTCACATGTAAAGTTTCAATAGGACAGGAATCATGTTGTACGATCATAGATTTGGAGCTAGAAAGGGACCTCAGAGGCTATTTAGTACAGTGTCTTCATTTTACAGATGAGGAAATTATGCCCTTAATTAAGCTTAAGTGACCTGGCCAAAAATCACACAGGTATTAAGCAACAGAGATGGGATTTAAATCCAAATTCTCTGAGATTCAAGAGACAGAATTCTTTCCACAACTCTGCCTCTGTTTACCTGACTTTACACAGCGCCTAAAGAACAACACAGACCAATAAGCAGTTAATATTTAACAATTATGAGCATAAACTCAGTAACATTATAATTATAACTCAAATAACACCAGAGGGATATAGCTTGGTCTACAAAACAAAATGCAGCAAAAATAGAGGCTTTTCATCAGAAAAGTGTCATTTAGGATAGATATTTTAAATAGAAAAATATCTGAAAAGTAGCAAAACTCATAATTTCATGTATAATTATCAAACCAAGAAGACAGAGATAAGAGTTTTGCAAAATCTTTCTCCTCCCATATGAATGTATTTTTCTACCTTTTACATAGCACCTTTGGCCTGCTTTTAGCTGTTAATAGTCCAACCACACACACCCTTTTCCAACTGCAATGCAGAAACAAATCTTGTTTCACTATGTTATTCATGAATTAATTTTTCTTTAAATATATGATTATCATACTGTTTAACTAACAAATTCTTGCTAGGAATTCTATTTTTCAATTCGGAAATAAACAGCAACTGAGATGCCATGACAATTTCAAAGTTTCATTAGCATTAATTTGCTGGGTGATATGCTCTCTAAGCTGAGGAGAAGTAGATGGGAAAAGAGGGAAAAAAAATGGGTAAATGAAAGACAATGATAATTTGAATATCTTGTTTTATTTTAAAATGTCCTTTTCCAGACAACTTTTAATAAGTGACTTAAGTTCTATTTCCTTTCTTTACAAATTATCTGATAACAAAATGGAATCTCTTTAAAGATTCTTCTCACCCATTGAGATGCTACTAAGGAATAAAAGGGCCATAAGTTTTCAAAGCTAGGAGGGTGAGGGGCATAAATTAACTAATCAGAAGTAACTACACAGTAAAGGTGTGCATCACAGAATGTGATAGATATGTTTCCTTTTAAATTATGTAAATCATTCTTTCAAAGAATTGTTTAGTATCTAATATCTATAAAGCATATTAGGTGCCATAATTCTATTTTTTTTTCAGATGTATATTTTACATCAACTGGGTTAGCAACTCTCAAACTTCTTGGTCTCTGCACGTTTCACAGTCTTAAAAAAATACTGAGGATCTCCCAAACAACTTTTGTATATGTGAGTTAAGCCCACCAATATTTACCATGTTAGAAACTGAAATGTCTTAGTACTCTTATGAAAATAATTTTGACCTCATTGACCCCTCTGAAAGGGTCCTGTAAATACCTAGTCTTGAACCACCTTTGAGAACCATAAACCTGGAGAACTCTTAATGAAAGGAAAATGAAACAGAGGGAGTCCTTTTTTAAATCTATGGATTCTCAACTGTAAGAAACACTAAGCCTCTAAATTATGTTTGGATACAGTAACTGAATTTCTTAAAGTAACATACAAATTATTACAGTTAAGTAATTCCATTTACTTCATTGTTGCAAAGATCTTACGTACAACCTTTGGCAGCAGCATATTTATTTTCAGGGCAATGTTTTCACAAACAGGAGATTAAAGCAATTAAAGTCAAGAGATATCTTAAAGCTGTTTAGCGGTGACAAATAAAAACTACTGGCTATGTAAATGGAGAGAGTTGGAATTAATTCCCCGTGTTCTCACAGTGAACCTCTTGGTTTTCTATATCAGTTGCAATGTTCCAAAGGAAAACTGAATTTTCAAAGCTACAGACTTCTGTTTGGTAGTGGAAGTACCCTTATAAAAACCACATTTGTTTTACAAAGAATCTATAAAGGACAGAAGTGCCAAGAAGTATTAAGAGATATTGGAAGTACTTTAGATCACTACTACATTATCACAATTTGCAAATTTCCAATTCTTGCTATTGTAGAAAAAAAACTGCTGCTCTGTAAGCAGTTAATGACTAATAGAATAAACTGAAGCAATTTAAACTTCCTTTACTACTTCCAGATGCCCTTTTACATGTCATAGAACGCTGAGGAGTATAAAAGCTACAGTCATCTATTCTTTGAAAATATAGCACAAATTATAAACATTAAGCAGTTAAATCAGAATTTAGTCTGGGATAACCATATTGATATTTCAGCTTTTCAAGTACACATTTACTTAAATATATATTGCTACAAATATATAAATACATAGAGATGCTTATCTATATGCAAACACATGTATTGCTACTTTTTTATATGATCACTGGATGTTTCTGATTCATACTGTATCTTTAATTATGCTAAGCAAAAATTGGTATAGCATGGATGGCATGACTGTGTATAAAAAAGACTTGGAAAAATAGTATGGATGAAAGCAATTTTCAACTAGTTTGTATATAGTTATTGGACAAAAAGGGAAAGCCAGTCTTTAAAATGTACTGATTAGAACTGCCCCGTTAAAAAGCTTTTTAATCGGGCCCTCAAAAGGTCTAGGAGGTGAATAATTTAACTAAATTTAGTTTTAGATGCTAAATTCCAAGTGGAGGCCAAAACCCTGTCATACAACAGTAACTCTACATGTGCAATTGCTTAACAGGATCTTAACACAATTTCCTTGATTCACATTAGCAAGACTTTAATAGAACTAGGTTATAATGCCATATTAATTTACAATTTTGAAAAAGTACGTTTCATAACATATTTTCTGGTATAACAATCTTAAAAAAAATTTTTTATACAAATGCTGGAAATATTTAATTCACTGCTAATAAGAACCCATATTTAAACAGTCAAAGCTATTATGGCTCTGTGCTTAGTACTGGCAAGACCTTAACTAATTAAAAAAATGAGCTGCTTACAGAACTGAATTTCAAACTCTACTGGTAAGTAATGTTTAAATCAGTTCAGCTGCCACCAGCAGACACTAAGGAGTCTACTAGCCAAGTTTCAGGTTACTGAGGGCTTAAGTAGATGGCAGGAAGAATGCTACTAGAATCAAAAAGAATTTATTAAATTTTTTAACTTGATGGATAACAAGAAACTTCCAAGCTAAATTTAGCCTGCCATAAAATCTCAATTCTAATATATAAATGTTACAAATATATTCAAATAAACTTGCTGCTGGAGTACACATATATTACCTGGTAGAACATTTTTACCTTAAAAAATAACAATTAACTAGTAAAATACTTCTCATTTTTATCACCTAGAATAATAATTTCAGTACATAATCATACCACACAGTACATGACAACATCTCACATTTACATAGCACTTTACAGTTTAAAAAGCACCTTCATGCACATCAACGCAGTTGATCTTCATAGCAACCATTGGATCCAGGCAAAGTAGATGATATACTATCCCAATATTATAGATAAGAACACTGTGGCTCAGTGGAGGTCAAGTGATTTACCCAAATATCACAAAGCAAGTAAATGTCAGAGCTGGTCCTAGTAATGTAGGTTTTCTGACATCAGTTCCAACGGTTTTTCCACTATACTAAGTCTAGGAATAAGACAAGATCAGGCCTTAAAATGTCAAACTACCAGGCACAAGTATGGTCTGAACATCACCAAGTTCTTAAGGAAATAATATTAGTGATTTTAGGCATGTCACTTCACCTTGTTGAACATCTCAAAATTTCTTCGTCTGTAAAATGAGGAGACTAGATTAGATGCCCTCTGAAATCCCTTCCTTCTCTAGGTCTATGATCTTAGGATCTTACATATTTTTCTTGAAATCAACATATATGAAGTTATGGTCATCTGCAGGCACCTTAGCTTTAGTTTTAGCTCAGCTTTAGCTTTATAGTTACTCCATTATCACTATACTGACATCAGGTAGTGCAGTGACTTGGAGTATGTTGTTCTGTTTCTGATCATGTGACTATGTGACCGAGGGCAAGTTGGCTCACCTTCCCCTACCTTACTATTTCATCTTCTGTACAGCAGTGATGACATTTTGTTCCTGAGAGCTTTAAAGAATGCTCAGGTAAAGCTGATAAAGCACTTGAGCTTTGAAATGGAAGGCAAATAAATATAGTCAACTCAGTTATCTATGTTACAGGAGATGAGTAGAGCAACAAATAATGCAAAATGATTATTTAACTTAGGTCTTTTGGGAACAACCTTTTTCAGACTGTCTTTTATCTTTATCTTATCCTTATACCCCACCCTAACCCTGACCTGTAACCAGCCCAGGGTCCAACCTATTACTTGAAAGTAGGTGAATACCCTCCTTGCCTTTCTTTATGTCAACCATTTAGCAAAGTGCCTGGCACTCAATGGGAATTTAACAAATGCCTGTTGATTATATGAATAAAGGTATGGGTTGAGATGGACCCACAAAACTGAAGCCTCTAGTGGGCTAAGTTGATTATAAAAAATATTATTTATAAATGCAAAGTTTGCAATGCATAAACTAAAACTGGGTATAAACAATTACAAAAATGAAACTCTTTACGTAAAACCAGACAAACCTATTACTTTTATAAGTTCTAATGCGGTCTCAGGAGAGTTGGATACTGTCATTCATAAAATTAGAGAAAGTGACCCAAAATGCCACGAGTGGGGCTTTCCTACTAAAATGGCCAAAACCAAATACAAGTGAAAAGGAAACAAGAAAATGGCAATATTCTTTTAATAGGTACATTTCTAGTGGCACATCATGCTGTAACTACTTATCCCGGGAATATGTTCTTTGAAGTATTAAAGAACCCTGCACGGAAGTGCACCACTGATGGAAGTGTCAAGCAATTTGCCCAGGGTCACATCAGTACAGGCAGAAATAAGGCATGAATTAGTCCTCTGGCACTGAATGGTAGTCTATTCCAACACCCCCCTTTTGCAAAAGAGAAAGTCAGCCCTGGGGAGCTGTGAAAACTAAGCCGCCCATGACTTGCCTGCCCTCCTTAGTGGGGAGGCCTCGGGCAGCCTGGCTAGGAGACACGAACACAGGGCTGGTTTAGCGGATCACAAACCCCTCGAGGGCAAAGCTCTGTCTCTCTCTTCTCCTCCCCCTCCCCCTCCCCGCGGGTTCTCGCCCCTGCTCCCCCTCTCTGGCCTGGCACACAGTAGGCGCTTAATAAGGGCTGTCCTGGTGCCCCGCACACACGCAGCAGCGCACCGGGGGCTCGGGGATGAAGAGTGGGAAGGGGCCTAGGAGACGACGTGGCCCACCCAGCCCGAGGGAAGGAGCAGGAAACTGAGGCCGTGCCAAGTGACAGCCCAGGCCCGCTCCGTCTCGGGATCCGTCCGCACGCTTCGTCTACACCGGTCTCTCCTCTCAGACGGCCAACGGATTCGCTCAAATTCCCTCCCTATCGTCCGCCCCACCGGCCCGACGCGATGGGCTTCTCCTCCCCGGCCCTTTCCTTCTTTCCTTCCCTCCAGAGTCCGGGCGATTCTTTCCCGTAGAACCCACCTACCTGGTTGCCGGAGAGACCATGATAAATCAACTTTCCCCGCCCCAACAGGAAGTTGCGCAAGGCGTTCAATAACTTCCGCCCGAAGGGGGACGGCGCGCTCTGGAGTCCGCCCAATTCCGGGAAGGTGGAGCGCGAAGAGAACGTGGCCTGCGTGCGTGCGTGCGTGGGAGCGCGCGAGCGCGGGAGGACGTCCCCCCCCCCCCCCGTCCCGAAGGCCGGTGCCCAAATCCCGGAGCTGGTTCCCAGGTGACTCCGCGCGGCTCCGCCCCCTGTGACAGAGGCGGGGTGTGAGGTTGGACACCCCAGTCTTTCACCCCACTCCATCTCCGGCTGAAGGCGCCGGCTCTTTTTAGGGTGCTTGGGTTTTAAAGTTCCCCGCCCCCGCATTCTGTGAGGGAAACGTGGGTCCGTGTCGTTGGGGTTCCGCTCTGGGTGGAGGGTAAGGACCCCGGGAAGGTCAGCCCTTGCGTCTCTTCTCCCGGCCTCCCTCTGGGCCACGAGCTGGACGGGACCGGGGGGGAGGAGGGAAGGGGGGGAAGGCCCTCCGTGAGCTGGGCCCTGACCCCGACGGGGACGGCGGGTTTGTGGGTACGTGTCCTCGGTGGGGAGGGAAGTCCTGGCCTCACCCCGGCCGCCCCTGCCCGTCGGCGACTCCTTGAACCTCGTGGAGTCCTTGTCTTCCGTACCTAACGAGGTGGTTGCGAGGTTCGGGGAGAGTCTCTCAGATTGTGGGAGCTTGAAAGTCCTGCGTAAACGTTATTACTATTAATAACCAAGCTGGGGGCGGGGGGTCGCCCACTAAGTGGCCTTTTAAAGTTCCTCTCTGCGATCTAAAACCCCGCATTTTGACACTTTAATTGTTGGCTCGGAGGTCTTTGAAAAGTTGTCCCAATAACAGTGGACATTTCTGCCCTTGGAAGCCCAGAACCGGAAATTGCAATTCCAACTCTTAAATATTTTACTTTTTCTGACGCTGCGTTGATCTTAATACTCTTCACAAACGTAGCGTAAGTACGAACACAACCTCTCGTTTCAGTGGTGGCAGTTGTCCCAAGACGTTTCAGTGCCATTGGGTTAAAACAGCATATACAGAAATAACACAAAAACTATACATGTCTGTAACAAGTGTTCTTAGGGCTCATTTTTGCAGAGCCGGGATGCTGCGTCTCCACCTTAAGATTATAGGGGTACCTTTGACCTAGCAGTACAACTACTAGGTCTGTATCCCAAAAGAGATTAAAAAAAAAAAAGGAAACGACCTATATGTTCAAAAATATTTAATAGCTGCTCTTTTCTGGGGGTAAAGAATTAGATATTGAGGGAATGCCCATCAATTGAGTAATGACTCACAGTTGTAGTGTGTGATTGTGGTGCAATACTATTGTACTATAAGAAATGATGAACAAGGTGCTGCAAGAAAAACCTGGAAAGACTTGCATGGGCCGATGCAAAGTGAAATGTACTGTGTACAAAGTAACAGCCATATTGTAAGGTGATCAGCTGTGAAGTACTTGGCCATTCTCGCAATACAGCAATCCAAGACTACTCTGAAGGACTTATAATGAAAAATACTCTCTATCCCCAGAGAAAGAACTGATGGTGTCTAAGTACAGATTGGAGCATACTTTTTTTACATTTATTTTTCTTCAGTTTTTTTGGGTGTGTTTTCTATCATGACTATTACAGATATGTTTTGTATGACTGTACATGTATAGCATTAAATTGTCTTCTCAGTGGGAAGAAGGGAGAACTTGGAACTCAAAGGTTTAAAAATAAATATTAATTTTTTTTTTACATGTAACTGAGGAAGAATACTAAATAAATACATTTAGATACAGGGGGAGAAAGATTATAGGGGTACTCCTGAGGAATCTTGGGGTATTTCTAATGACTTTAGCCCAAGCCCTACTGATTGTGTTCTCCCCCTTCCTTATCCATTAGTGATTGACTAACACCCAAGTTCTTTTTTTCCAGTTAACATCAGTTTTTACCAAAGGATCTTCAAAGATGTGGCAAGCATTTCCTCTGACACCTTTGCTGTTGTGTTGTTTTTCAGTGATGTCTAACTCTTCTGGATCCCATTTGAGGTTTTCTGGGTAAAGATACTGGAGTGGTCCAGCACCCATTGGGGGCACACTTTTCCCAGTGCCTCCTCAGTCTCTGGAAAGAGTGGGCTTAGATTGAGCACAGTCTCTTGTTCAAACGTCCTTCATTTGGAAGATGACCAATGACATCACAGGGTGATAGCTTGACTTCTCTGTAAATTGGACTTAAGTGAGGCATAGCTGGACAAAGTCATTAGCCTCACTCTCTTCTAGAGTCATCAAAGTCCAGTGGCAAGGCAAAAATCAAGTCAACTGGTAATGGTCTAGGATGCAGTGGATGACCGTGGCATCATTTCTGTCTGACCAAGCTTTTAAGTGCTCCATAGCACCTGCTTCAGCCAGCTTTATGGCTATTGAAACAAATTGTTCTCATCCACTCATTCTCCTGGAGGAAGTCTAAACCTGCTTGGGGTGGACAGCCCCCTAACACACCAATGAGTGTGAAGCCTATAGTTCACCTCAATCTAGTTTAACTCGTTCTGCTGAGATAATTTAAAGTGGGATGTGGTCAGTGGGTATGCTACAGTTTCTTGGAGCCACAGGCAAGAGTTGAGTGACAAGTAGAAACCATAGGTGAATGAGCAGCCCTAAAAAGGGCTTTGAGAAACCATAGCACCAGAGGTGCTAGTCCTCCCTGAACACCCTGTACACCCCACACACTTTCTACATAGCATTAGTCTCACCAAGTTCACGTTCAGATGCAACAGGATTACCAGATGATCGTCCTTGTAGTTACCACTAGGCTGGATCTTGAAGGTCATACTTCTATCCTGGAGCGTCTATATCCAGCAGACTACAAAATCTGGAATAGACTTTACTTATGGTGGGTTCTCCAGATGCCCAAACTCCTAGAAAGTTTGCTCTCCTGCTTTTGAAGCTCAGAAGGTCTCCTAAAATGAAAAAAAAAAAAAACATCCATGCAGGCAAAGAACCTAGAGACACATACATCCATGGATCCACATGAGTCTCAGAGGGGAGTAGAGCTCCTTCCCTGATTACATTGTCTTACTGGAAATTGTCAGCAAATGAGTCAAACCAAAGGCAGAGATCCAACGGGAGAACAAGTCAAGTCAATAAGCATTTATTTAATAAACACCTCCTATATACTAGGCACTGTGCTAAATCTTGAGATAAAAAGGACAAAAATGACCCCCACTCGAAATTTACAGTCTAATGGGGCAGATGACATGCAAACAACCATGTACATAAATTCAAAAATAATTGCGAATAATCTCAGAGAGAAGGCATCACCATTAAGGGGGACCCGAAAAAGTTTCTTGTAGAAGGTGATATTTTAGCAGAGACTTTTAAGAAACTCAGGAGCAGAGATGAGGAGGACAAAGATTCGAGGCATATGGAACAGCCAGTGAAAACTGAGTCAAAAGGTAAAGTGTGTTGCGTGAGAAAAATCAAGGATAGTGTCACTGGATCAAAGATCTATGGAGGAGAATAAAACGTGGGCTGAAGAGAATGAATGGCTGAAGAGCCCCCCATTTCCAAGACCACACTTCTAGCTAGCCAAAGAGGCTCTAGTTTACCACGTAGTTATCACACTAAAACCAGTTACAGAATTTCTTTGCATATTTCATATTCTCTCCATAACAGACACTTCTGTTATGTATCATCACGAATCTCTTGGAAGTAGTCAGTAGTCAATAAACATTTATTAATCACTGAGTATGTGGCAGGTTGGGAAGCTAGGTGGCACGGTGGACAGTGTCAAGCCTGGAGTCGAGAAGACCTGAGTTTAAATCTGGTCTTAGACACTTACTAGCTGTGTGACCCTGGGCAAGTCACTTAACCCTATTTGCCTCAGTTTCCTCCTCTGTAAAATGAGCCAGTATCTTTGCCAAGAAAACCCCAAATGGGGTCATAAAGAGTTAGACACAACTGAAAACAACTGAACAATAATTATAACAAAAATGTGCCAGGCACTGTGTTAAGCAGTAGAGATACATATATGGAAAAGACAGACGTTGCCCTCAAGGAACTTATAATCTAATGAACTAGGTCCCCCAGCCTCTCTCACATCAGTTAGTAGCATTAGAAGTGCTCTACCCAGGTGCCAGTTCCCATTACTTTTTCAAAGCTCAAAGAGGACTCAGAAATGATTATTATCACTCCACCCACATGTGCCTAACAGTCGATATTTACATATGTTATAGTGCTTTAATATTTGCAAAGTGCTTTACATGTATTATCTCATTTGAATTTCACAATAACCCAGCAACATAGGCTCAATTATTATCCCCATTTTACAGATGAGAAAACTGTTTGAGAGAGGTTGAGTGATTTGTTCATACTCATACACCCTACAACAGGAAACCATGATGTAAGAGGAGCATTAGACTTGGGAGTTAGGAGCCACCCAGAGCTTCTGTCCTCAGCTGCCAGTGCTTTTTTCACTGTACTACTGAAACATTCAGGATTTAAAATGGAACCCATCCTGTAATTTAGACACATTTCATACCTCAGAAATCATCACTTCTATCAAGAAATATGAGAGGAATTACTGTCAGTGACTGAAGTTCTTCAAGTTGATATAAAAATAATCAACTTTATAGAAAAGTCTAATAAAAAGAAGGCTCTTTGTAGAATTGTGGGATCACAGGAGGTCAGAGCATAAGGCATCTCTACATTATTTTGAAATGTGTCGGCTTTCTTATACCAAAGGACCTGAAAGGATGTTTGAGCTAAAAGAAGAAATTGCCATTTTTGATAGTGATGATGATAAAGATCAAGCAAATTAATTCTATTGCAACAGAACTCTCCTGAAATTTGCCTATCTGATTTTTTAAAATTGAGTTTTCTAAATCAATTATTACGAAGCCCTCAAATTCCTATTCTGATGCAGGAAGGAAAAGTGGCTACATTTAAGAAAAAGAGCTAGGAAGAAGAAATGTACAAAGTGATGTTTTTGATATGCTTCTCAGTTTAAAAAAAAACCTATCCTGCCAATGAGCTAGACTGTTAGAAAAATCTGATCAGTTTACTGAAGCAATTTTCATTTTGTTTAAAAGACTTGTTCAGTCGTTTTTCGATCATGTCCTACTCTTTGTAATCTTATTTAGGGTTATCTTGGCAAAGATACTGGGGTGGCTTGACATTTCCTTCTCCAACTCAATAAGGAAACTGAGGCAATTAGGGTTAAGTGACTTGCCCAGGGTCCCATAGCTAATAAGTGTCTGAGACCTGATTTGAACTCAGGAAGATGAGTCTTCCTGACTTCAGACCCAGCACTCTGTCCACCAGGCTACTTAGCTGCCCCCAAATTTATACACTGACTGTGTCTAAAAATGTGTGTCTCATTCTTTATATTAGTCCATTTCCTCTGTCACAAGGTGGAAAGCATTCTTTACAATTAATTGCTTGCAATCATGGTTGATCTTTCCATCCATCAGAGTTTTCAATTCTTTCAGACTTGTTCATTGTTTACAATATTTATGTTATAATTTAAATTATTCTCCTGGTTCTGCTCATATAATTTTACATCGTCTTACACAAGCTTTGCCATGTCTCTCTGAAACCCTCTGGAGGATTTATTTTTGTCTCCTGACTCTAATATTTATTACCTGTGTGACCTTGGATCATACTTAATAGTTCTGGGCTTCAGTTTACTCACTTGTAAAATGAAGGGGTTTGAATAGTTGACCTTTAAAATTCGTTGCATGTCTAAGTCTTGGATCCTACATACTTATCCACCAGTATGAGGAAAATGATGGAAACATTTCTGAAAAAACAATTGGAATTCTGGAGAGTGGCAAAAAGCTCCATCTTCAGGAAAAGCTTGCCTCAGCAGCTTGAGTCCCTTGACTCACTTCTGAAACAGCCTTAATCACTGAATGGGTGTTGCCTCAGTCAAAGTGACAACTTAGAAAGACCTTAGCTTAAAGAGGCCAAGGTCTCTCACTGCTTACTGGGCCATCTCCAGTTGTCCAGATCTATATCTGGCCACTGGGCCCAGATATCTCTGGAGGAGAAAGTGAGGCTAGTGACTTTGCACAGCCCTCCTCTACCTAAGTCCAATTCTCTTGCAAGTCATGGCATCACCTCCCTGATGTCATGGTCCTCTTGGAAAGTGAAGGACAAACCATGACTGTACCTCAGCAACACAGTTTTGAAGAAACATTAGGCCAAGGAGGCTTAACTAGTTTTTTAAGGTCACTCATGCAGTAAGTAGCAGAATTAGGATTTAAACTTGATCCTCCAAATTCAAGGCCAGACTTCTATCCATTACACACCAAAATCACCGCAATTATACTTGGAAAGTGAAAGTAAGGCACAAGCTACCAGATTAGGGGGAAAAGGGAGGGTGTTGGACTTACCTAATGGTTCCTTGAGGCACAAAAGTTCCTGGAAAGACTAAGAAATTGGAATAAAAAGATCCTTGGGACCATTCAGAAAGAATTTTTTAAAAATGAAAATCAACTAATTAATCATTTAGGAACTGTTCAGTAAAGCAATTTTTATGTAATGCCAAGTTGCCCATATTCACCTACTTCTCTTATCCTATGTAAAACAAAGACATACACAAAATAATACCTTTCTGCAAATCATAAAATATGAAAATGCAGACATATTACATACTATCCTATGATAATAACCAGAATTATGAAGCAAAAGATAAACTCAATGAGAAAATATGCTCAAATATGTCCAGCAAAGTCGACATAGGTGTGCATAGGAATGTTACCCATTCCCCATCTACTGCCCCTTTGCTTTTATCACTAGTGTGCAACTTTTCTTCCTCAGAAATGCTTGTATGTCTTTTTATTAAAACATGGTATCACTGACAGAGAACAAAAATTCATAGGGTTTTAAAAAAAAAAAAAACCCCTGAGATACAACCAGAAAATTAGTTACATAGTCCTTAGAAAAAAGTATAAATGTGATACAGACAAGGATTTCCTTTCCTTTGCATTAACTCCTATGTGATTTAAAAAATATTCAAAACCCACAGTACAGGGAAATAAATGCTGTTTAGTCCACGCTTCATGTTATAATTTGCTTCATTGGTGTGAATTTTGTGAAGCCATCAAGAGATGTTTGGAGAGTAACTCTTTTTCCTCATATATCTGATGATAGCAAGCAGTATTATCCTCAACTAGTATTTGAACTTTTAAAAATCTTGAAATATTTGGATCCATTTTTTTCAATAAAAGAAAGTAGTTCACTCAAATGACGAAATTCTTCTGCCAGCTGTTTTGTTGGAAACCTTTTTCTTTTGCCCTCAGATTCCCAAGCTTCCCTTTCTTCTTCTGCAGCCTTTGCAGCTAGCAGCTCAATCAGATTCTCCTTCAGAATTCTTATCCAGGTTTCTTTCACAATTTAAAGTCAAATTTGCATCATGCAAATTTACATAAAGCAAGAACTGTCTGTAGTGCCTACTAGGTGCCGGGTGTTGGCCAAAATTAAAAATGAAGCAGTCCCTGTGCTCAGGAAGCTTATGTTCTGTATTCACATAAAAGTATTTGTAAAATACAAGGTATTATTGGTGGAAGAGGCACTGACAGCTGGGGGAATTAGGAAAGCTTATTTAGAAAGTGGTATTTGAGCTGAGCTTGGAAGAAAAAGTATAGCACCTTGTCTGGTTACATTTTGAAAGTATTGTGTGAATTAACTTTCAATTAACAATTACATTATGGCACCTTAATAAAACCAGCCATCTGTGTATTAATTCATTAATCTGTTGAATAATGATAATATAATTGTAACAATAACATTTGACCTGTGTACTCAAACTTTGAAAGCTGAAAAAGAAAGAAATTAATTTTTCCTTTAGTGATTTTGTTGGAAATAAAACTGCTATTAAAGTATATGCCAATAGATCTTTTAATCTAAAGATGAAAAGTATAAAAACTGCCAGAAAAGCAAGATGCAAAAACAGAACTAACTCTTATCCTCCCCTACATTCTTTGTCCCTCCAAAATAATTGCTTTATTTTTAGATCTTACGGAATTTAATTTCTACATGCTTGATAAAATGATTTCTAAATAAATGAAAGACTTAATGACGTCGCAATTTGGAGTCAAGACAGAAAGAACTGCTGCTACCTCTAATAGGTCGAAACATTGACTTATCATCCATCTCAATATGTGCAGAACTATAATAGTAGATGTGGCCTCAAAAGCCGGAACTTGCTCCCTCAGAGATAAAGATAATGACAATAATAAGAGCTCAGAGCTGTACAAAGAGTACTGGAATTGGAGTCAAGGGACCTGAGTTCAAATTCCAATTCTGCTATTGTGTCCTTGGGCACTCTCAGTTCTTCTGTAAAAGGAGGGACTTGGACAAAGCAACTTGCCCCTAAAGTCCCCTTCATCTCTTAATCTGTGATCCCAAGATCCAACTCTTACACCTTAGTGGGAGATTGAAAGTCCTGATAGCCTGTGTTATGTATGTAGTTACTTGAGTGGAGTCTCTGTCAAACCTCAACACAAGTCCACACCTCTTAATATCCAGATACATCCCACCTTCGTATATTCTGCTGTGGAAACTGAGTAAATAAATGTTGGATGATAATGTTAGTGAAATTCTACATCAACAGGTTGGCTGAAGAAGTTAAAAAATAGGATCTATTCCAGGGTTGGGGAACCTGTGGCCTTCTAAATTATGTAGAATTCTGATTCAGTCAAAAGGCATCACTTAAGGATTTAGAAAGCCATACTGAGACCTTAAGGCTGCAGGTTCCCCACCCTGGGTTATTCTAATAATAGCTGCTATTTACATGAGCTGACTTTTTATTATCTTATTTGACTGAGTGATAAAGCATAAGTGCTTACAGTGTGACAAGAACTCAGCTGTGTGCAGGTGTTACAAATACCACCAAGTAAGACAATCCCTGCCCTCAAGAAAGTTACATCACATGAAAGGGATCCAGGAAGCAGAGGGAGAGTAAGGAAGAAGGCAAGTAGCCAAAAAGTATCACGGAAGGAGGTCTGGTTCTAGGTAAGGTCCTTGTCCTTATCAAGATCCCTATCATTATCAAAAGCTCACCTTTCAGATTCCTTTATGGTCTCGTAGTCAGAGTCCAAGGTTCTGGTGTGAAAGGGATGTGCCAACCATTGGACAATGATATGTAGGCTTTGTGGTTTGGAAATGGTTCGCAACAATTTTGTGAGGTAGGCCAAACTAATGATCAGTGATGGTAATCTGTGTGAGAATTTTCTCCACCACAGCCCCTCTATAACTTAGATGTCTTAAGGAGGTCTTGCATGCTGAAGGGGTTAAGTGACTTGCCAAGGCAGGACTGGAACTTAGTTTTTCATCATTCCAAATTCAACACTCTCCTCACTAAGCCAGACTGCTTCTTCTGAAATAGGTAATATAGATATTATTATCTATAATAATAATACCTCCACAAAGTCTTACTCCAGTGAATGGGGCAGAAGAGACCCCGGGTTCTTGAAGGTTATGCCTTAACCTCTGGCAGACTCTTCCACACTGAAAAGGCTTTGAGCATAGGCCAGGTGAGGACTGAGAAATCAATTCTTTGGCCATGGCAACCCATGAAACAAGGAAAAATACAAATGAATAAACGTGAAGAGGTGGCAATCTACATCATTGGAGTGAATATCCAAGAGGCACAGATCCATTTGAGTAATAATGACCTACATTACAAATGAAGAAATTTATTCTAGAGAGATTATGTGACATATCCAGGGTCACACAATTAGCAATTGTCACAGGAAAAGTCTGCATGCAGGTCTTCCTGACTTTAAGGTCATGCCTTACCAAGGTTTGAGATTTAGCCAGGGCCTTTAAGTGATGTTTCTTTATGATTACCAGCATTTCTCCATCTCCACTGATGAAATATGGTAGGGTGGATGTTTTGAGTGGCAGCTGGTAGAATTTCAGTGAACCAGCGTTTGCTGTCAATGAGGGCTCTTAAATAGATGATTGTCAAATTTCCTTTACTGGGAGTCTTTGAAGATAATTTCCATTCATTTGGAAAGATTGATAAAGCATGTATGAAGTGTGAAGTCCACTATGTATTGGATACTGTGCTAAGCACTTGATACAAATACAAGCAAGACAATCCCTGCTGTCAAGGAGCTTATTATATTCTAATAGGGGAAAACAACAAAGGCAGGTACGGAGAGAAGACATTCCTGGGAAGTTTTATGGAGCATGAAAAGGCAAAAGTCTCATTTATCACTGAGGGAAGGAGGGAAGGTGAGGCAGGAGCACAGAAAATTTCTCAAGCTCCCTCTCTCCCCCTCTTGGATTTCTGACTACACAAAGTTTCCTGCTATGAGGGATGATGACTATGTAGAATGAGCACCACCTACTGGAAGATCAGCCCTCCTTGAAGTATCAAATTAGCTCCATTAGGAGTATTTGCCAATAAAAACCCTCCCATCTCTCTGCACATGAGCAAAAATGTTAGGAGGAAATGACGCAGAAACCTCAGGAAGATAATGAGAAAAGAAACAGTTATGAACTAGAACCACAGATTATTGTAATGTATTATTGTAATCATGCTATTTACAATATGATATATATTATAATATTTACAATATAACAATTATTGTAAATATAAGGACAAAAAGCACATAGCTGGGGCAGGGATAAATTTTCTTTCCTTCTGTACTTCATGAAAATAAATCAACAGTTTTCCTTTGAGGAAGATGAGACTTATTGTTAGGTTCTGAAAAGTAAGGGAAGCTAATTGTGTGCCTGAGTTTCTACATCAGGGAAGCCAGTTACCTTTTTCTGCATAATTGTACTGGAAGACTAGCTGAAATGACAAAATTGAGAAATATCAAATCCATATCCCTTCCTTGAAGGGATAGAATTTTATAAAACTTCTTTAAGGATGTTTTTGTTCTATTTAGTCCTATCAATCTGCATCGTTTCTATAGTGAATAGTATACTGGATCTGGAGTTAGGAAGGCCTGTATTCAAATTCCACCTCAGATACCACTAGCCTAGCAGTGTTACCTTGGGCAAGTCACTCTATACCTCATTTTCCTCGTCTGTAAAATGAGAGGTATGGGCTTAATGACCCCCCAAGATCCCGCCCATCTCTGAAATTATGATGCTGTGAATCTTCAGATCCCTAATATGTTTCCATCCCTTCTGTTCAGCTGGAGCAAGTGAAGGAGGCAAGGAATGCTGAAGGCAATTAGCATTATAGTAAAATTGATTCCCCCCTCTCCCCCCAGGTAAGCCAGCAGGGGGCTAAAATCAAGGTGCCTGAAAATAACCTTCCAAAACAATCTGATTCAACTCTGATATTTCTATTTAGAATCCTGGTGGAGATTTGCTCTTGACCAAGTACTCCCCTGGGAATAGTTTGTAATAAAGTACTAGCATCCTTGGGTGTATTCTGGGGGCAAGAACCACAGAAAACTCTAGATCTATAAGGGACCTCAAAGGCTAGCTAATCCAACCCCCCTCATTTTACAAATGAGGAAACTGAGGTCAAAGGAGGTTATGTGGCTTACCCAAGGTCACACAGCTTATAAGTGATAGAGTTTAGACTCATATGCAGACCTTCCAACTCCAAGTCCAGTATTCTTTATTTTTTATTATTACTATGAATCTGTATATTTATTCTGAACATAGACACCAAATAGAATGAGTGTTTGAATATTCATAGTAGAACAGAGAAAAAGGACTATATGTGAAATTGCAAGTTTTTTGTCCAGTACTCTTCCACAAATCCTGGAATGAGATGGGTTTGTATCAGCAGAGCTACAGGATGCTAACACTAGCTGTTTATCATCAGTGCCAATCCCAATAACGAGATCTGGCTGCTAGCAACCATAAGAAACTTCTGTCTGTGAAGAAAGGAAAGATGGCATCCCCAATACTGAACCAGAAGAGTGGATTCAAGTATGAATGTTGGTAAAGTATGCACACTGGAGATTTTTTAAATTAATTTATTGAATTTTAGTTTTCAATACTCACTTCCACAAACTTCTGAGTTTTATATTTTCCTCCTCTCTCTCCCCAAGATGGTCATGCAATCTGATAAAGTCTCTACGTATTCATTCTTATTAAACATATTTTCACATTAGTCATGTTGTAAAGAAGAATTAGAATGAATGCGAGAGACCATGAGAAAGAAAAAACAAAAAAGATAGCAAATAGTACACTTCGATCTGCATTCAGAATCCCTAGTTCTTTCTCTGGATGTAGATACACACTTGAGATTTTTAACAATATTCGATTTGAGATATTAAAGAGTCTTTTCTTTCTAAATGATGAATTCGATTTGTGTTTGATCAAAGACCATCAACAAATATTGAGTCTACCAAATACAAGGTCATTTTATATTCTTTTGTGTTACCACTCCAGTCCTTAACTGTTGTATTGTCAGTATACCTTATCTTAATCTCCCAGGGAGATTACAAGGCTCTTGACTGAAGGGATTGTGTCTAATCACATGAACATTAATATTATCCCCACTAATACAAAGAACAACCACTATGCACACCAAAGAACAAAGCACAGCAAGAAATCAAGCGTGAATGTAATTAAAGTTCTAAAGATCAAGCATGACTTGAATGAAGAGATATGAGAGGACATCCCCAACTTGACCCTTCATGAAAGAAGAAGATCCAGAAGTGTTGCACACTGCGCGTATCATTGGACTTTTTCAATGTTTTGATTACTCATATTGATTTTTTTCCTGTTTTCCTTTCTTTTCTTTAATCTTTAAAAAATGTAATTTGTTGTGTGGGATGGCTGTATGGGAAGGAGAAGGAAAAGGATAGTAGGGAAAACTAGGATAATATAAAAAAAGACAAATTTATTTTTTAAATTATACCTACTTAAATCCCATTTACTCACAAGTCAAGACCTCACCCCGTGATGCCATGGGTCCTCTTCGAAAATGAAGGAAGAATGATTGTGCCAGAGAATCAGGACTTGAACTGAGCTGTCCCTGATTCCAAGGCCAAAGCTCTATTTATTATGCTACGCATTGCCACAGTGGAGCACTTCTTTTATAAATCTAGAGTTGCCATGACCCACTCATTCATTCTGGAGGCAGCAATCAGATTTCCTTTGCAATTGGAAGTAGGCTTTGCTTTTGCTAAAGCAGAGTGTTAATTACAAAATATGGATCTGTGCTAATTACAAATTATGGATTTGCCGTTTTGTCAGTGAAACAAGAGATGCTCAGTGTGGTTTAGGGACAAAGCAGACTGCTCAAGAATAGGATTTGGCTTCAGTATTTAAAGCACTCAAGTGCCTATTATTAACATTTACTCTCTCCATCTCCAGTGAGCTAATTAAGACCAGACTACCTTCACGATGAACACTGCCCTCCCTCCATTGTCTGCCTAGATCAGAGTCTACCTCTCAGGCATCATAGATTTGGAATTGAAAGGAACCTTACAGATAATATAGTCCAACTTTCTCATTTTACAGTGTTTGTGTTCATGATGACATGACTTGCACTTGACTTTGTTTTGAGGGAGGGAGGGCTGTGCAGGTCACCAGCCTCACTTCTCCTCCAGAGCCATCTGAATCCAGTGACCAGATGTTCATCAGGATGACTGGAGAAGACCCAGGATGAGGCAATTGGGGTTAAGTTGACTTGCCCAAGGTCACACAGCTAGTGAGTGTCAAGTGTCTGAGGTGAAATTTGAGCTCAGGTCCTCCTGACTCCTGCACTGGTGCTCTATCCACTGCATCGAGCTGCCCCTTCATTTTACAGAGGAAAAGAACAGAGAGGTTAAGTACCTTGTCCAAGGCCAAGCAGCTAGTAAATGGCAAAACTAGGAACTAAAGCCAGGTATTCGGATTCCAAATTCATACACTGATTAAGGAATAGAGAGTGTGTGGGGGGGACCCCTTGAGATACAAAGGATCATTTGAGAGAATTGGAAAATAATGAAATAAAGAGTTTAAAATTCAACTCTTTCATATGAATTGAATCACTGCAAGTTTTATCAGATGTAGACCCTTCTACCTGTCCTCTTAAGATACCTTTGTGGATGTTCAGTTGTTTTTGACTGTTTATGACCCCATTTGGAGTTTTCTTGGCAAAGATGGTTTTCCATTTTCTCCCCCACCTCTTTTTACAAATAAGGAAACTGAGGTAAACAAGGTTAAGTGACTTGCCCAGGGTCATATGGTTAGGCCAGATTTGAACTCGGGAAGATGAATCTTTCTGACTCCAGGCCTCAGACTCTGTCTGCTGTGACACCTAGCTGCCCTTTCTTATACCTTTCTCAAAACAAAGTCAAGTGCAAGTCATGTCATCATTTCTCTGATAGCATGGTCTTCTTCGGCAACGAAGGACAAACACAATTCTTTGATCTAGTGACTCTGGCCTCCTGGCTAATACACGAAGACGATACTCTATTTCTCAGCTCCTAAAATTTTCTCCGGCTATTCCCATGCCTAGGGAATTCCTCCTCTGCTCTGACTATTGACCTCCCTGGCTTCCTTTAAGTCCCAACTAAAATCCTATCTAAAAAATAGGAAGCCTTCCCCAAACTCTTTTAATTCTAGCTCCTTCCCTCTCTTAATCATCTCCTATTTATCTGTAGCTTGTTCTGTTCATATTTACTTGCTTGTTGTTGTTGTTGTTGAGGGCAGGGAGTATCTTTTGTTTCTTTTTAAATCCCTAAGCGCTTAATAAAAGTTTATTTATTGGTTGGTCATTAGGTATGCTCTGGTAATGTCTGTGCTGAATCCCTTTTACCTTTAATTTCAACTTTCCCTCAAATCCATTTTCTTCCAAAATCTTTCAAACTTAGCATCCCTTTAAAATCTCTCAGAATTCCTGTGGATTCTGTCACTTTTATTCTGTTCTTTGATAAAAACTAAGAAAACAGCAGTGATGGAGAGTAGCCGTAAGTGGGTTCAGCAGTGTCTCATTCCTTCCAATCATCATTGAGCACTGAGCTACGGCCTTTTAACCTGATTCTCTGGGGTCACAATTTTGTGCTCCAGTTACCTGCCTCTTTTTCTCATCCTATGTCCTTTACTAAGAATCTAAGATTTGACTGCTCCCTGGAGGAAACCTTTGATATACTGTTCAAAAGTCCCTGCTAAGGGCTGGAGGTTGCTGTGGAGAAAGTGCCCAAAGAGCAGCAAAATAGCTCTAATTCCAGTTATTGGTGTTGGAGCCAAAAGAAAACAGCTAGAAAAGGAGCCCTCAACTAAGTTATTATGAGCCAGTTATCACAGGGGCTTGGGAAATTTAAATTTTAAAAAACCGAGGAGCCAAGATTTTTATTGATTTTGATATGTGCAAAGTCACGTTAGGTCTTGAAGTAGATAGGGCAGTGGGCTTGGAGTCTGGAAGAGCAGAGTTCAAATCCAGCTCAGACACTTGTTTGTTATGTGATGTTGGGCAAGTCACCTAATCTTTGCTTGTCTCAGTTTTCCCATCTGTGAAATGGGGTAATAATAGCATCTGTGGCTCAGGGTTATTGTGAGGATCAAATGAGATAATAATTTTAAAGCATTTAGCATAGTGCCTGGCATATATTAGATGTTATGTAAGGTTTTACTATTATTATTATGTAAAACAATAATAATAATGTATGTCCAGGAAAGATAGAGACTGAAGACTTCACCCTTGAATCAGGAGGTCACGTTAAAGCAGTGGATGAATGTGATATTTACAAATTTGTTTTCCAGACAAGATACATCATGCATAAAGATACCAAGAAAGTCGTGGCCAGATATATTAGGAGATTTGTTGGCATCCTAGAATCAAAGAGCACTAATTGGGTTAACTAACTACCTAGCTGCCTCTCGGGCAATGGATTTTGTTAATATGTCAACACTGGTACTGTGTAGCTGTTAATTGGTTTAAAACTATCCTTCCCAGTTCAAATCTAACCTCAGGCATTTAATAGTCGTGTGGCCTTGGACAAGTCACTTAACCTTGATTTGTTTCAGTTGCTTCCATCGTAAAATGGGGATAATAATAGTCCTTACCTCCCAGAGTTGTGAAGATCAAATGAGGTAATATTAGTAAAGTGCGTGGCACATGGTAGACACTTTATAAATGTTCCTTCCTTCCTAAGACAGATATAGCAAGATTAACGGTTCCTTGCCAAAAGAGGAAGATGATTAAGAAAACATTTTTAGAGAACATGATTGAAAGGTTAAAAAAGCTACAGAAACAGTTTTAAGACAGATTCCACTTTGTCAAACAATAACAAAGGATGACAACTGGGATACACCATTAGATTTTTCTAATGTAACTAAAACCCCAGAGATGGAGCCTGCAACATGGCCAAGATCCAAGAATGGAATCCAAAGGCCTTCTTTGGATGACATCCACATAAGCTTAGCAAACAATATGTCAACAAATGACATATGCTCAAAGGCCAGATCATTGACAATGTAATTGACAGAGGAATTATCCTTCAAGAACCCAGACTAAGATCCTTTTGGGGTAGCTAGATGGTACAGTGGACGGAGTGCCAGACCTAGAGTTGAGAAGATGAGTCTTCCTGAGCCTCAGACACTGACTAACTGGGTGACCCTGGGCAAGTCACTGAACCCCGTTTGCCTCAGTTTCCTCATCTGTAAAATGATATGGGGAAGGAAATGGCTGAAAAACAACTGAACAACAACAAAGAAACTGTATAGCTCATCCATCACTGCACCTCAAAGTTGACATTTCCCAAAATACCTAGCAAGACATGATTTGGTAGCTAGAATTATATATTGGAAGTTTACCATCTTTCATGAACAGAGAGATAACAAATCACCATATTACAGAGACCTCAAAATATCCAGGAGCACTCAGTCAACAAATTATACTGAATTTGAACCATTATCATGGACCAAACCATTGCCCACAATTACCCAGACATTACATTAATCCATCAAAACTTAAGAGTAGCCTTTGTTACAAATATTGTCATGCCAAATAGTCATAATTTCCAAGCTACATAAAATGAAAAACTTTCAAAATATAGAGACCTAGCAGAGTTGGTTAAAATCATGTGGAGACAGAATGAGGTGAATGTCTTTCCTGTTGTCCTCTACCAGAGATGCTTCCAGAGATGACAATGTGTGTGTATGTTAATACACCACACGCATGTGTGTGCATGCATACGTATATATATATGTACATGCAAATATGTATGTTTGTGTAACATAGATACACAATGCTGGGTGTGGGCATTAGCAACAAGGACAATGAAGAAAAGTTTTATGTGGAAGGTGGTACTGGAGCTGAATCTTGTAGGAAACTAGGGATCTACTATGTGTGTCCTGGCAACTTAAATTGTTATGTAACAGAATTTGGAGCATCCTAGATCATCAAACATGAAGGTCCTCTGTAAACCCTACCACATGGGGTGGAGGTAGCCTCCTTCAATTGGCTACATAGCTAGAAAAACTGCATCTTAAAAACTAGTCAGACTCAGAGAGTTATTCTCTTTCCTGAGTGTTCTTTCCTGCTATGTCCAAAGGGTGAAGATTGATGTTTACCTACAAGGAAAACTGTGCCATAAACTGAACTGAGAACTGGAATACCTCCCCCTACTCTTATATTCTGGCTTCAAGAAATGTGTTGTTTGTACTCAGTTTCAGGCACTGGTGGTGATCCCCATCTGACCTAACATACCCAGGAATTCAAGCCATGGTATTCTTGGAGCCAGGATTCAGGGAATGATGTTGCACCCAAGCCAGCCAGGCAGGGAAGCCCTGAGAAACCAGAGTGGCAGGGACCTGAGTCCGATGTGGGGGTTTTGGACTTGGTCCTGGAACTGTATTCTCTACAGGAATGGCTAAGCTATGAACCTTATGTCCCTCTCCTCCCCAGACACTGAGGCGGTTGGAGGGCTGGGGGTGGAGAAGAGGACTGATTATGCCTTCATGTAGAGGAGAGTTAAGTTTATTTATTTGTGACTATACATTTTGAAGTAATTATTTCTTTGTAAAAGCTAATCCACCTGCCAGTGGCTAAATGGAACCACTATCCAGTTGAAGAAACACTCTCAATGGGGGCTGCAGCCATTGGCAAAAAGCCTAGACGCACACCCTAAATCCCCTTAAGGGTACCAGAGAACCCTAGGGGAGGGAAGAAATATAAAATATCTGGCCTTCAGGCAGTGGGTGCTATATAGCAAGGGTTACCATTAGATTGTAAACTGTTAAACACCAGGGACCCAGTCATCATGAGCACATTCTGGAGAGCTCAATGATTAATCATTAGGCATATGGTCTCCTGAGGAAGAAAATCAAATTGCTAAAGGAAAACCCATATAACACTGACAACTAGTGCTGATGCTTCAATAGGCATTTCTTTATATAAATTGTCTAATACAGGATTTCTTAACCTGGAGTCCATGAACCCCCAAATCATCCATGTTTACATATGGTAGGTTTGTGAACTTGAATGGGAAAAAAAAATGACATCTTTATTTTTCCTACTTTCTAAATGAAATTTGGCATTTTTTTCCATTATGAACGTAGGCAACAAAGTACAGAAGTATTAACAACACTTGTAACGTTGTGACCCACAGAAATCAAAGATAATTTTTATTGCATAATTGTTGCAGATATCTCAAACTATTTATACTCATCACTAGTTCAAAAGCACTATGATTTTAGACCAGATGCTAAATATATTGCTATATCACAATTTTGTTTTATTAAACAGTTGAGTGACTATTTCAGTATAATTAGTTTCTTTTTAATCCTAAGTATTTTATTTTATACATTTAAATACATTATTTGGAGGAGTCCAGGTTTTGCCAGATTGTCAAAGGGCTATATAACACAAAAATGGTTTAGAAGCTGTGCTCTCATTTACCTACTATTTTACCAGTCACTGTACTAGGAACTGAAAATTAAAGTCAAAACCAATATCCCTGCTCTTAAAGAGATTACATTCTACAGAATGAATCTGAAATGAAAATAAATTTACCTTCTTAAAGAAACAAAGCTGGTCTGAGGTAATGACTAAGCAGACCTCTAACAAAGGAGATTAAAACTCCATTCCTAGTTAGAAAAGAAGGGTGCAAACATTTTACTGCCTTCTAGAAGGAAAATCTCCACCAAGGAAGATATAACCTGTCTATGAATTAATAACTTATAGTAACGTTAGGTGGATTCTATGAAGTTAGCTTAGAAGTTAAGATGGAAATTAATTTGTCCAGGGTCACACAGCTAATTTATATCAGAAATATGACTTGAACTCAGGTCTTCAAACTGCCAATGCTGGCTCTTGTGATATCACCCTAAGCTGTCCCTAGTATATTTGTTTTTGGACGGTAGTGGATATAGGATGGTCTTGTGAGATGAAGTATAGTAGATAGTTAGTTGGTCAAGGCCTTCCGGGATTAAAGTGCTATCTCTGACTTATTTAGCTACATGTGGCCATGGGCAAGTCACTTAACCTCTACCTGCCCCATGCAAGCAAGTTATAGACTGATATGGAGGGAGTTCCCTGCTTAGGGGCTCAGAACAATGAAAAAGATAAAGAGAATGTATGTCTTTAGATATTGCTTCCCAGAGTGGAGAAGTATTTATGACAGGAAAATTCTCCTGAGCAATGAGCCTCGAGTAGGGCACTATCTGTTTAACCCTTCTATTATTTATTATATATTATATTTAATATATGTGCATAAATATATATATGTGTGCATGTATATATATATTCAGTACTCAGTTATGAAATACAAATAAAAATTACTCTAAGATTCTTCTCTGCCTTTGATGTTTCATAAAGGAATGAAATGTGCTCCCTTTTATAGAATCAATTTATTCTGCAAATATTATAAAGGTCTCCATGTGAAATAAATATCATTGTTTGTTTGCCAGTAACTAATTTAGTGCATTTTAACCTTTCTGCCCAACATAAAATGACACTAGCTTAATAGCTGATACATTTTTAATTCCATCCTGGTGGAGGATAGTCTCATTTATCTTATATATCTTGCTCTCCTTCATATTTTAGAGGGAAGGTATGCTGGAGCTAGTGTCTGTATTATATTTTTGTCCACTAGATGGCGGCTTTGAACAAACATTTCAGTCACTATGCAGGTATTTTCTGCAAAATATTTGCTATTATTTTCTTCCGTTTTTGTCTCCATTGCTCCTTCATTTCCTCTGTTTACCATGAGGGATGCACTGATACTGCTGAGTGACATGTTGCTGAAAAGGAGGCAGTCTCTTCTCTCCTCTCCTTCCACCATTAGTCAACCAGCCCTTCTTTTTAAGTGCTATTTTTTAGAATCCCTTACACATGGTGTTGGGCTACAGAGAAATGAATTCTTTCGATCCATTCTGTTCCAATAAGGAAACAACTTCCATTCCCCTTGAAGGACATTTAGGGAAGTTTCAGCCTAAATAAATAAATAGAATAGCTTAAGAAAACCTGTCACTTAATTGCCCTTTGGATGTCTCTTTATTCCTTTAGCACAACAGTACAGAGAGGAGATCTTAGATTTCAAATCCATCTTTGTATTCATGAGGCGATCACTTATCCAAGGTCACCAGCACTGTATGCCTCTCCCAGTAGCTCAGGAAAGCACTTGCCTGTGGGCTGAATGAACATTGATTCTCACAAGGTATCTGCCAGGTAGAAGGGAATTTAAATGGTCATGGCTTAAAATGCACTCAAATCTGTCAGTGGGAGATTTAGAGACTTTATTCCAGAGAGAAAGCAGTTTCCGCTTTTGAAAAGACATCATGATTCTAAAATAGTCTGGGAGAGAATCTATAAACGCTTCCCTGTACATTACCCAACACACATACCTATCAGTCACAGCACAATAGCGTGGATGAAAGCCTGTATAGCTAGCTGCTATGTTTTGATCTATAACGGGGAGGTATAAGTTCTTGTTGCCAGTCTAGGAGAGTGATACTGAGTTATAAGATGTCAGAACAACGGAGGCAGAGAAGAGGACTGAGATATAAGCTCCTTGAGGTCAGGGACTTCATTTACCTTTAATTAGGCTGTAGTAGGTTCTCTGAATGGTAAATAATGTTGATGAGTTACTATATCTGGTGCTGTAGTAGATTTTTCTCTGTCTGTCTCTTTCCCCTGAGTTTCAGCTGCTCATGGCCAACTGCCTATTGGACATTTCAAACTGAATATCTCAGAGATATCTCACACTCAGCATATCCAAAACAGAACTCATTATGTTTTCCTGCAAAACCAATCCCTCCTCTAAATTTCCCTATTCCTACCAAAGACACCACCATTTTTTTAGTCTCTCAGTTTCAAAATCTTGGCATTATCCTTGCCTTTTCACTCTTCCTCATACTACAGAGGCAAATTGCCAAATTTCCACGTGACTCTTTATCTGATCTCTCATCTGATCCTTTCTCTCAGCTCATCCAAGCCAAAACCATAGATTCTCATGATCTGAGACTGTTGCAGTAGCCTCCCAAATGGTCTCTCTACTTCATCGCCTTCTACTCAGATCCATCATGCACATAGCTGCCAAATTGAGAAAAGAGAAAAGATACCTCCTCCCTTACCCTTTGCTCTGCTCTGAAAGGTACAAGGAAAAGGAGAGCAGGGAAGAGCCAGGCAAGTCCATTTGACTCACTTTTACTAGCCAGCATAGAGAAGTAGTTTCTCTGATAGAGCCCTCCCTCCCAAGGGTCTCAGCCAACCAAATCATCATCTTATAGGATTGCTTCTTTTCAATCTATGATCCTATAATCTTAGAGTTATCCCCAATCACTAAGACTTAACTAGAAATTTTCTTTCTTCTCTTAATAAGGTACCAACGGACATATCCATCCATACTCTATCAGAAGAGAGGCATGGATTACCAATGGTTCCTAACAAAGGAACTCCAATTAAACTCATCAGATTGATCAGGAAACTCCTGCAATCAGTCTCTTTTTATGGTTAAACCATGTGTTTTAAATAACATTTTAAAATTATCTGTTTTAGAATGGTATATTTTTTAAAAGTTTATTAGGAGAGAGAGATCAGTAGGAGGTATTCTGCTGAAAGATTTTGTGATTTCTACAGGGATGTCTTCTTGTTGCTTGGTTATAATAAAGTTCAATCCAGTATCCTTTCAACTATACTAAAAGTATGCAAATAGGAATACTCATTCACTTACTTAAGACAGAATTTAAGCCAGGTAGGGAAGAAAGAAGATTCAGTTAGTTTCATTGACTTAACACTACACTTCCATAAAGACAAATGTGGAGTTAAAAATATCTTTGAAGTTAATAAATTTGTGTATAAAACCTCAAAGGCCAAGTTATTTATATTCTCCACTGTCAGTGTGATTGCACTGTCAAGAAATGTAAGAAGTAAGTACCTTTGAAGTTTATTTTGATGGAATTACCCCTATGATTTTTAACTGATACTAATAAATGAAGAATTAGAGCTAACAATATATTGCTAGGACTATTTGATTAGAAAGTCTTCCAATGTTACTAGGCACTTATTTTTTCCACTATGATCTGCTCTCTACTCCCCCTTCCTCTGTGCCTTTTTTTCTTATTTTTCTGACATATTTTCTTTTTCTATTACTTTCATTTCTGATTATATCTCCCTCTTCTTTCCAACAAGCCATCCTTCCTAACAGAATAAAAAAGAAAGGGGGGAAGAAGCCAACATCAACTATGTCAAATAGTATAAACAGTATTCTGTACCCATGGGCCCCTCTCACCTCTGCAAAAAAGGAAGAGAGTTGTGTTTTCTGAGGTTTTCTCCAAGGCTAAACTTGGTCATTATAACTACACAATATTTAGTTTTTCTGTAATGTCTTTTGTTTTGTTTTATAGTTATTTTGTTGATTGTTTTTCTTGGATCTGCTTACTTTACTCTGTATTAATTCATCTAAGCCTTCTAGTGCATATCTGAATTCTTCATATTAATTCTTTTTTACAGTACAATAATATTCAATTACAGTTTTATACAGCAGTATAGAGTTGGTTCAAACCAGCATGCAAAACTGATTGTTAAATTTTCATTATGACTATTTATACCTCAGCATTATTGCCTTGTTGATTGTCACTGTAGACTTAAGAAAGTGATGGCAGCCAGGTGGTGGATAGGGGGCTGCTTCTGGATTCAGGAAGAACTTTTAACTTAAAAAGCCAGCCTCAGAGACTACTAGTTGTGTGACTTTGGGCAAGTCATTTCACACAGTTTGCCTCCATTTCCTCGATCTGTAAGATGAGAAGGAAATGGCAGACCACTCCAGTATTTTTGCCAAGAAAATCCCAAATGGGGTCATGAAGAGTTGGACAGAACTGAAATGACTTAACAACAGTTGTTTAGAGTTAGCAGTGACTTTAAGGGCACCTACTTTACTTTCTTAATTACTATCCACAATGTTAAATGTAGCCATTTAATGAATATTGGTTTTTAAATAATAGTTATGGAGACAAAGAGGGTATCTCAGTGTTGCAAGGGATCTCAGCAGCTGTTTAGTCTAACCTATAGCTGAAAAAAAATCCCCTCTACATCATATGCAACAAGAAGACATCCACAACCTTTATTTGAACACTTCTAGTGAAAATAAACTTAACTACTGTACCTCCAAAGGAAACGCATTTGAAATAGCCGTAATTATTGAGAAGCATTTCATTACATCAAAGTCCTGTACAGGTAGGATGAAATTCAATGGTGAAGAAAAAAATCCAAGTTGCTACTATTGAACACAAAAAGTCAATAGAATAAATGTTATGGGTACAAGTAGGATATGAGCTCCCTGAGGACAGGGACTAGCCATGTTGTTTTTTGTCTCTGTTTGCCCAGATCCTGGCACAATGTCTTGAACCAAAAAGACGTTTAGCCAATATTTTTTTTTTTTTAAGTTTTATCGATACTTGTAAAAAGCTTTACTGCCATTTCCTGGTACCCTCCCCATACACATTTGAAGCCTCTCTTTTTTAAAAAAATGTATAAAATTTATTTATTTTTCAGTTCTCAACATTCACTTCCACAAGGTTTTCTCCCCATTTCTCCCCACCCCCCCACCCCAAGACACCATACACCCCATCTGCCCCTTCCTCCAGTCTGTCCTCCCTTCTATTACCTACCCTTCTTCCATTCCCCTTCCCCTCTATTTTCCTGTAGGGCAAAATAGATTTCTATACCCCTGTATATCTTATTTTCCAGTTGCATGCTAAAACAATATTTAACATTCATTATTAAAGCTTTGAGTTCCATATTCTCTCCCATCCTCCCTCCCCACCCACCGTCATTTAGAAAACAAGCAATTCAATATAGGTCATACATGTGTAACAATGCAAAACACTTCCCTAATAGTTATGTTGTAAAAGACTAATCACATTTTCCTTTGTCCTATCCTGCCCTCCATTTATTCCATTCTCTCACTTGACCTGTCCTCCCGCAATAGTGTTTGTGAAGCCTCTCTTGTAACAAAGTACAGTCAAGCAAAGCAAACTGACATACTGATAATATCTCAAAAACACATAAGTATTATTCTGTGTCAGTACTATATACCCTTTCTATCTAGAGACTGATCACCATTATTAATAAACCATATGCATTAAGAGAAAAGTGGAATAGAAGGTAGCAGTGGGCATCAAGGTGGTACAGTGGATAAAACTCTGGGCCTAGAGTCAAATCCAGCCTCAGCCACTTACTAGCTGTGTGACCTTGGACAGGTCACCTAACTTCTGTCTACTTCTTAGGGTTGTTGTGAGAATCAAATGAGATAATAATTGTAAATCGCTTAGCACAGTGGCTGGTGTATAGTAAATACTACATAAGTGTTGGCTATTACTGTTAGTAGTAGTAATAGTATAGCAGACAGAACCAGCATCAAAACTAGGAAGACCTAGGTTCTGGCTTCACCTTTGACATATACTGACTGTAATTTAGTAATTTAGCCTCTTAGTGCTAAATATTCCAAGCCTATAACTTGCCGAAAAGTTGCAAAAGTGCCAACTTGCAATGGAGCTTTCTCATCTGAGAGTTTCCAGTTCCATCTACTGGTTAAGAAGCGGCCTGAAAGACAACAACCAGGAAATAAATATCCAGGTGACTTAGGTATGTGATGTGAGAGTGAGGGATGACAGGTGAACAGCCCACAGTACAGTTGTACCCACAAAATATTAAAAGACCTTAAAGAAGACCTCCAGCATCTTGGAGGATTTGTGGAAGAACATGGGTGAGGACTGCATAAGGCAGGCATTTGGAGGGAGGGTACATTTTGATGAACTCACAGGTAGATCCTTTGAAGTATAGTCCTAGGGATTTCTGAGATCTACCTCTTCCACAAAGCCTTTCTTAATCCTACTCTCTTCCTCACTCCACCAGCCAGAAGTGATCAGGTATAAAGTTATATAGAACGTTATCGCTGGAAAGGACCTTAGAGATCATCTAATCTGACCTCCTTGTTTGATAAATGAGGAAAGGCCCAGAAAGTTCAAGGGACTTGCCTGGTCACATGGATGGGCGTTGGAGCCAGAATCAAGCCTGATCTTGAGGGCCTCCCAGGTCCGTCATTGCCCTTCCCTTTATGCCAGACTCTGTCCTATGGACCCCTGCATTTCAATGCCTCTCCTATGGCACTTGTCATTTTTATTACCA
Organism: Notamacropus eugenii; assembly: GCF_028372415.1. Taxonomy (NCBI): domain Eukaryota; kingdom Metazoa; phylum Chordata; class Mammalia; order Diprotodontia; family Macropodidae; genus Notamacropus; species Notamacropus eugenii. Next base: position 378,876,083 of record NC_092874.1, on the reverse strand, counting down.
TTATTTATTTATTTACTTGGAGAGATATCCTGGTAGAATAGACCAGTGCTGGATTTAGATCCCACCTTCAGAACTGTATAAGCTTCATGACCTTGGGCAAGTCAGTCACTTAATCTCTATGATACACTACCCTCTAAGTGATATCATACATTTGGGTGGATAGAGGGAATACTCACTTCAAGGAAGCCACAGGTCCTTGAGATACTGAATTATGTGTGGATTTATCCTACCACAACTAGACTATATCTTATTGATTTTGATGTTGTCCACACCATCCAGCACCTGGCATATAGTAGGTACTCACTAAGAGTTAGTTAAATGAATAGAGTTGGGCTTTAAAAAATTATAATACATGAATTTCCATCTATATATGTTTACTTCCCCTTATTATTTAGGTAGGGGTCAGAGAGGCATTGAGGACACATTGAGACCCTTATTTAACCTGTATCGCGCATTGTGATAGGTGTTACCAAGACAAGTATCTGAGGTTTTTTTGATGATAATTCAGTTTCAAAAATATTCATTCTATTTTATATGGGTAGCAGAGACATTGTCCTGGGAATAATAGATCAAGAGCCAAACGTTCCATTTTGAACATGGTAAGTTGTTCATTCTCTTCCAAAAAGTTGAAAGATTAGAGGGGCCCATCCTAACCTTACAGAGAGGTTGCTCATAGTGTCGCAGATTTATAGTAAAAAGGCTATTGGTTTACTGGTAAATGTTTAACAATGATCTCATTTGAGAGAGAAAAAAGTTCCCATAACATACTCATAAAATTAATTTGCATTATTAACATTTTCTCCATCAAGTCTAGACAATCAATAAACCAAGCCCTGATTTGGAGCTTTTGCTGATCCAGGTATAAATGCTCCCATTAAAATTTAACAATTGACTCACTTGAGTCAGAGGTCCAGCTGGCTCTATCATCCCCCTGAGAAAGGACTTCAGAAAGGTCTTTTAGTCCAACACCTCATTGTACACATCGGCTAATTAAGACCCAGAGAGTTTAAGTGATTTTTCCCCAGATCACACAGCCAGTAATTGACAGACCCAGGATTCAGACTGTCTCAGAAGTTCCAAAGCTAAATAAGAGAGTCTGAAGTGGAATCTCAAAGGCCATTATTGAGGCCCAGGGACATTGTGACCTGCCCGAGTCAATGAAATTTAGGATTTGAGTCTGGTTCCTCCTACCCCAAATACAACATCGTCTCCACCAACTCTATGCTGCCTCCGTCAACTCTGATGTCTGTTTAGATGGACAACTATGCTTAGTGATTTTGGGTGGCATGTTCTGAGATTCTCTGCAGAAAGATAGTGTGAGACAGAGGTAAGGGCATTGGATTTGGAGAGAGAGGAGCCTAGCTTCTCAAATCACCAGTCATTTTACTTCACTGGGCCTTTATTTCCTCATTTGTAAAACAAAGGGAATTGGGCTAAAGGACTTTTGAGGTCCCTTCCAGTTTTAAGTCTATGATACATGACTTGAGAACTATTATTATTTCAACTATTATTAAACTATTACTATATCAACTGTTATTGATAAGAAATCATTAGGAAACTGCTATGCGTAGTGGATGGAAAGCTGGCCTAGGAACCAGAAAAAACTGGGTTCAAGACCTGCCTTTGGATCACCATGGACGAATTACTTAATTTCTCAGCGTCCTGGGCAACGCTGAAGTTATAAATGGCAGAGAAAGTTCCGACCTGCATTGGTACAGAGAATTTCATCATCTAGAAGTTCCCTTTACCAATGAAGTCACACATCTAGTCACTCTCCAATAATTCCATGGGAGCATTGCCTTGTAGCACTGAGACTTCAATGCCTCTCACTGACAGAAAGAGTGAACATTTAGGGAGAAGATGGGATTGGATCACAATTGACCCTCATGGCTTAAGAGGTGTTTGTGTAGAATGGTGTGGATAGCCCTGGACTATGAACTGGGAGACCTGGGTTCTAGCCCTAATTCAATCTATGACTTTGGGCGCATTGCTTGAACTCGCTAGGACCCCTTAGCCACAACTTTAAAATAATAACAACTAGAATTTACATAGCACCAACTATGTGCCAGGCATTGTGCCAAGTGCTTCATAACAACCCTGGGAGGTAGAGGCTGATATGATCCTCTTTTTCAGTTGAGGAAACAGAGTCAACAAAGGTTATCCAAAGTCACACAGCTAAGTTAATCATCTGAGGCTGGATTTGAACTCAGGTCTTCCTGTCTCCAAGCCCAGCACTCTGTCCATTTGCACTACAGAATTAGGGAGTTGAAATTAGATGATCCTAAATTCCCTTCTAGCATTCTGTATTTGCCATTGCTCTAACATGGAGAAAACCCTGGTGGCTTCTGGGAACTGCTGCAGTATTGCTCATTGGGACTTAAAAAGATACTAGCACCCTCACCACATTGAGAAGAAATTCTTTGATCAAGCCTGTTTAGACAGGCTTAGCTTAGACAATTTCTTTTAAATCAAGCCCTTTTTCACACTGTTTTCTGATTAGATCTCGTCACCATTGCACTACCAATATAGTCTTCCAGTCCCTTGGACCTCAGTTCTCTTTCCTTGTATTTCATGCTCCCTCTTCTCGTTAATTAACCCTTCTGCTCTATATAGGAAATGATGCGGTAGGAGAAATGCCTGCTGTGGACTCAGGTGGCCTAGGTTCACATCCCACCTCTCATAATTACTGTGTCACTTTGGACAAGCCACAATCCATCTGTTAAAGCTAGATGAGACAGTCTTTGAGGTTCTCCCTCCTCTAGCTCCTAATCTTGTACAATCTACCTCTTCTTTCTGGTCCCTCGTAATCCTATCATTTCAGACTTTTCCTGGCATTTCTGCCACTAGAACCACTAGTTCCAGTGGTTTCTCACTAGGCTGTAGTCTGGAATTCACCATGTACCAGAAACCTCTTCATCTTAGGAGATCACTTCAGCCTTGGAATTCATACCTCGAAAGTACCCTTTGCTCCTTCCCTCTAACTGGATGGCTCCTCCCAGAACCTCTATTTAAGAGAGGTGTTTGAGTCAACAATCTCTTTATTTCTCAGGGGGCTACACTCTGGAGCAGGGGTGGGGAACCCCCACATGTGGCCTTCTAGGTCCTTGGGTGCAGACTTTTGACTGAGTCCAAGTTTTACAGAACAAATCCTTTTACTGAGGGATTTGTTCTGTGAAGTTTGGATTCAAAGGGCTGCCCTTGAGGACCTAAAGGGCCACATGTGGCCTCGAGGCTGCAGGTTCCCCACCCCCATTCTGGACTTTTCTATCATGACCCCCTTTTCTTTTTCCCTCCCTTTTCAGTTTTCTTTTATGTATCGTCTTTCTCTTTCAGAATGTAGGGTCCTCAAGGGCAGTGACTGTCTTTTTGCTTCTCTTTGTATCCCAGTGCTTAGCATAGGGCCTGGAACATAGTAATTGCTTCATAAATGCTTGTTGAGTAACTGTCCTGTGAGAAGGACACAGATGATTCCTGGCCCCATGTTCTGCTGCTTCTGTCCGGCTCCAGCTATAGGACCTCCTATTGGTTATATGGATATATTCTCAAAAGTATATGGATATATTCCCAAAAGTATCATGCAAATGTAAGTGAGGTCTGAGAGGCAGTATAATGTAGTAGAAGACTCCTGGATTTGAGTCTGACCATTATTAGCTTGTGTGACCTTTTCTTTCTGGCCCATAGCTTCCTCATAGTAAAATGAGGCTGAACTGGATAATCTTTAGGGTCCCTTCCCTTGTTAAATATATGATCTTGTGAAATATACATATACATATGTGTATATATACAGATACATATAGATATATATCAGGGTCTATTATATATATTCTCAATATATATCAGGGTCCTGGGACACACCGAGGATGCCCAAGAGAATAGGGCTCAGAAATCATTTTCTTTTTCTTTCTTTTGTTTTCAGAAGTGAGTTTTATTCCCAGATTATCTTTATCACAGATTTTCCTCCTCCATACAACGAGAAGATTTCAAATTAGGTGATCTCTAAGGTACCCAGAAGTCATTTTCAAGGAGTGGCTATTGCTGTCCCTATGACACAGATTCATCATATTTTTGGCATTCTCTTTACCAAAGACTTTGGGCATCTTATAACCTAGAACAGAGGTGGGGAATCTGTGGCCTTGAGGCCACATGTGGACCTCTAGGTCCCCAAGTGTGGCCCTTTGTTGAACTTCGGTGTTCCAGACCACAAAACTCCCCCAGAGATGTCAAACACAGGGAAACAGAAAGACAGAAGGAAATCTGCCTAAGAATACTAGAGACCTCCATTGTCATCCCGCCTTCCCTCACTCCCCCTCCCCCCACATACTTGCTGCAACCTTTTTCTAGATGTAACTACACGTACTGAAAGGTCTTGCTTGACTCTGTTTCTGCCTCCTTCCAAGATTATCAGCCCAGCTGTTGAAGTATAGTAAATGCAGCCCAAAGATTCTGGGCTTCTCTTGGTTTTATCTGTTGCCTCCAAGCAGTTTCAGAATGGGAGAGGTGCTAGTGAACTCCTCAGGATTATTATTTAATTACGGTTTTCTACCTCCATGGTTCCCAATCCTGGCTCCCTCAATGTAGTAATTTATCCTACATACTTTTGTCTGATTACTGTTGTTGATATTCTATCAATAACACCAGAAATCAGTCCCATGAACTGAAAGTGACTCAGTCTCCATGGTTTAGGTCTAGGTCTCATAGGAATATGGTCTAATAGACCAGGTTGGTCACTGTGAAGACAGGTAGCAGGGTAAAGGTAAAGGCACATAACCCTTGTTTGAAGTGACCATTGTCAGGAAAGCCAACAAGGCAACATAGGGGTCTGGAGCTAGGGGGTAATTGCTACTGGATCTAGCAACCCGAGGCTAGGAGAGGTCTATTTCAGTAATTATTCTCACAAGTACTCCAAAATTTCTGGTATCTTTTAAGCAAGAGCAGCCTAGTCCTATCTTCTTTGGCCTGCTATGTATGGTGGCCATTATGGATTTAAAAGGTTTTCATTGGTCACTGGTCAGGTATTCTCATTTTCCCTATTCTCTGAAAGGGGTACTATCTTTTGATGGATAAAGGAGCAGGAGGGCAGTCTTTTTTTTTTCTTTTTTCTTTCTTTCTTTCTTTTTTTTTAATGTTCTACAATCACTACCATAAAACTTAGATTTTTACCTCCCCACACCTACCCCCCACCACCCCCCTCCCTCCCCAAGACAACATACAATTCTATATAGGATCTACATATACTTTCCTATTGAATACATTTTCACTATGGTCATGCTGTGTAGACGAACTAAAATAAATGGAAGAAATCATATAACAGATCAAAACATGATACACACACACACACACACAAACACAAACATGATCTGCTACATTCTGCGAATGAATTCCGTAGTTCTTTCTCTGAGTGTGGAAGGCATTTTGCCTTCGAAAACCATTGGGTATTTTTTTTTTTTTTGCAAGTTCTTGTGTTATTACGAAGTTCCAAGTCTACCAGAAAAAGCTCTCACACACTGTGGTCGTTGCTGTGCACAAAGTTCTCCTGGGTCTGCTCCTTTCACTCAGCATCAGATCATATAAGTTTTGCCAAGCCTTTCTGAAGTGTTCTTGCTCATCATTTCTTATAGCACAATAGTACTCCATTACATTCATATACCATAATTTATTCAGCCATTCCCCAATTGATGGGCATTCCCTTGACTTCCAGTTTTTGGCCACTACAAAGAGTGCTGCTATAAATATTTTTGTACATGTGGGACACTTTCCCATTTTTATGATCTCTTGGGGATACAGTCCTAGAAGCAATATTGCTGGGTCAAAAGGTATGTACATTTTTGTAGCCCTTTGGGCATAGTTCCAAACCACTCTCCAGAATCGTTGGATGAGCTCACAGCTCCACCAACAATGAATTAGTGTTTCAACTCTCCCACATCCTCTCCAACATTTATCATTTTCCTGTTCTGTCATGTTTGCCAATCTGATAGGTGTGATGTGGTACCTCAGAGTTGTTTTGATTTGCATCTCTCTAATCAACAGTGATTTAGAGCATTTTTTCATATGATTATAGATATCTTTAATTTCTTCCTCTGAAAATTGCCTGTTCATATCCTTTGACCATTTATCAATTGAGGAATAACTTGTATAGTTGTACATTTGACTCAGTTCTCTATATATTCTAGAAATGAGGCCTTTATCCCCAAGATTAGCTGTAAAAATTCTTTCCCAATTTACTACATCCCTCCGAATTTTGGTTGCATTGGGTTTGGTTGTGCAAAAACTTTTCAGTTTAATGTAATCAAAATTATCCATCTTGCATTTCATAATGCTTTCTATCTCTTCTTTAGTAAAAAATTCTTCCCTTCTCCATAAATCTGATAAATACACTATTCCTTGCTCCTCCAGTTTGTCCATGGTATCAATCTTTATACCTAGATCGTGTACCCATTTGGACTTTATTCTTGTGTATGGTGTCAGGCATGGGCCTATGCCTAGTTTCCGCCACAGTGTTATCCAGTTTTCCCAGCCATTTTTGTCGAACAGTGAGTTCTTATCCCAGAAGCTGGGGTCCTGGGTTTATCAAACAGGAGACTGCTATATTCCTTGCCTACTATGTCTTGAGTGCGAAGTCTATTCCACTTGTCTACCCTTCTGTTTCTTAGCCAGTACCAAGTAGTTTTGATAATTGCTGCTTTATAGTACAATTTGAGATCTGGTAGCACTAGGCCACCTTCCCTAGCATTTCTTTTCATTAGTCCCTTTGATATTCTGGATCTTTTGTTCTTCCAGATGAATTTTGATATTATTTTATCCAGCTCTAGAAAATAATTATCTGATAATTTAATTGGTATGAGGAGGGGAGTCTTAATGACCCAGGCTTAGGACATCAACCCTCTAGTCTTGTCAAGTGGCGTTAAGTTCTAAGGTGATAAAAGACCAGAACAGTTTTCAGTGTACCAGGTCAAAATCATGGGTTCAAATCCCAGTGGTGTCCATTATAAACTTTGGTTTTGTCCTATGGTGGGTTTTTGTTCTGGGGCTGGTTTTTGACCCACAACCTTCATGGTCAGAAAGGAAAGCTGGTGAGAGTATGTATAGATCAGTTCAAGCCCATACTGACTATTAGGAAACAACTCAGAATACATGCCCAACTCATAGTGGATTGGTAGTATTGTCTTTGGTTATGAGCATTATGCAATATGAGAACAACTATGTATGTATTTATAGGATGATCCATGATTTCAAGACGTTTTGCTAAAATTCAAGCTTGGAAATTCTTATCTGCCTTCAAGGATCATTTCAGGTGCTAGGTCCTCTTTGAAGCCTTCTCTGATTCTCCTCCTCAACCAATATTTAGTGTTCTCTCTCTCCTTAATTTATCTTGTACTTGCTTATCAGTAGTATGTGTGTCATATCCTCCCAGTAACATGTATCTCCTTGAAGGCTAGGATTGTTTTCTTTTTGTCTTTGTATGCTGAGTACCTGGCATAGAGTCTGGCACATGGTATGAATTTAGCAATTGTTTGCTGAATTTAATTGAATTATAAGATGGTCATAATGTTTTCTGTTTCAGTGATCCCCAAAGACCATTTTCTTTAATATCATGATTCATCCAGGAATTTTATATAACTGAATCCTGGAGCATCAGGATGAATTAATCAACTAATAGGCATTTTTATTAAGCATCTAGTATAGTAAGAATATATGCTATACACATAGATACATATATTCTTATAATATATAATATAGTATATACAGTCCGTCTTCAAAATTCATTATGTTTAACATTCATGACTTAAAGTCTTTGTATAATTTTATTAGTAACCTCATTTTCACTTTTGTATTGGTAACTGCACATATTCCCAGCTATGTGAAGCAGCGAAAAAATAAGAGGTGCACAGGTTTATTGAGTAACTGGTCTCCTGCTAGGTGCTTTATTGGTTTATTCACCCTATCATTGTAAAGAGCTCCCTGTGCATTTGTGGCATATTTTAGTTGTTTGCCTTTAAAACTCAAGTTTTGTGTTGCAGCTATTCTCCCAAAGTGTGAATCCCCAAGCATGCAAAGCCAGTGATGCGGCTTAGTGAGAAAATAATGTTAGACAACTTTGAGCCAGAATGTCTGCATCTACTGTTGGAGGAGAGTTTAGTGTTAACCAAGCTACGAAATCTGAAGAAAGGAGGAAAGCATTTCAAACTGGTAGGTCCTTCATCAACTCTAGGCCACCAGCTGTGATGTGTCCACATCTATGACTATTGGGGGTTATGTCAAGACCTCTCACCAGTCTCCAATCTTTAAACAGGTGTAACTAAATTCCTAGCAACCTCACCCCTGGTTTTCAGATGCTGGTCTAGGTAGAGAAGCTTGCAACAGTATGGTATATAGTAAAACATCCTCATATCACCATCTGATACAGTGGAAGGTAAGATTCAGGTTAAAAAATGTTTTAGTTTTAAGAATTTTATTTTGATGTACAGTAATTATGGTGTCAGCTAGATGGTGCAGTGGATAGAATGCCAGGCCCGAAGTCAGAGAGATTCATCTTCCTGAGTTCAAATCTGACTCAGATACTTGCTAGCTGTTTGACCCTGGGCAAGTCACTTAACCCTGTTTGCCTCAATTCTCATCAATAAAATGAGCTGGAGAAGGAAATGGTGAACTCCTCCAGAATGTTTGCCAAGAAAATACCAAAAGGGGTCCCAAAGAGTTGGACATGACTAAAAAATGACTCAACACCAACAAATATATGATACTTTGATTTAATGGGTTATGAAAAGTGAATAGTCTGAAATCAGTGTTGTTGTTTTAATTGAAATGTTAGCACAAAAGGCACAGAATTCTGTGGAATTACTGTCAAGAAAAATGTTTTGTATGTTACTGATTTTATTTTGTGAATTGCATTTTATGAATTATTTCAAGGTTACTGAAGTAGGAAAAGTGCATATTATCAGAATTAATGTTTTATTACAAAGAATTGTATGCAGAAAGTGTATTTTCAGCAATCACTAGTGAAAGATTAGTTTATGGTGGTCAGGAAACCTAACCCTTTATTTATTTCCCATGGATTCAGTGTATTGACATTTATTTGCATTTTTGACTTTCATGCCATTTTCTAAGAATGTTACCCCCTGTGAAAGTTGAGGGTTGACTGTATTCTATAGCACAGTAGGTCACTGAAATCTAATTTGGCAGTCTATAGTCAGGAGTCAGAAAGATAGTGAAGTCCTCCCTCTGACATCTACAACTGTTAGACCTTGGGCTAGTCACTCAACACTCTTAGTGGTCCTACGTAATTCACTAAGAATATCCAAGTGGAAGAGTAAGTGCTCTATTGTTAGACGGGGTTCCTCCTGGTGATCCTCCCAAGTCAAGGAAATTACAGGTCTGGGACAAAAAAACAAACCAAACCAAACCTCGTATAGGGACTGTGTTAGGTGGGGATACAAGCACAAAAATGAGATAATGTTTTCCTTCAAAGAGCCTTAAATCTGTTGAGGAATATGACAGCATGTTTGTAAGTAAGTAAATACAGAATAAACACGTAGGACTGGAGATGCTGAGTGGGCTCTAACCACTGGGGGGATCAGGAAAGGCTTCTTGAAGAAGATGGCGCTTGAGCTGGGTCTTGAAGAAAGATGGAGCTTCCAAGAGATGGAACTGAGGAGTGAGAACATTTGTGCAAAGAAACAATGGCCAGAGATGGAATGCCAACTACCAGGGACAAGTGTATCAATTTGACTAGAGTGTGTAGCTAAGAGTGTGAGAGAGAATTTTTTTTTAATTTTAGCTATCCTAGCTATTTGTGATTAGCTTATTTTTTTCAATTTTTAAAACATTTATTTAATGTTTTGAATTGTAAATTCTCTCTCCCTCCTTCCTCCTCCCTGCCTCCCTGAGAGGACAAGTAATCAGATATAGGTTATACACATGTAATTATGTAAAACATTTCCATATTAGTCATTCTATACAAGAAGACTCAAATAAAAGGAAAAAAATAAAAGAAAGTGAAAAACAACATGCTTCAGTCTGTATTCAATCAATATTAATTCTTTCTTTGGAGGTGAAGAGTATGCTTCATCATTAGTCCTTTGGGATTATCTTAGATCATTACATTGCTGAGATTAGCTAAATCATTCACAGTTCTCCATCAAACAATATTTGTATTTCTATGTACAATGTTCTCTTCTGTTCACTTCATTCAGCGTCAGTTCATGTAAATCTTACCAGGTTTTTCTGAAATCATCCTGCTTGCCATTTCTTACAGCACAATAAAATTGCATTATAATCTACCATAGCTTGTTTAATTCCCCAATTGCTGGGCATCCTTTTGATTTCCAATTGAGAGAATAGTGTTTAATCAGCCTGGAAATATGGGCTGAAGCTAGTTTGCAAAGAGTGTCAGAAGAATTTAAATGACAAATAATCCAAAAGTCATCGGGATGGAGACATGTGATGGGCATAAGGAGGCTTTCATATGCCATAAACATTTTGCAAAAAGATTGAAGGATGTTATTGAGGATATACACCATGGGAAAAGGAGATGGGCCAGTCATGTGCTGAGAATGAAAGACAAGAGATGTATAGCCCAAATGATATTAAAATTAAAAGCGCACAAGAGGAAGGCTTCTAGCACATGGGGTAGATTCTTTATACAGAGAATTTGTGGAAAAGTGTAAATATAATAAAGGATGAAAAGACAGGGAGGGATATTGATATGCATCAACAGAGATAGTGAATATTCCCTCATACCTATGAAATCATTGTTCCTTCAAAGTATCAAAGGATACATAGTTTCTCCATTTGAGTTAGGAGACCCAGACAATAATCCTTCATCAAGTGACCTTGCACAGCCCTCCCTCACTCAAAACAAAGTCAAGTGCAAGTCATGTCATCATTTCTCTGATGGCATGGCCTTCTTTGGCAACAAAGGATGAACACACTCACAAAAACTTATGAACCAAATTTTGGACTCATTCTCAAGTGCTTACAATCCAAGGCAGACCAAGAAATATTTTGCAGATTTGTATAGTGTACTGACTTATCTTCCTAAGTTCCAATCCAGCCTCAGACACTTACTAGCTGTATTACCCTGTGTAAGTCACTTAACCCTGCTTGCTTTAGTTTCCTCATCTGTAAAATGAACTATAGAGGGAAACGGCCAACCACTCCAGTATCTTTGCCAAGAAAACCCCAACTGGTATCAGACATGACTAAAAAATGACTAAATGACAACATAGTGTACTGAAGGTCCTTTTATCATTCTGAATAATTATACGATGAACCAGAGAGATTATCTAGTAGAATAATAATCATAATAATAACTTTTACATAGTGCTTTAATTTGATACTTAGGTAGGTGCTATTATTATTCCCCTTTACAGAAGTGATACAGACATGTAAGTGACTTGCTCAGGGTCATGAAACTAGTGTCTAAAGCAAGATTGGAATCCAGGTCTTCCAGATTCTAAGTCCTATGCTCTGTCCGCTGAGCTACTTAGCTGCTCCCCTCATTTTAAAAGTAACCTTTACATTAAATACAGAAAAGCTTCATTTGTTTTAACAATGTAATTCAAGTATAATTTTTATTCAGTCTGGGCTAGGCTGAAATCTACTTTTGTCTTACTGATCATTTATAAAGATTCAGCCCTTTTGTTGCTCATTACAAAGGCCTTCTCTATTAGTGAAAAGGACCTTTACGGGGATCACTTTGTTAGCACTTAGTTGTAGTTACTTTATGACCTAGAAAGCAATAAAAGAAAATTCTGTTTTTCCAAACTTTCATTAACCTTGATTAGTCTTTCCCCAAATTAAGTAGCTTTGTCTACATTATATTTCAGGGCCTTTTGGAGACAGACAGATGAAAGTAAACCAAATAAACTACCACCAAAAATACTTCCCCGAGTTTCCAAGTAGACTCCTCTATTTTGTCAGTGAGGGCCTACAGTTGTAGATCTATCAGGACTTGACTCTGTTTCTACAACTCTATACAGTCTGTCCTGCCAAAGGAGGTCTTTTTTGGGAAGTGAAAAAAAAAGCCTATGGCAGGATGGAACTTACCACAACTGGGGTATTAACCAAAATGCTTTCCTTCTTTTGACCTATGGTAACACAGGGATCCTGATTTCAGCTTTCTAAAGACAAGGCCTAGTCATTAGCATTTTTCAAAGAAAGAGACAAAGACTTCAAAGACCTGATTTGTCTCAAGTCATGTACCAAAGCCAAATGAAGAGGAGGTAAGACCCCAGTCTGCTTCCAAAATTGGATCCTTTTCGTCCTATTCCCAGCACTCTTACCTCCAAGCTTCATTTTTAGTTTTCTAAAGGAGTTGGGGGAAGTGGAAACAGCTGGGGACATGCCAAAGAGAATGTTATACCAAACCATAAGGGGTATGATTGCGTATGAATGGAATGGAATATTGTTGCCCAACTAAGAAACAACCAGCTTGAGGAATCAGAGAAACGTGGAAAGATGTGATTTGATGCAAAGTGAATTGAGCAGAACCAAGAGAATTGTCTGTTACAAAGAGAACAATGACTACAATAATGCAAACCAAAATGGCTCTTAAGTGGCTGCCATTTTTATTCTCATTGGTCATTGTAATGACTGTCCCTGCTGAGTGCACACAGCCCTCTTCTTGGCAGAGATGAGGGAGATGAAGGGTGCAGAATGTTCTGTAAAGCTATTAGGCTCAGTTGGGTTTGCTTAATTGCTTTTCTTTGTTAAAAGGAAGGGTTCAATATGGTTGAGGCATATTGGGAAATTATTGTGGTATAAAAACAAAAGACATCAATAAAGTTTAAAAAAAACCTAAATAAGTAAAGGGCATGGAAACCTTTACAAAATGAAAATTAAATGAAATAAGAAAAAAATCACAGGGAACCTCCAGAGACTTATTTTTCTCCCTTAAAATTTTTCACCTAAAATTAAAAGCAAAGAGACACATGACATCATCTAATGTCCATTCTCCATTTGGAAATCATTTTCAGAAAACAATGGCAGTCCACTGAGGGGAAGGGAGAGAAGTTAAGCCAGCTCCTGTGATGTTTCCTAAGGGATCCCTTAGGCATCTCTCCCTGCTTTGCTGTTCTTTTATATTATTCCTAATAATGAACTGTAATGAAAAATAGCTGGCTGTTATTTCAATAAGTAATTAATCTACATGAAATATAATTTTGGAGTCAACTTTTTTCTTTCCTAAAAAATGTCAACTATTTTAACCCAACTCTTTTGAAATGTTACTTTTCTCCCCCTTTCCTTTCCCTTTCTTTGTGGTATAGTCTAACTTCCTTTGGGCATCTAGGGGGCAAGGTAGAGGGCTGGGCCGAGAGTCAGGAAGACCTGAGTTCAAATCCAGCCCCAGATGCTAGCTGTGTGACCCTGGGCAAGTCACTTAACCCTGTTTGTCTCAGTTTCCTCATCTGTTGAATGAACTGGAGAAAGAAACAGCAAACTACTCCAGTATCTTTGCCTGGGGTCACAGGAGTTGGACACAATTCAACACCAACAGCTAACTTCCTTTTGGGAGTTGGAAAGGGAAGTTTAGTTCTGTGATCACATCTTTGCAAGGAATTTCCAACATGGAAAATCTGTAACTACTCAGTAAGCTACAGTTTTAAAGAGTTGCCAGAGGCACTGATAAAATACAACATCTTGACTTCAAGGCCAGCCCTCTATCTTTTAGGCTAAGCTAACTTTCTATACTATATCGGAATGGGGTTAGTGATAATGATTAGATCTGTGATTTCATTGGGAACTCTCATGTGAGGAAACTCCTTCTATCAATGTAGGTCTGCATCTTCTCTGAAATTTATTATCTCAGTGAGTTGCCAAGAGCTGTGAGAGGAATGATTTGCCTAGGGTCACACAGCCAGTACGTGTCAAAGACAGAACTTGAACCCAAGTCTTCCTGGTTTTGAGGTTGGTTCTCTATATGACTTAATCATCTTGTTTTTGGATAGCAAGAGCTTAATAAATAGTTGTTGATTGATTTTTTCTGATGGAACATAAGTTCCCTGAGGCCAAGGACTGTCTCATTTTGTTGGGGGTTTTTTTCTCTCCAGTGCCTAGCATATGATGCTTCATAAATGCTAATAATTGGTTGATAGATTTCAGCACCATGTTTATTCCTTCATTTGTACAATTTCATTCTCTCTCTTCTTTGCAATTTCCAGTGTAGAGCTCTGACTGTTTAGACCTCACTTAAAACCATGTAATCATAGAATTTTAATGCTGGTGGGGACCTTAGAGAAGTCTCCTGGTCATCTAAGATCACTGTTGTCTACAGAGGAGTGGGGTATGACTGACAGTAAGAAACAGTTCCAACAACTGATACAGAGATCATTGAGAAGATTCCCATGGTGCCTTAATTGGGTCAAACTAAAGTACAAAAACTTTAACACAGGAAAAATAAGTGAAAATTTTCAGCAATGTGCAGATGACATTGATAATATGATTTTTTCTTTTTTTAAATTCTAATTTATTTATTTATTTTTAGTTTTCAACATTCATTTCCACAAGATTTTGAGTTCCAAATTTTCTCTCCATCTCTTCCCTCCACCCACCCCAAAGCAGCATACATTCTGATTACCCCTTCCCCCAATCTGCCCTCCCTTCTATCACACCCCTCCCTTCTCTTATCCCCATCCCCTCTATTTTCTTGGAGGATGAGATAGATCTCTATACACCATTGTCTGTATATCTTATTTCCCAGTTGCATGTAAAAACATTTTTTAACATTCATTTTTAAAACTTTGAGTTCTAACTTCTCTCCCTTCCTCCCTCCCCACCCATCCCCACTGAGAAGGCAAGCAATTCGATATATGTTATACATGTGTAGTTATGCAAAAGATTTCCATAAAAGTCATTTTGTGGAAGATTAACTATATTTCCCTCTATCCTATCCTGCCCCCCATTTATTCTATTCTCGTTTTGACCCTATCCCTCATCAAAAGTATTTACTTCTAATTATGCCCTCCTCCCATTTGCCCTTCCTTCTATCATCCCCCCAACCCCGTCTTATTCCCTTCTCCCTTACTTTCCTGCAGTGTAAGATGGAGTTTCATAGCAAATTGAGTATGCATGTTATTCCCTCCTTAAGTTAAATGTGATGAGAATAAGGTTCATTTTTATCCTCTCACCTCCCTTCTCTTCCCTTCCATTGAAAAAGCTTTTTCTTGCCTCTTTTTTGTGAGAGATAATTTGCCCCATTCTATTTTCCCTTTATTCTCCCAATATATTCCTCTCTTACCACATAATTTCTTTTTTTTTAGATATCATCCCTTCCTATTCAACTCACCTGGTACCCTCTGTTTATATGTATATAATCCCTCCAACTACCCAAATACTGAGAAAAGTTTCAAGAGTTACAAATATTATCTTTCCATGTAGGAATGTAAACTATTCAACTTTAGTAAATCCCTTATGATTTCTCTTTCCTACTTACCTTTTCATGCTTCTCTTGATTCTTGTGTTTGAAAGTCAAATTTTCTATTAAGCTCTGGTCTTTTCATCAAGAATGCCTGAAAGTCCTCTATTTCATTGAATGATCATTTTTTCCCCTGAAGTATTATACCCTGTTTTGCTGGGTAGGCAATTCTTAGTTTTAATCTTAGTTTCTTTTACTTCTGGAATATCATATTTCAAGCCCTTCTATCCCTTAATGTAGAAGCTCCTAGATCTTGTGTTATCCTGATTGTATTTCCACAATACTCGAATTGTTTCTTTCTGGCTACTTGCAATATTTTCTCCTTGACCTGGGAATTATGGAATTTGGCTACAATATTCCTAGGAGTTTTCCTTTTGGTATCTCTTTTAGGAGGCGATCAGTGGATTCTTTCAATATTTATTTTGTCCTCTGGTTCTAGAATATCAGGGCAGTTTTCTTGGATAATTTCATGAAAGATGAGGCATAGGCTCTTTTTTTGATCATGGGTTTCATGTAGTCCCATACTTTTCAAATTGTCTCTCCTGGATCTATTTTTCAGGTCAGTTGTTTTTCCAATGAGATATTTCACATTGTCTGCTATTTTTTCTTTCCTTTTGTTTTATAATTTCTTGATTTTTCATAAAGTCATTAGTTTCCATCTGCTTCATTCTAATCTTTAAGGAATTATTTTCTTCAGTGAGCTTTTGGATCTCCTTTTCCATCTGACCAATTCTGCTTTTTAGGGCATTCTTCTCCTCATTGGTTTTTTGGATCTCTTTTGTCATTTGGATAGTCTATTTTTTATAGTGTTATTTTCTTCTGCATTTTTTGAGTCTCCTTTAGCAAGCAGTTGACTCATTTTCATAATTTTCTTGCATCACTCTCATTTCTCTTTCCAATTTTTGCTCTACTTCTCTAACTTGACTTCCAAAATCCTTTTTGAGTTCTTCCATGGTCTGAGACAAATTCATATTTTTCTTGGAGGCTTTGGATGGAAGAGCTTTGACTTTGTTATCTTCTGTTTGCATGCTTTGGTCTTCCTTGTCACCAAAGTAAGATTCTATAGTCTGATTCTTTTTTTGATTTTTGCTCATTTCGCCAGTCATTTACTTGACTTTTGAGCTCTTTGTCAAGGAAGATCTCTGCTTCCAGTGGGGGTGAGAGGGTGTACTGTCAGCCATTCGATTCCCCCCCACAGTTTGTGGGCTTAGAGCTACAGAAACAGTCCCTGTCTCTGCCCCTGCTGTTGTTGTGGCTGCTGTGGGTTCCTTCGCCCTCTTCCCCCTCTGCTGCTCTGGGCCTGGGGCTAGACCATTCCACTCTCCCATGCTGGTCCCACAGGCTTTTTCCATTGACCTTCCAATTTGTCCTTGGTGTTTTGGGGTCTTGAAGTCTGGAAACCACCACAGGTGTGAGAGATTCAGTCTCCCCAAGGTCTGCTCAGGTTCTGTCTGTGCCAGAGTGGCCCATGCTGGACTGTGTGCTGCCCCCTGTGTGGTGAGAGAGACATTTCCCAGAGATCTTTCAAGCTGTCTTGAGCTGGAGATTTGCTTCACTCCATCATTCTCTGGGTTCTGTAGCTCCAGAATTTGTTTAGAGAAGTTTTTTACAGGTATTTGGCTGGGCTTGGGGGCAGTGCTCTAGAAAGTGTATGCTTTTATTCAGCCATCTTGGCTCCACCCCTGATAATACAATTTTTCTTACATGGCTTAAATGTGAAGTCTTTTTTTTTCTAGTTCCCTTGCATCCAACCAAGACTCTAACAACCATTCCAGATAAAATGGACACAGGTACTAATTAAAGGTCTCTATTAAAAAAAAACAAACTACAATAACAAAAAATGTAAATATCTTCTAGATTTCCTCGATAACTTGTTGTGCATTAAAGGTCCCTAAATTATTTGTACCCTTTGACTCAGAGATCCTATTACTAAGTTTGTACCTCAAAGAGGTCAATGACAGTAAGAAAAGACTCATATATGCAACTATATTCGTGACTGTACTCTTTGTAATAGCAAAAAGCTGGAATTATTATGTCCAGAATGATCAGAGAATGACTGAACAAATTATGGTATATGAATGTAATGGAATCTCATTGCACAATAAAAGTACTAAGTATATGAATATTTTTTAAAATATGGGAAAATTTGTATGAAGTGATATAAAATCAGCCAGTCAACTATGTGCAGGGTACTGTGTTGAAGGCTTAGGATATTAAAAAACATTAAAAACAGTTTCACCAGTCCCTCTGTCTCCTCAACTCCCATTTCCTTATCTCTGGCACTATGTTTACTTTATAATAGATTATCTTGTATATACATAGTTATTTGTATGTTGTCTCTTCCATTTAGAATATAAGTTCCTTACTGTGCCCAAAGGGCTACAAAAATGTACGTACCCTTTGACCTAGCAATATCGCTACTAGGACTGTATCCCCAAGAGATCATAAAAATGGGAAAGGGTCCCACGTGTACAAAAATATTTATAGCAGCTCTCTTTGTAGTGGCCAAAAACTGGAAATCAAGGGGATGTCCATCAATTAGGGAATGGCTGAATCAATTATGGTATATGAATGTAATGGAGTACTACTGTGCCATAAGAAATGATGATCAAGAAGACTTCAGGGAGGCCTGGAAGGACTCATATGATCTGATGCTGAGCGAAAGGAGCAGAACCAGGAGAACTTTGTGCACAGCAATGACCACAGTGTGTGAGAGTTTTTTCTGGTAGACTTGGAACTTCATAATAACACAAGAACTTACAAAAAAGAAAATTCCCAATGGTTTTCTAAGGCAAAATGCCTTCCACACTCAGAGAAAGAACTATGGAATTCATTCGCAGAATGTAGCAGATCATGTTTGTGTGTGTGTGTGTGTGTGTGTGTGTGTGTGTGTGTGTGTGCATTATGTTTTGATTTGTTATATGATTTCTTCCATTTATTTTAGTTTGTCTACATAGCATGACTATAGTGAAAATGTATTCAATAGGAAAGTATATGTAGATCCTATATAGAATTCTTATGTCACCTTGGGGAGGGAGGAGGATGGTAGGGGATAGCTGTGGAGGGGGGGGGGGGTGTAAAAATCTAAGTTTTATGGTAGCAATTGTAGAACATTAAAAAATAAATAAATAAAATAATAAAACAAAAAAGAATATAAGTTCCTTGAGAGCAGGAACCACATTATTATCTTTTTAACTACAGTGTTTTGCACAGTGTCATACCTGGCACATATTAAGTTTTTAATAAATGTTTGTTCATTGACTGACTGATTGACTGACAGTCTCTTCCAACAAAGAGCTGACATTCTAATTGCTATATTAAAAATGGAATAAGTAACTCCATTTTGTTTTTTAACCAACACTTTGTGATAGGATATTTAAGTTTCAACTCCATGCAAGTCACTTGATTCTGGAGACTGTACAAATTTGCTCCTCCTCCCCACTGTCATCCCACAACATGAATACCCTTCTACCCCTCACCTGAGTGTCTCCTATCCCCTGTACCAATAAGAAACCAGATGACTCCATCCTTACATCCTATTTATCACTCTCTCCAAATTGTATGTTAACCACATAGAAATCAGGGACTCTTGTGCAACTGAGAACTTGGGACCTGATTTATTTTGTTTGGCAACTGCATGTCTTGCTGAATAAATCTGTTGTCTGGATGAAACTCAGTTTCTTTATTTCATTGTAACAAATGGGGGAAACTATATGAAAATAACTAGGTACATACAAGATAGGGTAAATGGGAGGTAATCTCAGAGTGAAGGGTGAGGATTAAAGGGAAGAGACTAGGAAAGGTTTGAACCCAGGTTTTCCTAATTCTAAGGGGATTTCTCTATTCACTATGCCACACTTGACAAAGAACAACTAATATAAACTACAAAAATGGAAAGTGACATATATAGCAGCTAGGTGGTGTAGTGGATAGGTCACCAGGCTCTATCCAGTTAGGAAGACCTGAGTTCAACTCTGGTCTCAGACCTGAGTGTGTGACCCTGGGCAAATTACTCCACCCTGTTGCCTCAGTTTCTTCATCTGCAAAATGAGATAGAGAAGGAAATGGCAAACTACTCCAGAATCTTTGTTAAGAAAACCCCAAATCAGGTCACCAAGATTTGTATGACTGAACAATCACTCTTTTGCCTACTTTCAAGGTTTTTTTGGTGAGTTTGGAACAGGGTTAATTAGGGAGGAGAGGAGTTGTGTGTTTATTGAAATATCCTTGCTGCATCAAAACAAAATGTTTCAATTAAAAAAATTTATTTAATCTCATTCTGATATTAAACTATTCTCCCTGTCAAAAAGTTGTAACATTTCCTTATAACTAATCTCAATTTTTTCAGGTGCCAATTGAAGGTTATTTCTTATTATCTGTCCCCAGGGTAATTAGAGGACCTGTTCACCAGTCTCCAAACAGTAACTCTTTGTTTTCCAAAGAACATGATTTTTGACCTCCTGACACACCTTTCTTCTAATAAATTAAAAGGTAGAACAAAGAAGGCTTCGCTAGAAGAGTGATATCTTCTTTTTTAAAAAAAATTGATTCTAAACTTAATAAACAAATAAAATGAGGATTTTCAGATACATAGTGAAACAGAGAGGTTATTGCATGCAACCATGAATCTCTATTAGGTGCATTTTTCTTTTAAAATATATAATAAATTCAATGTACAACTTTAAAAGTTCTTCCATTTGCCTGTGATGCTTTCTGACCTTCCTTCTTTTGTCGTCTGTGAACTTAAAGAAGAATGTTTTATAAAAATAAAATAAAATACAATTTTAAAAAATATAAATGTTTCAGTCATCTTTTTTTGGCCTTTCTTTTTTTTTTGGCATTCCTAACATTCCTAACTCCCCTTCTCCCTCCTCTTCTACCCCTAAACTGAAAAAGAAAGACAGAAAGAGAAAACCCTTGTAACAAATCTGTATAGTTAAATGAAACAAATTCCCTCATTAGACATGTCTGAAGACATATTTCATCTTCTTCATCTTGAGTTCATCACCCATCAGTTAGAGGGTGCTTCATCATGCATCATCATGGGTCCTTTGGAATTATGGTTGGTCATTGTGTCGATCAGAGTTCTTGAGTCTTTCAAAGTTGTTTCTTCATGGTTGGTCATGACATGAATCAGAACTCTCAAGTCTTCCAAAGCTTTTTTTAAAACTGTTATTGTTATTGTAAAAATTTCTGCTCCTTTCACTTTGTTATCAGTTCATCTAAATTTTCCCTTGTATTCTCCGAAATTTTCTCTTTTGTCACTTCTTACAGCACAATAGTATTCCATTCCATTCATATGCCACAATTGTTTAACCATTTCCCAACTGATAAGGAGGCCCTTAATTTCTAGTTTTTTAATTATACAAAAGAGGTACTATAAATATTTTTTGTAAATATGTATCCTCTTCTTTTTTCTTTGACCTCTTTGACATATATGCCTAATAGTGTTATCACTGCTTCCAAAGCTTTGCATAGTTTAGTAACTTTTGGGGGCCATGCTTCCAAACTGCTTGCCAGAATGGCTGGAGTGCTTCACAACTCAACTAACAATATATTGGTTTTTCAGGGCCCTTCCAAAAATTGTTATTTTCCCTTTTTATCAGTTTTGCCAGTCTGATGGTTATCCAACAGAATCTCAGAGTTGCTTTTAGTTGCATTTCTCTAATTAGTGACTTGGAACATTTTTTCACATGGTTTTTGACAGCTTAGATTTCTTTCTTTGAAAACTACTTGTTCATATCCTGTGGTCATATATCTACTGGGGAATGGTTGTTCTCATAAATTTGAATATACATATATTACATATATAACATGTATATTTATATATATATACACACACATGTGTGTCTTGGATGTGCAATCTTGTGTGTGTGTGTGTGTGTGTGTATCTTGGGTATAAAATCTTTATTGGAGAAATATACTGCAAAGTTTTTTCCAATTTTAACTGAATTGGTTTTGTTTTTGCAAAAACTGTTAAAATATTTTATCATCCAATTTATCTTAATATGATCTTATCTCTACCCCTTGTTTGGTCATGAAGTCTTCTTCTATCCATAGGTAACAGGGATTTGGAGCATGGCCAAATAATCTAAAACAGTGACACCCATATAGGAGATGCCAGGGACCTGTGACTATGAGATGTGAGAACTGGCACATGGTGGACATTCTGCATCACCCTGTCACATAGATGGGAGCAGGCTACTCAGAACTGTCTGCATCTTTAAGTTTACCTGACTGAGACTGACAGTGTTTCTGCAGCATCCAGAGGTGAAGGACTCATTCACTCACAGCAAGTATTCCAAGTAGTAACAGGAAAGAGGCCTTCTCCCTTACACCCTATGGCCTTCAGAAACAGGCTTAAGGTTTTGGCCTGTTTTCATTTGTCCTTTTCAGTTCTAGGTACAAGAAAGGGAGTTCTCAATCCAGAAGCCATAGGGACCATAGAGTCCAGGATTTCAGGTCAAATGTTGTGACCAGCCTAGCAGGAAAGCCCACAGAAGCAAGGGTCCCAGAACAAAATGAGGATGGGAGGGAACTTGGAACTTGGTCAAACGAATTCAGTGTAAGAACTGAGCTAAACTGTCAATCTAATCCCCCTTTTTCCCCCAGAGACAGAAGTGGTCTGTGTAGGAAGAACTATGCCTCAGAGGTATATGTGTGTGAGAATAATTGTATATTTTGTAAATATTCCTTTGTAAAAGCTAATCTGTTAAGTGGTTGAATAGAACTGTGGTGTTTAGACCCATAAAAATGAAGTAATACAATTAGTGGTGGTTTGAACCAAAGGTAGGGATGAGAGACTCCTTCCACCACTCCAATTCCCTGATGATATGCAAGAAAACCCTGCGAGGAAAGTGAAATGTAACATATTTGGCCTTTAGGCAGTAAGGGCCGGATAATCACTGTTACCCAGAGCTGCAAAAGATATTTTCTTCCTTGTTCCTCTAATTTATTATATGATATTTTATATCTAACTCATCTATTTAGAGCTTATTTCAATGTATCTTGTGAGATGATAGTCTCTACATATTTTCTGCCAGTCTGTTTTCTTGTTTTTCTAGCAGTTCTTATTGAGGGGTGAGTCCTTATTCTAATAGCTAGGTCTTTAGGGTTATTAAACACTATGCTACTATGTTCATTCTCTTGTATAAGTTGTGTACTTGATTGTTCCACTGATCAATCTCTGTTTTTTAGCCAGAACCAAATAGTTTGGATGATTACTGTTTTGTTATATGCTTTGAGAATTGGAACAGTGTCTTCTTAATTCTTTCCTAATTCATTGTATTACACAAATGTAAATTTTATGAAAAGCCCACTTCTGGAAATGAGTGACGGTATGTAACAGAGGGCTCTTTCCTTCAGAGAATATACAGGTATTCTGTCTCTGTTTCTTGTGTGTTTACTATATAAGGATAAAAAAGCCATTTAACTGGACACAAAACTGAACCAACCTGTAACCAAGAATGAATTTAAATTCATTCTAGCTGCAAAATTGCATAAATTCTATAAAACAATGGCCTCCAATTTTTTTCTTTTTACCATGACCCCTTTTCCTTCCTCCTCCCACATTAGATATCAGTGAAGTTTTATGATCGTAAGGCCTAAATAGGAAATAGATCAGATTGTCCCAGGCCATTCAGTCTCTTTTTCCCCTACTGCCCACCCTTCCTGTGAAGTTCAGGCTAGAACCAAAATGACCATTGCTGACCTCTTTCCAAAACTGGTGACCAACCACATATTTAAGGTATTATTCTTGATAAGAAGAGATGCGCTACTGTTGATAGGGTCAATGCTGCTCATGTTTTAGGGAAGATCTTCTGGCTATCCCCTCGCTTTCTAAAGAGTCCTGTTTTCACCTGCACTGATTTCTGTTTGGCCTAGAGATTGGGAGAGCAAGTCTTTCACTGAAGATCCTTTCCAATCCTGCTATGATAGCTGATACGTTTATGTTGTGGGTTTGGAAACTCAGGGTTTAATCTGTGAAGCTTCTCAGTAATCAACCCACTTAGAATATCAAAATCTGCCTCATTGAATAGGATATCTTTGTTTAATGCAATGGAAAAGAAAACTCATCAAAAAAGACTTGAGTTCATGCCCTTAAACAGTCAATAAAATTATCTTTCCCTCTTTATTGGACCTCTGCTTTCCCCAAGGAACAATCTATTCCTCCAGACTTATAGTACTACCCTGATTAGGCCTCCCCTTCAAGTAGTACTTATAAGTTCTTAGAGAATCAAGCAACCTTCCCCCCTGGTGAGCCCCATTTTCCTCTGAGATATCTAAAATCTTCCTGTCAAATGCTAACCACATCCAGAGAAAGAACTCTGGAGTCTGAATGCAGATCAAAGCACACTATTTTCACTTTTTGTTTTTTTCTTTCTCATGGTTTTTCCCTTTTATTCTGATTGTTTTTTTCATAACAGACTAATGTGGAAATATGTTTAACATGATAGTACATGTATAATCTATATCAGATTGTTTGCGATCTTGGGGAGGGAAGGGGGAAAAAAATTTGGAACTCAAAATTTTACAAAAATAAATGTTGAAAACAATTTTTACATATAATTGGAAAAAATATAATTAAATATATTTTTAAAAAGTCTTAGTATTATTATCCTGGATGAAATTTCCCTGAAAAGGGAAAGAACTTAGGGTCTCAGTAAAGTTGATCCCTTTCCTACTGACTTCCGCAGTCCAGATGGTCATAGTACAAGTAATGGACAAGGTTTAGCATCCTCTGTACCAGTAAAGGGTAAGTTGAACAGGGGGTGGAGTAAAGGCAGGGACTTGCCTGAGCTGTCCCCAAACCTTCCAAATACCTTTAAAAAGTGACTCTAAACAAATTCTAGAGCAGCAGAACCCACAAAAAGAAAACATGAAACAAATTTCTAGCCCAAGAAAACTTGGAAGATTGGCAGGAAAGGTCTGTCTCATGTAGGTAAGAGTGGAGTGTAGTCTAGCACAAGCCACACCAGTACAGCCCCAGTCCTGGCAAACCAGGAGCAGGCCTTGGGATTGACTGAATCAGCAATAGCAACAGGTGCTACCAGAGTTCTCAATCTAGCCACAGATAGTAATGGGGCCGAACAGCTGGTCAGAAGGAGATTACAGAGGTCTTTTTGCTAGCACTGGGGTAGGATTCTGTTGCCTTGTCCATACATGGATCTGGGTGGCAGTCCTCAGATAAGGAGGAGCATCAGTGGAGGAGGGACACTCTTCACAGTTCCAGGGCAGAAAAGAGTGCTTATGGTTGCTCATAGACCAGAGTACAGCTCAGGAGAAGTCTCCTCAGACCATACCACCTTGGAGGAACTGAAAAGTTACAGGTCCTCAGAAATAACTCTGAAAACAGTTGCACAAAACCTCTGAAGACTGAGACATTTTGCCCTCCACCCTGGAAGCAGAGCCTTACCTTAACAAAGAGTTAAAAAGTCAAGTAACAGGCTGGGAAAATGAGTGAACAATGGAAAAAAAAATCTTTGACTATAGAAAGTTACTATGGTGACAATGACGATCAAAAAACATACCCAGAAGAAGACAACAAAGTCAAAGCTCCTACATCCAAAACCTCTAAGAAAAATATGAATTGGTCTCAGACCTTGTAAGAGCACAAAAAGGATTTTGAAAATCAAGTAAGAGAAGAGGAAAAATTGGGAAGAGAAATGAAAATGATGCAAGAAAATCATGAAAAACAAGTCAACAGCCTGCTAAAGGAAACCCCAAAAATACTGAAGAAAATAACACCTTTAAAATTGTACTAACCCAAATGGCAAAAGAAGTCCAAAAAGCCAATCAGGAAAAGAATGCCTTAAAAAGCAGAATAAGCCAAATGAAAAAAGAGCCCCAAAAGGTCACTAAAGAAAATAATTCTTTAAAAATTAGAATGGAGCAAATGGAAGCTAATGACTTTATGAGAAATCAAGAAAATATAAAACAAAACCAAAAGAATGAAAAAATAGAAGACAAAGTGAAGTATCTCATTGGAAAAACAATTGACCTAGAAAATGGTTGCAGGAGAGATAATTTAAAAAGTATTGGAATACCTGAAAGCCATAATCAAAAAAAGAGCCTAGAAATCATCTTTTTAGTAATTATCAAGGAAAATTGCCCTGATATTCTAGAACCAGAGGGTAAATAGAAATGGAAAGAATTCCTGATCACTTCTTGAAAGAGACCCTAAAAGGAAAACTCCTAGAAATATTATAACCAAATTCCAGAGTTGCCAGGTCAAGGAGAAAATATTATAAGCAGCCAGAAAGAAACAATTCAAATACTGTGGAAACACAATCAGGATAACAAAGGATTTAGCAGCTTCTACACTAAGGGATCGAAGGACTTGGAATATGATTTTCCAGAGATCAAAGGAGATAGGATTAAAACCAAGAATCACCTACCCAGCAAAACTGAGTACAATACTTCAGGGGAAAATAATGGAACTTCAATGAAATAGAGGACTTCCAAGAATTCTTGTTGAAAAGACCAGAGCTGAATAGAAAATCTGACTTTAAAAAAAAAAATAAAGAGAAGCATGAAAAGGTAAACAGGAAAGAGAAACCATGAGGGACTTATTAAAGTTGAACTGTTTGCATTCCTACATGGAAAGATGATATTTGTAACTCATGAGATCTTTCTCAGTATTAGTTGGATGGAAATATATACATACACACACATATGTATACGTGTATGTGTATATTTATATGTATATATGTAAAGAAAGACAGAGGGTACAGAGTGAGATGAGTATGAAGGGACAATATCTAAAACAGAAAATTATGGGTTGAGAGGAATGTAGTAGGAGAAAGAGAAGGCAGAGATAGAATGTAGTTAATCACAGTAACAGCAACACTATGTGATGACCAACTTTGATAGACTTAGCTCTTCTCATCAATGCTGAGAATTAAATCTAAGACAATTCCAAAAGACTCATGATGGAAAATGCTACCCACATCCAGAGAAAGAACTATGGAATCTGAATGCAGACAGAAGCAAACTATTTTCTCTCTTTTTTTATTTCTTGTGGTTTTTCCCTTTTGTTCTGACTCTTCTTTCACAACATGACTAATGTGTAAATATGTTTAATATGATTGTACATGTATAGCATAGATCAGATTGTATGCTGTCTTGGGGAGGGAGGTGGAGAGGGAGGGGAAAGTAATTTAGAACTCAAAGTCTTATAAAAGTGAGTGTTGAAAGCTAAAAATAAATTTTAAAAAAGGTTAAGGGATATTAAATAGTTATGATACTGATTCTATAGCACTGGTTGAATAATATTAAGGCAATATTTACCAGGTGATTAATATCGTGGAAAACATGCTGGATGGGAGCTCAGAAGGACATTGTTACTAGAAGAATCTCCAAAACCCCTCAGGGTGACCCATAGAACACTCAGGGGGACACCTGAATTGAGAGTGTCAGTAAAAGTGGGATAAGGACTACTACCATCACTATATCACCTCACCCCCTGAGACTACCTACGTTCCTAAAGCACAAACCAAAGAACTATCAGTCTTTGCTCGTATCTGAATCTTGGTGACTCCTTTGAGGGGTTTTCTTGGCAAAGACACTAGACTGGTTTGCCATTTCCTTCTCCAGATCATTTTACAGATGAGGAAACTGAGACAAACAGGGTGACGTGACTTGCCTAAGGTCACACAGCTAGTAAGTGTCAGAGATCACACTTGAACTCAGGTCTTCCTGACTCCAGGCTCAGAACTCTATCCATTGCACCACCTAGCTGCCTCTTCTTTAGGCAAATGTAATCAAGTAGGCCTCTGGGCTGGGGTTCCTCAATTAGCCCCTAGACTTTTGCTATAGAGCCTGTTGTCCTGCTAGGAGAAAGAGCAAGAGAGCCTGATTGGACCTCTTCATGGCAAAGTTTCATGGAGCATGGTTCCAAGGAGTCTGGTGTTCCTGGGCAGATTTCCCCATTTGTCTGTTTTTGTGTTTCCTTGTGGGGGGTGAATTTCTGGGAAAAACTTATGCATTAGACTGTGCTTGTAAGTTACCCAAAGTCTTGGACACACAGAGAATACCCAAGAGCTACTATAATTATTACTGGTTTAAGTGGTAGCTGGCTCTGGAGGGTAGAAAAAGGCAAAAGAGAAAAACGGTGGACCTATTATAGGGGCAAGAATGCCTGGAAACAGTTTGGTAGGAACTATCTCACTCTCCCCACCCTCCAATCCCTAGGGAGGCAACGAGGCATCTGTCCAGTAGCACAGAGAAATTATTTCATTTTTTGCCCTTTCCGATAGATTGAGAAGCAGTAGTGATCTACTATCCATTGGAGACACTACCCAGTAAGCCAACAACACAAGGATTTGCCAACAGGCTTTTTGAGTTTATTTAGCCCTGTGTAGAATTTGAGGGGGCAGCTAGGTGTCACAGTGGATATAGCACTGGCCTTGGAACCAGGAAAACTTATCTTCATGAGTTCAAATCTAGCCTCAGACACTTACTGTGAGACCCTGGACAAGTCACTTTACCCTGTTGGGCTCAGTTTCATCTTCTGTAAAATGGGCTCCAGAAGGAAATGGTGAAACATTCCAGCATCTTTGTCAAGAAGATGCCAAATGAGGTCATGAAGACACAGACATGATGGAAACAGCTTCATAACAACAACAAAAAAATTTGATCTCACCTAATCAGGTAATAAATGTCTTGGAAAATATCATCTACTTCTTTTGGAGCAGGAGACTTTGGGGAAAATTTCATTTCTCCCTTTCAAAGCCTTTCTCATAAAGTAGCCTCAACCTACGTCTCTCAGTATTTCCCTTCTTGTCCCCTTTACTCCCATCTTGTTCCTCATGTTCACTCTGTAGTTTCCTACAGTAGAGTATTTGCAGGGATTTTTTTCATTGTACCCAGAATGCCTTTTCCCTCTATTTCTGTCTCTATAAATCCTACCAATTTTTTCAAGGCCCAGTTAAAATACCTTGTTCTCCTAAAGGCATTTCCTGATTCTTTCCCTCATGAAGTAATCTTTTCCTTTTTAGGGAACCTAAATCATTTTGTACCTTTCTAATTGTACTTTCATATTACACCTTATATAATAGTAATTGCAATAGGTGATTGCTAAACTTTCTCCTTTTAGACTGCTAAGCTCCATGAGGCCAGGACTGTGCCTAATTTTTCTATCTCTCCCTTAGTGCCTTGCAAAGGACCTTATCTATATATTAGGCACTCATCCTCAATACCTATAATGATTTCTGACATTTATGTAGCACCTTAAGGTTTCCAAAATGCATTAATCACATTTAATCCTCACAAAAACCTCATGCTGTATGTGATACAGGTATTATTATCCCAGTTTTAGAGATCAGAAGAATGAGTTTGGGACAGATTAAATGGGATGCCCAGAGGCACCTAGGTATTAGAGTATGAAGTGAAATTTAAGCCCCAATCTTCCTGGTTCAAATCCTATCACTTTATCCACTAAGCCAAGTTGTAAACAAATAAATACTTAAGGAAATGGAGGTTATAGCACTTGGTGTCACTCAGGTTGATTGTGTATATGAAGGACACAGACGGTATCCCAGCTTCTCAGGTAGGAGTTTAATTTGCCATTTCCCAATCCTGCTTAGTTATCATCAATGATCTTCTTTTGGTTCCAGAGATAAATGATAACATTTAGTTACTGAAAATCTAAGAGGACAATGGGGAGATTTAGATCACTGCTGAATGGGTAGCCTTAGTAGAACAGGAACTAGTCAGAAAGTGAATTTTCCTTCCCTGCTATTAATACAAAGAACAGCAACATTTGAGGCAGTTTCTATCTTATTAGGAGAAGACACAGAATGTTGGAACTAAAAAATCTCAACTCTTTCCACAGCACCTGAAATAAGACAATTAGAAGGTAAAGAATGAACCAGGAAAGCTGGGAATGAAGAATGTCATTTAGGAAGAGCTCCTGATAATGGAGTGACTGCTGGGAGGGAACTTTTGGAAGGACAAACTGGAAATAGAAAATCCCAATTGAATCAGCCATTGATAAAGCAAAGAATAGGAAGAAACTGCGGTGACAGAGAAAGGGACTTCCTAAAGGAGGAGGGATAAGAGAAAGAAGAGTAAGATGTACTCGTGACAAAAGTCCATCCACATTTTTTTCTTCTCCCTTGAACTCTGTCTTGGCAGGAGCGGTTGGCGCCTGCGCCAAAATCCTGGGGCAGATTTTATAACAACCTCTAGGGCAAAATTCTCCAAGTCTCCCAGCTTGGCTTACCAACGTGACTGTACATTTAAGCTGATACTCCAAGTGAATACCATACCATAGGTAAGTAAATACCCACATATTTATTTATTTATACACACGTCACATGTCAGGGACTTAGTAAGAAGGTCCCACAGACACTTATTTACAAATCTGTGGCCATTATGTGACCAAAGTATTTAAGCTTCAGCTTCAGTATGTGATCTTCCAGTGAGGAGCCCAAATTAATAAAGTATTGACTGATTTGATCTCCTTGCTGTCCAAGAGACTCTCAAAAGTATTCTCCAGCACCACAATTTGAGGTTTGCCATTTTCTTCTTCAGTGGATTAAGGCAAACAGAGATTAAGTGACTTGCACAGGGTCACAAAGCTGGTGTCTGAGACCAGATTTGAATTTGAATTCGAACTCCAGGCCCAGTGCGCTTATCTGCTGTAGCACCAAGCTGCCTCCAACTAGACCAATATTCTGACCTAGCATCCCCCATTAGGGGGGATTTTCAGTGGGAAAAAGTCCTAGGTTGGAAGCCAGATGATCCAGCTCTACCATTAGCTAGCTCTGTCGCCATGGGCAAATCACTTTACTTCTGGGTAAGTTCTTCATCTGTAAAACCAGGGCAACATTTACATTAGCATTTTTCATGTTTCCAAAATGCTTTACATACATGATCTCAATTTGACTCTTGAAACAATTCTATGAGAAGATTTGTTGTAGCTTTTTGTCCTGACTTACGTTCATTTCATTAATAAGGACCTCCCTCTGTAGAAGGAGATTGTAATTATCCTGTAATTTATAATCTTATAATTTAGAGAGTGGCCAGAGGCACTGGGAGGTTAGTGACTAGACCAAGATCACACAGCCTGTATGTGTCCGTAGTGGGCCTTGAACCTTATTGATTCGGAGGCAGGCTATCTATCCCTAATACCAGGAAGGTCTTTGTGTGGCAGGGACTTCAGCTATTATTATTTTTAGAGGAGGGAAGTGAAGCTCAGGGAGAATAAGGGATTTGTCCAAGGTCACACAGTAAATTTCAGAGGCTGGATTGGAACTCATGTTTTCCTGATTCTAAGTACTCCATTTTGTCTCTCTGTGTATACAGTGAAGGACTTTCCAAAGCATCTTCCAACTCTGACATTCTATGATTCTCTTCCTAAGTGCAAAACACTAACATTTTGGCTCCTGAGTCCAGGCAAAGGCTACAGGTCTAAGGCCCATTTTGGCAAGTGTTAAATTCTTTCTTTCCTTTGGTTAACAAACATTGATAAAGCAGCCATCAGCCTCCTTCTGAGTCACAAGACTCTCCCAGCACTTGCATAACCTAAACAGGTCCTGGAATGTAACCGCAAAGCCCTGGGTAGGCAAAGATTGGCCCCTTATGTCTTCCTCTCTAGCCCTCAGGGTTACCCTCTTTGAATTTATATTTTCCCTGGAGCCTACATTGCCTGGTGCTCAGTGGGAAGCAACGAACTCGCTGCATTAGCTGTTCCTTAATAGGCTCACTCTGTGGAACCCAACATCCTTCATTAATCCAGAAAATGAGGGTTGTTTTCAGAGATTTGGAAAGCTAATTATTTCAATGATGGGAATTAAGACTCATCTGGTACCAGACACAGATTTTGTTTGGACTCCCTGGGGAGGATGAGAACCTGGGCCTTGCACAGGTGTGCAACACAACACCCAGCCACTGTTCTTTTTGCAGAGGGAAGCAGCTGTTACTCCTAGCAACCAGTGATAACGTTTCTCTGTTGCCTAATGCGTATTGTCTCCCTTCCTGACTTCCCATGGGTCGAAATGTAATATTTGAATTCTCCATTTAGTGCGGTTTTCTTGTCTTTTCTACATTCATAGGAACACAGCTCTAGAGGTAGAAAGAGCTGCTCTAATCCAGCCCCCTCCTTTTACAGAGGAGAAAACTGGGGCCCAGGAAGACTAAGTGATTTGCCTCCAGGGTTATGTAGGTAGAAAACGTAAGAGGTGGAATTTGAACCCTTTTCATTGTACCACATGATTATTTACTTTAAGCATTTCCTGCAATTTGTTCAAGAAAACTCACTTTACCTCACTTGGTTTTGAAACTGCTCATGTAGTAAATAAGTGGCAGGATACCTATCTAAATACATTCATATATGTGTATATAATATACATACATACACATATAATACCTATATGTATACACATACATACATATACGTGTACTTATAATTGTTCAGTTCTTTCAATTGTGACTGACTCTCCATGCCCTCTTTTGGGATTTTCTTGGCAAAAATACTGGAGTGGTTTGCCATTTCCTTCTCCAGCCGATTAAGGCAAACAGAAGTTCAGTCACTTGCCCAGGGTCACACAGTTAGTGAGAGGCTGGATTTGAATTTAGGTCTTCCTGACTCCAGGCCCATTATTTTGTCCACTGAACCATGTATACATACGTAAAATCCTTTTTTGGAGATCTGGACCTGTTGAAGAAACTTCCCTCTACCAATGTACATCAGCAACATATCTGAAACATAGAGTTTTACATCATGGATTCTTAACATTTTTTTGTATCATGGACCCCTTTGTTAGTGTCATGTAACCTATAGACCCCTTCTCAGAACAGTTTTAAATGAATGAAATAAAATACATGCAATTACAAATTATATTAAAATAATTATTAAAAAAATTTTAAGTAAATAAATTCACAGATCCCAGCTTAAACATCCTGTTATAGAGCTACCTATGGTACTGAGGGGTTAAATGATTTGTCTCAAACCAGTCATACGTGTCAGAGGCTAGACTTGAACCCAGGGCTTCCTCCCATCTGAGTCACTGGTCCATCCACTATGCCAGGCTGCCTCTCAAATAGGTTTAACGCTCCCCTTAAAGTAACTTTGCTCATAGTTAATCCCACTTTGAGCTTTTATCACACTCTGGCCTAAGGAGCTAGAATATCAAGAAGTCAGACACAAGGGGGTTTAAAGAAAGAGTAATGGAGTTTAGGATTTAAAACAGGATGTATTTTTCCTGAATAAGGAATACTACTGTGCTTTAAGAAAAGATGAACTCAATGATCTTAGAAAAACATGGAAAGATTTGCATGAAATAGTGAAGAACGAAATACGCAGAACCAGGAGAATGTTCTATGTAGTAACAACAATGTTGTGTTGAGAATGAGTTTGAGCAAATAAGTCATTCTGACGATTCTAAATACCCAAATTAACTATAAAAGGCATATGAAGAAAGATGCTATCTATATCCAGAGAAAGAACTGATAAGCAGAAGTGTGTATAGAATAATTTAGCATATATACCTATTTGTGTCTAACAGTGGCTATCTCTAGGGTGAGGAAGGAAGAAAAAACAAAAAAAAGAAATTTACTTGATAACTTTGTTGTATGTTTGAAGAGAATAGCAAGTTATGCAGTTTCATATGCAATAATCTTTTTTATCGTGCTATGAATGAAAAATAAAATAAAATAAAAAAAATAAGGATAAGGCAGTTCCATGCAGGCATTTCCTAGTAATGCAGTTAAAAGAGGCATGAATCAGTAAGGCACAGTCTCTCCAGCATCTCTGGGTGGCTTTGGCTTCCCAAAACAAACACTTTGTGGGAGGTAAGTCAGATCTTCCTTTGTCACTTTCTGATCCAGGGAACAGAGTTTATCTCTTCTGTGTGTGTTCTGAATGCTGCCTCTGGAATGCTCTCAGCCTACTCCAAGATCCTGATAAGGTTCTCCCCGGAGCACAGACACAAACTAAAGATGTTGCCTGAGATTTCCTGGGCTATTTAAATAGCTGAAATAAGGAGTTTGAAACCTGAATCCTGAGCAATTAAAATGACTGGAGCTTGACCTCAGAACTGAGATAAGAAAAGGCACCTCTCTCTCTCCTTTGAAGAGGTAGGAGACCATGGGTGTGGACTATTACATATATTTGGCTTGAGTATTGTTTAGTTTTGCTGAACTGCTTTCCCCCCTTTCTTTCTCTTTTTTGTTGTTCAGTGATTCATTAGTGTCTGACTCTGTGTCCCCTCCTGGACCATACTATCTTAGCAAAGACACTAGAGTGGTTTGTTTTCCTTCCTTAGTGGATTAAGGAAGAGGTTAAGTGACTTGCCCAGGGTCACACAGCTAATGTGTTTGAAACCAAATCTAAACTTAGGTCTTCTTGACTCCACACCCAGGGCTCTATACCCTGAGCCACCTAGAAAAACCGAGATTAA
The DNA here is from genome assembly GCF_028372415.1 of Notamacropus eugenii. Classification (NCBI taxonomy): domain Eukaryota; kingdom Metazoa; phylum Chordata; class Mammalia; order Diprotodontia; family Macropodidae; genus Notamacropus; species Notamacropus eugenii. Next base: position 378,842,267 of record NC_092874.1, on the reverse strand, counting down.
ATGACTTACCCAAGGTCACTTAGCTAGTACTTGTCTCAGGTAAGGTTTGAACTTAGGTCTTCCTGACTCTTGGAACTTTTCTCTATTCACTGAGTCATCTAGCTGCCTCTTCTTTCTCTTTTATTTTTTTATTATAAGGGATGTCTCAAGAGGAGGAAGGAGGAATATATTCAGAAATGAAGATGATGTAAAATCAAATTTTTAATAGGTAAATCAATAATCAATCAATCAATAATTATTGAGTGCCTCCTGAGTAGTAAGAAAAGGGCTTTTGAAAGTGTCATGGCAAATGAATGCTGGCTTCTCAGCTAGACTGAGCTGCATTCCTTCACAGGCCCCTCCTTTCCCCCCTCTGGCTTCAAGAAAATTGCAGCGTTTAAGTCACTGAGCCTGGATTAAACCTCAATCATTACAGGTAGATGAGGCTTCCCTTTGTGTTGCTCCTGAGTCGTGCAAACCCTTTCTGTGGGGGTAAACCCATCTCTGGTGGTCATCAGATGTTTCCACTAATAGACCTCAGTGAAAACAACAATAAAAAATTAATTAAGAGAAGAGGTTGCAGCTGGGATTAGAAATGGAGGCTCATTTAACTGGATGGCAGGTTAGAATTGTGGTGAGCAGCTGTACCAAGTCAGTGGTTGTTATAGATAGGACCCAGCTTTTAGCTCTGGGGAAAAACCCCAAACCTCAATGGACTCCTTGTACACAACTGTTTCCTTGGAAGTGATGACTGCAACTATTTCCCAGGCTGGATCACTAAACTCTATTTACTTTTACCTATGTCTCAACTCAAAAAGGCACAGTTTCTTCCTGAGTGACAAAAGGAAAGAACCATATCTGTAGTCAAAGTAGTCCAGTGGCTTTGCCTATAAAGATAGCAAGTTTTGTTTGCTCGGTGTAAGACTATGAACATTTTATAATTGAATAGATAATGCTCTTTCTGGAAAATATTTTGGAACTGGGAGAGAAAAAAATCACTAAACTATACCTCCTTTTTGAGCCAGGACTGGGCAGTTACTCCAAAGAGGTAAAAAACTGATAGAAAGATGCCTTATATTTCAATATATTCAAACAAACACTTTGGTGGTAGCAATGGTTCCCAGTTGGGTAATGGGTGAATAAATTATGACTAGAATGAATATTATTGTGCCATAAGAAATAGTGACTGTGAGGAAGCCAGATGCAGAACCCCTTTATCCAAGTTCGATGGATGCCTTCAGGACAGGATAAAATCCTCAGTATGGCCCAATCAGAGGTCTGTAGCTGAGTCTGTAAAGACAATCTCTTTCTTCTGCCACCCTAAAGGAGAGAGAGCTGAAATCTTGTGAGAAGTGAGCAAGTGTTCTGAGAGGGAGAGTATGAGGACCTCCCCAGTAAGACCAAGAGAGGAGGAGAGGTCAGCTTTGATGGGAGCCCACCCAGGGCCTTGGCTTCTACAGTTGCTGCTGTCCTAACTGGCATCTAGATGCCAAGAAAAAAATATAGCTGAACTATGTGGAAGTCACCCAGAACATACAGAAGGGCCATAATTACTGTTTAGAGCAGGGCTTCTTAAACTTTTTCCACCCAGGACCGCTTTTCTCTTTTCAGCAGCTGGTATTATGTGGCCTGAGGGCATGCACAGTGCAAAGTGCGCATGTTGTATGTTCAGACCCAGGGCCCCAGTAAAGTTTCAGTGTTGCCAGAAACACCTCAGATTCATTACTCATTTGATTTACAATTAATTTTTGGTCATTGTGTGTTCAGAAACCTTTTACTATTGCAAACTCACAGTTTAAGAAGCACTGGTAAAGGATGAAACTGGGGACTTTCTTATTTTCCTGTCTCATATCATTCTGGTTCTCATTATGGGCCTATAGCCCTAATTTTAATTTCTTTAAGAGTTTGTTCACATTTTATATTTTCCATGTGTTTTCAAGAGAAACTGATTTCTCTAAGACATTGTTAATTGTTTGTTTCCTGGAGGAGGGGTAGAGGGTGATTTAAATGTAGACTAGGAGACCTGGTTAGATGGAGGGAGAGAAAGCTGGGTGGAGCTAAACAAAAGGGAATTTAATGGATTCATATTACTGTAGCTTCCCCAAAGGGGAGAATAAGTTCAAACACAATTCTGAACATAGGAGTCCTCTCGTGGGAGGAGGTTTGATAAGTGAATCTGAGACAGTGGCCACAGGCAACTTCTTTCCCAGGTTTAAATTAATCTTATCCAATTGCCTACCATTTTCAGAAAAGGAGAGGGGAGGGAGGGAAAAAAATTTGGAACTCAAAATCTTGTAAAAATGAATGCTGAAAATTTTCTTGACATGTAATTGGGGTTGGGGAAAATAAAATACTATTTAAAGCCAAAAAACCGAATCTTATCCTCCATGAGGGGCAAAGTGAGTTCGTTAGAAATGGAAAAGTCAGGGGTACAGGGGATGGGAAAAAGGACCTCCATCCACCTGAGAATAGGGGCCAGAGAGGGAGAGTGGCTAGTTTTCCTCAGATGAATTTCATCTAGCCTCATCCACTGCTAGACAGAGAAACATGGGAAGACTTATATGAATTGATGGAAAGAGAAATAAGAAGAACCAGGAAAATAACAGGCAGAGCCTCTACAATAATGTATATGAAAAGAACACATGGGTATTTCATAGGGTTGTCTTCTTTTCTCTCTGTATACTATTTCAATTGGTGATCTGTCAGCTCCCATTGATTGTTTTTTTTTCAGGGACTCAGGAAAAAGCTTTATTGGGAGGGGGAGGATTGGATAAGGAGCAGGCTCAGCCCCACTGAGGGAAGAACCCAGCATCTCTGCCCTGCCCTGGCTCTCCAGAGGCAATGGAGAGTTCCGGCTTCTCCTGAAGCAGGTGTGCAGGCTTTGGCTGTGCAGCCCAGGGGAACAAGCTCACAGGAGTCTAAGACAGAGGAAAGGAGGCGTCCCTGTGTGTACCATCTGCTTTCCATGGCCAAGGTTGAGTCATCTGGTTCATACCACTGCCTCCTAGTGCCCAGGCTGAGCCTCAGGGCTCCGGTTCCTTCTCTTGTGGCTAGGGGAGAAGCAACCACTGTCCAAAGAGTCTGGATTATGCCTGCTCCTGGGTGCCTAGGACCTAGAGGAAGGGGAGGGTGAGACATGGTGTTGGGTGGCTCTGTGTCTATCTGGGGAGGGGAAGGAGGATGATGAGGTGGAGCGTCTCTTGGAATGTTTTTCTTCTCTTTCTTATGTTTCTTCTTTTTCTTCTTCTCTTTCTTGACTTTCTTGTAGTTTTCAGGCCTCACGTGTTTTCCACTTGGCCACCTGTGGGGCTGATGGCATCGCTGTGGCACTGCTCTCCACCTTGTGATGCCCAGCTCGACAACTTCTTTGTCTTCGTTGGAGAGCTTCAACTGGCTGGCAGAGCCTCGGGATCCCCAGGCCTGACAGCTTGTCCACATCCTTCTCCTTAAGATCAGTTCCTTCCCGCTTGCATATTTCCACAGTCCTCTTTGCTCAGGCCTGTGGATGCTTCATCACATTCTTGTAGCCTAAAGCAGTCAGAAGGGCCTCCTGCTCAGCCTGACATACAGCAGCTAGATCCTCTTCTCGGCTCAGGGACACATTGCCTTCCTTGCCTTTGGAGTAGCAGGTGAGGTCACAGCCCTTCTGCCACCTGCCCACATGAGCCATCAGGCTGTTCTCCAGGAAGTTCTCCCTCTGTTTTTCAGTCTTCTCATCTTTCCAGTTGATTTGGTCTTGGCCACCTCACACACACCCATCTTTAAGAACAGTCTATAAGGCCAGTCATCCTAGTACTCCTCCTGTTGCTCCTCCAGATCTTCAGGACCATCTCTACCCCTCCCTCCCTGTGTAGCCCCTCTTGGACCTCAGGCTCCTCAAACCAGGCCCAGCTTGACTCACCAAGTTTTGCAGCTTGCCAGAAGGCTCTTCCACTGCCCCACAAGTTGCTGGACAGAAAACAGTAGAGCAAGAGTGGCAACCAGGGCAGAGCGAAGGAGAATGAGGCTGCTGTTATAGCCCCTGCTGGAGTGGGTCCATGGATTTAAATATCATCTCTACACTGATGATTTGGCTGTCTCATAGACATCCAAAACTCAACATATTCAAAGATGAATTTACTATCCTTCTTAAGAGGAAGGGTTTTAAGAATTTAAGTAATCCTTCCCTCTTCCTAACTTCCCTATTACTGTTGAGGGTACCACCCTTCTCCTAGCTACTCAGGCGTTGACCTAGGTGCCATCCTTGACTCTTCACTCTCTCTTCCCCCCCACCCCCAACTGTTCCCATATCCAATCTGTTGTCATGATTTTATCTTCCTGACATCTCTCCCATATATCTTCTTTCCTATGATACTGCCACCACTCTGGAGCAAGCCCCCATGGTCTCTTACCTGGACTATTGAAATGACTTGCTGGTTGGCCTGCCTTCCACCTTCTCTCCCTACTCCAATCCATGGTCCTTTCAAAATACCTTCTTAAAGCCTAAGTCTGACCATGTCACTTCCTATTCAATAATATCCAGTGGCTCCCAATCACCTCCAGGATTGAACATCTACTTGACATTCAAACCCCTTCATAACCTGTCCACGTGTACTCTCCTAAACCAGTAACACTGGCTTTGTTGCTGTTTCTCTCTTAAGACGCTATCTTTCAGCTCCCCGTATTTTTTCTGGTTGCCACCTGCCCCATTTCCAAAATGTTCTCCCTTCTCACCTCCACCTCCTGGCATCCCTGGCTTCCTTCAAGTCTCAGCTAAAATCCCACTGTTAACAGGAAGCTTTTCCCAATGCCCCTTAATTCTAGTGCTCTGTTGATTATTTTAAATTCATTGTGTTTTTGGCTTGTTTGTACATATTTGTATGTTGTCTCCTCAATTAGATTGTGAGGTCCTTGAGAACAAAGACTGCCTTTTGCGTTTCTTTGCATCCCAAGCTCTTAGCACATCAGCTTTGGACCTTTGGCATGTAATAACTGTCTATTGACTGACAAAGGGTTGGTGGAAGAGAAAAAAATGCTTAGCAGAGAACCACCTATGCAATAAGATGGAGATCTTATTTAAGTTGTTTTGCTTAATTGCTTTCCTGTATGATGAGGGAAGTCTCACTGTGATGGGAGAAATAGGGTGAGAGCCCCAGGCAGGAAGTACATACAGAAAAGACTTTGACCCAGCAGCATCACTAGTAGGTCTATTTCCAAAGATGATTAGAGAAAAAGGGGGAAAAAAACCCCTCTACGTTTAAAATATTCATAGCAGCTGTCTTTGTGGTGGCAAGGAATAGAAACTGCAGGGATACCCATCAGTGGGGGAGTGGCTGAACAAGTGGTGGTATATGATGATGGAATACCACTATGCTATAAGAAATGCGTTTGGTGATCTTAGACAAACATGGATAGACTTGCATGAAATGAAGAACGAAAGTGAGCAGGACAAAGAGCATTCTACAGAGTAACAGCAAAGTGGTTTAAAAAGAATTTTGAGCAACCAAGAACTTTTGGCTATTATAAATGCCCAAATTGACTGTAGAGATATTATCTGCATCCAGAGAAAGAAGTGATAAATAGATAGAAAAATTTTACACACATGGATATGTGTATGTATATAATATTATGCACTATATATTTAAACTTTATCATATATTTAATTTTATTATGTATTTAAAACTATTGTATATTTAAATTTTATTATATATTACATTTCATGTTTAAACTTTATGATACATTTCAAAGGAATAGCAAGTTGTACATGCTATATTTGTGATTTCATGTGCAATCATCTTTTTAAAAATTATTATAGTATATTATGGAAATGCTTGTTTTATTCCATAAATTAAAAAAAAAATCTTTTAAAAGACTATGATGTAGAAACAAGACACCAATAAAACTTTTTTAAAAGACCATGCTACATCCATGGTCTGGTACATAAGCAGACTCTAGCTGTGGTCAAAACACCTGTCATAGTCCTCATCTCTATTAGAGTCATTTTTGGACTTCCTGAAAGTTAGATCTTAAGTCAGTGTTTAGGATGAAAATTCCCCTATAGTCAAAACTGTCTTTGAAAGTCCCTTAAATTGCCCCTCCCCCAAAATACAGTAATTATCCTTAAGTAGCTATTAACCTAAAGGTGTTAGGGTCTCTTTAAAAGGAGGCAGTATGAATCTGAGAAACAAATGAATATAAATTTTATTTTACCAATACCTAAGTAAGCTGTTATGAGGAGAGAGGCAGGAGGGACTCTTCATTTCTATTTAAATAGAAGAAAATAAAAACCAGTAAAGACTTGGCTGGAGAGAAACCTGGTGACTGGGGGGAAAGGGAGTGGGAAGAAATGCTCTTGAAAGGGTTTCTTGTATGTGTAATGATATCAGAGAGCAATCAGGCCGCCATGTAATCGTTTCTTTGTCTTGCTTCACCAGGAGGCAAGAGAAGACACAAGGAAGTCCAAGGGAATACAATAGAGGGGCCTTCTGACTGACGAGGAAGGCTGAGAAGGCCAACTGAGACTGGCCCTTTCATCATCTCTACCAGCGTAAGCAGAATGAATAGACTGAGTATGATGAAGAGATTCTGGAACCATACAAGCAGGGAGATGGTTACTTTATGTAAGGACACCGAGGAACTAACTAAAGGAATGGCAGATTTATACATTTCTTGACCTGTTCAATGAGGTGAATGGCAGACAGGATTTTCTGGTGGGGTAGTGGTGGGACCATGTAGAGCTGAATATGGGTTAGGGAGAATGCCCACCTGCAGCAGTTTCATTACATGCCTTATTTTGTACCCATAATCAACCAACACTCCATCACATTGATCTGGGCCCAAAAGTCAGTGTTGTGTTCTTTTATTTGTTGTGGTCATTTTGTAAAGAATTTTGGTTCTGCTAACTTATTCTGCGAAAGTTTCTATTTCCTCTTTAAATTTCTCCTAGAACTTTATTGAGGCCTCTCCTCTGTACTTAACTCACTTTCTCTCCTGTCACTGTGACTTGTGTCTATGCTTATGTAGCCCTTGCTGCATGTACAATAAACTCCTTGGGAAGAGTCTGTGGTGTATTGATCTTTCTGTCCCATCACTGAGGACAATGCCTTGCATGTAGAAGGTGATGAATACACTTCTGTTGACTTAAAATAGTGAAGCATCATGGAAGCTTCTTTGAGAATTTTTTTTAAAAATCGGGAAAAATTATAGTATGGTATAATGAAGAGAATGCTGTTTAGGGAGTCAGAAATCCACATTTTAATCCTGGTCCAGCTGCTTTGATCAGCCTGAACAAGTTATTCTTTTTCTCTAGGCTTCAGATTCTTCCTCATTAAAATGATTCTTCAACTTACTGACTTCAGGACCCCTCAACTTATTTTATTTTAAAAACTTTTTTTAAAAAAACTTATTTTAAAACTTGTATTTTTATTTATTTCATTAAATATTTCCCAGTTACAATGAAAATATTTTTAAAAGTCATTTACCCTTTAACACTCTTAAAAATGATGGAGGATCCCCAAAACTTTTGTTTATAAGGGGTTATATCTATTGATACTTACTGTATTAGAAATTACAATGGATACATTTTAAAGACTATTTTAAGATAATAATACATTAAGATAACGATATCCTTCATGGTTTCTCCCATTCATTTTAATTCTTTTATGCAACATGACTAATGTACAAATGTGTTTAATAAGAATGTATGTGTAGAACCCATATAAGATTGCATGCCGCCTTGGGAGGGAGAGGGAAGGGGAGAAAATTCAAGACTTATGTAAGTGATTGTTGAAAACTGAAAACAAATTAATTTTAAAAAAGATAATATCTATTCCATGTTAACATTAAAAAGATCTTTTTATGAGAAGCAACTATATTTTGACATACAAAATATTTAGTGAGACAAATGACATTGTTTTACTTATCGCTTCCTTTTTGCAAATGTTTAGCTTAATAGGAGACAGATTTTTATATCTACTTTTGCATTCAGTCTGTTGTGGTATGTTGTTTTGGTTGAAGTATATGAAGAAAATCTGGCCTCTCATAGACAGGTATCTGAAAAAGGAGTATTTTGATAGGTAAAGTTTTAATGTTATTATGAAAATAGTTTTGACTTCATAGATCCTTTGAAAGGGCTTTGGGGAACCCTGGGAGTCCATAGACCACACTTTGAGAGCCACTGGATTACATAATTGCTGAGATGTTTCCCACCTCTAACATTTGTGATTCTGTGACAGCACTGGGTATTTTCCCTACTGATTCAATCAATCGGTTAAGTAGCTGATAGAAGGCACACATATCTGTGAAAATTTAAATAAATGATTGTGAAACAGTAAATACATGTTGTGGGTACTCAATTTCAAACTCATTCATCAGGCTGGGGTATGAGATGATTCAAAAGTGAAGAACTCTTGATGTTGGAGAATAAAATATTTAGTGGTTTGGTCCCAGCATAGAATGACATCAAAAAACTGTTCCTATTTCCCTCTTTATCTATTTCTATTGGGAGCATCTTCATCCTTCAATCACCCACATTGGCAACCTTGGAGTCATCCTCCACTTTATCCTCATTCAATTCACGCATACAATCAACTGTTGGGTCCTGTAAAGTCTTTTTTTTCAACATTTCTCCCATCCATACCCTTCTCTCTATCCACTTAGCACGACCTTGCTAGTCCAAACCCTTCATCCCATTCCACCATTGCCATAGCCTCCTAATTTGTTTCTTTCCATTCTGCCTCTTTCTACTTTCCCATCTATCCCCACTCCTCAAAACCTGAGGCCTTCTCACCTGGCAGTATTCTTCTGCCATACCAGGCTCCTTCTCCCATTGATGAGTTCTTTTCAGGGCTTCCATTTTGAGGAGAAACTCTCCTGGCCATGATTTACTCCCCTCCCAGATGTACTTCTGACTCTACCCACTTTGACACCAAATCTCCCTCCTCCACTTCCCCTCACCCATCCCAGCTCTCTTCTAGAATCTTTTCCTGTGGGGCAGCTAGGTAGTGTAGTGAAGAGAGCTACCTACCCTGAAATCAGGAGGACGTGAGCTCAAATCTAGCATCAGACATTACCCTGTGTGGCCATGGGCAAGTTATTGAACCCCCACTTGCCGTGCCTTCTCCCTATAAAAAAAAAAACACAATAAAGAGAATATTCTCCTATGTAAGGTCCCCAGGGGGGAGGAGCTATCTTTTTTTTTTGCTTATGTTTATATCTCTAATACTTAGCACAGAGCCTTGTACATAGTAAATACATAACAAATACTTATTGCCTTGCCTTTTTGCTTGCCAAAAAAATTTTCCTAAAGCACTTGTCACAATGCAGGTAATCAGGGGAACCCTCTGATCTTTTGGCCTGAGGTATTTCCCATAGAGCTGAGCCTGCAGGGAATGGCCCATGCATCATGCCTGGAGCTGAGCCTCTGCTTTGGCCCCTTCCAGTGGATCCCATAATTCAGTATAATGAGTCTTGCTAAAGGGTATATGTGACCAGAGAACCTAACTGGTTCCTATAAGCCTGTGAATGAGAGTGGGAGTGATGCACCAGAAAAAGAGTGGTTACTGAACCAAGAAGACCAGGCGTAAAAGGTAAAACATTTTTCATTCTCATCCTTTCTTCCCCTCTTTCAGGCATCTAAGGACTAAAGACATCCTATCCTTCCTTCCATTTAGGAGGAGAGAGTATTGCAGTGGATAAAATGCTGGAGACAGGAAGATCTGTGTTCAAACCCGCCCTCAGAAATATACTGGCTGAGTAAACCTGAGAAAGTCACCTAATCTCTGTCTGTCTCCGTTTCCTAAACTGTAAAATAGCCCCTACCTCCCAGAGTTATTGTGAAGATTAAATGAGATAATATTTATAAAGCACTTAGCACAGTGCCTGGTACCTAGTAGGTACTTGCGTCTTTTTTTCCTTTCATTTTTCCCTCTATTCCTCCCTCCCTTCTTACTTCTTCCTTTCCCTCCTACCATCCCAACAATAACATTCTTGTCTTGATCTCAAGCCTCTGGCTGCTGGTTCTGTTTTATGTTTCTTCTTTAAGCATAGATGACGCATAGCTATCGTGAGATGAACATTTCCAGCTTTGGCAGCCACCTCAGGAGCTGGAGATATCCAGAGTCATTGAGAGGCCTGAGCCGTTGCAGGAAGAAGAACTTTCTGTAGCAGCACCTCTTCTTAGAGAAGAAAACTATTGTCAGGAGGGTAAACCATGATCCTGGGGTTATTGATCCTTAGGAGCAACTAGCTCCTCTCACCAGACTGAGCTGCTGCCCAAATTGTGTAGACCAAGATGGAAATGAAGTATCTGTTCATCAGCCCAATAAAGTATTTTATGTTTTAAGTATCAACTCCTTGGGAGAGTATAATGGGGTCACAAGCTTCCATGAATCCTTCCAGTGCTACATATACTTTCTTTATATGTTTGTAAGCTTCTTTGTAATCAGTTCCGAATCCACAACTCCTACTGGCTAGTGTTTTGCCTCCAAATCACCTTGTTACTATTTTGTAGATACAAGGAGTCATGTGTCCTCCTGCTAGACTATAAACTCCTTGAAGGAAGGAACAATTTTTTTTTTGGTCTTTGAATTTCCAGTGCCTACCTACTATGATGTCAGGTACATAGGAGGCACTTAATAAATGCTTGTTGATTGATAGTTACCGTTTTGCGATTTAAGTATTTATTCATGTGCACTTGTTAGTCTTTTGAGTTTTAAGCATTTCTTTGTGGTGGAGAAAATAAATAGCTGACCTTTTCATGCACTCTACTATTTTATACATTGAGTAACTTTCTAAAAGTGCTCTTGTTAATCTCCTTTGGGGAGACCCTAGACATGAGTCATTCCTAAGCTTTCTTTTAGAGATTTTTCTTGGAGTTATATAGTCTTTGTTTGGGGAGTGGGGTATAATGAGCCAGACAGTTCAGGAAAGATCAGACTCCTTTCTCTTTGAAGTTTCTTTGGAGAGGGCATCTCCCTCTGGGTTGCCCGGGTCTGATCTTGTCATTACCTGGCTTAAGAAGTCTTCTCATTACCTTTAACATAAAATACAAACTTCTCTTTTTGGCATTTAAAGCCCTTGACAGTCTGACTCCAGCCTACCTTTCTAGACTAATTACATTTTATTTCCATTCATGTGTTCTTTGGTGGCATCAAACTCTTCTCTTTGCTGTTCCCTGTATACAATTTCCCATCTTCTACCTCTGTGTTTAGAAGATTTTTACCTTCTGACCTCTTGGAACCCCAAACATTCTGGGCTCGAGGGCCACCTTTTTTGCCCCTCCCCAATCCATGTGTATTTATTATTTCATATAGTAGGAGGAGGGCAGCTAGGGGCATAGTAGATAGAGTGCTCACTGTGAAGTCAGGAAGACTCATTTTCATGAGTTCAAATCTAGCCTCAGATACTTACTAGCTATGTGATCCTCGGCAAGTCACTTTGATGAGGGCGGGCGGGGGGAGGGGGTAACAGGAACTCCAAGACTGGAATTCCCTGCATGGGCTATCTGGAGAAGAATTCATGGACTCAAGCATTGTTGAGGTCAAGGTAAAGATTTATTACGCTTTTCAGTGGGCACGAGTTCTTGGGAACCTGCAGCCTTAGAGGGGTAGGGGTAAAGCTTAGATAGGATATTCTACAGTAAAACATGTGCCAAATATGTGATTCAGGGCGGGATTAGGGAGTAGTTAAGGAGTGGTTAGTTCTTAAAGGAACATACACGTCTGGTATCTACAGCAAAGGTATTTTACCCAGAGTTCATCAGGAAATAGCCCAAGGGGGCGCTACACGGATGTGTGGTTTTAGGGTGAAACATCACTAAGTCAACTAGCAGTCAGGACTGACTAAGGAATACCAGGCTGCTCTCATCCATGTCTTGTAAGAAAAATAAATGTAAGGGAGTATACATATATCTAAGGATACATATGATGTAGTAAGTAGTAAATGCCGTTTTGATCCAGCAGATCCTCAGTTCAGCCAGCACACAGCTGGTTCAGACTAATAAATTCTATACGTACAGCTGGCTACTGTATCAGGAAGGGAGATAACAGTTGTTGCTGGAGTAGGCTGTGTCCTTGGACTGGGGAGAGACTGCCTAGGATAATATTTTGAGGCTGGGGAGAAATGTGATTTTTAGAGAGAAATGTGATTTTAGAATTGGAGTTCAAACACATGCACCCAAGCACCTCATCAGCTTTACCTTGTTTGCCTCAGTTTCCTCATCTGTAAAGTGAACTGGAGAAGGAAATGGCAAACCACTCCAGTAGCTTTTCCAACAAAACCCCAAATGGGGTCAGGAAGAGTTGAACATGACTGAAATTACTGAACAACCACACCAACAGAAGGGGGCATTGATCGGGGACTCCTGATCAATCAAATTCTCCTAGTCCAATTGGTGACCAATATAAGGAGCAAGTAACAGACCACAAAATGTGAAGGTCTTAAAGGAAATATAATAAACATTTACACTTTGTTGCTCCTTTAGGAGGTATGAAAGCACTCCTCCCTCACTTTTATGAAATCAAAGGGAAGCTAGCCTTTGGCTGACTGGAGGATGAGCCATACTTCTGGTGGCCCTTAAAATTCCAGCCTACTCTGAAGTTATTGTCACTCTAAAGAGTCAATCCACAGAGGAATTCTGACAGCCAGAAGGGAGTCTTAGCTGGATGGTCCTATTGAGGTATGGAGAGTCCAGAGGCGAATCACGCCCAGCAGGTGGACTGCATAGCAGTATGCAGGGGGAATGTACCTGAGAGGACCCTTGCAGTGCCAGAGGTGTGAGTTACCTTGGTCATGTGTGCTACCTAGCTTTGTGCTTCTTGATCATTCTGCTCCAAACGTGCCTCTGTTCCTTCTGTTGTCTAGGTACCTCTGCACAACTGCAATCTTTGTACATGCCCATTCTTCCCATTGATTCTGGGTGTATTTGTGGCAGAGTGTGCCTCAGTTCTATTGCTGGAAAGTTTTCTTACTCTACCATTTCAGTTTAAGCTTACTGTTATCAACTGGCTGATAATTTTTTTAATTAATTAATTAGTTTTTCATTTTTAACATTCACTTTCATAAGTTTTAAATTTTCTTCCCCTCATTCCCTTTCCCCCTCCCCAATACAGTGCACAGTCTGGAATAGGCTGTACATATACATTCTTATTAAACATATTAAACATATACATTCTTATTTAACATATTTTCTTATTAAACATATTAGTCATGTTGTAAAGAAAAATTAAAATGAATGGGAGGAAGTATTAGAAAGAAAAAAACAAAACGAAACAAAAAAGAGAGCAAATAGTATGCTTCCATCTGCATTCAGACTCCAAAGTTCTTTCTCTGGATGTGGATGGCATTTTCCATCGTGAGTCTTTTGGAATTGTCTCAGGTCTTGCATTACTGAGAAGAGCTAAGTCTATCAACGTCAGTTATCACATAATGTTGCTGTTACTGTATACAATGTTCTCCTGGTTCTGCTCCCCTCACTCAGTATCAGTTCATAAAAGTCTTTCCAGGTTTTTCTGAAATCTGCCTGCTCTTCATTTCTTATAGCACAACAGTATTCCATTATATTAGTAGACCAAAACTTGTTCAGCCATTTCCCAATTGATGGACATCATCTCAATTTCAGCTAACTGATTATTAATGGTAAACACACCAGCTGGAGCTTGTGAACTGCAGTTTTGGGAGGGTGGGTCTGCAGAAGACCTTGAACCTGGGATAGCCATCTCTCGGTAGAACAAAATCACAAGGGCAGTTGTTAGGGTGGGGATGGGAGTGGGACTAGTCCTAGGAGGAACTTCTATAAAACACAGATATTCTGTAATTGCTATCAATGAACATATTGTGTTCCTTTTGATTGAAGGACTGGAGAGTGGAGTACCAAATTCCTCCCAATGCCTTCCTTTACAGAGATCAGAAACTGGACTTTCTGGCTCATTCCAATCCGCATCGGCCACTCTGCCTGATTTCAGCTTCAGAGAACAAGATGCCCTCCCTCCAGGAACCCTCTAGTCTCTCCTCCCCTTTCCTGCTTCCTTTTTGGGCATTGTCAACCCTATTAGATTGCAAGCTCCTTGAGGGCAGGAACTTTCCTCTTTATTAATTACATCCCCAATGTGATTGGGGATGTAATTAATAGGCACAGTGCCTACACGTAGTAGGAACTGAAGAAATTGAATTGGAAGTTCCTTGAAGACCAGGACTATCTCACTTTTGTTTGCATTCCCAGGGTCTATCATGGTATCTGGCCTACAGAAGATCCTTAATAAATACTCATTGATTGATTCTCAAGGCCATAGATTTAGAGCTAGAAGGAATCTTAATAATCACTTGGCAAACCCCACCTTTCCTTTCATTTTTACAGGGGAGGAAATGGAGGCACAGAAAGCTTTAATGATTTTCCCAGCGTTTCATAAGAAATAAGTGTCAGAGCAGGGATCTGAACTGGGTTCCACTGACTCTAAAACCTGTAGTCTTTCTGTTGTACCACATTATTTGACATGAAAGAGAAATTTCTCCAAAACTTGATAAATTTGTTAAATTACACAGAAAAATATTAAGTCTGTGATGCTTGTTAACTATGCCCGAACTTCAGTTAGGAGTTTTATCTTACCTAATTAGGGCCTAAGTATAACATGATTTACAGATAACCCCAAGCATGGATAACTCAAAAGTCATTGAGATCTAGCTTCAGAAGGCACTATGACTTTTTAAAAAATTATAATTGTGCCCTCTTAATTGTTAAAAATTTAATTAACATTCTCTGAACTTACAGAATTTGGACAGCTAGGGGAGGTTTCCTATAAATGCAAGTGGGAAAGAGAGAAGGGAGGGAAAGTCTGCCTGAGGTTGTAAGATTATTTCACATGATCTACTTGTCAGTAATGGTGAATCAAAGATTCAGAGAATGTTAAAAGTGACAGAGATCACCAGTGTCTTCATTTTATTTGTCTATATTTAAAATAGCTTAAAATATTTTTTATCAGTTACTTTTGTTTTTACATCATAGTTACTTCTGGAAACCCCCTTTCTCCTTCTTCACCTCCCCCCACCTCCAATGAACTCTTTCTTTTCTTATAACTTATCCCCAACACATATTGTTTGATCCGGCAAAACTAGCCTTCTGGCTGTTCCACAAACAAGATACTTCATGTCTTGGCTCCAGGTATTTTCTCTGGCTGTCTCCCATACCTAGAAGGTTCTTCCTCTTTTGCTCTGACTACTGATGTCCTTTAAGTCCTAACTAAAATCTCACCTTCTATAGGCAGGTTGATGGCACAGTGGATAGAGTTCCAGCCCTGGAGTCAGGAAGATCTGTGTTGAAAATTAGCCTTAGATGCTTACTAGCTATGTGACCCTGAGCAAGTTATTTAACCTTGTTTGCCTCAATTTCCTCATCTGTAAAATGAGCTGGAGAAGGAAGTAGCAAACCACTCCAGTATCTTTGCTAAGAAAATCCCAATTGGAGTCAGACACAACTGCATAACAACAATACAAAACCTTCCCCAAAGTTTCTTAATTCTAGTGCCTTCCCTTTGTTAATTACTTCCTATTTATCGTGTACATAGCTCACTTTGTATGTATTTAATTGCATGTTGTTTCGTTCATTAGATTGTAAACATCTTGAAGGCATATCTTTTGCTTCTTTTTGTATCCCCAGTTCTTAGCACAGTGCCTGGCACATTGTAGGGGATTAATAAATATTTATTGATCAATTGATTGATCTTGTAACAAAGAAAAGCAACTGTTACTGCACCCTCACCTGTGTGATGCTCCCATAGTCTGTTCCCATGATCCTCCATTCACTGCCAAGAGGAGTGATCAGGTATGTTTTATTATCTGTTCATCAGGACCACTACTATAAAACAATTTTCAATACCAAGTCAGGCAAATTGACTTGTGATGTAGCTGTAACTAGCACTGTGAAAATCCAAAGCAAAGCTCTGATAAGAAAGAATTCTATTAGATTAATGCTTCTCAATTTTTTTAAGTGTTGACTGTTTTGAAGGTTAATCACAATACCCTATATTTCCATATAAGGTTTACACTTTCCTCACAACCACCCTGTGAAGTAGTTGTGGTAAGTGTTATTTCCTTCATTTTAACCAGAAGGCAGCTGAGACTTGGAGAAATTCTGCGACTTGACCATAATCATTCGTCTGGTAACTGTCAAAGGCAGAATTCAAACCTAAATCTTTTGACTTCAGGTCCCAGCACTCATTCTTCTATACTATGTTGCCTCTCATCAAAACATTTCACAGAACCTTCTTTTCCTCCGCCTCACCCTTTATAACCGCTTTGTGTTGTTAGCACCCTTTAGCTGAGAAAATACATAATGCTTATATCTCGTTGACCCCACACATACTGACACATGTTGAAAAATACTTAACATACATATATATGTATATATGTATACATACATATATATATATATATATATATATATATATATATATATATATATATATATATATATATATATGTGAGACAGTTATTTAGTCTATGTGGATTCTTTGACTACTTGCAATAACTTGGCAGTTATTGGCAGACCCTGGGGTCTGGGGACCACATGTTGGAAAGTACCATACTAGAACATTGAATTCTGAATAGCAGAATAAATGAGTGGTGTTAGAGTATGACTTTTTCCTACCAATTTCATATTTATTTTTTTAAAAATTGATTTAATGTATTCTATTTTTATATTACCATCATTTCTCTTTCTGTCTCCTGGAGAGCTGTCTTATAATAATAAAAAAGCAAAAAAAAAAAAGCCACACTTTATTAAGAAAGTATGGCATTATGTGCTAGTCTCTCACCTATATAAAGAAGCGGCGACCTCTTTGGGGTCAAGCTTGGTCATTCCATTTTGCAGTCCTTAGTTTGGTGTGTTCTTTCCTTTTAATTATTGTAGTCATTAAGTATATTGTTTTCTTAGTTCTGCTTCATTTTGCATGAGTTCATATAAATCTGCCTATATGCTTCTATATTAATCATGTAATGCTCCATCTGGTGTACTCCGATAACTCGTAATTGTGCTAAGTGGTTGAGTCCCAGGTTCTAACTCCCGGGTTGTAAGGAAACCAGCTCTGTGGGCTGGACTTCTAACACTGCACCTCATAAGCCTCTACCAACGTGCTTCTCCTTAACAATCAGCCAGTAAACATGATTGACTCTTAGTGAAGACATTTATCAAGATGGTAGAATAAGAAATAGCATCTACAGATTGAGTCCCCCCATAAGCATTCATTACACAAATATACATGCAGAGCATCATTGGGAAGAGCAGGTTCATACACAGAACAATTGTACCAGCTGTGTGGGATACAAGTGTGGCAAAGTGACAGTACTAGTACTACAGGGCTCTTTTCTCTTCATGTAGTAGTCCTTAAGCTGGTTCCTATGGTCTGCTCTTCTCCATAACCAGCCCTCTTTTCTGGATCCAGGGACCCATTCCTCTAAGGCACTTGAGTGACACTCTTTCTCTCTCTCTCCCTTTCTCTCTCTCTCTCTCTCTCTCTCTCTCTCTCTCTCTCTCTCTCTCTCTCTCTCTCTCTCTCTCCCTTTCTCTCTCTCTCTCTCCCCCTTTCTCTCTCTGTGTGTGTGTGTGTGTGTGTGTGTGTGTGTGTGTGTGTGTGTGTGTGTATATATTCCATGACTTAGCAAAAAGAGGAAGAAAGAGAAATCCTTTCCTCCTCCTTTGCAGAGATCTCTCCCCAAAAGTGCTTCTGGGTCCCCCTTCTCTCAGAACTCTTAAGGGCTTAACTATTTAAAGGAGTTTTAACCATTTAAAGCAAACTTGTTTGCGCAACCAATTGCACTTTCCATTCTGACTCAGAGAGGTGTTTAAACTTTGTAACATGGTTGTAAGAAAATACCTTAACATCTCCTTTACACCTTGTTGTGGGTTGTAGGAAAATTCTAACATCTCATCCATACTCTCTCCCCACCCCACTTAAATATTTGCTGAGCTCAGAAAACCAACTAGAGGTGTTTTTGGTTGTTTTTTTTTTTTTGACCAAGTCTATATTCCCAATTTCTGGATAGCTCTTTAGTGACTTAGGGAGGCCAGTGCTTCATCTTCCTTGGAGTTTTCTTTGCATCTTTTTTCTTTTTAAATTAGGCTATTTGTTTTAGTGAGTGGATGAATTGGGACCTTTTCTTAGACTCTCTGCATGAGACTACCTGGTGAAATTTTGAGTACCCACTCTATGTATATCATGATCGCAGAGAAATTTTTGCATGCCAACCCAGGATTGAAATCAGACTGTCTATGCGGCAGAAAGGGCCCTGCAGTAGAAGGGGAAGAAAGTAAGTGATCTTCCTGTCTTTCAGGAAAGCACCAATTTGGTATCCAACTGACCCCAGAGTAGAGAGGCTCTTCAGTGAGAAAAGGAAAAGAGGTAGAGAACACTTACATCCCACTACCCAGAGGACAGATGGTATCCTGCACCCACCAAGACAAAGTCTAGTTTCTCACTTGAGCATGAGGGTGCAACTTCCAGTCAACTCCAGGTCCCTAATCCCTGTGTAGAGAATCCCACATGTTCTCAGAGTTCTATAGGCATGAAGTTTTCCTGCTGAGGGGAGGTAATTGATTATTTTTCCCTTTTCTTTATTGTTTTTGAGTTGGGATAGGCCTTTCCAAGCACCAAGACATGTAGTAACTTAAGAAAATCTTATCAATTTAAAATTTTGTAAATTATAATATAAAATGTAATAATATAAATATAATTAACAAAATTAATATAAATTAAATTTATAAAAATGAAATTTATAAAAATAAAAAATTTATAAAATGATGATAAAATTTTATAGACATGAATTTGGAGATGAGTGTAATATTCAGACCTACCACCTACAGCAGGCTTGTGTCCTTGACTTTATTTCCAGATTATTTAGGAATCATGCCACATGGAACTAGTCCAACCATTCTGGAGAACAATTTGGAACTGTGCCCAAAGGACCATAAAACTGTGTATACCCTTAGACCAAGCAATATCACTACTAAGTCTGTATCTCAAAGAGGTCAAAGAAAAAGGAAAAGTACCTACATGTAAAAAAAT
Source organism: Notamacropus eugenii (assembly GCF_028372415.1). Lineage (NCBI taxonomy): Eukaryota > Metazoa > Chordata > Mammalia > Diprotodontia > Macropodidae > Notamacropus > Notamacropus eugenii. Next base: position 378,823,257 of record NC_092874.1, on the reverse strand, counting down.
AATATTTGTGGCAGCTCTTTTTGTGGTGGCAAAGAATTGGAAATGGAGATGATGTCCATAAGTAGGGGAATGGCTAAACAAGTTGTGGTATATGATTTTGATAGAATACTAGATATGACAGGCAAGAGGGTTTCAGAAAAACCTGGAAAGATTTACATGAACTGACAAAAAGCGAAGTGAGCAGGAAACCATTGTACACAATAACAGCGATATTGTATGATGATCAACTATGAATCACTTGTGTTGTGTTCATCCTTTGTTGCCCAAGAAGACCATGCCATCAGAGAAATGATGACATGACTTGTACTTGGCTTTGTTTTGAGTGAGGGAGGGCTGTGCAGGTCACCAGCCTCACTTCTCCTCCAGAGCCATCTGAATCCAGTGACCAGATACTCATCAGGATGACTGGAGATGACCCAGTGAATCACTTAGCTATTCTCAGCAATACCATGATTCAAGATAATTCCAAAGTACTCATGAAAAATGGTATCTACCTCCAGCGAGAGAGAACTGATGAGCTCTGAGTGAAGGTTAAAGCACATTTTTTAAAATCTTACTTTATTTTTCTTACCTCTTTTTGCAACATAGCTAACATGGACATATGCTTTGCAGGACTTCACATGTATAGTTAATATGTTGCTTGCCTTTTCAAAGGATGCGGAGGGGCTAGAGGGAAGGAAAGAATTTGGAACTCAAAAAAATTTTAAATGAATATTTAAAAAATAAAGTATGATTTAAACAGAGAATCATTCCACATGGACTTTTCTGAGATGCTTTGCTATAAGGCATTAGGGAAAGTAGTCAAAAGGATTTACTCAAATGGGTAAAGTGTTTGGGGTTTATTGCGTAGGATTTCTAGACTAGCAGGTAAACTTCATCCCATGGACCTGCCATCTATAAGGAACTTAGACAATCTATCTCCTGGAAGAGTGGATAGTGCATGGAACTTGGTGTCAGGAAGCTCTGAGTTCAAATCTTGCATCAGATATAACTTGCTATATGACCCTGGGCAAGTCATTTAACCACTTTGGGTCTCAATTTTCTTATTACAAAACAGGGAAAATAATTCCACCTTCACAGGGTTATTGCAAGGATCACATGCATTAACCTATATAAAGGAGCTATATTATTATGTCAAAGTAAAGCAAGCAGACAAGATGTACTCAAAACTGGAGAACAAAATCCATGAACCGGCACTCTAGTGTCCTCTCAAAGAATTGCTAGGCATTGGTATTCTAGGGATGAAAAATCCACTCTTGCCATATTAGCTCCCCTTCACACCCTGCCTTAGACATTTCCTAGCTATGAAACCCTGGGCAAGTAAGGAAACCTTTTTCTCAGCATCTATTTTCCTAGACCAACAAGTGGAAGCAAAAATAATAGTAGCTATCTCACAGGGTTGTTGTGAGGATCAAATGATATATGAAACAAGCTTCATATGCCTTAAGATTCCTTTTAAATAGCATTAATTATTATTATGAATAGAGTCATCTAACAGATATTAATACAAAAATATCCAACCATACAGAAGTTATCTCCAAAAAACTGGTCTGCATTGTAGAAGAAACACCCTGGAAAACTGACTGTCCAATAATAACATAAAACAAAAGGAAAAATGCTCATTTTTCTCTAGTGGAGTCTTACATAACTGGGGCATCCAAGATGGATAGTTCTGCATGGAGAATCTCTCTAGCAGGCTCTTTCAGTTGAGTAGAGGATCCACATATGTTTCAGAGAAAGCTCCAAATTGACAGAGTTTTGCAGTTTGGGTTCCTGGATAGGTGACAACCTCAAAGTTCTCATTTTTCATAACAGAGCTATATTTCATAAAATTCATGCACGTCATTTGTTCATGGTCAGTATCACGGAGTAGAGGTAGAAGTAGCTTCAGGTATCACATCATTCTAACCTCATCATGTTATAGATGTGGAAACTGAAGCCTAAAGGGGTACGTGATTTTTTCCGACCACCCAACAATTAAGAGCAGAGGCAAATCTGCCCAGATCTCTTGATGCTCAGTCCCAATGGTCTTTCTATTGCATGATGCTCTTACCTTCATTTAAAAGGTCTAACAGTTGAGGCTCTTGTGAACTATGGTGAAAGGCATGCTGGAGCCAGCTTGAAACAATACCGAGAGCTGATTGTTAAATTTTCAGTGTGAGCATTTACCCCTTGGAAAACAAATTAGGGCTTGATTTATTGTTTGTTTGATTGTCTAGACTTAAGAAAGTGATGGCGAAAATGTTAATAATGCACATTAAACTTTAAAGTGTGTTCTTCAGAAAAGGTTTTTTTCTGGAGAGTTGGTTGTTAAACAAAATTTACCAGCATACCTCTGACTGTGGTTGACTAAATGACTACTTGATTGGAATTTATGACTATATACATCTCTTTGCTTCAGCTTTTTATCTGTAAAAGTATGTGGATAATCACTCCCAAATAAATATATAAAAAATTTAATAAGAAGATGAAAATGTTATTGCTTCTACTCGTATTGGAGTGATAGGTAGGGAATGGATTTTATTTCATCTTTCTATTACTTGCATCTAATACTTTACCTTGCAAGCAGAGGGCATTTAGATAGGCCAAGATTTTTTTTTTTAAGAGGGGAAGGGTGTTGGTCAAGGTCACTTAGTTGATTTTTCACCTCTAGTGTCCCAGCCTGGAAGGTGCCAAATATGGAGGTTTCCTGGAACACAGAAGCTTCTAGGAAAAGGTTCTAGGAAGACTCCATAAAAGAAAGGGAGAGTCACGCAAGAAAGGAATTGTGGAACCATAGATAGAGGTGGAAGGTTCCTTAGAGGCCCAACGTTCCAACCCCTCTTCTTCTGCAGTTGAGAAAACAGATCTTGTAGCTAGGTAATAAAGACCAAGGTAGGGATTTGAACCCAAGGTGTTCCTGGCTCCAAATCCAGCACTCTATTATGCTATGCTGTTTTTTCCAAGGGGTAAGTCTAGAGCAGCCTGTCCCCAAGAAAGACTAGCCCCCTTCCCCCTGCAAAAAAAAACAAAAACAGAAAAACAAAAACAGCCATGAAATGACTAAGGCTTGAGTTACAGGAGTGGAAGTAGAAATAGGAAGGAGATAACTTTCACTTCCATGTTTCAGCAGATGTGTTAGCATTCATTAAGAGGGTTTCCTCTTTGTGTTATGAAAAGGTACTAGAGACCACAAGTGAAAACAGGGTCTGTGATGCCTAGCATAATGAATCTTTATTAAAAAAAAATTAAATTGCAGGCTAGACTCAAAGGATTATCAGTTAATAATGAGCTCAGACTTCCTGCAACACTCTATTTACACCTTGCCTTGTGTCCTTATCACTCATTTTGTATTTAGTTATTTGCTAATGATTATGAGTTATATGAGCCTTTGTTGTTGTCCAGATATTTTCAGTTGTGTCTGACTCTTTGTGACCTCATTTGAAGTTTTTTTGACCAAGATACTGGAGTGTTTTGTCATTTCCTTCTCCTGCTCATTTGACAGATGAGGAAACTGAGGCAAACAGGGTTAAGTGACTTGTCAAGCGTTACACAGCTAAAGTGTCTGAGGCCAGATTTGAACTCTGGAAGGTGAGTTTTCCTGACTCCAGGCCTGGCACTCTATTTACTGTACCACCTACCTCCTCTCTATCAGTCTACTAGGCTCTAGGTTCCTAGAGGGTAGCAACTGATTTATCTGGCTAACTTTGCCCCTCTCCCATTGTGCTCTGGCTACAAGTAGAGTTTATGTCTGTTGAATTGAACTGAACTGAAAATAACGTTCAGAATCAAACAGACTGTCTTCCATGGCCAGAGATAAAAACTGAACAGGGGGATAAAGCACCTCTTGACTTCTCCGCTAGTCTCTCTCCCCTTTCCTCTGCAAACATTGTCAGTGTAAAAAAAACCAAAACCATCAACTTCATTTTTATGGTCATTGCTGTTAAACCTTATTTATTTTAGGCATTTACAGAATATAATACTTTGGTCATTTTTCCCCTGGTACATTATCCTAGTCTGTAACCACTTAGTTTCATCTCTGCAAATGAATACTCTAAAAGTATCACAAAATAATCAGCAATGTAGATAACATTTTGGAGGCAGATTTTGTCTTATACTTCAACTTCAATCCTACTTATAAGATGTTCCAATAGACTGTTCCCCTACGGCAGGGACTAGTTTTTTTTTTTTTTTGTCTTAGCATCCCCAGTGCCTTGCACAGAGTAGGTACTTAATAAATTTTTGTTGAATCAAATTGACTTGAATCTGCTCCCTTCCAGAATATTTTTATCTCCCTCATCGCTACTTCTTTGTAGACCTGCTTTAGCTGCTGTTTCCTTAGTGAGGGCAAACTGAGACCTGTTAAAAACCTTTGCTTGCAAAAGCCAAGGTCTCCCACTGCATCCTGGGTCATTTCCAGTCATCCTAATCCATATCTGATTCCTGCACTCAGATGGCTCCAGAGGAGAAAGTGAGGCTGGTGACTTTGCATAGCCCAACCTCACTTAAATCCAATTCACTTGCACATCATGGCATCACCTCCCTGACATCATGGTCCTCTTAGAGAACAAATAACTACAATAAGTCTAACAGCAAGGATTTCTATGACCACAGGCCTAGTACATTACCCAACATGTAATTGGTGCTTAATCAGTGTTTGTTAGTAGATATATTCTAGAGAATTGCCTGGGGAACTTAGTAGTTAAGTTATTTGCCCACTTAGCTGGTGCAAAGCTGTTGGTTCATTTCCCCACACTGCCTCCTACAGATTCATAATGTATAGATTTCCACCTATGTGGGTAAAGAGAGGCCCATCCTAAAGGAGACAAGCAACTATCTTTCAAAGAGACTGTGGTGTTTGCTCCCAGACATTTTCCTCTCCCTCCATTTTGTGATATTAAGGGTCTGTACAGATGAAGTATAATAGGAACCTGACCCATTGACAGATAGACTGTTTTTGTCTGGAACCCTCCCCTTTGGGAGGCAGAAGAGTAGATGCAACTCCATTCTCACATTAAGACGGCTTTCCCAGACAGCCTCGCCAAAGCTTTTGTTCTCTGTCATGTAGATGCAGGCTTTGAGCATTCAAAGCCTTTTAATCTGTTGGAATACTATTTGAATGTTAGAAAAAAGGCTTAAATTTTCAATTGTGAAAAAAAGGAAAACAAGACCTTTTTTTTCATTCCAATGGGGAGAAAAAAGTGAAAACTATGAACTGAAAAAAACACATTGACTGGACTGAAATAAGATCTGGACATGCCAGCTTCGGATTAGGTAATCAGTTGAGCCAGGACTCCTGGTTCATTTGGGGCGTCATGGCCTGGGGCCACAGGACCAACTCTTTCCCTTGAGTTGGAGGGATTCAGATACTTCCCAGCTGCCTTCTTAGCTGAGTTAACCAGGTGGCTCTCTGGGGGCCAATCTCATGGCACATGTTTGCAATGTGTTCAGCTATTATCAGCACTTACACCAGAGTAATTCAGAGGCCAGAACCAATTTATATCAATTTTAGGACTTTAACATGTACCATTCCTATGCAGAAGTGAACAAGATTGCTATATTTCCATATTCCCACTGCCATGTCCTTTGTTTTACTATTTCAAAATTTAAATCATAGACTATCAAAACTAGAAGGAAACCTCAGAGATTATCTAGTTCAAATCTCTCATTAAGGTTAAATGATTTTTTTTGTATAATCACATGACTAAGTAAGTAGAGGACTTGGCTCTCAAACATAGGCCTACAGACTTGAAATCCAACGTTTTCTTCATTGTCCCAGGTAGGCTAGAAAATGTGCACCCTGCTGAGCCAGAATCCCATGGCTCAAATCCTGCCCTTGATGCTCTTACTACCTCTATGATCTTGGACAATTCCTTTCCCCTTCACGTGCCTCAGTTGCCTCCTCTGTACAATGAGAGAGTTTGAATTAGACACCCCCTGAGGACCATTCCAACTCTAGAGTTATATATGATTTTAGGATTCCCACCTTCATGCTGAATCCTTGTTACAGCTCTTTTTTTACATGAAAAGTGTAGTTTTGTGGCCCAAATTCTTCCATTCTCTGTTTCTGTTGAGTTTGAACATTGTGGCCCATGGCCTTTAAGTGCATCAGAACATTGGAAAAGATAAAATTGAAGTTAAGCACTCCAGCTTCCAAGGACAGATATATTCCATCACAGAGCATAGGCTTAACTAATTCCCACAGGCTGAGTCTGACTGGAAAAACTCTTTTATTTGAGTCCAGATCACAGCATCATGGCTTTTTAAAATATATACATATATATTTATTTATTTTTAGTTTTCAACATTCACTGCTATAAGATTTTGAGTTCCAAGTTTTCTCCTCATCTCTCCCCTCCACCCACCACAAGACAGCGTGCATTCTGATTACCCCTTCCCCCAATCTGTCCTCCCTTCTATCACACTCCCTCCCTTATTCCCTTCCCCTTCTATTTTCCTGTAGGGCAAGATAGATTTTTATACCCCACTGCCTGTATATCTTATTTCCCAGTTGCATGTAAAAACAATTTTTAACATTTGTTTTTAAAACTTTGAGTTCCAAATTCTCTCCCTTCCTCCTTTCCCATTGAGAAGTGAAGCAATTTGATATAGGTTGTACATGTGTAGTCATGCAAAAGACTTCCATAATAGTCATGTTGTGAAAGACTAACTCTATTTCCCTCCATCCTATCCCTCGGGGGATGGGGAGTGGTGATGTTTATTCTCTTCTCTCCTTTGACCCTGTCCCTCCTCAAAAATGTTTGCTTTTGATTATCCCCTCCTCCAAACTGTCCCGCCTTTTATCATCCCTCCCTTCTTATCCCCTTCCCCTCTGTTTTCCTGTAGGGTAAGCATCATAGTTTTTAAGCTGGAAGGAATCTTAGAGATTATCTAGTCCCTTTATTTTATAAGCCAGGAAACTGAGGCTCAGAGACATTAAATGATTTGCCCAAGATCACAGTTTTTGATGGCCAAAAAAATGCTTTTTAAAACCATTAAGGTTTTATCCAACTATTATAAGGGGGTAATTTGTTCTTGACTTAGAGGAATTTTCAGCAGTCTAGAATAGTTGCTATAGTGTTGAGCTCGGAGATAGGGAGCCCTGGGTTCAAATCCTGTTTATGACACTTACTGTGTGACCCCAGATAAGTTACTTAACCTTTCTAGGACTTAGACAACCAGCTCTCTAGAATTTGCCTATTGGAAAGGTAAGATTAATACCACCCAATCCCCCTTTAGACATGCTACCTTAACTAGTTAAGAATAGGTCCCAGTCAATCATAGTCCTAAGATTAAGTACTTAGAGGCTTTCATACTGCAATGGATGTACAAGAATCATTTTTGGATAGGAAATTTGGCCATAGCCAAGAGATCATGCGTAAGTTATTAAGCCAGTAGAGAAGGGATTGACTTACAGAAATTGGAAAGAACATTGCATTTCTAGCTAAACCTCTTGAGAATGAATTTCCTGGAGAGGAAAAGGAAGCCTTGGTTTCTTCTCCATGGCCAGGTCTCTTTCTCCTTCCCCTCTTTGGCCAGAGAAGAATCTTGTGAATTTCAAAGAATCTGGAAGATTTTAGATTTTCTATCTTCCTAATTGTTAGCTTACCAGACTTCCTGGTGACATTATCTGCATTTGAGGCCAAGAACAGGTGGATCCAGATTCACCATGCTCAAGGGGAATTTTTTAAGCAACTCACAATTGGAGAGAAAAAGACTTCCAGTAACCACATGCTATGAGTCACCTCTGTGTCACATGTCCTTTCGAAGCTAGAGCCCACTTTCTCCAGAACTCTTTATACCTTAGTGAAAACGTATACTACAGACTTTTGGAAGGAAATTTTTTATCAACTGCTCTTATTTTTACCAACTTAGTAATTACCCCTTTCTAAAAGCTTCTTGAAGTTGGCTTACTAAATTGATTCACAACTGACAATCTTAGGGGAGATAGCACACTGGTGGGGGCTCTAACTGATGGCATTAGAGAATTACTCTGACCCCTGAAAGAGACATGTAACCAAGCTCTGGGGAGAAGGAGTCAGGGTAAGGATTCTCAGAGTTTAGATGAGCTACACTGAGAAATCATAGACAGGTTGTTGAAAGGAATCCCCACATTTGTAGGTTCTCTAATCTGAGAAAATCACTGGTCCTCTGGGGATTCCAATAAAGGAATGTGTCACTTTTTGACTGAGTTCAGCATCAAGCTATTATAAAATATCATTGAAATAAGGAAGGTTATCTTAACAGAATACTGAATTAATGTGCATAGAAAACAGGCAATAGATCAGTAGGGCTGATGAGCACTTTAGAGATTGTCTGGTCCAACCCCTTTATTTTACACAAAAAGAAACTGAGGCCTAGGCAAGTAAAGTGATTCATCACCATATAACCATTTGGTAGCTGACATGGGATGAGAAAACTTGCTTCCTGTGTCCTGGTCCAATGTTCTTTTCCATTACATACGTTTCAGTGACCCAATTGTCTATATTTAGTCTTGTTTAGACTCAAACAATGTGACTTCCCATTCAGCCCCCAAAATTACTATAAGGGGAAGCCACCTGGGTTTCAGGACAAGGAAGGTGGGAAAGTTTGTTTCGTCAGCACCTCTTTCTTTCAGCACTTCCTCTTTGCCCCAGGTGGGAAGCTAAGATCACAGATTTAGGGCTAGGCTTTAGAAGACTTATTGACTTTAATGCTTCATTTTACAGATGAGGAAATTGAGACCTAGAGAGCGTAAGTGACTTAAGGTCATAAGATCATACAGGGACTAAGTGGCAGAGCTAACATTTGAACAGAGGTCCTCTGACTCATGTACTGCATGATCAATGTCTTCATCCTCCCAAAGACCAATGCTCTGTTCAGTTGGTCCCTCCTTAGGTATCAGTGTCTGAATGAGATCTTCTTCCTCTCAGGAATATTTCATTTTCCAAAAGGGGACAATATTTTCACCCAGAGAAATGTACATAGTTAAATGTTACCTGGTAAATGTCTCTAAATTAGTAGTGTTTGCATCATTTAAAAATAATAATGATAGCACTCTTACTATTAACTTACATTTCCATGGAACTTTTAAGGTTTACAAAGCACTTTTCTTACAACAAATCTGCCAACTAGTTGATGCAACTATTACTGTCCCCACATTTTATGGAGAAAACTAAGGCTTGGATCTCTTTTAGTTTAGCTGATAAGTGGGGGTGAGTAACACTATGGTGTGGTATAGTGGTCAGGAGAGTGAGAATGGATTCAGGAAGATGCAGGTACAAATCCTGCCTTCTAGCACTTACTAGTGGTGTGAATGTGGACAAGTCACTAAATGCTTATCTCTGAGGTGGGTATACAATAACAACACCTGTAGTACCTATGTAGTACCTGCTTCCCAAGTTTATTGTGAAGAGCAAATGAAATGATGTATCGAGAGCCCTATATATCTGTCATTATTGCTTTCTTCCTTGGCTCTTTTCCCATCATTTTTGTTGTGGTTATTCAGTAGTTTTTTAGTTGGGTCAACCTCTTCTTTTGGGGGTTTTCTTGGCAAAGATACTGGAATGGTTTGCCATTTCCTCCTCCAGTTCATTTTACAGATAAGGAAACTGAGGCAAACAGGGTGAAGTGACTTGCCCAGGGTCACATAGCTAGTAAGTATCTGAGGCCAAACTTGAACTCAGGTTTTTCTGAGTCCAGGCTCTGTATTCTATCCACTGTGCCACCTAGCTGCTCTTTTTCATCATATCCTCCTCCAAAAAATACAAAAACTTAGGTATTGTACTTCCAGACAGAGAAATCATGCTTGTGCATTTTTAAATGTTAAATTTTTATGGATATCTTTTGTTTTTCTATCACTTTTATTTCTAAGGAAGAATATATTCTTTCCTTCTTCCTGATCCATGAATTCATCCTGTATAACAACCACAAGAAAACATAAATAAAAAATAAAGAGAAGAAAAAAAACAATTCAGCAAAACTAACAACTCAGTTGAGTGACAATAAATATAGTGGGTTTTCAATCTGGTGTATACAGAACCCCAAAGGGATCTGTGGATAGATTTCAAGGGAAAAAAAATACATCTTTATTTTCACTAACTATTAAACTGAAATTTATCATTTCCTTTAGTTCTTTAAAAAATATTACACTGAGAAAGGGTCCATTACCTTCACTAGTTTTCCAAGAGGATTTGTAATACAAAAAGTCCTGGTATATACACTGTTTTACAATCATAGTCCCTTACATCTCCAATGAACTTGGGGGCAGGGGAGATATATTTTCTTCTCTTTGTTTTTCTTTTTTAAAATTTAATATATTTTATTTATCCCCAATTACATGTTAAAACAATTTTTAGCATTTTTTAAAAAAGTTTTGAGTTCTAAATTCTATCCTCTCTCCCCTCTTCTCTTCCTCCTTCCCTGAAGCGATGAGCAATCAGATATAGGTTATACATGTGTGATCATGTAAAACATTAAAATGTATTCTTAATAAATTAGGATCATCAATTTAGAGCTGGAATGGGCTACAGAGGTAATTTCATTAGACCTCTTCCTTTTTTTTTTTTTAAGTGCATTACTTTTAACAAGAAAGTCACAAAATTACCTACTTTGTCCCCCTTCTAGATTTCTTTTTGTTTTCTTTTGTGTATTTTTAATGTTTTATTGATGCTTTAAAAAAATTTTTTTAAGTGACTTTATCCCTATGCACTTATTCCTTCCTCCTCTCTGTTGCAGAATTTCCTGATCTCTTCTTCAGGGACAAATTTCTATAACTGCACCTTTATCCTGACATATACACAGCCTTCTTTCCTGCTAGGGAGAAAAGAAGGGCTTATATTTCTGTTTGGCCCATTTTCCATATGCTTGCCTTGTACACTGCTCTTTTCCTGACAGTGGAATCTCAGAGTTGTAAGGATCCTAGTAAGGTTGTTTAGTCCCATGTATATCTGAGCAGAATTCTTCAAGACATAGTGTACATTCATAAACCTCAGAACTATTGAATCTTACGCACTGATCAGATATTCCAAGGACCACAGTGATGGGAGAGTAGGCCCCAAGAGGGGAAAAAAAGACTTCATGGCCATGGGAGGAGAAGATGGCTTGTCAATTTCCAGCTCACTGCAGTTGGGTTTGGTTTACAGTGCTTTGAGAGCTCCAGAAATAAAATTTCCAGCTCATATCATTGTATTCATATATTTCTAGTGCTTCTGACCTAAATGTGGCTGACTTGTATTTACTTCTCTGGGCAAGTTGATCGTAGCCCGCAGGAGCTGCCGCAGCTTGAGAAGCTGTGTGAGTTAGTCACCAGCTGCTGGGAAACAGCAAGGGAATTTTTGCACATGCTTATAAGCCCCGCAGTAAGTTAGTTGACACTAGACTATGGTAGAAGAAAGCTGTTGTGCTTCCCTCCTCCCTTAGAGATGGGGCGGGGTGGGGGGAGCTACAGGGAAAGAATGTTGCATGTACTGTAAGTGGGGAAATGGTGCTTTTTGGATTTGCTTAATTTTTTTTTAAGCATGTAAGCAAGGGACTGACCAATGAAGGCCCAGTTCTTAGAGTATTTACAAATGTCCTCCATGTTTCCAGTCCACATGTGGGACATGTATATGTCCTTCCCCATTCAGAGCATGAGCAGATATCCTCTGTTTCCAGTCATCTTAATGCATGGTGATGAAAAAAGCCTTTTAATTGACTCCTGAGCAGGAGCTGAGTGGATATGAAAGATTTGAGTAAATGATAACTCCACCTCTATCCTGACAGATTTCAAGGAGGAATAACAGCTTGTAAACCCACCATGGGGTGGGGAGAGGGGCAGCAGCTTTGGCGGCCTTATCTTTCACATGGTTATCATATATACATGAGCCCTTGGTTCTTGTGTTCATGCGTTATTTCTTCCTTCATGATCTTAGATAAATGAATCTCTGGAGATGGGAAAATCCAAGCAACTGATGAGACAGAGATATCGATCAAAGTCATCCAAGGTTCCCCAATGATAACCCAAACTAGTGGTGGCAGCAGTAGCCAAGTGGGGGGAAGAAGTTGGGCAGCAATCCTGAGGAATGATTTACTTAATCTTTCTCAGCAAGGATCTAGACTAGCTGAGAAAGGGAGTGGTTTCACCATTGGCTATGCTACACAGAGAAATCAGTCAGTTAATAAGCATTTGCTGTTGTTCAGTTGTTTTTCAGCTGTGTCTGACTCTTGGTGATCCCATTTGAGGTTTGCTTGGCAAAGATACTGGAATGGTTGGCCATTTCCCTCTCCAGCTCATTTTACAGATGAGGAAACTGAGGCAAGCAGGGTTAAGTGACTTGCCTTTTGGGGTTTTCTTGGCAAAGATAATGCAATGATTTGCCATTTTCTTCTCCAGTTCATTTTACAAATGATGAAAACAGGACTAAATAACTTGCTCAGAGTCACACAGCTAATAAGTGTCTGAAGCCAGATTTAAACTCAGGAAGATGCATTCCCTGACTTTGGGTCCAGGCTTCCTCTATCCACCGTGCCACATAGCTGCTCAGGAATGATAGGAGGGAGCCAGTTTAAAAAGGCATTGAATGCCAAACAGAGGATTTTATATTTGATACTGGAAGTAATGGAGAATCACTGGAGTTTATTGAGTGGGGTGGGGTGGTGGTGACATGATCAGATTTGCACTTTAGGAAGATAAATTTAACAACTGAATGAAAGATGGACTGGGGTGGGAAGAGACCTGAAATCCCAGACCAATTAGCAAGTTGTTGCCATAGGCCAGGTGTGAGATGATAAAGGTAGGCATCTGCTCCAGGGTAGTGGCAGTGTCAGAGGAGAGAAGCCAAGGCCAAGAAGCACCCTCCCCTTATGAACTGCCCTACAAGTTTACTTCTATGTGTTGTATAGCCAATGGATGATATCACTGATTCCCTTGATCTGCTGGGTTAGCTCTTGCTTGAGCTGGATCAAGCAGATCACTACTTAGGGTTACTGGGAGGTATGTATCCTCACCAGACTTACCTGCCCAGGTTGGGGGTTAAGGGAATGTATTTATATCAACCACTTTAAGTTTGAATTCTCTCTTCCTAGGGACTAAGTAGATGGGAAGTAGATGGGTAGAGGAAAAGGTTTAACTCTGATTTTGGTGGGGAGCATGTTGTATTTCTGGCCAGAAAATAGACTTTTTTTTTGGAGGGGGATGATGAGGCAATCAGGGTTAAGTGACTTGCCCAAGGTCGCAAAGCAAATGTCAAGTGTCTGAGGCAGTATTTGAACTCAGTCCTCCTGACCCCAGGGCAGGTGCTCTATCCTTGTGCCACCTAGCTGCCCATGAAATAGACTTTTATAAAAAGCTGTTGTTCCTATGCCTAAAGCGTTATAGAACTATGCATACCCTGTGACCCAGCAATACCTCTGCTAGGTCTATGTCCCAAAGACATTCAAAAAAAGAGAAAAGGACCTATTTGTATAAAAATATTTATAGCAGCTTTTTTTGTGATGGGTAAGAATGGGAAAGCATCAACCGGGGAATGGCTAAACAAGTTGTGGTATATGATTATAATGCAATATTATTGTGCTATAAGAAATGACAAGCAGGATGATTTCAGAAAAATCTAAAAATATGTGAACTGATGCATAATGAAGTGAATAGAACCAGGCGAACATTGTACACAGTAACAGCAACATTGTTTGAGGAAGAACTATGAATGACTTAGCTATTCCCAGCAATGCAATGAACGAAGACAATCCCAAAGGTTTCATGATGAAGCACATCTTCACCGCCAGAGAAAGAACTGGTATTGATTGAATGGAGACCACAGCATCCTTTTTTTCACTTTTTTTCATTTTTTTTCTTTTATTAGAGTCTTATTGTACAAAATGACTAGCATGGAAATGTTTTGCATAATTACACATGTGTAGCTTAATACCTGATTGCTTGCCGTCTCAGGAAGAAGGGAGGGGAGGGAGGAATAGAATTTGAAACTCACAGCTTTACATAAAAGTGTTAAAAAATTTGGGGAAAAAAAAGCTGTTCAGTCTTATTCTTCACTGTCTGTGGGGTTTTCTTGGCAAAGATACTAGAGTGGTTTGCCATTTCCTTCTCCAGTGTGTCCCTATTTTACAGATGAGGAACTAAGGCAAATAGGGGTTAGGTGACTTGCTCAGGGTCACACAGTTAGTAATGAAGCTGGATTTGAACTCAGCTCTTCTTGACTCCAGCCCTGGTATTTGATCTATTTCACCACCTAGCTGCCTCATAAAGTTTGCCATTTTCTTCTCCAATGAATTAAGGCAAACAGAGGTCAAGTGACTTGCCCAGGGTCACATAGCAAAACAGTATCTGAGGCCTCCTTTGAAAAAGCTAATTGATATTAATTGGTTAATTGGAAATGAGATGTTCATTTGTTAAATAAAATACCCATTAATAGAAAAGGGTGATAAAAGAGATGTGGGAGAATCTCCCCTTCAGCATTTTTGATAACTTTTTAGAGTAAATCATCTTGGGGACCTTTAGGTTATTGTTGCCATTAGCTTTATTGCTGAAACAAACACATTAATCACCATTTCATTTGGTTTCCTAATTAACACTTTAAGAAGTATGCTTGGCCTCTAGAAGCTTATGTTACTGGCAGCCCAAGAGAATGTTGTTTTTTAAGTCAATAGTTAATAAACACGTTTTAGGCACCCACTGTGTTCTAGGAACTTTGTTAAGTGCTGGAGATGCAAAGGCATAAGACAGTTCCTGTCCTCTTTGAGGGTGGACAGAGTGAAAGAAAAGAGAGTAAGATAAACAGGGAGGAAATAGAATGGAAGGAAATACTCAGTAAACATAACTGTGAAAAAGTAGCAAGTTTCTCTGATAAAGGCCTCACTTCTCAAATAAGTAGAGAACTGAATCAAATTTACAAAATAAGAGTCATTCCCCAATTGATGTATGTTCAAAAGCTATGAACAGGCAGCTTTCAGAAGAAGAATTAAAGCTATTTATAGTCATGAAAAAATTCTCTAAGTCACTATTGATTAGAGAAATGCAAATTAAAACAACTCTGAGGCACCATCTCACATCTATCAGATTGACTAAAATGATAGAAAAGGAAAATGACCAGTGTTGGATGGGATGCAGGAAAACCGAGACACTAATGCACTGTCAGTGGAATTGTGAACTGATTCCACCATTTTGGAGAGCAATTTGAAACTATACCCAAAGGGCAATGAAATCATGCATACCCTTTGACCCAGAAATACCATTACCATGTCTGTACCTCAAAATATAAAAATCAAGAAAGAAAAGGATCTACAGATATAAAAATATTTATAGCAGCTCTTTTGTGGTGGCAAAGAATTGGAAATTGAGGGGATGTCCATCAGTGGGGGGATGGCTGAACAAGTTGTGGTATATGATTGTGATGGAATGCTTTTGTGCTATTAGAAATGATGAGCAGAACAGTCTCAGAAAAACTTGCAAGGATTTACACGAACAGATACAAAGTGAAGTGAGCAGAAGTAGGAGAACATTGTATACGGTAACCACCCTATTGTACAAAGATCAAATGTGACTGACTTAGCTATTCTCAGCAATACAATGATCCAAGATAATTCCAAAGGCCTTATGATAAAAATGCTATCCATCCCCAGAGAAGGATATGGGAAGAGCTCTTCAATGTCCATCCTCTACCCTCTTCAGTCAGAGGGAGGGAGAGGTCCCAGGGGCAGGAGGTGCTGAGGGGTGCCAGTTTCTGAGTAGATTGGGATCTCCATGAAGGCAGGGACTATCTTTTGCCTCTTTTTTCATCCCCAGTGCTGACTGGTTGATTGATTAATTCTATCTCACAGAATAATGAGTTTCTGGAGATGAAAGGTAGTTGGTTTGAAATGAGAAGGGGAAAGTGGCTCTAGATTTACAGAGATCAGTGTAACCTGAACCCAGAAAGTATAGTGCAGGTTTTTCTTATGCTCTCTGGCTGATTGTGGATCCAATCCAGAATTAGAGGAAGATTTTTTTTTCTTCTTCCCTCTTTCTCTTGCCTAACCTCCCTTCCTCCCTCCCTCCTTTTCTCCCTTTCTCTTTTCCTCCTTCCCTCCTTCCCTTCCTCCCTCCTTTCTTCCCTCCTTCCCTCCCTTCTTCCCTTTCTTCCCTTCCTCCCTCCCTTCTTCCCTTTCTTCCTTCCCTCCTTTCTTCCTTCCTTCCTTCCTTCCTTCCTTCCTTCCTTCCTTCCTTCCTTCCTTCCTTCCTTCCTTCCTTCCTTCCATGAAAAGATTACTAAGGAGGTTGTTTCTGGGAAAATTGTGGTGAAGATGTAGAATGCAAATGTCTTAGAGAGACTGTGGAGCAAGTATGAATGTTTTATAACTGGTTGCAGTTGACTAACCACTACTGAAGAGAAAGCTCTGATTACAGAGCCGCTAGGTGACTCAGTGAATAGAGTACAGGACTTGGAAGGCCCAAGTTCAAATCCTGCCTCAGATACTTACTGGCTGTGTGACCCTAGGTAAGTCATTTAACTTTGATGCCTCAGGAAGTCCTGTGTTTCCTATTTCTCCCAGGCTGAAAGTACAGCAGCCACTCAAGAGTTGGGCCTCACTGATGATTGGAATGGAAGCTTTGATCTACTGCATTTCCAGTCATGGCTAGCTAACTCCTCTGTAAGTAGCCTGGTATTTCTCTGCTCCCAGAGGGTCACCATATGACTGTCACACCTAGTGCAGATACCCGAACAGCTTTAGCCCTACTGCAGCTCAAGCAAGCCTCAACCTCCCTAGTAGCAGATGTTACAGGTGTATGCCACCATGCCTGGTAGAAAAATGTCTTCACCAGAACCTAGGTGTAACTCATGTTTAGGCTCTTACCTAAAAATTATTCAATGTACAAAGTAGATATCAGGTATAGGACAGCTATTTATTTCCTCCATCATAAAAGAAATAGTTAAAACACAAAAGATTCCTAAGTGTGTATGAACAAATACTTAAAACATTAAATAATAATCTTTTAGACTCATTATAATCTCCAGAGCTAAAGAGAACTATGTGGGATTGAAAAACAGATATTTCTGTGATATATTTGCTCTGGTTCCAATCTCCCAGGGCAAGGTCTGCTACTTCTCCCTTTAAGATTCCAGGGAATAATCTTGAAGGACTGGAATTGTGTCTTCTCTATTGCTTTTGTTTTGAGTCTCTACTTTGTTTCTCCATCTATAGTTCCCCCTCCATATCATTAGGGAGTCAGTGACTAGAACCTCATTTCTCTTTAACATTCTCTCCAAGGAATTCCCCTTCCACATCATCACTCCAATTCTCCCCAAAGCAACCTCCCTAACAATCTTTTTGTAGGGAGGTTGCATCCGCTGAGCAATCTGATGATGTCTGCATGTACACCAGACCCCCACTACATTTTGGTTTCTCTTTTTGGTCCCTTGGGTCCATTTTCTTGAGGGATTTTCAAAACCCAAGTTCTCCATCTGGCCAATCAGGATATAGCTTGGGTTTTCTTATTCCTTCCTATTGTGGTGCCCACGTGGTCATCTTCTCTGAGTAGTAAGTTGTAGGAAGCACCTACTACTGGATTATAGGCACCAAGGGACCAACCAAAAGCCACTGGATTAGTCATATCACTTAGTAAGGAGCTAGAACCTATGTCTCTGCGATAGAGACCATCTTCAAAGGAAGCCAAACTCCTGTACTTACAAGACAATGAAAATATGTATCATATGTTTAGAACTGGAAGAAAACTCAGAGGTCATCAAGTCCATCCCCCTCATTTTGTAGACATAGAGACTAAGGCTTAGAAAGTGACATTGGCTCGCCCAAGACTAAGTAGCAGAGCTGGAATTTGAACCAATGTCTTCTGACTCCAGATCAAGTCCTCTTTCCACTACTTACCCAAAAAGAGATTCTCAGGATATAAGTTAATTATTTATATATACTATAAGTAAAAAGATTGTCTTTAGTGAAATAAAGATGATTTCTTTGAAAATTATAAACAAAAGATTGCATATTTGTTTC
The DNA here is from genome assembly GCF_028372415.1 of Notamacropus eugenii. Taxonomy (NCBI): domain Eukaryota; kingdom Metazoa; phylum Chordata; class Mammalia; order Diprotodontia; family Macropodidae; genus Notamacropus; species Notamacropus eugenii. The sequence continues at coordinate 378,805,323 of NC_092874.1, read as the reverse complement.
TTCTGTCATCTCCTACAGCCTGTCCCTCTAGGACCTGATTTCTTCAATTATTCTCCCTTTTTCTTTCCTTCAGTTCCTTACTTATTGATTGCAAGTATGTTTCACTCTCTTATCTAAAAAATTATTCACTCACTCCTTGATCAGCCATCTTTTTTCTCCCATTTTTTCTTGAACAAGCATTCTTCACTAACCACATCTTTCTCTACACCTCTTTGCAATTTGTCTTTTGCTTTCATCACTCCATTGAAACTGCTGTATGAACACCAAAGACTTTTGATTTGCCAGTTCAAATAGATTTTTCTCAGTCCTTATTCTCTATGCCTTTTGACAACTATTGATAACCCTCTCCTTGAAACTTTCTCCTTCTCAGCTCTATCACTTTATCTCTTAGGTTTCCAAATATCAGGAGGGTTTTATTTGAAATCCCATACTTATAAGTCATTATCATTTAAAAGCTAGCTTTATATAGTGTCAGATTTGAACTCAATCAGCATTCTATCTACTATACCACCTTAGCTGCAAGTATCTTATTTTAAGGCAATATCTTAGGGGGAGGGTCCCAGAACTGGGAGTTAATAACTGATTTATGTTTTTAACACCCCGCCCTAAAATGTAAAATTCCTACCTTTGATTCAGAATCCCACTGAGAAATGCAGCAATTTAACCCACTGCTGGAGCTAGGGAGCTAGGGAACTCCTCCCTTTCCACTAAGATGCTTTTCGTGGCTCTGAGAAAATTCCATCCAGTTTGATCCTGGGGAAGTCTGGTCACCCATAAGAAGGATCAGGCTCTTTCCCTCACAGTCTCTGGTTCTTTAAACCACACTCCAGCACTTCCCCAGGGTTACACAAGGTTAGCTGGAAAGAGGAATAGGGAGAGAGACAGAGGGCAGAGTTATTCTTTTAAGGTTCAGTGAGTGGGCCACTTCTCCTGCCTTAGTGGATAATGTGATCTGATCTAACTTTGACACAGTCTCCCTCACTTTCAGCTGTTACAAGGTAGGGAGCAATGGAATTGGAGTGGAGAAGCTCCCCCAGCTCCCACCTTCATGCCCCTTGTTGGCTGCATTATCACAGAGTGGTAAGTCCTTCACAAATGAGTGTATGTTTCCTTCTGTAGGATGACCTCTGCAGATGCCATTCCCAGGCATGCTCCATGAGGATGTACCTCAATGAGGTTAAAGATGAAAAGAAAGGATTTATATTCACCAAAATGTGCACAGCAGCACTTTTTGTAGTAGCAAAGAACTGGAAACAAAGTATATGATCGTTAACTGGGGAAATTGCTCAATGAAATGTGGTGTATCAATACAATGGAATATTATTATGCCATATGAAATGACTGATATGAAGAATTCAGAGAAGTGTGGGAAGACATAAAGAAGCTGATGCAGAATGAAACAATTCAGAACAGGAAACAAGATACATAATGACTACAATAATGTAAATGGAAAGAACCCAAAAAAAGTTTAGGAGAAAGAAAAAACTGAATATGGTATAAACACAAGGATCAAGCTTAGCCTCAGAGGAGGAATAAAGAAAAATAAGTCTCCCTTACTTCTTTGTAGACGTGGGGGACATTATACATACTGTCAGATTCAGTTGATGCATTGGCTAGTTTTGCCAGGGTGTTTGTTTTTTTTCTCTCTTTTTGTGATGTGTTACAATCTATAATTTGGTGGCTAAGGGAAGAACAGGTATATTCAGAAATGAAGGTGATGTAAAAGCAAAAGGTATCAATAGAAATTAAGCATTAAAAACATTTCATCAACAGCAAAAATTTATTGAATACAAGTATCTACTAATGATGGGCTCAGACATACCTTATTCTTAAGGAATTTATCATCTAGTTGGAGAGTAGAGTGAAAACAAAGGTGGTGTGGCTGGGGCTCTGTTCCTAGGCACAGAAATTTACAGGGCACTGACAATAGTTACACTCCTCCAGCAGCGTCAAAACATGCAAACTTAGCACCTAATCTGAAACAATAATTAATTAAAATAAGAAACTACCTTTCAGCCCCATCCCCTTATTTCCCAGAGGAGCACCTTTATATTGTCCTGTCTCTTTGTGTTCTCCATCTTTCTACTCACCCCCACCCTCCCAAACTGTAGTTATCTTTAAAAAGGTGATTCAATGGGATGCTCCATATTGCTTTCCCTGGCAACAAATTTTCTAGTTGTAGCTCTGCAAGGAACTAGGTTATATACATAAAAGATAACTATCCATATAAATTAATAGTACTTACTGAGAGCCAAATAATTTGTATAACCGATTTTAGTGGAGGGACACATTTTTATGTATTGTTTTAAACTTCTTGAAACAGTTTTAGATTTATCTCATTTTATACTCATGAAATCTTTTGATATGAGTAGGGCAGACATTAATTTGGCAGATAGGGAAACTGGGGCAGAGAAAGGTTCAGTACCTTGTCTAAGGTCACACAGGTAGGAAATGACAGATCTGGAATCCATTTTTCCTTCATTCCCAGGCTGGTAGTTTTTTTCCCCTAGCACATCACACTGGGTGGTGCAGTATCTTAGAAATCTGGGATGGAAAACAGATATTCCATTGAATAAGTCAAATAGCTTTTGCCTGCGGCTGTAAGCTTGCTTCCTCCTAAACACTGCTTTCAGTCCTGTCCTCTCAAGGCATTTAACCTCAGTTTTCATAGCCTGCATAAAAGATAATGCATTTATACAAATGTACTGTCTATAGCTTACTCCTTTTTGGAATCTTAATTTTTTTTCTTCTGAAAATTGCTTGTTCATAACCTTTGACTAATTATCAATATCCTTATAAATTTGACTCACTTCTTTATATATTTAAGAAATTTATCAGCCTTTATCAGAGAAACTTGCTGTAAAAAAACTTCCTCATTTCTTGCTTCCCTTCTAATCTTGTCTGCATTGATTTTGTTTATGCAAACCCTTTTTAATTTGATGTAATCAAAATTATTCATTTTGCATCCCATAATGTTCTCTATCTTTTGTTTGGTAAAATATTCCACACTCTTCTCATTTACTTATAATATGTATAAATCATGTACCCATTTTGACTTTTTCCTGGTATATACTGTGAGATGTTTCTCTATACCTGGTTTCTGCCAAACTGCTTTCTGGTTTTCCCAGCAATTTTTGTCAGATAGTGAATCCTTGTCCCAAAATTTTGGATCTTTGGGTTTGTCAAACACCAGATTACTATGGTCATTTATTACTGTGTATGGTGTACCAAATCTATTCCACTGATCTGCCTCCATATTTTTTAGCCAGTACCAGGCTGTTTAATGATTATGACTTTGTAACGCAATTTGAGATCTAGTACTGCTAGGCCATCTTCCTTCACATTTTTTTCCCATTGATTCCCCTGATAGTCTTGACCTTGCTATTTATTCTGGTTCTCTAATTTTTTTTTTTTTTGTAATTTAAGTGGTATGGCACTGAATGAGTACATAAATTTAGGTAAAATTGTCACTTTTATTATATTGGCTCAGCCTATCCATGTGTAATTAATATTTCTCCAATTGTTTAGATCTGAGTTTATTTACATGAAAAGTGTTTTGTAATTGTGTTCATATAATTCCTGGGTTTGTTTTAGCAGGTAGACTTCCAAGTTATTTTACACTGTCTGCCGTTATTTTAAATGGAATTTCTTTTTCTCTCTTCCTAGTAGACTTTGTTAGTAGTATATAGAAATGCTGATGATTTATGTGGGTTTATTTTATATCCTGCAACTTTGCTGAAGTTATTATTTCAACTAGTTTTTTAGTTGATTCTCTGAGTATACCATCATATCATCTGCAAAGAGGGATAGTTTTGTTTCTTCATTGCCTATTCCAATTTCTTTTTCTTCTCTTATTGCTATAAATAGCGTTTCTAGAACAATATTGAATAATAGTGGTGATAATAGGTATCCTTAATTTACCCTGATCCCCTTTCTAATGGTTTTAGATAGATGCCATTTATCTTTTTAAGGAAAGCTCCATTTATTTCCATGCTTTCTAGTGTTTTTAAAAGGAATGAGTGTTATATTTTGTCAAAAGCTCTTTCTGCATATATTAAGATAATTGAATGATTTTTGTTGGTTTTGTTATTGACATGGTCAATTACGCTTATGGTTTTCCTAATACTGAATCAACATAGATCCCATCTGGTCATAGTGTATGATCTTTGTGACATATTGTTGGAATCTACTTTCTAATATTTTATTTAAAATTTTTGCATCAATATTCATTAGGGAAATTGGTCTATAATTTTCTTTCTCTGTTTTGGCTCTTCCTGGTCTGGGTGTCAGCACCTTATTTGTGTTGTAAAAGGAATTTCATAGGACTCCTTCTTTGCCTGTTTTTTCAAATAGTTTATATAGTGTTGGAATTAATTGGTCTTTAAATAGTAGTTTAGTAGAATTCACTTACGACTCCATCTGCTCCTTGAGATTTTTTCTTAGCGAACTCATTGATGGCTGATTTAATTTCTTTTTCTCAGGTAGGGTTATTTAAGTATTCTGTTTCCTCTTCTGTTAATCTAGGTGATTTGTATTTTTGTTAATATTCATCCATTCCCTTGGTTTGTCAGATTTATTGGCATGTAATTGGGCAAAATAGAACCTAATTCACCCTTTTCATTTCTAATAGTGGTAATTTGATTTTTTTCTTTCCTTTCTTCCTTCCCTCCCTCCTTTCTTCCTTTAATGAAATTATTGATTGTTTCTATGATTCATTGTTTGACCTGCTCATTCTTTAGGGTTAGATTATTTAGTTTCCAATAATTTTAAATCTATGTTTTCACAGCCCTTTATTGGATATATTTTTTTATTGCATTATGGTTAGTAAAAGGATGCAATTAATATTTCTCCCTTTCTGCCTTTGGTTGTGAGGTTTTCAATGCCCTAATACATGGTCAGTTTTAGGTGAGCATGCCATATACAACTGTCATAAACAATCTGTTTTGTCCAGATTCCCATATCTACTTTTTCTAAAATTCTATTCATCTCTTTAAGTTCTTTCTTGTTATTTTATAGATTCATCCAGCTCTGAGAGGAGAAAGTTGAGGTACCCCATTAGTATAGTTTTGCTCTCTATTTCCCGCTGGAACTCATTTAACTTTTCTTTGAAGAATTTGGATGCTTTGCTACTTGGTGTGCCTCTTAGCAAAATGTAGTTTCTTTGCTCATTTCTTTTAATTAGGTCTAAATTTGCCTTTGCTTTGTCTGAGATCATGATTGCTACCCCTGCTTTTTTTTTCACCTCACTTGAATCATAATAGATTTTGCTACAGCCCCTTATTTTTATTCTGTGTATATGTCTTTGTTTCAGGTGTGTTTCTTATACACAACTTGTTGTTGGATTTTGGTTTTTAATCTGTTCTGCTCTCTGCTTCCATTTTATAGGTGAGTATCCTATTGACATTCACAGTTATGATTATTAACTATATTTCCTTCTATCCTATTCCCCCCTATTTATCCTTCTCTCTCTTTCCTTTTACTCTATCTGTTCTCAAAATCCCTCCTCAAAAGTCTGTTTTGCTTTTGACCAGAACCTCCCTTAATCCACTCTCCCCTCTATCAGCTCTCCTCCCCTTGTCTTATCCTTTTCCTATTCTACTTCCCTGTAAGAGAGATTTCTATACACAACTAAGTGTGTATGTTATTCCCTCTATGAGCCAATTCTAATGAGAGTAGGGTTGAAGTATTGCTTATCTCCATATCTTCCCCACCATTGTAGAAGCTCTTCCTTTCAAATCTCTTTTATATAAAATAATCTGTCCTATTCTTCCTCTCCCTTCCTCCTCCTCCTAATGCATCCCTCTTTCTCGCCCCTTAATTTTATTTTTTTGAAATTGCTCCATCATAGTTATCTCACATCCATGCTTTTTATGTATACTCCTTCTAACTGCCCTATTAATTACAAAATTCTTAGGAGTTAGAAGCATTTTAACCTTATTAATTTTCTCATGATTTCATGTTCACCTTTCTTAGTTTCTCTTGAGTTTGGTAATTAAAGTCAAATTTTCTATTCAGCTCTGGTCTTTTTTTAAATCAGGAATGCTTGAAAGCTCTGTATCTCAATAAATGTCCATTTCTGCCCCTCCCCCCCGAAGGATGATATTCAGTTTTATTGGATAGATTCTTCTTGGTGGTAAGCCTAATTCCTTTGCTTTCTGGAATATCCTATTCCAAACCCTCCTATCCTTTAATTTGGAAGCTGCTAAATCTTGTATGATCCTGACTATGGCTTCACAATATTTGAAATGTTTATTTCTGGCTACTTGCAATATTTTCTCTTTGACCTGGGAGCTTTGGAATTTGGTTATGATATTTCAGGAGTCTTCATTTTGAGATCTCTTTTCAGGAGGTGATCAGTGGATTCTTTCAATTTCTATTTTACCCTTGATTCTAGGATATTAGGGGAGTTTTTCTTGATAATTTCTTGAAATGTAATGTCTAGATTCTCTTTCTTTGATCATGGCTTTCAGGCAGTCCAATAAGTCTTAAATTACCTTTCCTCAATCTATTTTCCAGGTCAACTGTTTTTCTGATTAGATATTTTTTACATTTTCTTTTTTTTTTTATTCTTGTCATTTTGTTTTATTGTTTCTTGGTGTCTCATGGATTCATTAGCTTCTACTTGCACAATTCTAATCTTTAAGGTATTATTTTCTCTAGTGAGCATTTGTACCTCTTCCATTTGACCAATTCTGCTTTTTAAGGCATTCTTCTCTTCATTGGATATTTATGCCTCTTTTACCAAGCTATTGACTCTTTTTTTTTTTTTTATAATTTTGCTGCATTGCTCTTATTTCTTTCACCAATTTTTCCTCTGCCTTTCTTATTTGATTTCAAAAATCTTTTTTGAATTTTTTCAGGAATTTTTATTGGGTTTTTTAATCCAATTCACATCTTTCTTTGAGGTTTTGCTTGTTAGTTCTCATTTTCTGGGTTTGTATCTTGATCACCATAGTAGCTTATGGTCAGGTTCTTTTTTGTTACTGTTGTTTGCTCATTTTTGCAGTCTGTTCTTGACTTTTAACCTTATTTTAAAGTTGGGCTCTGCTTCCAAGATGGAGGGAGCACTGTCCCAAGATTCATGCCTTTCTTGTTGCTGTTTTCAGAGCTAGCTCTAGGGGTCTATGGGTTTTTGATACTTTCATGTATGATGTTTAAAAAGTTCAAAAGATATAGTTTTTGGGTAATTCATCAATTTATTAATACTACTAACTTTTTATTAATAAATGGAATGGTCATTTGACTATTTTAGTCAAAATTGGTCTCTCTCAGACCAGAGACAATCATGGTGGTGGGCTCATGGCATACATGCCCTTAGAAAAATGTTGGAAAAGTCCAGAGGCTGACAATCAACTACGATTGGTTAACAATTTATGAAAGGTGTACCTATTCTAATGAGAGACTGGGAGAGTGACATCCTGTCACTCTTGGACAAAGGGACTACCTCTATACCCAGACTAACAGAGCATCTACCTCTGCCCAAATTAGCTTGAGTGGAACTCAATGGGCAGGAATTCATTTTAGATTAAAAGTCTGATCTAGTTGTGTGGAGTAGTAATACTCAGAATAAGGAGAATAATCCTATCTTCCAACAGCCCTGTCCTTGAAATAGTGGGTTTTGGACAAGGAAATAGAAAAGGGGAAAAAGTTTGAGTCTCCCCAGGCTATTAATATGAGAGAGAAATTCACATGGTGTAACGATCTAAGGAGAGGTGTCATTGCTCTCCTGATATGTGCTCTGGTCTTTAACCAGGAAAGGACCTTGTTCCCCTGTAGCCACCAGCACTAGCACTCCTTTTGGCCCTGAGACAGTGACTAGGTCCTGCACCCCCTCTCCTGAAGCCACAATTGCTAGTGCTCCTTTTTGTCTTGGAATTGAGACCAGTAACCCTACTCCCCTGGGAGGGACCACAAGAATTCCTCTCTATCCTGGAACCTAGACCTGGGTCCATGTTCCCCTGTGCCGCAAATGCTATAGCTCCTTTTGGCTCTAGGATTGTAACCTGGAACTGCACATTGGCAACACAACAAGATCCTGGAGACAGCACCAGCAAAGGGGTCCCTGTAATTTCCTTCCAGTCAATTGTTTGACTGCCCCCTCATACCTCCATCATCTGTGCGCTAAGAACTCCTTAATCTGTTGTTGCTGCCAATGAAGTTGCCCCTAAGACACTACCTGAGTTGCCTTCATGGGGCCTACCACCACCCTGGTGAGACAAATCTTTCCTGCAGACCTCTTAAGTTGTCTTAGACTGGAAAATTGTTTCACCTGACCTTTTTTTGGTTTTACCAGGCCAGAACTCAATTTGAGGCATTATTTTAGAGTTATTTGGCGGGGAATTTGGGAGAGCTCAGTTGAGTGCTTCTCTACTTTTCCATCTTGGATCCACCTACCTGTAGTGGATTTCTTTTCATAAATTAATAATAGGACCTGCTTTACACATATTATCTCATTGGTCCTCACAACAACCACAGGAGGTAGGTGCTATTATTAACCCCATTTTATACATGGGGAAACTGAAGCAGAGAGAAATTAAGTGACTTACCCACAATCACACAACTAGTAAGTGTCAGAGGCCAGATTTGAACTAGATCTTCCTAACTCCAGGTCCAGATCTGTTACACACTGGGCCACTTTGTTGCTCCTTTAAACCACACTATAATCCTAGGAAGGGAGGCACTACAGGTATTACTATATTTATTTTATAGAGAAAGAAACTGAGGCTCAGAAAGGTTAATTGATTTGCCTATGGTTATTCAACTAGCAAGAGTAGAAGACAGGATTCAAACCCAAGTCTTCCTGGCTCCACATCCAGCATTTTATCTACCATAAAACACTTCTTTTCTGAAGAGATACTCCAGGACTACTTTTGAAATAGTTGTGATATTAAAACTGCAATCAAACTTCTAAAAGTCTTTGTCATTTAGGGCATCTGAATTTAGAATATGGAAGTGTTCAGTTTGATCATTTATAGCCTTGACTAAACAGATGGCATCTGAGCATCAATGCCAATTTACTTAAATGATCTTTAGAGACTATATAATAAGTGGCCCCTTGGCCAATTAATAAACTCATTTATGAGATCTTTATTTTCTGGCAGGTTTTTTTTTTATTGCCAGAAATCTGGTAAACTGAAGGATCAAGTCCAGAAGAAAATAGCTTTGATAGCTTATTCTAACTCTTAGATAGATGTTACAAACAACTGTGTCGTGGACCTGCTATTTGTGAAGGTTGCTATGGATATATTGTGGATATGTTACAGCTATAGGGGCTGCTTGTTCAAGTAGCAAGGGTGAAACAATCAGTAAATTCATGGGAGTTTTGTTCAGAGTTCCTATAGTGATACATAATCAAACACTAAGAACTTAATAAATACATATTGAATGAAGATGAAAGAATGAATGAATGTTATATTTTAAGGAAGATTCTCTGCTTTGATGATGTCAGCATACAAGAATATTGACTGAACTTGGGTCCCTATTTGAATGTGTGAAATTCAGGCATCTTCGTTGAATTCCAACATGTACTACCACTAATAATTGGAATGAAGGTAGAAGTTGTTCCAAACAAACAAATGGCTATAGTTGTTAATAGAAGTGAAAACAGGGCTCTCATTAATGAATTTATCATTCTTTTTCAGACAGGGGTTATTAACCATTTTTGATTCATGGACCCTTTTAGGCAGTCTGTGAAGCCTCTGGATCATTTCTTAGAAGATTTTTTTAAGTGAATAAAATAAAATATATGGGATTACAAAGGGTACTAATTATATATTAGAATATAGTTATTGAAACATTTAAAATATAAATTTGTGCTGTAGCCATATAACTAGCAGTGGGACTATTCTAATAACCTGCTGGTTGGTATCCCAGCCTGCCTCAAGACTCTCCCTACTCCAAGCCATCCTTCACTCAGCTGTCATATCGGTCTTCTGAAAGTCCAAGTTCTGACTATGTCATGCCCCTGGTCAATAAACACCAGTGGTTCCACATTATCTCCAAGACCAAATAGAAAATCATCTAATTGGCTTTTAGAGTCTCTCATAGTCTGGCCTCTCTTTCCCTTTTCCATCTTCTTAAAACTTATTCCCTCTCGTGGACAGTATTCCGCAGTCCAGTGACACTGACCTCATTACTATTCCTCTCACAAGACTTTCTGTCTCCCCCTGGTGTATTTTTTACTACCTATTTCCCATACCTAGAATTCTCTCCCTCTTCATCTGTTCTTCTTAGCTTCCTTTGGTTCCTTAAAGTCTCAACTAAAGTTGTACCTTATGTTTATTTATTTTTAGTATTCAACATTCACTTTTCTAAGATTTTGAGTTCCAAATATCCCCTCTCCCCAAGATAGAATGCAATCTGATCTAGGCTATTCATATACAATCACACTGTTTAATAGGATTAAAAAATATGTTTATATTTCCACATTAGTCATGTTGTTAAAGAAAAATAAGAACCACAGGGAAAAACCACAAGAAAGGAAATACAAAATAAAACAAAAAGAGAAAACAGTACGATTTGATCTGCATTCAGACTCCATAGTTCTTGCTCTGAATGTAGATAGCACTTTCTATCGTGAGATTTTTGGAATTGTCTTAGATCATTGTATTGCTGAGTAAAGCTAAGTCTATCAAAGTTGGTCATTGCACAATGTTGCTATTATTGTTTACAATGTTCTCCTGGTTCTGCTCACCTTCACTCACCATCAGTTCATGTAAGTCCAGATTTTTCTGAAATCTGCCTGCTCATCATTTCTTATAGCACAATAGCATTCCATTACATTCATATACTACAACTTGTTTAGCCATTCCCCAATTGATGGACATCCCCTCAATTTTAGATTCTTTGCCATCACAAAAACAGCTGCTGTAAATATTTTTGTAGATGTGGTCCTTTTCTCTTTTTTATGATCTCTTTGGCAAACAGACCTAGTAGTGATATTGTTGGATCAAAGGGTATGCACTTATATAGCCCTTTGGACATAATTCCAAATTGCTTTCCAGAATGGCTGGATCAGTTCACAACTCCACCAACAATTCAATTAATGTTCCAATTTTTCCACACTTTCTCCAAAATTTATCATTTTCCTTTTTTGTCATATTAGTCAATCTGATAGATGTGAGGTAGTATCTCAGAGCCATTTTAATTTGTATTTCTCTAATTAATAGTGATTTAGAGCATTTTTTTTCATATGACTATAGATAGTAAAGTTGCACCTTTTACAAAAAGCCTTTCCAGGTCTGCTTTCCTGTTGAGACTACCCCTGCTGAGACTACTATTTTATCCTATATATGTCTTGTTTGTATGTAGTTTGCATGTTGTCTTCAATAGTGCTGTTCTTTGCATCCCCAGTCAATGGTGTTTGCCGTGGAGTCAGAGTTTAAAAGATATTAGTTGGTTGACAACAGTAAATCCAAAGTAATGATGAGCATAAATAATATTTTGATGTATCTGCAACTCTTATAATGTAACATGAAAATATCTATGATTTCTAATAGTGACAATGTCACAGGTAGTACTAATACCACTGTAGTTTGTTACTTATATTCATAATTAAGTTACATTTGTGGTTGTGGTTCAGCTGTGTCAGTCATGTCCAACTCTTCATGACCCCTGGAATGGTTTGCCATTTCCTTCTCCAGATCGTTTTACAGATGAGGAAACTAAAGCAATCAGGGTGAAGTGACTTGCCCAGGGTCACAGAGCTAGTAAGTGTCTGAACCTGGATTTGAACTCAGGAAGTTACAGTTACAAGTTACCTAAAATAAAGTTGTAATTTTTTTCCCATTCAAGTTCAAAGACCCCTGAAATCTTTCCCAGGTCTCTCTTCATGGCCCCTGTAGGCTTCAGGTTAAGAAATTCTGCTTTAATAGGAAATGATGAATAAGTTACCTTAAGGTTTCTGTACTTATAATGAGAAAAATGTGGTGGTTTTGCAAATTTTTTTTACTTCTTTCCTTCTTTATTGCTTCATTTGGTAATCTTTTGTACCTTCTTTACAGGTAAAGAAGATAAAAACTTGGGCCAGTTTATGCCTGGCTACCAAGGACCTGTTCATGGTGTTCAGGTAACCTTGCTTTCCTACAGGCTGCCCTAGTAAAGTGAAAGCCCTGGTGGGCCCAACCAAGCTGGAAAGGCTTGGAGTGAGGACTTGATAATGGACTCCATGTTTGTCAGGGGGAAGGAGTGCATCACCAGTCATCTTTACCTATGTCTTGCCACTGGATTCTGATGACTCTGGAGGAGAGTGACATCACCCTGCTGATGTCATTGGTCTCTTCCAGAAAGGATGAAAAACAATATCAGTAGTAGAAGCTGCCCCATGGGAACCCCACTAGCCAATTTCCAGATAGTCAATGTTGCTATCTCTGTCCTCCTCCTCCTTCTCCTCTTCTCCCTTGTCCACTTGGGGAGTCATATCGTTACATGTGTACGCTTTCTCCAAAGGAATATAAATTTTGATTGCTTATACGTTTGCAAGGGATCTTGAAGCTTGGAGGCTAGGTATTTTTCTTCCTTATTTATTTGTTTATTCTATCATTAAAAAAAAAAAACTGAAACAATTAACTCCTTTTGTCTCATGTAGTTTTCATTTATGTTTTCTTGAAATATAGCTCTGAAAAACCAGGCTTTGATAAAGCCCATTATGGTTCAAATGGAAGTACTTGAGTTTTCCTTTAAACCGAAATCACTTTGGCTTTCACTGATTGGGCAATAATAGGTCCCAGCCCAAACCTCACTCGTTCATTCTCTAGGTTTTGATGGCTCAGAGTGAATGTAAATAGCAATGGTTTCCGTTCCCCTGCCGGAATGATTCTTTTGTGAAGGCAAACTAAGCTATCTTTTGCCTCAATTCTCACTTAGCCTTTAATTACTGAATGAGTATTGCCTCAGGCAAACAAATCCAGGAAAAATCTTAGCTTAAAAAGGCCAAGGTCTGTCACTGCATCTGGGTCCATGGTCAGTTCTCTTGACCTATGTCTTGCTACTGGACTGATGACTCTAGAGGAGAGAGTGAGGCTGATGACTCTGTGCAGCTCTGCCTCACTTAAATCCAATACATTCCCAAGTCAAGATATCACCCTGCTAATGTCATTGGTCCTCTTTGATAATGGACCACCACCACCACCAGCACCACCATCAACAACAAGAACAAACATCTGAGAACTGTCTGGCTAAGTTCCAAGAGACTCATCAATGAGTTGGTTGCAGGATGATGGGTTTTTTAGCCCAGGCAGCTTCTGAAGTCCACCTTTCACATTATAAAGAAGTCGTGAATTGCATTGGTTGAGTGAGTGACCATACCAATGAAATTTCTTATCCTTAAAGAAATGAAGTATTAGAAAAATGTTAATATATAAAAAAAATCACTGGTACCTTTTGTTCATCTTGACTTTTATGTGTAATCTCTTTCTGACCTGAAAACTTGGTTAAAGAAAAGGCAACAGGCTAAATGCATACATTTTATGATTTAATTAATTAATTGATCAATTCCCTATTAAAGACAACGGTAACATAATGCATTATGGAGCCAGAAATGTTCTGGCTACCGATACAAAGAATTGGGCAGCCTTAAATCTGTTTTAGGACAAAGAAGTGTTCTATGTCCTTCAGATTTATGGTCTCCATAAGTGATTAACTAGACCTTTAGAAAGGAGTTTCTTAATTGCATAGGTTGTAAATACAATAAGATAACAGAGTTTGACAAAGTTTCACATAGAAATTATGACCCAAGATGTCTGTGTTTTCTTTACCATTAACACGCCATAACATAACATATGTCTACAAATATTAAGATATGGAAAATGTCCCGTTATTCAAGATAGTATCTTAGGTTAAAGGTCTCTTAAGGAATGTTAAGTCAGCCCTGACTGTCTTTTGTTGACATAAGAAGAGGCATTCTTTGAGTTTGCTTCAGAGAGAACAAAGAGATTATTCCAAAATTTTATATGAAACATTATCAGGGAATAAAAAGTTTAGAAGTCTTACAATTATCTCCTTCCTATTTTTTAAAAATTCACCTGCTGTTAATTGTGCATCAATTAAAAAAAAGAATATATAACATAGTCTATTTCTTGAAGGTTTCTTGTTATAAAATGAATATTGGCAATGTTCTGACTTGGTTCATGTATGGTTTGTGGGTGGTAGAGATAGAAGGGACCTTTGAGGTCATCTAATCCAACCCAGAGGTTAATTTGTCCAAAATTATACAGTAAGAGTCAGAGGTAGGATATGAATCCTGGTTTCTTGAACCCAAATTTAGCGCTTTTTCTTGATGAAGAGGTACTTTGGAAAAGAAAATTAATATTTGTTTTGGTCACTGCATAGGACAGGATCATGCCAATCAGCTAGAAAGATCTTAGAGATCAGCTAATCTCCTCCCCTCCACCCATTTTACAAACTAAATAACTTTCAGAGAAGTCAAATGTCCAAAGTGACACAGACAATAAGAGACAGAAGTGGGATTTGAACCTATATACTCTGATGCTAAATCCAGCACACTTCACACAACATCATGTTGACCATTTAATTCTTTAGTTTTATGATTAGAAATTTCATTTTTTATTCAGTCATTAAATTTATATGAATTGTTTACAATTTGAGAGGTGTTTATGGAAAATGTTATAGTAAAATAGTTTCTTTTTTGGGAAAAGAATGGTGAGCTCTGGTGCTTGAGGCCACCCAGTCATTTTCATCCATTTTCATCTCCATCATCATCCTAATTTAGCATGACACCATGGAGACATAGCAGAGATTCAACGTTGACCCTCCAAACTCAAGCTTCCCTTGTTGGTGCTATATTCTGCATCTGAAATTTGTGATTGTCATGTATTTTGTTATTTCAAGGTTCCTCAATTGTCCAGAAGTCTGACAGATTAATCTATGCTAATGGGATAATCAGGGAAGATCAGAAGGCTACTCTCAGGTAACTTTTCTGGAAGCTTTTCTTGGTCACTTCAAGGGCCAAGGTAACATAACATAACCTCACCTCTTTTGATTCTTAACTTTAATGAATAGTCACAGAGTCACAGAATCCCAGAGTTGATCTCAGAGATCATCTAGTTCAACCCTTATCTGAATAAGTACCCTTTCTACAACATCTGAGAACTTAAAATGTGTTTTTTCATTCATTCGATAAACATATCAATTGCATACTATAGGTAAGGAATGATTATTGATTGATAGAGTGGGAATTTTTAGGTCATGAAAGGTGCATGTGGGAGAACCGCTGGGTCAAAGTGTCCTTTTTGTGTCCTGTAAAGCGTACTGTAATTTTACCACTCTAAGCCTCAGTTTTCTCAGTTACAAAATGAGTAGAATACTTGTTCTACTTATCTCATGGAGCTTGTTATGAAGAGAATCCTTTATATGTATTCAAGCACTGTGGAAATTGCAAGATATTCCTACCTTGTAATCATGACAAATTGTATCACACAACTTGCAACCAGAACTGACCTTTTCATAATGGAATGATAGGAATGCCTAGCATTCACACAGATTTTTAAGGTTTGCAAAATGCTTTACATATGCTATCTCATTTGATATGCAGAAATAGGAAGTATAAATATTAGAACTGGAGGTGACCTTACATATCCTCTATGACAACCCCGTCATTTTACAGATGAGGAAATGGTAGACCATGTAGAAGGAAAGTGAAGACCATAGTGAGACATTTCACAAGTGCCAGAGTCAGGACTTGAATCCTGATGATAAGGGCACTGTGTGTTCCACTGCACCACAAATGAATCATTTAGAAATACGATATTATGTGAGAGGGTATGAGTGCTAAATTCTAAATGAATAAATTTTAGCACTTTGGAAACTAAACCAGATATTTTTCATTAACAATCTGATGTTTTTCCCTCACTCTACATGATGCACATAATAAACAATCTTAAACTTTAAATGAAACTCCCAAGTTGATTTTTCTTTATTTCACTTAGTGAACTGACTTTCATGTCAACTAATTGATCTAAATTTTGTAAGTTCAGAGAGACCAGTTGTTTTAGTTAGCCAGAGTTATCCTCATCTATACATGTATATACAGTCACGGAATTAGAGCTAGGTGTTATAGGTTATCTAATCCAATTGGCTTATTTTAAAATAGGAGAAAACTCTGGTCCAGGAAGGTTGTGACTTGTCCAAGGTGACACAGCTAAGAAGATCCAGAGGTGAACACTACAGGTCCTCCAATCACCGTGCCCCAGCCTCACCTTCAAGTTACTGAAATCAACTTTTCACCAGATTCCCGATCCAAACCCAGCTCTCACGTGGTGCCACTTGCCCTGGCAAAGATCTCCGGGGAATGAGAAGACTTAAGGTCCGCTGGGGACGAGGGTGCTCATCTCCCCTCTACCATTCTGCTACTGCAATGACCGGGGTCAAAACGGTCGAAGGGGAAGTGGGGGGACACTATCGGGAGTAGGCTTCTCCTTTTAGGGTGTTGCCCGGACAATCTGGGCTGCGGGAGGAGCGGCCCAGGAAGCGCAGCTCCACCGTTCTCAGGCATGTGTTCGTAAGAGTCACAGGGCTGGGAAGAAGATGCAGAACGTAAGGCATCGCCAGCACACGTCCATGCACTTATTTCTGCCTGCCACATGGTTTTCAGACAGGAACCCTGAAGGACTGGGCGGCTGCGGGGCCGGTGTGCGGCCCAGGTAGACCTGGCCTGGCCCGCAGAGGGCTGGGCTGGGAGCCGCCGCACCGGGGGCCTGGCCCGGCCCGCAGAGGGCTGGGCTGGGAGCCGCCGCACCGGGGGCCGCCCCACCGGGAGCGGGCGGAGGTTTCCAGCCCGGAGAGGGAGGGCCGTGATTTTAGCCTGGGACAAGCAGCGCCTCCTCCGGCCCCAGCTTTCCCCCAGCCCGTCCCTCCCTCGCAGGAAATCACTGGGGTAACTGAGAGAAGCCGAAGGCAGAAGCGGATATGACAGCAGCGCTGCTCCCACAACCCAGCCTGCCGCGGGCGGGCTCAGCTCCCAGACGGAGAGGCGCGGCCGGCCAATCCCCAGCCCGCACACGCCTCCTGCGGGGGGCGGGGGGAGAGAGACTGGCGACTGCGCCCTGAGTTTGAAATGAAAAGAGGGCGGGGCCGCGCCGGACGGACGGCGGCCCTCACCAATGGGTAGAGCCGCTGGCTGCCCCGACGGGAGTGACGGGAGAAACAGGCCCGTCGCGGCGTCACAGGGGCGGGACTCGGGGGGTGCCCCTTTTCCCTCCTTCTCTGCCTTCCCTCCTTCCCTCCCCCCTTGGGCGTCTGGCGAGCTAGGTTGGTCGGGCTTGAGGGAGCGGGGAGAAGGAGGAGGAGAAGAAGAGAAGGGGGGTGGGGAGCGGGGGGTGGTTGGGGGGGCGGCGGCGATCGGGAGCGGAGAGCGCGGCGGAGCGATTTAAAGAGACAGCGCGGGCGGGGGGAGCGCAAATAAACACCGGCCGCCCCCGACCCTCCCCATCCCCCCCTCCCCTCCCCTCCCCCAGCCTCCCCTCCCGCCGGCCTCAATGAATTAGAGGAAGCGGGACCCGGGTGGCAGCCGCGGCAGTGGAAGCAGCAGCAGCGGCGGCGGCAGCAGCAGCAGCTGCAGCAGCAGCAGCGGCGCCGCCGCCTCAGCCTCAGCCTCGGCCGGGCTCAGCCTCGGGGGCCGGGGCAGCGAGCGAGCGGGCGGCCGGAGGAATCCCGGGGGCGTCGCCGCCGCCGCCGCTTCGCCTGCCGCTCGGTTAAAGCCCCATCTTTGTCTGCCCCCCTCCTCCTCCTCCACTCCTCCTCCACCTCCTCCTCCTCCGCAGCCGCGGCCGCCGCGCTTTGTTCCGAGCCGCTTTCGCCTCAGGCCGGGAGGGAGCGGGGGACCCTCCCCCGGGTCTATGTGCCCCCCGCGCCGCCCCCCGCAGCAGCAGCCTGAGCCCCGGGAGGAGGCGCCGCCGGACCAGGAGGCGGCGGCGGCGGCGGCGGCGGCGGAGGCAGGGTTTGGGCCGCGGAGCTGAGCCGGAGCCTGAGGAGGAGGACCCGGCGCGGAGCGGCGGCGGCGGCGGCGGCGGCGTCCCACCCCCCGGCCCCGGCCCCGGCCCGAGCCGCCGGAGCCGTGCCCCCCCTGCTGCCGCCGCCGCCGCCCCTGGCCCCGGCCCCGGCCCCGGCGCGGCCCCGGCGGCGGGTGCCTGGATGTGGAGTTTGTCATGAGTCCGGCCGGCTGCTCGCATGTGAACAGCTTTAAGGTGGAGAACTGGCGGCAGAACCTGCGGGTCATCTACCAGTGCTTCGTGTGGAGCGGGACCCCCGAGACCAGGAAGCGCAAGGTGGGACCCCCGGGCTGCAGGGGAGCTGCCTTCCCACCCGGGGCGGGGGGCCACGGCTGCACGGGCTTGCATCCCCTTCCTGGGCGGGGAAGGGGAAGAGGGTGTGGGGCGGTGGGGTGGGACGGACGGAGGGAGGGAGGGGAGAGGGGAAAAGCACCTTAATCCTCTGCACCCCCCCTCCCCGGGGCCGGGACGGCCCAGGCCTGGGAAGGGGGGTGGAGAGATGAAATGGATGGGGGTGTGGAGGGGAGGAGGGGGCGGTGGCTCCCCGCAATGCCCCCCTGTCCTTCCTGGCCGCTTGGAGCTGGGAGTGGGAGGCCTGTGCGGGGGTGAGGAAGGAGTGTGTGAGTGTGTGTTTCAGTGGGCGTATCAGATCTGGGGGAAGAAACCGTTTACTTATTTTTTGGGGGGGTCCCCCACTTCTCATGGTTTGTGATTCACTTGGATGCAGGCACCAGCGCAGGAAGGATCTCCCCTAGGCTGAGCTCTGGATTGCTACTCGAGGGATTCAGGGTTTCCCAGCATAAGACTACTGCAAGAAAGCGTACAAGGGAGGAGGAAGAGGAAGGAGGGGGGTGGGGTATTTAAAAAAAAAAAAAAAAAGAAAGAGGAAGGAGATTCTAGGCACATCTGGTTGGGGGTCTGCAGAGGATCCTGCCCAGAGAGCCGGCCACCTTCCTGACTCAACTCAGGGTCCAGTGTCATCAGTGATGGACTGTGGGGAGGTCACCTGGGACAAGGAAACTGAAAGAGAGAACTGGATCTGTAATTCACTGTGTGTCAACGACTGGTGAATTACTAAGATGTAGTTACAACTGAGGCACTTAAGCAAACCGTTTCCTAGTCCAGGGTTTTGGATAGGTCCAGATGCTGGAAGCCTGCGTCTGCCCTTGCTCTCCCACTTTTCCCCCTACCCCACCCCCCATTTAATATATAAAATCGGGAGTAGAGTGTAGAGGGTGGGGTGTCTGCAAGAACAGTAGCAGGTCAAGCTTAAATAAAAAGTACCTTAGAAAGGGCAGGAAGACACTGTGATTAGAAATAGCTCGCTTTATGCCTGACAAAGAGAAATAACTTAATATCTTCTTAGCAAGAAAGTAAGAGATTGTTTTTGAGCATATTTTCAAATTCGTATCCCCAGATTAGATTCTTGTAAAGACATCCCGTTCGTTTGTTAATTGGAATTTTATTAACTGTTTTGCAGCAAGATCAGAAAATGTTTATCCTTATCTGCCTCTGAATAAACTGTTCTTTTTTTATCTTACTCTAAGTGATTTTGCAGATTTCAGTCTGACGTTGGTGACTGAGGTGAAGAATGCATCAGCAGTGCAGGTAGCAACATTGGCTATTCAGGACAGCAGGGATGAAATCTAATATTTTACTAATTGTAGAATTTGGGTTCAGTCATTTATCAGTGTGACTTTTCAAATCTGTTTAAAATGGTGGCTATTATAATGTGAAATGGAATATATTAAGTTGTTGCTTAAGTATATTCTGGTGATTACTTTGAAGTAGGTTTTTATCTTTTTTAAGTTTATTTAAATATCTGTAAGAACAGATGGGACATAAAAAGGTGTCCAGGAAACTTTCCTTACCCCAGTCCTCCAAATGAAAGCAATAGAAACATATGAACTGTAAATTGACAAGTTTAACTTAAAAAAAATAACAAGTTTTCAGAGGCTAAAGATTGGGAAAAACACTCATTTTGTGTCTGCACAAAACATTGTAAGCCAGTCTACTTTTAAAACTATAAAGTTCCTTGAATGTTCAGGTAATATTTGCCGTGAAAATTCATTATTAAAAATTATATTCTGAAGTTAAGGGGAAGTGGGGAAAAGCATTTTGTTACCAGTTCTTTGCAACAGTTATCTGCTTTGATGGGTTGGGCTTGGGAAAAGGGTGGGGGTTGGGAGCAGGAACAATAGACAACACACCAACCTGAATGTTAGGGAATATTGTAGTTTAGGGCCCCTTTTAAGTGTTTGTGTATAGTAAAACAATAATGTAAAAGATGCTCCAAAGCAGCATTCTTTGTGGGATGACTGGTGTGAAATAGACTTTGAGGGGTGGGCATGGTTGTGTGTGTAATTTCAGGAGACTGTTTAAAAATGACTCTTTAATGGATTGTGTGTGCTTTTCTTAAAACATGTTTCACTGTGTGAAATGAGGCATGATGGGGACTGGTTTTCTTTAACCAGCTGAAAAACTGAGTGACCCTTTTAATTTGTCTTGTCTGCAAATGTTTCTCCATGTAATTGTTTGCCTGATTAGAGGCCTAAAGACTTATTTGCTATGTTGTAGGATACCATATTTTTCCTTTCTGTTTGAATCACCAGGGATTCCCTTCTCTTCCTGATCTCCATTGTGAGTTTTTATCAAAGTGAAAGAAATTAAGATGAAACTACTGGTTACTTCTAAATTTCTAAAGGAAAACATCGATGTCATCGATTTTTTTAAAAAAATGAGACTGAAAATAGTGTTTCAGTGTTTTGATTCCAGTTCCTCAGTTAGTTGATATATTAAGTCTCACATGTGTTTAAATTACCAATAAGATTTTAGGTTATACATATGAAAAAGAGAGTAGGTAATAAATTTGTCTTCTGGGAGTATGGAGCTCAACTGCTTTCTTGTAAGATATTAACTATGATACTTAATGTCCTTTTGTTATTCTTATCTTGGAATTTTGAATTTTCTTATCCATTTCCTTTTACTCTCTGGGTGTTGATTTCATTTCTGGCATTGTCTTGGGGCTCAGACTATGAAAGGCTTGATTTTTAATGTTTCCAATAGAGGTTGAAAAGAAGACTTCAGTTTTCTATGTGCCTACGAGATGCCCATCGGTCCCAGAGGCCTTGTATGTTTTTGAAACTAAAGATGTAAAGTTGCCCATCAAAATACATTTAACTAAAATTACAGTCTTTGTAAATAGTCAAAGAACACAGTACTTTTGTGGTTGCTGACATCTCATGGTATGGAAGCATGATTTGACTATGAAAACGAATTGCTGGATGAGCATGAGTTCTGGTTTGGTTGTGTTTTTTTGTCTTATGTAGAGGTGGATAAAGATAAATTAGTTTAAATATTTTGAGGATGTTATAATTCTGGAACGTAATGATAGCATTGGGACTTGGAATTTTTTATTGGTAGATTATGAGAGGAATGCCATGAAATCCTGTAACTTTTTACCATCTGAAGGAATTTCCAAATATGTAATTGTGTGTGTGTGTGTGTGTGTGTGTGTGTGAGATAAATTGATCACAATAGACAGTTCACATCCCTCTCTCTCTCACACACACCCCCACCCAAAAACCTCTGCCTCTTTTTTAGGATTTATATTTAAAGATAATGTTGACAATTGACATTTCAGGGAGCCCAAACAGTACAGTTCTACTTCTCTGGTCATTTTTATTTGGTGTTGTATTGTATTTTGAAAGATGATTTCAGTATCGTGTATATGTGTTTTTAAATTACTCATTCCCAGTCTTTTTGTGTTGTGTCTGTGGTTTTCAAATCTTACCCTACTTCAGCCTCCTAGGATTATAGCAGTTCTCTGTAGAAGTACCAGACACAGAGTGCTTTCACAAATATTTGAATACTTTTAAATAATTACACTTTCTCAGAAGTGAACATGACTCATAAAACATACAAATATTCTAGTTTAATTCATGGGGTAATTTAGAGAATGAGAAGCTCTGCTCTGTTCTACTCTGAAGCTGTCTAAAATAGCTGCATTTTTAAGCCCCAACAGTCCATTTGGTTAGAAGGTAGCTGAGAGAAGAGGATATCTTTGGAAACAATAGATTTGAATACAAAAAGTTTTAAGACCTAGACTTTATTAGCAGCTGTCTAATATTTTTAGCATCTCCATTCACATGGTCATAATGTCTCTTCTCTTTAAGCAGATGTAGAAGGGGCACCTGTTGGAAGAAAGTGGGATGATTCCACCTTTATTCAGACTTCAACCTTTGAGGAGAGAAGGGCCGCTCTGAAAACTGGGTGTGGAGGTTTGCATTAACCACTGATGATAAGGTTTTGCAAATTTGTCTTTTGTAAGGCCTTACAGATCTTCTGCATCTTTTCAGTAAATTTGTAAATGGAAGTGTCACATAGCCACCAAATACTAGGTTTTAGTTAGTGTGACAGTGAATAGTTGTCTTCATAGTTTAGGGGTATGCCTGAAAATCCTCCCCATGATTGGTAAAGTTGGTTAACTGATTCTCTTCCACACTTTGATAATGGACATGTTGCTATTTTTCTACCTTAGGGTTTTTGTATGTCTTAAGAAAATCTTAAAAAAATTTATGAAGGTGTTTTTCTGTTTAAGGGACCCAGATGAGCCCTTGCTTCATCTTAGAACTAGTAAGGAAGAAGATGGAACTCCCTGAATTGAAAAAATATGAAGTGACTGCTATTGTCTGTTTACTTGGGAGAATTTTGTCTATTTTTCATCATAACATGGAATGGTTATGCTCTCATTTAAAAAAAATACTAGAAAACTACAAACTGATTGACCAGTGAAGATCAACTCTGGATATTAACTCAGAGCCAATGGGCAGAGCTAAGGTGACTCTTTGCCACTAGGCTGTGCAAAAGGGCTATTCATTATTGCTAAAATTGTATTTTTTTAAAAAATGTGTTCGTCTTCAAATACAGAAAACAAATGGGATACATTTGTTCAATATATAGGAAAAAAAATGAGACAAGATTCTCTCGTTCTCCAAAGTGAGGGCAATGCTCTCAATTTACAATTAAGTATAAAAAAATGAAAATATACTTTTATAAAGAGTTGGCTTACAGAATATGAAGTTTGAGTAGTGACTTAGTTGAATCTCTGCAAAGTGACTACTTGCATATTTTAGTGATTTCACCTTGGTTTCAGATATTTTGGTTTTATTACAGAAAGTGAAGACATTGAAGTGAAAGTGTGCCTGTATGGTTGATCTTGAGTCTAAGGTACTCCTGGAGTAAGAAATAGTTGATGCCAGATTTCATACGTGTGACTGATGACCTTCTATTATTTTCCCATTGTAACGCCATTTCTAGAACTTGAGTTGGCTGACACTGTTCACTTTCACAGAGTTGATTATTACACTTCCTTTATGTACTTAGACTTTTGCAGAAGGTTGACTGTTTTGAAATATGTGAATCTTTCATCCAGTAGGGATCAGTAATGCTCTAGTTATGGTGGCATACATCTACATCAGGAGATGAAATGCTCAGAGAAACTTGAACACTACAGAACCTGGTGAATGGAATGCCATGTTGAAAATCAGGAAGTCAGATTGATTGGTTCTCCATCATGGATTGCATAGGGAAAGAGTATGGAGAAGAGAGCTTGTCTTTTTGTTAAACATGCTATCAAGGTAAGAATTCAGACAAGCAGATATAACAGGCAAGAAGTAGGTAAAGATAAGTAAGATTCCTTATCTCAAGGAATGATTATCTACTTTGTGGGTTATCATATGACATCTTTTTCTCCCATTGCCTTTTCACTATTTTGTTCAACTTCTATATCAGGTAGTGCTAGGAACCAGAAATTAAAGAAGACTTTGAAGTCAGTCAGTTTTACTTGTTACCTGTTCAGGTAAAAAGGCTTTGATAAAAATTTTGATTAAAATTATAAATTAAAGTTGCAGGTAATCTAGTTGTTCTGTTACCAGGGTTAAATGAAAGTTGGCTAACGGTGTTCTGAGAGTGTACATGATGACTTCAGCAAGCTAGATGAGCTAGGGAATGCTTCCATGAGTTCAGTGGCTTAATTTATCATTCATTGTCTCGGTGTTCACATGTAGAAAATGGATTGTTAGTTGCTCCCTTCGTATTTTCCCCTGATTGAGCTCTAATATCAATCAGTCAGGCATTTATTAAGTTCCTACTATGTGCCAGGCATTCAACATAATAGCATGTGTAAATTATTGTAAGTCCTTAGAAGAGAGATAAGTGTTTAGTACCTATGATAATTTATAAATATTTTGAATCATACGTTTTTATAGCAACTTAAACAAGTCCACAGTGCACATATTGTAAATATTAAAGTTTTAACAGATAGAAATCTATTAAAGTCAGAAGTGCTTCATACTGTATAAAACCTCCATTAGTTAACAGGAAAAAGTTAAGTCAGTTCAAATATTTATCAGATGCTTACTATGTCTGAAGCACATACAGATACAGAGACAAAAATGAAGCTGTGCATGCATGCCCTGAGGTCTGGGTCTTAAGCTTACAGCATGAACTTCAAATTCATTTTTAGTTCTATTAGCCCTTAAAATGGCTGGACTGATGTTGCTCCAGTTTTTTTGTTTGGTTGAATACCAAAGGGTGTGGCCTCTTTTTTTCTAGGGGGAGAAGAGATTAGGACACAAAAGGAAAAACATTTTTATACTGAAAGCAAATAAAATCATTGGATGATTATAAAATTATTCTTGATAGTTAACTAAAGTTCAGTGCATTGTATTACATAGCATTTATTGTTTCTTCCAGTTTGGCTATCTGCATCTCTTATCCTTAATGTGTGCATGTTTACTTTAGAAATGTCGTGGCTTTTCAGTTCTATTATGCATAATTTTAGAGAAAATTGTGCCAGAAATCAACAATGATTTTAAAAGAAGTTTCACACCTTTTCCTTTGTAAGTACTTTGAAATTCTTTTTTTCTACTAAATTCCTAGAGCATCACACTGTTGGGTGTTTTATTTCATTTCTATAAGAGATATTAGTTGATAATCTTGTATTATTACCCAAGTTGAATCTCATTTGAGAGGTGGCTAATACATAATTTAATTGTGAGCTTTTGTACCCATGTGTCTTCCTGTGTTCAATCCAACAAGCATTAATTAAACATTTATTATAGGCAAAGCCCTGTTAGTTGCTGGGAGAAACAAAGAAAATGAAAATAGTCTCTGCCCTCAAGGATCTTATATTTTACATTCCAGTTCTTTAAAAAAAAAAATCTATAAATGTTAGAAAGCATTTTATCTTTGTTAGCTAAGGTGAATTGGAGCCTCTTGTTTCTTTTAGAGTCTTTTAGGCAGCTTAAGATTGTGTGAATAAATGAACTTGGAAGGCAGATTTGGGAGAGCAGCATTGCACAGGCAAAGAACACGAGACTTTGAATTGGAGGACCTGGCTTCAAGACTCGGCTCTGGAGTTAACTATCTGTCTAACCTTATCTGTCTTAACCTTAGAGGCCAGTCCTCTAATAATTATGTGAGCTACCTCAAAGGATTGTTGTGAAGAAGTTGTATTATAAGCTGTAGAGTTCTATTCAGATATTGGGTATTATTTGTAAGCTGAAAAGGTTTTTGTAATTTAGTCATTTGTTCTAATTAGAATTCATTTATTTAGAAGACTGGGTTTCTCTATTTTTGCCCAAGCTATTCACAGGCCTGATTCCACTGTTAATTGGCCTGGGACCTTTGACCTGCACCATTTTGAACCTAGACTGGTTTGCCTCTTAGGCGACCTGGTAGCCTCCTGCTTTTGTGGGTTCACCATATTAATGCTGAATTTGCTGTGAATGCCCAATTGGCATTAGCTCCTTCATGCTCAAGAGTTCTGTCAGTTTCAGCTTCCCTGGTAGCTGGGATTACAGACATAAACTATCATGCCTGATAACCTTTAGAATTTAGAAATGAATATCGACCATGGACAAGGCAAAACGAATGCGAACTGAATTTAGAGCACCTCCCAGTAAAGGAAGAATCCTGTTCCTCAGACAGTTTTGTCCTGGTGCACAATCAGTTGGCGGCATAGATTATTTTAATGGACACATCACTCTAGTCTGAGCCTCCACCATCTGTTCAACCCTCTCTAATTACAAACACAAAAAGAACATAATTCACGATTGCATCATAAAAAAATAAGATAAGTGATTTAAATGTGTGTGTATGTGTATATACTCCCTTATTTGATGCAGTGTGCTCATCTGTGAGGTTTCCTTATGTTTCATTCCCAAATTGAAAATGGTAAACTGACTTCTCCTGACATAATCAATTCACTGTAAGAAGAGTTCATGTTAGAAATGTATGATTCATAGACAGTAATGCCTCAAGACATTAGGATTTTGTTTCAGAAAAGTTACCAAACCAGGTTTTGACATTTTGAGTCTTTCACCAGTGTTGTAAGGAAGACCTAATATGGTTAGAAATAGAAGCCTGTCATTGAGTATGCAGCCTTCTTGCTTCAGTAGGATTTATGGGAAATATTGAGGAAAGGCAAGGGCATGTATTTTTAAATCAAGGGGCATTGATTCTGTGACACTTTATTACAACTTCTCTTGTGATTGATGAAGATTGTCTGAATTTTGATGCAGTTGAGACGGTGGTTCACTTTACCACTGACCTATGTTCTGAGAGACTTATACATCTATTATGTGCTTCAAATAACAGTTAATCTGTTACCATAATTTTTCGTAGTGTATTTCTTAATAGTATTTTATTTTTTCCCAATTACATGTAAAGGAGTGGTGCATTAAAAAAAAATAAACTAGTTTTTTTAAGTTTAGTCAGCTTTTCAGGGGCTGACTCATTATTGAACAGTTTTACCTGAATTAGTTTGTTGCTTCCTAATTTAATGGAAAAGCAAAGATAGAAACAAGAATAAAAGGCTACTCAACCTGTTTTGGTAAGATCTTTTTCCATTTTAATTTTTATTTACCTTTGTTTTAAGATAAAACTTCTTTACCTACATAATTTTGGGTTTTTTTAGGGGTGGATACAGGAGTAGGAAGAGGAAGGTAATCTTTTCTCTCCCCTCCCTTTTGACTATTTCTTTATTCCTACTTGTACTTAATGGAGCCTGAAATTAGTATGGTGGCTCATATTTACCTTTTGTGTACCATTTTTGATGGTGTCATGGATATCTTCTTTTGAGGATTACTATTTTATATATCGTTCTAAATCTTTTGTATATTCCCAAACATATTTTACCTGTGATTGCATAGGGGCTATTTGTGGATTCTTTTGTGGTCCAGAATTTTCCTGTAATGTAAGTATGCAGTCTTTGGAATCCTCAAGAACTTATGCTTATTTCTTTACTTTAGGTTTTTTCCCCTTTTCTCCAAATTCTAATGACTTACTAGTCAGCAAAAATGCAAGTTGTGCTAACAGTGGACTCATCTTATCTGAATAGAAGAATACAGAAGTTTGAAATGCTATAGAAAGTTGTTGGGAGTTCTTTGAAAGTGCTACTTTCACTATGGTGCATTGGTATGAGGGGGAAATCAAAGAGGGCCTGAGTAAGGAAGGGCTGTGAGAAGGAGGTACTGGTCTTTGAAGGATAGATAACATTTGGTTAGAGGGAAGGAAGTAATAGGGTGATGGGAGGGGACATTTCTGGTGAGAAGAATAAATTGAGTGAAAGCACAAGGTTGAAAATAAGGGATAGATGCCAAGGATAGGGAAGACACCATTCTGACTAGAAGGGAGTGTGCATGTTGGGGAGTGTAGGAAACATAAGTAGATAGGAGGCAGGTCATGAAATGCTTTAGAAACCAAGTAAAGGGAGTTAGAATTGATGCACTAGGAAGAAGATATGGTAAAGGTTTTTCAGTTAGACTAGTAACATGAGGGAGGAGTTAAAGGCAAATGATTCCTATGGTATAGAAGATGGATTGGGAGATAGAAACTGAAGTTAGGAAAGTTACACTTGGAAGATGGTTGTAGGAACTCCTGTATGAGATGAGGACCTAAACTGCGATGGTGGAGGCGAGGGGAGAGGAGGAGGGTAGAATAAGTAATTTTTAATTGTTTTCTTTTCCTTTAAAGATCTAAGTACTTATGAATGAACAACAAATAAGTTGAAGGTCAAAGGTTGTCCTTAGCTATTAGCAAAGCTTACAAGTAGAAATGTTAACTTGTGCCTTTTGAAAACATAATGTTTGCTTTGGTTTTGTTAAGACTCTTTTCTGAGAACACACTCAACAGTCATTCCTTAACCTAATAAGGCAGTTAGGTTGCAAAATAGAGCACAGGATTGGAGTTAAAAAGACCTGAGTTCAAATCAGTGTCATAGTAACTGCATGGCTCTTCCCAGTTTCTTCATCTGTAAAATGAACGGGTCAGACTAGATGCTGATATTTTTTCCTGTTCTCTTTCTTTGATTCTATGACTTTTAATCTATTTGAAATTGTTCAAGGAGTAGAAAAGTTTTTCAGGATTGAAGTACCTGCTTTCCATAGTTTCATTTCTTTTCTACGGTTAATCTCTTTTTTTGTTAAAAAAAAAGCAGCTGGGAGAACACTTGATAGACCAGAAATACTTGTTTTATGACAAACTTTTATTTTACTGGTACACATAAATTCAATTTATCTAGAAAACGTAAAAGCTTTTTAAATTTTTTTGAGGGGAGTTTAGGGAGAGAAGTGATATGGAATTTATGGAAGTATTTTTTTTCAAGCTCTTTGGTATGCCACCAAAAATATTATAATGCTTTTAGAGATCTTTAGCATTTGTTTATGCCTTAAAAACCCAAATTTCCATGGGGGCTCTTACTGTTTCTTGAATTGACAATTAACCACGTAGAATTCTGAAGGGACAAATGGACATCTGGCATCTTTTCAACTCTGCATCCTTCCTAATGTTCAGTTTGCTAGTTTGTGGAGTTGAACAATGGAAGTGAAATGAGGATATGGAGAGGAGAATGATGAAAAGCTTGTTTTAATAAGAGATTTTGAAAATGGGTCTTAGATTCTGGAGGCATTCCCAGCACTTAGTATGGAGAAGCACTTTTGTAAATATGAAAAGCTTCTCCCTCCAGCTAAGCAGGATGTGCTTTCATAAAAATATCCAGGAGATTTCTGGCCTCTTTGGACTTAATGAAGAATATTTACAGTGAACATTGTCCTTGTAGCGTTTTAGGAAATAAATTACATAGGGTTCACTAGGGCTTGTCCTAGGATGGTAGGAGTCTCTGACCTTTTGTGGCGAAGGAGCTACTTATTTTTCTGAGACCTTAAGGCAGAAGATATAGTGAGTAAATAGCAAGGTAGACAAGTGTTGAGCTATTTTCTAAGTGTGTGTGTGTGTGTGTGGGGCAATATCTCCATCAGTTTCTATATTTAACTTGAGTTAAATTCTATGATGTTTTTGACCAAAAACTCACATATATAATTTAGATAGGTAGGAAGCAAAATCACTAAGCCAGAACAATAAATCTGTCTGGGCAATTGATGAGTCTGTTGCCAGTAGCCGCCTCCCTGTTCTGTATGCTCTTCCTTTTGCCCCCTACTTCCTATCTATTTCTCAGTTATCTCATCTCACAACAACAAATCTAATCTTGTTCCTATACAAGAGATTGCTGTGTGTGCGTGTGTGTGTGTGTCTGTGTGTATGTGTATGAATATTTGTATACATGTGTTCTCGCACAAGAGGAGGGGGAGGTAATGTTGGCACCCAGGATCCAAATGTAACCTGAACATTCTTATTCTTTCTATGGCTAGTGTGTTGATTTGGGGTTTTTAATAGGTCTTTCTCAAGAGGTCCTCCCAGGAGATGTGTTTTCTAGGAGACAGTTCTGTAGCATCATTCAGGTGAGGTCCAAGTGCATATAGTTGCATTGGATTAGAGATTATCAGTTTCCAGCAGTGAGTCTTTATCCTAATAGTTAACAGGATTTCTTGTTTTTGTTAGTAAATGAAATTGATGGGAATGATGGGGATGAAGGTGGGGTAGGGTGGAAAGTGAGATGGAGAATCACTGAATTTGAACAACAAAGAACCTTCAAGATTATCTTCAGGGCTTTGGGGAATGCTGAGTACCAGGTCACTGTTGGGGCTAGCATTTTGTTTGATTCTAATTTGTGACTACAAAAGTTGGTCTTTGTGTTTTCCTCTGTGAGGCAGCACTCTGTTTCCGTGGCAGTGGGGACCTGCCTGCAGTTCTCTTGGATTTCTTGGCTGTCACCATAGCTCTTAGCTTGTAAAGAGTGAGCTCTTGGAGGACAGAGGTAGTTTCATTGCTGTCTTGATGTCCTGGTCCCAAAACACTGCCACAGTATCTTGCATATAATAAATGCTTAGTAAACATTTGTTGAGTTTAGTGTAGGTTGGGGTTTAGAGTCTTCAAAAGGGCAATGGTAGAAGTGAGTGTAAGATGGGGCAGGAGTAAGTATAAGAGGCGCTATTCTTCAGAAAGCCAACTTCCTACCCTGTATAAGCCCAGAAAGAACTCTGGGCAAATGTGCTCAGTTCACTCTTGTGAAGCATTTCAGTGTCTGTAATTTGGATCTTAACAGATCATATAGTTGGAGAGGATCTTAGACTGCCTAGTTTAGCTACCTCATTTTTCTTAAATTGTTAAAAATCTCTTTTTAAAAAATATTTATTTTTAGTTTTTAACTTTCACTTTTATAAGGTTTTGAGGTCTAAGATTTTTTCTCTTCCTTCCACTCCCACATCTCCAAGACAGCATGTGATCTGATATAGGCTATATACGTATGATCATATTAAAAATATTTCCATGTTAATCTTGTTGTAAACAAGAATCAGAACCAAAGGGAAAAACCATGAGAAAGAAAACACAAAACACCAACAAAAAAGAGGAATTGCTGTGCTTTGATCTGCATTAAGACTCCATAGTTCTTTGTCTAGAGGTGGCTAGCATTTTCCATCATAGCTGCCTCATTTTACAGATGAACAAACTGAGACTGAGAGAGGCTAGATGACTTGGCCAAGGTCATACAAGGAATAAAATCAAAGGCAGAACTTCTTTACATTTCCTGTCTTTTGTGTTTTACTTCCCTTCTGCACAGATTCACAGTATGTTTCAGGTCTATTGATGCTCTCCATTACCTTTTGAATTACTGCAAATTTTGATTCTTAAGTGATTGTGATATCCTATGATTCACAGCCAGTTTTTTGGTCAGTGAGCAGTTTGGGATTATTGAAAGAGCACAGCACAATTTCCTGAAGAGTAGTCTTTTTTCCTATTTAAATGAGTACTGACTGTGTTTTAAGATCTGTGAGCCAGATATCTGTGAACTTGTTATGAACTTGATGAGCTTTCTCACTGAGGTTGACGGTCAAGCTGCTTTCCATGTTGTGTAGTAGTGTCAAACTCATAGAAGTGGTGGCTACTAAAATGGACATTAGGATCCTCGAAGGCCTCATATTGACTTAGAAAACCACTTATTAACATTATTTATGTTATAATGTATTTTTATTTTGTTAAATATTTTCCAATTACATTTTAATTTGGGTCAACAGATTTGAGAATGTTGCACAGTCAACCACTTGTTTAACAGCCCTGGAGCAGTGGATAAGAGTACTGGGCAAGTGCTTTTGTTCAAATGCCACCTCAGACACTTAGTGTGTGATTATGGGCATGTCACTTGCCCATTTTACTGATGAAGAAAATGGTGATTATTCTTGTACTGGCTATGGAAAACATACGTTGCAACACTTAAAGTGATATATAAATGTAAGTTATTCACCCATTTGATTTTTCATGTGTAGCTTGTTAACTCTATCTCTTTTGCAATTACATATGATCACCACCATATCATCTGCAAAAAAGCATCTTCAGGACTTTATCAATAGCAGGGAATTTGGATTCTGCAGCATGACCTCATTGATGGTGATAAACTGTTTTCCTGTAAAGCAGTGCAATTTGCTGGCTCTCATATTTTTGAACTGACTTTTAGATGGAAAGGAACTGTATCAAGTTGTTATCCAATCTACCAGCCCCATTTTACAGTTGAGAAAGCTGAATTGGCCTTATGGGGAATCTTTAATTTATTGATTCATATAAAGATTTCATGAAATTTTTAAAATGAAAATGAGAGGGTTGGTGGATTAGGCATATTTTTAGTTTTGAACTTTAAAATATTTTTTGGAACACTTTTTCCTAGTTTCTAGGTTCTAAGATGCCACCGAATCACAGTGTGGCCATGGGCAAGTCCTTTCTCTTCTTTAGGCCTTATTTAGAGAGGTCAGTTGGAATGACTTTTTGGGGTTTAAGTCTAGATGTCCTATATGGCACAGTGGAAAGAGCAGTGGATTTGGAGTCAGAGGATCTGGGTTTTTAATTCTAAGTCTGCCACTTATTATTTAAGTGACCTTCGACAAGTCACACCTTCTGATCTTTGATTTACTTATCTGTAAAATGAAGCTTTTAGATGGGATATTCCTTAAATTCCCTTTTTACTTTAAACCTATGATTTTATTTTTGTTCTGGGACAACTTTATAGGAAAAGAATTGTAGGATCCAGGTACTTGAGAGACATCCTATAGAAGATGTTCAAAAGGTATGAGAAATGTGGCAAGAATTATTCAAATGAAGGTGATGACTAATTATATTTATGTGAAATTTGAATACTAGGAATTCTTTTTCTCACAGAGCAAATGGTATTGATGTGCACAGATTAAAAGGCAGATAGAGATTAACATACATCCAAGTAGAATATATCCATTTCAGCTTTTTAGAAATGTCCTCAGGAAACATTCATT